>NC_048279.1:21654561-22359561 GCF_009762535.1 Notolabrus celidotus
CACCAGACTGGGTGTTCCCTGTCTGGTGCTGATTTGGAGATTCTGACAAACCGACTCAAGGAGACTCAGGAAGAGGCTGACAGACATGCTTTGGTGGCCCAAAACCTGCGCTTCAAGCTGGGGGAGCAGAGCAAAAAATCCTGGGAGGCTGAGCAGAGGCTGGTGGTCCTGGAGGCCGAACTGCTGCATCTGAAGAAGGCTGCAGAGAGTCTGGGAGATGCCCGCAGACAGTTAGAGGTATGGATTGATGGATGGATGGATGGATGGATGGATGGATGGATTGCAGGATGGACTAATTGATTGGTTGGTGCTTGGTAAGATGGATAGATACAGTATGTGTATGAGTAGAGGATAAAAGATGTGAGGAGACAGACAGGTGGATGGGTTATGGCTGGATGCATGATTAAACAGATGGATGGATGGATGGATGGATGGATGGATGGATGGATGGATGGATGGATGGATGGATGGATGGATGGATGGATGGATGGATGGATGGATGGAAGGATGGAAGGATGATAGATAGTTAAGTTGGTGGATTGAAAGACTATACTACCTTTTTGTGGTGCAATTTATTAAAATTAATTGCTTAACAATGTATTAGTTGAACACAGGGAGCTTTCTCTGAAGGCTTTGATTAAGTTTATGCCAAGACAAACAAACAATGTCCCATGAAATTTGACAAAATCAGCAAAGAGATACAAGGTACCTCTTTGTTCACATGGGGCACCAAAATCAACTCAAGCATAAAGTTCCTCACAGGAGCTTTAACATTAAGTAGTCTATTTTACTGGACACACAGCTCAATATCCTACCATTGTTTCCTCAGGCTCTTCAGTCAGAAGGTCTGGTTATGGAGGAGGAGTTGTGCCGCCTACGAAGCCAAGCAGAGCTACACAGGATGCAGACCACAGTCATCGCCACCCTGGAGGGAGAGCGGGCTGCACTGGAGAGAGACAGGGACACAATGCGCAGCACCATAGACACCCTGCGCATTGCCCAGCGCAAGGTTAAAGAATTCACGAACACACACACACACACACACACACACACACACACACACACACACACACACACACACACACACACACACACACACACACACACACACACACACACACACACACACACACACACACTATGCAGCTGTGCAGCTGTGACACCAAACATTTTCATGAATACAGCAGATGTCATTTTACTTAAGGGAAGATGGACAAGGGAGTTGAAATAACAGGGAGTTTTTATTCGTAGCCCAAATCCCCAGTGACACAAACTCATTTAATTCTAAAAAGTTGATCTAATTATTCTGTAATCTCTTTAAATAAAACTTGGTTACATTAAACACACTACATTAGATAGGGCTCTTCTTGCCAAATAAATGTCTCTTGTCTTGCACTCATATCTGAAATCTAATTATATTACTGCACAGAGAAATTGTCCTGCAGGATTGGGATTTAAAAACATGAAGTGAAACAGATGATACAAGCTGCTCAACATATTTTACAGTCCCAAGACTGAGCCTGCGTTGACCCGCTTTTTACGATTATAGGCAAGAAACATACCCAAATCCACAAGAGCTATCTGAGGTCACAGGGAGGCTGCAGCTACAAGTATATGCTTAGATTAAAATGACCTTTTTTAAACACTTACCTGCAGGATATAGACATATATTTCCAGGGGGGAAAAGTGACAAAATTCAGTCTTAAATGTGCTTTTTGCAGTAAAATTGCAAGACATTACAGAAACTGCATGGTAAGGAAAAAAGCTTTGCTAAGTCAGCATTGAGAAATACCATCAAAAGATTCATGAATACCTCCCATTCAGAGAGCGTTGTACATAATCCTTCTTGTGATATTACAATATGCAACAGCATTACCCGGCCCTCCTCCTCTAAAGAAAAGCCCAATTCTATATTGTAGATGTTGTTCGAGTTCAGTTGCTACACAAACATTACACACATAAATCTGTTAAATGCATTCCGTGTAAGTGCAGAAAATACACAGCTAGTTTTTAACATGGAAAGGAATTAAATAAAACATTAAACAGCAGATAGTGGTGGTTCCCTTTAATATCTAAAGACTTAAAAACAATCCGCTCTTAGTGTTACAACAAAGAAAAAACAGTGCCATCCTTTTGACTTATGAATAAAACAACTCCAGTTGTACATTAGCACAGCCAGCATCAGAAACAAAATTGCTTCATTCCATAGCTTGATAATTTACTTTGTAAAACTGAATAGTTTTCAGTTATGTTTGAGGTAGGCTTTCTACTCTTACCACCGGCATTAGAAGTAAGGGCAAATTTATGGAGATTATGAAGTGTG
Organism: Notolabrus celidotus; assembly: GCF_009762535.1. NCBI lineage: Eukaryota > Metazoa > Chordata > Actinopteri > Labriformes > Labridae > Notolabrus > Notolabrus celidotus. The sequence goes on from NC_048279.1 coordinate 21,656,885, forward strand.
TGTTAAATGAAACATAAAGTGCACTCTAGTCCTTTCAGCTTTAGGGGTAAATAAAACCCAAATAAGAAATTACTGCTCATCCACATCCCTTTCTTTTCCTTTGCGCTGCACTACAATGAAATGTTGTGTTTACTTGGTCATTTCATGCAGAAAATTTGAACTCTTGGAAATGTCACAAATATTAATTTAGATTTTTTTTAGGCACTTCATCTCTACAGTTGAAATATAAATACATTAGTTACATTCTGCCAATGACCCATATTAACATTACTTCAATGCAGGACTTTCTCTTACAAAATAGTAACTGAATGGCATTGTTACATCTTTTATAGAAGATACGGATCTGAGTACTTACACTGTAAGACTGACACTGATCTATACCCAGTCTTCCTAGACATCTGAACCCCACAGGCTACTTTCAACTGATCTCTGACTGAACATTTAGAAAAATATGTAAAGAGAAGAACCAGGTTCAAAGTTCTAACTCTATTTTCACATAAGGCTAATTAGTCAGAGCTGGTTTTAGTAGTCTGAAATTAATATTAATGGATTTCCTTCTAAGATGCTCCGCTCTGGTTGAATGATGTGATCTCTTGTGTCTGGTCTAAAGCTGTGCACCTTTTGAAGGATTTTGTGATATGAATTTTAATCATGACATGTTTTTTTAAAGGTTCACTTATAACACGGTATAGTATAGGTAGCTGTGACTGTTAAATATTATTCAACTTTCAGTTCCTTGTGCTAGTTACTGGTCTCACTTTTAGATAAATGTATTTTTGATGGTATTCAAATGCTGTTATTTTTGTTCAGTTGCTTTCTGAAAACACAAATGCACTCTTAAAATACACCTGGAGATGCTTTTTTCTGACCAATGCCTTAATTAGTTTGGTAAAAAACAAAACAAAGATGAATAAAATCCTTGTTTTCTGTTCTACCAGGGTGACCAGTTGGAGCTCACAGTTCAGGCCCTCAGGTCAGAGCTGGAACGTCAAGGGCGGGGTTTGGAGACATCTCGTCGTCGGGAGGAGGAGCTAGACGGGGAGCTCCGCGAGGCCACACTGGAGGCTGAATCTCTGGCCCGGGCACGAGACCAGGCTCTGCTGGAGGCATCTCGGCTTGAGCAGGAGAAAGAGGTGTGCCAGTCAGAACTCGATGGCCAAAAGAAGGAGGGGAGGCAGAGAGAGAGGGAGGCGGGCAGGCTGAGGCAGCAGCTGGAGAGCACGACCCTGGCCCTGGAGCACAGCAACCAGAGAGCTCGAGCTCTGGACGCTGAACACAGGTTTGCGCACTTAACCTCCATCACAAGCTCAGGCACACAATTAACTTTACAAAGCTGTGGAGACAGATACTTGGCTGCACTGTGCATTTATCTATAATGTCAACTTTATCTTCAGTCAACCTGTGTTTGACCTGTGTGTGTGTAGACGTGTGTGTCAGCAGCTGTCGGATTCCAAGGAGCTCTGCACTCGGCTACAGGACCTGGAGAAAGAGCTTGGCACTCGACTGACCAGCGTGGAGGAGAGTAAACAGCACCTGCAGGAGCAGTGTGCAGACGCTCAGGCCAAGATTACTTCATTGTCCCAGGTGTGTGTGACATGGTTCAGAAATGATCACGGCAGTCACTGACAGAACGTCTATTAAGGGATTTATTAAAGCATTAACTCACCAAAACTTAGCAGCGGTACCATCTGACCCAAGACGGCAAAAATTACCTTTACAAACTGAGCTTTGTCCCTATGATTCAAATTCATGGTCCACACTGGTATGTCTTTATGTCTGTGCAGTATACTTATGTAGTTTGTATTGTAAAATTCAGTATACTGCAGTGTTTGCAGATTGCACACAAAATTGGCAAGATTATTCTTTGTGTTGTTGATAGACAGCATTTCTCCTCAATGCAATGCAGAAGGGAAGTTAAAACATGTGGAAGAGATTAAGGCTACAGGAACAAAATTATTTCTGGTGCTGCTTTCTCCTAGTTAAGTGTTACTGGCTGTCCCACTTTTATAGATGTCAGACTGTAAATTGCTGCATTGTGTGAACATCAGCAGCATGTTGCACCAGCTGTGCGTAAGTTCAAACATAGCCTAGTTTGAACGTAATTTACATTTAGGATGGAGTTTACACTCTACTAACGTTTTGGGCGTTGCACCAGCTGAGATAGTGCCAACGTGAGACTAAGTTGTAACTTAATTCTTACACTTGGCTCCTAGTAGGTGTAAAGTGCTCCGTACAGTATATCGGCTGCCATGGCGCGTCGTTTTGAAAAGTGGGATGATGAGGAGATACAGAGGGTCCTCCCAGCTATATGACGTCTGCAACGTGATATCCGCGAGAGATTGAATCCTTTGGAAAAATATGATGATCAAGATTTGCCCTCCTATGATTAACATATGTTGTAGTTGATAATTGTACCACTCGATGTCACTTTTATTATACACACTGTAGATTAATGATTTAGACTGTATTTATCATTACTTTAGTTTGATTCAGCTGTTGGTCAGTTCTGAGAAGATTAGGCACGAAAGATAACAATGCATCAAAATTGGTGCTTTCCTCTGATTGGCTGCTGGAAGTGTATACGTCATATCTGCGACAATGTTTTGGTTAGTTTGGACGTTACTGTCTACTAGTTAAGATGAACCTTACGTCTCCGTGGTGAAACCAAACAATGACACAACTTAAGTTACAAACTAACTAGTTTCAACGTTTGGTTTAGTGAGGACTTTACACCCTAACTTAGGACACAACTTACACACAGCTGGTGCAACAGGCTGCAGACGTTTATCTTTTATATTCAGAAAGAATCCCTATATTTCATAGGTATATGTGAGGGTCTGGCTATAGAGATGAGAGGGGATTATTTCTTGTGTTGTGTATGTTGACCTGTGATATCATGTTAAAAAGACCTTGATTTCAAAAACAAACTTTAGATACCATAGTGCTAGTGATCTTCAATCATCCATAATACAATACAAAAATCCCAATGCCCTTTGTAAAGTTTGTAAAGGGAATGAGGGTGACAGTTGTATGACATTAAGTAGTGTTATAGTCAAGACCACATTAACCGAGACCAAGTTATGTCCGAGACCAGAGTGCACCGAGACCAGGAGAAGACCAAGACATTTAGGGATCGAGACCGAGTCAAGACCAAGATCAAGGCAGGGCAAGACCGAGACAAGACCAAGACCATATACACTGCTCAAAAAAATAAAGGGAACACTTAAACAACCCACCCTAGATCACGATTAATGAAATATTCCAGTTGAAAATCTTTATTTATTACAAAGTGGAATTTGTTGAGAACCAAATAACATAAAAATGATCAATGGAAATCAAAATCATTAACCCATGGAGGTCTGGATTCAGAATCATCTGGATGAGCTGCACTACCTGAGCAAATTCTGTGGGTTGCAGACACCGCCGCATGCTACCTCTAGAGGTGAGGGCACTGGTAAATGCAAAAGTGACCAAAAATCCGGCAGAAAGGAAGAGGACAGGGAAATGGTCTGTGGCCTCCACCTGCAGAACCATTCCTTTATAGGGGTTGTCTTGCTAATTGCCTCTTATTTTCACCTGTTGTCTGTTCCATTTGCACAACAGCAGGTGAAAACGAGTCACAATAAGTGTTGCTTCCTAACTGGACAGGTTGATATTACAGAAGTGTGATTGATTTCGAGTTACAATGTCATTTTGAAGTGTTCCCTTATTTTTTTTGAGCAGCGTATATCAATGAAAATCATCATGAGAGTTAACAAAATAAAAGACTTCTGTTTATTTTATTTACCTTTGCTTTGAATACTATTGACAGCAACAAACAAGGTTTGGTTTTGTCTTTGTTGCCTTTCTTTTGACTCCTTAAGTTTCTTTTTTCTCTTATCACAGTAATGACAGGGACACAGAGTGGATCAGTGGTGGTCTCGACCGGTCTTGATATAAAATACGGAGTCTGCCCAGTCTGAGACCGAGACAAGACCGAGTAAAATGCTTTCGATTCTGAGACGAGACCGAGACCTGAAATTAGTTGGCCTCGAGACCAAGACCAGTCTCGAGTACTACAAGACTAACATTTAGTATACATAGATGTTCCTATTATGCCACTGTGATTTTCCCCACTGATTGTCATCTTTGAACACTGTATTGCTTTCATCTCTTACACATCAGGAACTATCAAAGGAGCAGGCGCATTCTCAGGAACTTTGTGCTCAAGTTGAACGTCTCATTGATAAACTGCAAGAAGGCGAGGCTGTACTTGAGAAGACAACTGATTCACTCAACCAATCACAGGAGATAATCCAGTCGCTCTCCCAGAGCCTGAAGAAAAGTGAATCTCTTCTCCAGTTGGAGAAGAGACGACAAAGTGCTGAGGTTGATGCTGCGTCTCATTCAAATTCAAACTCTTCAAACGCAACACATATCAGTCAGCCCGACACAGAGGAGACGTCACATCAGGATCAATCCTCTGAAGCAGGCAAAGGTCACGATCTTTCTGTTCCTCATGAGGATGCCTTAGGAGAGACTGAGAGGCAGCTGAGTGAGAGGTTGACAGAGCTGGAGAAAGAGGTGTGTATCTGTGTCTAATATATTTCTGTGATAGATTTTTTCTAGGTGTGAGCCTTTGAATCCAATTTGCAGGATTTCTGTGTAGTTCAGCTCAAACTCTATGTAATGGAGATGATCTATATCTATATATGTTGAAATTCTTGCTCTAGGGATGCTTGACGATTATCAGCTCATAGTAGGCCTCCGCTTCTCTGAGTGCAGCACTTTATTTCCAGAACCACTGCTTTATCTCTGCTCATCAGTTTTATAATGTCACCTCGGCTACAGTTAATCTTCCTTATCTCGTCTGGTGCTCTGGTACTAGAGCTTTTACTCTCTCCCAAATACACACACACACACACACACCACACACCAACACACACACACACACACACACACACACACACACACACACACACACACACACACACACACACACAGAACCCCACACAAACTCTTACATAAGCAGAAGAGGCATCTCAAGCACTGCCGAGGTTGGGAATTTCTTTCAGCAGGGATGGTCTATTAACACAGGTGGGACTTTTAGATCAGAATGAACGCAGCATGGCATTATCACCTTACTTGTCGAACTTCTGGTCCTACCTGTACATAAGTCCAGGTGCATTTGTTGATGCATGCATGGCCTAGCATTTGCTGGAGATGATTTGTCAAAGTTAAACCTCAAGTTAAACACTGTAAAACTAATTGGTTTCAAGTAAAACTCTTGCATTCAAATACTAGTCAAAATTCAGTGGCATCATCAGGAAAATGACACGAAAGATACAAAGTAAGGGGCCTGTATAAGTGATATTATTCATATTTAAACATTATTTTCACTGCCTGAAGTGGAGCTGATTTCATTTCCCTTTTTCAGTTCTTTGTGTTACTCTAGTGGCTCAAAACTGTCAAAGGGTCATAAGATAAACCTGAGGGGTCACATGAGGATTAATGGGAGAGGAATGACAAGAAAGAGAAATCCTGCTTCACTTACGTGTAATCATTTTATAGGCTTCTTTTTCTTATCTTAGCCCTCTTTTTTGGTTAATACTTGATAAATTTGACCTCTTTCAGCCTTAAAAAGGCACTTCAATTAAACCATCCTAAAAGTGTAAAGGTAAAGATGTGCTTCAGTGTACCTGCTGAAAATCATTGGAAATGAGAGCACTTTTTTAAGAGGTCTTTTTTTAGAGGTAAAATCATATTCGTATAAAAACAAAAAAGAACCTCTAAATCAAGGCAGTGGAGTAAATGTAAAATATTCTTTCTGAATGTCATGAAACAGAAGCAGAAAGCCACTTCAGTGGAAAAACAAGTAACTAAAAACGATACTTTGATACAGCACTGTACTAATTGTACATATTTACCTTCCGCTGCTGACACCAGTGAGCAGACTTGTGAGGTGAAAAGGCAGAAAATCTTTGAAAGCCTGTGAAAAAGGTAGAAATCCCCTGTGTAGCAGTATGATTCAGTCAGGTACCTGTGCTGAAAGAACTGTGAAAGAATTGAAAATGAAAGAAAAAAGAGCTGTGCCACAACAAAACTGAACTCCAGACCTTTGAATGACTCACATATTAAATAAGCTGCCGTTGTGCCAGTACCTGAGACATAGTCAAATCATACACTGTTTTATATTCTTTATTGAGCCGAGCTGTGGGTGCAAGCTAATAAAAACACCAAATTTGATACTTTCAGTGTTTTTGGTAATACAGCAGTGTCTGTTAATTAGTAACATACTTATCACAATACATGATCAACAAACCACTTGATTTATCAGAGCAGATTCCACAATCAGGAGTCCACAAATTAGTGAGCAGATTGGCTGATTTGATTCTACCATTCTATGCCTGCACAGAGATTTCAATAACTGAAATCCAGCAGTCACAATAACAGATGTGCATCAGTAAATCTATTTTGAGCCCAAGTGTTATAGTTCTGCATGCAACACACAAGATGAATTCTTCTCTGTATTTATAGATTGACACAATTGTCATACAGCTGCTACCTGACTGCAAGTGCTTTGAAAGGTCACCTGCAGATTCTGAGTGCAAACAGTATAAATATTTAGTGTGGTTTTGTCACTTTAAAGGTAGCATAGCCCTTGATACAATAGTTGCTGTACATGGCTCTGGATGATATCTTAGAATGATGTTTTCTTCCCTCAGAAAGCGGTGGCAGTTGCAGCACAGGAGGCTTTGCTGACCCGGTTGTCCCCAGTCTCAGGAGGCATGTGAGCACCTTAAGGAGCAGCTGGAGGCTCTGCGCCGGAACTCCCTCAGCCTGCAGGACTCATGCACCCAGCTACAGACTCTTAACACCCAGCTACAGGTGAGCAATAACATGCATAAGAAGCATGAATCAGCCTGAACACTTGGTAATCAAAAAGCTTGTTTTGACTCAAGGTTGTTGTATTTTTTTCTACCACTTGGTTCCTGAAAATACAGCAACTCCTGATCATTACATCCTAACAACACATTTCAAAATGTTAACATAGTTTTTAGGAATATAATAAATTGCTGCTTGATTGGAAAAGACGTCTGATTTTCAACTGTGCTAGTGGTGTGTTCAGACATCAAGGGAATTTGGTCTAGGGATTAATGGGTTATAATTACCCTGGTGAGCTTTTCACTTTATCAGCATCATGGCAAAATCTCAACCAGGCCAATACCTGGGTTTACGCTCAAGGGACAATAAAACTGTTGATGCATTAATTTATAAGCTGACTGTAAGCATGCAAATATACAAAACTAAAATGGTAAAATTTGACCCCCTATCATTCGCTGTTAGCATGCTAACATTTTGACGTTAGTATCATCTCCAAGCACTGCAACCTTATTAAGTAGCTGTGGCTCATATGTGGCAGTAGACTGAGTACTTACAGTGAAACATATTCTTCTGTGCATTTCTTCTGTTACAAAATCATTCTCACCCTGATCCTAGGGTTAGGGTTAGGGTTAGGATTGTGATTAGGTTAGGGTTAGGGTTAGGGTTTTGATTAGGGTTAGGGTTAGGGTTATGATTAGGGTTAGGGTTAGGATTAGGGTTAGGATTAGGATTAGGGTTAGGGTTAGGGTTAGGGTTAGGATTGTGATAAGGGTTAGGGTTAGGGTTTTGATTAGGGTAAGGGTTAGGGTTATGATTAGGGTTATGATTAGGGTTGAGATTAGGGTTAGGATTAGTGTTAGGGTTAGGATTAGGGTTGGGGTTAGGGGTTTGATTAGGGTTAGGGTTAGGATTAGGGTTAGGGTTAGGGTTAGGATTGTGATTAGGGTTAGGGTTAGGGTTAGGGTTTTGATTAGGGTTAGGGTTAGGGTTATGATTAGGGTTGAGATTAGGGTTAGGATTAGTGTTAGGGTTAGGATTAGGGTTAGGGTTAGGATTAGGGTTAGGATTAGGGTTAGGATTAGGGTTAGGGTTAGGATTGTGATTAGGGTTAGGATTGTGATTAGGGTTAGGGTTAGGGTTTTGATTAGGGTTAGGGTTAGGGTTAGGATTGTGATTAGGGTTAGGGTTAGGGTTAGGGTTATGATTAGGGTTGAGATTAGGGTTAGGATTAGTGTTAGGGTTAGGATTAGGGTTAGGGTTAGGATTAGGGTTAGGATTAGGGTTAGGGTTAGGATTAGGGTTAGGGTTATGATTAGGGTTAAGATTAGGGTTAGGATTAGGGGTTAGGATTAGGGTTAGGGTTAGGATTAGGGTTAGGGTTATGATTAGGGTTAAGATTAGGGTTAAGATTAGGGTTAAGATTAGGGTTAGGGTTAGGGTTAGGATTAGGGTTAGGGTTAGGGTTAGGATTAGGGTTAGGATTAGGGTAAGGGTTAAGATTAGGGTTAGGGTTAGGATTAGGGTTAGGACTAGGGTTAGGGTTAGGGTTAGGGTTAGGATTAGGGTTAGGGTTAGGATTAGGGTTAGGATTAGGATTAGGGTTAGGATTAGGGTTTGGGTTAGGGTTAGGATTAGGGTTAGGATTAGGGTTGGGATTAGGGTTAGGGTTAGGGTAGGATTAGGTTTAGGGTTAGGGTTAGGGTTAGGATTAGGGTTAGGGTTAGGGTTAGGGTTAGGGTTGGGATTAGGGTTAGGGTTAGGATTAGGGTTAGGTTTAGAACCAGATCTAAACTAAAGCATACAGAACTAGAACCAAACTCATGCAAACAGAACCAGAATCAAACTCAACCAGAACCAAACCAGAACCAAACCAGAACCAAAACCAGAACCAAACCAGAACCCTAATAGAACTGAACCAGAACCGACCCAGAACCGAACCAGACCCGAACCAGAACCGAACCAGAAACGTACTAGAACTGAACCAGAACTGAACCAGAACCGAACAGAACCATACCAGAACCGAACCAGAGTTGAACCAGAACCGAACCAGACCCGAACCAGAACTGAACCAGGACCGAACCAGAACTGAACCAGAACCGAACCGAACCCAACCAGAACCGAATCAGAACCGAACCAGAACCGTACCAGAACCATACCAGAACCGAACCAGACTTGAACCAGAACCGAACCAGAGCCGAACCGGAACCGAATCGGAACCGAACCGAACCAGAACTGAAGCAGAACCGAACCAGAACCGAATCAGAACCGAATCAGATCCGAACCAGAACCGTACCAGAACCGAACCAGACGTGAACCAGAATCGAACCAGAACAGAACCGAACCAGAACCTTACCAGAACAGAACCAGAACCGAACCAGAACCAAACTCAAGCAAACAGAACCAGAACTAACTCAGGTAAACCGAACCAGAACCAAACTCAAGCAAACAGAACCAGAGCAGAACCGAACCAGAACCTTACCAGAACAGAACCAGAACCGAACCAGAACCAAACTCAAGCAAACAGAACCAGAACCAACTCAGGTAAACCGAACCAGAACCAAACTCAAGCAAACAGAACCAGAACCAAACTCAAGCAAACATTATTAATGTCCTCAGGTTGGTATTGAGAAAAATCAGATGAGCCAGCTTGGATGGGCTGATCCGATTTCTCCTCTCAGTGAGTATTTGCCCGGTCTTTAAGAAGACTCTCTCTGAAGGAACAGATGAAGCCACGATACACAGCCTCCCCTCCATCACCTGTATCCTATATCCTCACATATGATTGGCCACATGGCCGCCATGCTGACCAATCAAAACAAAGTTCTGCTGTGAGCAGAGCTGGGGCTGAGCACTGAGAGAGCTAAGGAGGGAAAGGAAAAAACTGGGAGCCGGCTCTCTCTTGATGCGAGCCGGCTCTTCTGATTCACTATAAAGCATCGGCTCTCAGAGCCGCAGCTTTTGATCATGACACATCACTACTGTGCTTAATCTGTGTTACAATTATGAGGGGGCCATGGACAATTTTCTCACCTGTAAGGGGTCCCTGGCTATTCTATTATCAATTTGCCATCATTTTTAAGTATGTAAGAGATGATTTCATTGATAGCCATAGACTACATGTCTTTCAATGTAGACTTCCACTGAGAGGAACATATTAGACTATTTAGGAACTAAATTAGGAACTAAATTTAGACGGTCATACCAGCTTGATCATCAATGAAAATGTCCTGGAAATGTCCTGGAAAATGATCTCTGGAAAAGAGTGGGAACCCTGTACTAGCAGTCAAAGCTCAGCAGAGTGGTAACATAGTGCCGGTTGGTGAACAGGAAGAACCTATTGTAAATTGTGTTGCATGGATTGTTAACTTGCTGTTAGCCTCAAGACATGTTCTCACTCCACCATCAACACAAACAGGTGGAGCAAGCATCCCTAAACTCCCAGCATGCAACAGTGCTCGCTCGCTGCAGTGAGAGCGAGGCCCGCTGTGCGACTCTGGAGGCCGAGTCCAAAGTATGGGCACGGGAGCGAGAGGAGTCAGTGGCGAGGACTGAGGCTCTGAGGCGGGACCACGAGAGGATGATGGCGCTGCAGCAGCGGCAGGAGGTGGAGCTGGAGGAACTGCTGGACAAACAGTCACAGCTGAGGAGCAACAACCGCAGCCTGGAGGCCCAGCACAGGGAGCTGGAGTCAAGGTACAAAAACACGCTAACTCCAGTTATACCTATTTACGAATGGAAAAACAGGGCATTGTAACGGTAGAGTGTTTACCCTTTTTTTTTTTAGGTCATTTCAAATGAGAATGCACCTAAGACCAACAAACAAATCCACAAACACAACTTGAATCCTTCAGGGACACGCTCCTTTCCCCTTCTGTCACACATTTAAGCCATATTTCCTTTTTAAAAGATGAATGTTGTGTTTGTAATCTGTAGGTACAAGAAGCTCCTGGATAGTAAAACCCAGCTTGAGGAGCGGGAGCAGGAGATAAAGATGGAGAAAGAGGCGATGGAAGCAGAGGCCCAAAGGAGACTGGAGAGAGAAAGAGAGCTGGAGAGGCTGAAAGAAGACAGCGAGAGGTGAAAAAATATGCTCACAAGTCATCCTGTTCAGAATAACATTCATGAAATCTCATTAACTTTCACTGCTCTTCTCTCTCTCGCTGCATGCATGTTATTTGAATATGGAGAGAAATCCAGGAATTGGTTTGAATGTGCTTGCAAAATGTTTCCCATTCAAGGAGTTTGGGCAGAAAGAAACAGCATAGAAAGAGAAGGCACAAAACATAAAATCATGAAGACTAGTCAAACAAAGATTTCAGGTCTAAAATGGTTACAAGTGCTTCTAACATTTTATCTTCTGATCTGTGAGGCAGCACACAGCTCAAAATGTTGAAGATAAAACTAACGATTGCACATATATTTTGAAAAGATGTATAACCATGTGAAGTAATGCAACATTTCAATGAAACCATGTCAGAAACATTAAGTGATTATAACAAAAAAGAATCATTAGATATCAACATGACCATATAAGAGCTCATTTATACAGGGAATTATCACTTGACTGTGCTGCTCCTCTCAGCTTCACCAAGCTTTACAGTGAGCCACAGCTCATAACTTAGCGCTCTGACACATGTTCGGTGTTCTGGTTCACCCTCATAGCTTTCATAGAGGATTTTTGTTTTCTGATTTCAGCTGTAAAGAAAAACTACTGCACAGAACAAGCTCTGCTCCAGACAGCAGAATAACAAAGTTAACAGCTTGCTGGTGTATAAAATGGAGCATTTAGCAGCTAAAGAGCAGATATGTCCCTCAGGAGAGGCTAAAGACCAAAACAGATAAAAGAGAGTGGACTCCAAATTAAACACAACTCAGAATGAATGGTAATGTTGCTCTGTAATTGCTTGATGTGTAAATAAAAGGCTGTTCATAGAGTTTGAAGGTAAGGAAAACGTTAATGGTCTGACTCACTGTGCCCATGTTACACAAAGAAAACAAAATGTTACTGCAAGTTTAAAGAAAAACTAGTGGTAGATAAATTGCTACTGACAAAAATAATACGTGTTTTTTTATGTCTCTGATGGCATTATTATTTTATTTTGGGCTGTTGCTCAGCAAAACAAGATATCTAAAGCTGACAACACAGGCTCTGATAGCTGGAAATATTCAGTTTAAATGTACACCTACGCTTAAAGTTTTACTCCAAAACACTAATTACTGAGATTGATCATATTCCTCCACAGTTATCGTTAAGAGTTTCATCTCATCTCATCATCACAACATGAAACAAAGAAGAGTTTCTCCTCAATAATGCTCCTTTATTTTCAACCATTGTTCTTTTCAGCCACTTTGTCTGAGATGATGTCGGATTCATGTGTTGGTTGTTATCTGGCTTTGTGAAAACTCATCATGTTGTGTAATTATATAACAGGAGCTTCAGTTAGAGAGAGTACTGACCAAACAATGATACAGAGACAGGAGGAGTTAAGCCTATGTATGTATGTGTGTGTGTGTGTGTGTGTGTGTGTGTGTGTGTGTGTGTGTGTGTGTGTGTGTGTGTGTGTGTGTGTGTGTGTGTGTGTGTGTGTTTGTGTTTGTGTTTGCGTGTGTTGCAGGCTGCAGGCCCAGCAGAAGGAGTGGTTGGCGTCACAGGCAGAGCTGCTGGCTCAGGGCTCGGTGCTCAGGGGGGAGCTGAGCGCCTCCCAGCTGGAGCGGACACGGCTGGAGGGGGAACTCAGCGCCCTGAGGGAAACCAACCAGAGCCTGGACCTCGGCAACGCCCGCCTCACCAGCCAGTACCAAGTATTAACAAGACGCACACACATAACAGTGTTTATCTACACACCTGCAGACACACACAGGTGTTTTGTATTCAAGCTGCCAACTACTGAAATGCAAAATGGGGATTTAGTGCTTCATAGTGGAGACACTCAAATATATTACCCTCTAGAAATAAAAAAAAAAAAAAATTTATTCCAAGCATTATTGAGCAATTAAACACACTTTATTAGTAATTTACTGCTGGGTTTAGGGCATGTTTTACATAGTTGTGGTCAGGGTGGAACAACTATCAACTACTTCAAATCATGTGTGAGGAACAGTGAGTGGCTGATTTCTAATTATTGATTTGAAGCCAATTTCATCCTGACACACCAGGAAAAACTGATTTATTAGTTCAAACTGAAAATGAATACCAAGTAGCTCACAAGAACCATCTGTAGTACAGCTTCATTTTCCTCCTATTGCTGTCAAACAAGTGCTGAATATTTTTTTAAAATGTTGAGCATGTAAGAGAGTCCTCTTGTCAGCAGGATAAAATGAGTTGTAACGTATCTATGTCCTGAATCCTCTGACTAATAAAAACTACTACAGGGCTTTTTATCTGTTGTTTTGAAATCAAGATAAAACATACAAAGAAGCTGATAAATGGTAAATGGACTTTTACTTATAGCGTTTTTCTAGTCTGTCTGACCACTCAAAGCGCTTTTACTACTTGCTGCATTCACCCATTCATACCCATTCACTCGCTGATGGTAGCTGCTAATGTAAGGAACCATCAGTATTAGCTGATCTCTCATTTGTACACATTCACACACCGCTGAACAGCGTGAGCAATTTGGGATTCAGTGCCTTGCTCAAGGACACTTCGACATGTGACTGCCAGAGCTGGGATCAAACCGCCAACCTTCCGCTTGTAAGATGACTGACTCTACCCACTGAGCCACAGCCGCCCAAATTAATTTGCTTTAATTTGCTTTAATTTGAGTATCAAATTAGGATTTCCAGTTAGGACAGCACTAAGCTTTATTTGTGGAAGCTATACGTTTATTTTGGGTAAACAGAGTCGGATGAGGACATGGATCGCCCTCTGATGTCTGTAATGTTAACGTGAGCTGAAGCCATATTAGCTGAGTTTAGTATCAAGACTTGAAAGGGAGGAAAACTCTACCCTGACTCTGTAGAGATGAGATTTTGTATATCAACATGTTTGACTCATTAAGTATCACCTTGAATCTTACTGTTTTGGGTCTACACAACATTATGAGTTCCAGCTAGCAGAGTAATATTCACGCACATGATCTTCAAAACAACAACACATTGAGAAGTCTACAGTTATTAGTTCAAAGGAAATAAAAAATAAATTAGGTTAAAAGGTTCTGTTAACTTAGGATAGCTGTTTCTCCATGTTTTCAGTCTAAGGGTTTGACACTAATCACCTGCTGGTACACAGAAGCTTAATATTTACTGAACAAAGTTTGAGCTGATCTTATCAAAATGCTTCCAAACCCCCCCTTAAAAACTGTATTTTCTCAATTGTGGAATATTTAAATAGCTTTGTATGCTTGAGTAAAATTAACATGTAGAATCGGTATTCCCCTTTTTTGCCCAAAGTGTAAAAATATATTTTTTATTTCTTAATCATCATTTCTGTTTCAAGGAGCCACACTGGATACCTAATTGAGTCCCTGAAAGTTCTGCATTGAATACATTAGTCTGAATTTTAGAAATCAGACACTCAGGCTTCTCATTATGCTGCTCTGCAGAGGGAAAGCGGAGATGTGGAGAGGCAGCGCTTCTCTTTGATCCAAAGTTCAGTTTGAGGCCTGTGTGGTCTCACAATTAACCTGTTGTGGCCGCTGATATTACTGATGTGCCTAAATTGGACAGGACTGAGACTACAAAGGCAAAAATAATTGGAAACAGAATCACCTAAAAAAAATTGGGAAGGATGTTCACTAAAAGTTTGAATGTACCTTTTTGTTTAATCTTGCATAAAAGGGGTGGGCTTTTTCAGATTTCATAAAAAGTTGTGGTTTAAAGGCTGTTTTTCTTACTTCCAAAGCTTAATCAGATACTCTCATCTACAAAATGCTCAAAGATCAGCTCTCCTTCCCTTTTTACTTCCCACTTGGTGATTTTGTGTCGGCTATAAACAGAAAAAGGAAAATACACAGCAGCTGAATGACTCCCCAGGAGGATACAGGTTGGAGTTATTCACCTGCAGTCAGACAGTGTTGGTGCAACCTTCGTCAGGCTTATAAACAAAGTTTAAAGTCACCAAATTTTGCTTCTCCTTGCACTCATGTATCTTTCTTGTGATGTCTTTCACACTTTAGACTTTCAAAGTCTTTTTTTTTTTTGCTTCATCTTTTCAAAGCTGACACATTCAGCACAGCTGACCACTTTAAAACTAAATTAGAGTCAACTTGGATCATTCAATATTTATTTTGCTTGATCTGTCCCTGAACATTTTAGGATGTCTTGGGAACACAGTCATAGATAGCTCATGTTATCCGGCACACACACTTGGCAGAGTGTTATGCTAACAGAAGACATGTTGATTTTTATTCATCTCCCAAAATTGTGTTTTTCATTGTAACTTATGTTGATCTCATGTTTATAGCTGCTGACCCAGCTAAAGGGAAATATGGAGGAGGAGAATAGACATTTAGCAGATCAGAACCAGAGTCTGCTGAAGGAGAACCGGGCCCTACTGGAGCAGAGCCTGGAGCGCCGGGACCAGCATTACTCACAGCAGAGGGAGTCCCAGTCAGTACACACACACACACACACACACACACACACACACACACACACACACACACACACACACACCACACACACACACACACACACACACACACACACACACACACACACACACACACACACAGAAAAGCAATCCAGGTCACAGTTTTGGAAAGAAGGGTTACTAAAAGCTCTGAGTTTGTACACCCTGATGAACATCCTGGCTCTACAGTTCCAGGAACAGGATGAACTTTGTTCCAAGGTGAAGCACTGCTTTGGCCTGATGGTGAAGTCACATGCCCTATGTTCAGACTTTAGTTCTCAAGTTTGATTACAACCTGTGGCCCCTCTCCTGCATGTCACTCCCCACTCTCTCTCCCAGTTTCCTGCTCTATCCACTGTCTTATCCACTCTGAAGAAAGGTATAAAAGCCCAACTTTCATACTAGGTCAATTAATATGGCAACACACACATACTAAAGCTAAACTGCTTACTGGCAGGCTTTCTTCAACCAAGACAGAGTGTCTTTATTTATTTCTCTGTCTCCTTCCCCTGTGTTGAACCTGAAGAGGCTCTATGATACGCTCTGTCATTTCCTCATTCATGCAGTCTACAGTATATTCAAAGTGCACATTGAAGCACAGTCGTGTGGAAGTTTAGTTGTCATATCTTTAGAAACCTCAAAACCCTGGTTGTTTATCGTTTTTAAACCTCAGCATATCCTTTATTATCAAACTTGCCTAACAACAGAGACAGAAATCAGTTTTTTGCATTTAAATTTAAGACACACATGATTCATCTTCAGCTTAGACTCAAATCAGGTTGTAACACAGTCTGTGTTCACATCCAGCACATAAAAGCACTTCTTTATTGTTACGGTTTGACACTGTAAGAAAATAATTTAACAGTCCAACAGCACCCAGCAGTTGTCCTTTTAAATGACTTACAGTCTGGCAACAAATAAATCCAGAGCTAACAGTGATCATGCAGAGCTGGCTTCTCCATTTATGTCTAATGAGCCAAATTGCTCCTACGCTACAAATTTCTTTTGCAGGTAATTTAAGACTTTCATTCTTCCAAGAACAGACTGCTACGTCCACACAGTTTCCACTCATTTTTCTGCCTTTAGCACTTCACATCACAGCACATTTTAGTTCAGCACCCTGCCATGCAAGGTCTACAGCATTTTACACCAGTGAAAACAATTAGTCATGTTAAACAGCTCGGATTCAGACCCACATAAATGCTCTCTGAATTCACAAAGGTAAGGAAAGGAACTGGTTATTGCATGTTAGGGTAATTAGATGAACACAGTAGGATGAAGGATCTATGCTTCGAAGGATGTATGTTTTACAGTAAAAACAAAGCTAGTATATTAAAGAAGAAAAATCTGTTTAGCAGATGACCTCTATGTCCAGCCCTCAGGAAAAATGATGGTTTGCAGTTTTTTAACATCACAGTTTTAGGATGAATAGCACTGCTGTACGTTTTCTGACTTGAATCACTTGACTCCTACAGCTTTTGAATGCACAAAAAAACCCATAGAAACGTATTCAAATGGATTGCTGTTTTTCAGTCATTTATTAAACGCACTCCAATAAAAAAAACGAATCAGAACTCAAAACTCAGAAAAAACCTCAGAATACAAAACTGCAATTTTTCTCTTTCCTAAAGCTTTACGTGACCCCTCAGCAGACTCCCACATCAGTCCTCTCACTACTGATTTATTAGATTAGCTTTTATCAACTCACGGTTTAAAGTTAAGAACCAAAGGTGTACATTGCATTTTTTTAACAGTTTATCTAAACTGGAGTGTTTACTCCTGCAGCTCAGGTTATTGGAGCAGAAAACACAGGAGTCTGTCTTCAGCCAAGTAAACTGTGGTGTGGTTTATTAAAAATGAGAATTTAATCCAAGCTAACAACAGGATACGAGTCTAAACAGAGTTTCAGGGGGGCGAGTGTTATTATATCATAGCCAGCAGTTTCTGTTGCAAAAACCGGCCTTAAAAAGTATGAACAAGGTAAATTGATCTCAGTTGAAGATCGTATGAGAATACCAAAACAGTCTATTTAATGTGCTGGTTATTTTTAGATGCTGTATGATGTGTGTACCAAAACTCAGCAAACATTGCAGGCTTGGTTTGATTTTTTGTTTATATGTGTAATTTCTCTCTGAAGTGGGGTTGTATGATGTACTTGTCAATAGTAATTATATTACTAGCAAGGCCATCAACCGCTGCAGATGGGTTCAACTCCAACACATAATTTAGCTAAATATAAGAGACTCCAACCTAAACACTAATGTTGCTGTATGTGTACCCTCTACTTAGAAAACAATCAGTGCTCTACTTTGTACCAGACAGCCCATTTGTTTCTTCCCTATTCTGGGACACGACACATACATATTCCTCTCTCTAATGAACATAACACTCAATGAAGTCAAAAACTACACTTTACAGGCAACAGGATTTCCTGTATGTTATCTCCTATTTTCCCAGAAGGTGTATTTTGAAGGCCTTAGAGTTTAAAATACTATGTAGATCATTTGATTGACAAAAATCTCTTCTGTTTATGTTGGGGAAACGATGCAGTGACTTTGCCCTTTCAAGCTAATGTTGCACAGACATGTTGACTTCAGCAAACTCATGTGTTAAGAAGGGTCAGGAGCTCTTATACAAATAAATAGGGATGCACGGATCCTACTTTTTAGGTCCTGATATCAATACCTGGGCTTTGGTATCTGCCGATACCGATACTAGGCGATCCGATCCCGGTATTGATTTAACAATCTCTATTCCTTGTGGTCTGTGATTGTACTTCGGCAGTCAGAAATGTAACTTTGTGTGCGGGAAACACATTAAAATTAGAATCATGACAAGACATAATGCAATTGAGCTGACGTGTTCAGGTAGGCTGGGGTTCTGGCAGAGCAGTGTCAGAAACATTATTTACATGATGGTGAACTGTACCTGGGTTCCAAGTGCTAAACCACAGGAATCCCTTCATTTCAAGGATCTGGAACAATTAAATCCAATAACCTGTCCATTTTGTCACACTTTGAATCCATTTATAGAAGGTTTCTAGCTTCTTTGCAGTGCGCTACAGCTCACGTAGACTTCTTCCTTTGGGCTTCCATTATATTTTTCAGAGCGACTGCCATCCATTGAAACATAACCGCTGCACTTGTTGTAAATTTCTGGTGGAGTTGTTAGCAAAAGAAGCTTGCACCTGAACTGCAGAGCCTCTGTAGTTATCCTCCATCATGCTCCATCGGGCAATGCTCAGACCGGCTGCCACTGATGACGTAGGAGACGCACATGGCTGTTGTAAACACAAAAGCATAGAACTGAGATGAATAGATCTGCCATATGGATCGGCACTACATATCCGCCCCTTGTCACCGATATCCGATCTAGCTTTCTGAGTCCGATCTAGCTGATATCCGATACCAGGATCAGATCGGTGCATCCCTACAAATAAATGACTCCAAGTGGCCTCCAAGGCCTAAATGTAATTTACACATTTAAAGCTCCTGTGAGGAACTTTTAGTTTGCGTCACTTTTGGGGACCCTTGTGGACAAAGCAGTCTTTGCTTATTCTGTCCTCTATATGCTAAGTATTGTCCTCTGACAATTAGTCTCATTCTGCTGATTTTACAATCAAACGTGTCATTTATTGTGAATATTTAATGAGAGAAATGTAAAATAAGCGCTGTTCCCTCAGCTGTACGACTGGCACCTACCCCCTCACCGCTGTTTCAGGCATTAAATATCACAATATAGGAATTTTCAGTCCTGTCACTGATGACCTTGTCATAAAGAACCATCAGTATCAATTTTAGCCTGTTTCATAACTGGCAAAAAACTCCTCACAGGAGCTTTAAGATATGATAAGTTAATTTTCTGCTAAAAGCAAAGTTTTGGTTTGTATTTGAAACACATGAAGGAGGAGTTGAAACAGCCAACAGAAGGACACAAAAATGAAATTAAAAAAGTCTGCCATGTTTGTCATTTTTTACTTAGTGTATTCCAATGGCCAACCTTTGCTAATTAGTGCTAAACACACGGTACATCTGAAGCTGATGGGAATAGTTAGTTGGTTGTAAAGCAAAGTCAGAAGAGTTTTAACAAATTATCCTGGGGGGGACATAAAAGTCTGCATCAAATTCCACTACAATCTGCCTGATGGCTGCAGAGGGATTTTATTCTGCATCAGAGAAGAAGAACACTAATATTAAAATCTGAAACTATCATGCTGTTAATATAAAACATTTCTCTACTAGATAAATACAGTTACGCAGTTCAATAACATGTGGCTTGTGTTGAAATCAACACAGGAAGGAGTGTCTTTGTGTGATAATGAGGAACAGCCTTATAAAAGGATTCTCTTGACCTCTGTAAAAAGAGGAAAACATTTATCTGCAGTGAATCTATGCAGTCCTACAGCACCTCTCTTTATGGTTAGTCTATCCTCTCCAGTAACTGTTCAAAACACTTTTTTTAATGAAAATAATCCTGACGTGTTCCTAAGAGATTGCGGTCAGAATCAAGCTGACCAGCATACACTGCTGTCCCCAGACTTCTGTAGCTTATATTGCTTCAGGTCTTTATACTGGCCATCCCTTATCTCTC
This sequence comes from Notolabrus celidotus, assembly GCF_009762535.1. Lineage (NCBI taxonomy): Eukaryota > Metazoa > Chordata > Actinopteri > Labriformes > Labridae > Notolabrus > Notolabrus celidotus. The sequence goes on from NC_048279.1 coordinate 21,676,911, forward strand.
CTGCCTGTAGCTGTGTGTCAGTGACCAGCGGTCAGCTGGTGCCATCAGTGACTCTGTGTTGAGATGTCTTTCATTCAGTCAAGGTTTGCCGAGCCGCTGCTTTGCTTTATATTTGTCCACACCACAGCTCAAACATTGAACTCTTTACTCCCAGCATCAAACCAACATTAACATCCATGCACAGCCTCTACTCTGATCTGCTGCTTTGAAAACACTCCATTATTAACATCACTGCAAGATCCATTTCTTAGTAGAGCCTTCAAAGAATCTGCCTTATTTTTACACTATCAGAAATGTTACATCACATTTTCAATCTACTCGCACTGATAATGAATCTATAAAATGAATCAAACCCTTTCGAGCTCATTTTTTCTTCTTCTTCTTCTTCTGAGCTGCTTTGTTCTGACACTTCATATGTTTTCCTTCAGGGAGAAGCTGAGCGAGCTCCGTCGGGAGAAACAGAAGTTGGTGGAGAAGATTATGGATCAGTATAGAGTCCTCGAGCCAAGCATGCAACCTCCAGCTGGCAAAGCCAAGTACTGTATAAAAATATTACTCCGATATATTTCCACTTTATTAGTTAATGACACCTGTGCCTCCCAGTACGACACAATATTCCTGCAGAATGCAAGGCTGTGAGTGTGTTTGTGCTGCATGTTTGATACACAAAGATGATTATGAGTTCCAAATAAAAAGTAAAATGAAATCAAGAAATGTATGAAGGTCAACGTTTTGCAGGTTATCGACAATAGCTGGATTGTCTCAGTGCTTAGAATTTAAATGAATTCTATAGAAAGACATTTCCAACATTTTGGCAAGTCAATTAGGTTTACATAAAAACAACATAATTCACTTTAAGAAACAAACTAAACAAAAAATTAACATTTTTAAAAAATCCTGATTGTTAAATGGTTTCCCCGATGTCAGCTGGTGAGGATTTATGAACTGAGAGCTCTTGTTCTGGTTAATACTGTTCTTTGAAGTTAAGTTTATATCTTGTAAAAAATTTGTTGGAAGAAATATACGCTGTGAGAATCGGCATGATGACTTTTTCAAGCGTCTTTATTGTTATGAAAGCTTTTCTTCCAGACAGAATCAAGGACACAAAGTACAGGATTTTTTTTTCTCCCTGTTTTGGTTTTGTTCAGTGACGGGCTCCCTCAAGCTTACCTTGCAGTCTGAATATGTTTTGCTTCACAAGCTGTTGGTTGTTAAGTAGAGCCTGAAACAATGTGGCATGCCCATAGTTGCACTTTGTGTATAGAATATATTAATTGAAATGTAGAGGTTTTAGAGCAAGATTTGAGGTTAAAGAGCAAAAAGTGTCACTGTTTTGATGCAGGTTTTCTTCATACATGTCACAGATGAGGATCGTCAGAGGCTAGTTCTCCTTGTACTCTTCTACTCTGCTTCTCCTCTGAATCAGAAAAAATACAGATGAGAAGCTTTCTCACTTTTTGTTTGTTTCCTATCATCCCTCAAACCAAACATATGAGAAACAGAACAGTGTTTGATTGGACAGCTGGCAGGGATTTTGAACCATAAATTAAATTTGAAAAGTAAGAGGTTTTTTTTGCTGAACTATTCTAGCGTCAAAATAGTGTGTTTTTAGTTAGTATGGCTGTGACAATTTAATTATAACAGTTCTACGTTGATTTTCTTGATGTCATGTTACAAGTCTGCGTCTTTGGCATAAGATGTGACAGTTGGGACCTTAAGGACTATTTTGTTCTCATTTTAAATTTCACGTCAAAAAGCAAAAAGCACGGAGCACAATGCAATTTTGTGAGTAAGACGCATCCGTTGTGACACTTGTTATCCTCCTACTGTTCTCTTGAAAATCAGGGCATTGTGCTTTTTAGTGTGTGCGCACAAACACAGTCACACACACACTCTCCCAACTCATTTCCTTTTTTTGTAAACGCTCCCTATCCTTTATGTCCTCATAGGAAATCTAACTGGATTGCAGACAGAATGAAGAAGCTAATCAAACCACGGGGAGGAGGGAAAGAGGGACGCGCCCTCTTCACTGCCGCGGGCAGTGTGGAAAACCTGGCCGACAGCACTGAATTTACATCAGACACACACACATCGGAGCCTGGTGAGACCACACACACCTGCACACACACACACACATGCACGCACCAGCACACTACCTCTCACAAACAGCAGCCGACTGGTTTTCACAAAGATATGCTCACATGCTCACCCCATCAAGCGCGGCTACAGGCATGCATACAAATCATCTCATGACTACCAAGTGTGGTCAGCATTGATACCGCACTCCTCTTCTCAGATCTCCCCCTGCAGAGCACCAAGACTTACTGAGGCAGGTTTTCTCCGCTAACCACATGTTGAAAGGAAAAGAGGCTTCATTCTCTTTTTATGCACCTTGACGGCTGAATGAATTTACTGACTGAAGGAGGGGGAAAAAAGCATGCAGGCACTTTCAAAGCCAAGATACAAGCTTTAACCTGCGTTTCAGATGTTTTCTTCTCTGTGTGATATACTTTCATTGTCCCCATTTAATTTCATTTTTTAAATCTCTTTGTGTTTTCTGTTATCCTGCTTTCTTAAGCTGTATATCAGCGGCTCTTTCTGTTCCCGTCCAGGTGGACAGGTGGGTTTTATTGTGCCTGTATCTGGTAATGCGCAGATTGAGCAAGCCAAGACATATTCCACTTCTGCCCTATCTTATTTTTAATGTTTGATCAATATTTAAAAAATCACTAAGCCTACGCTTAATCCTGAAACTACACTTCTTTATGGCAGGTTAGCTTGACCTGAGCTACTGGCCTCAAGGGGCGCCAGCTTAGCTAAATAGTTAGATTGTACCCCATGTACAGATCCCATAGCCCGCGAAGAGGAATGCGCAGCTCTGAATTTTTTTATTATAATTTTTTTTATTTTATTAGTTTATTTGACAGGGGCCATGCAAAACAAAAACTGTCAAGCCAGAGTTAGCTATAAGCTAACTTTCATCTGTGGTCCCTGGGCAGGAAGATGTAAACGAATGCACAATACAAATGATAAAAAACATTAGCATTTAAAACAATACATAGGCTACTCAACACAGTCCATCACTAATAACAACACATTTAAAATTGCATTTCATTGTCTCTAGTTTGATGCATTCAGATGATCACATGATTGTTTTTCCTTTAGCCATAATTTCAGTGTACTTTTAAAAACACTGAGGCTTGTATAGTCTCTAAAATGAGTCAGGATTGAGTTCCATTTTCCTGCTGCTCTGACTGAAAATGCAGACTGTCATAATGCAGTCTTCCTAAGTTTAGCTGAACAGTCTCCTCTAGCTGATGCCCTGGTCTCCCTAAGATTGTTCCTGCAGAGTAACACACCTTGTTTAAGTGGTGGTGGGGCCTGATCATGAATTAGTTTATACATCAGGCACATATCTGCATAACAAAGAAAGCTGTCAAAGGTCATTAAGTTATATTTCGTAATGATTTTACAGTGGTGGTAGTTCCTTGATTTTTTATCTAGAGTTTTCAGTGATTGTTTGTAGAGGGTGTATAATGGTTTTAGAGTTATTGTTCCAGCCGTTACTATTTTCTATAAATTGTATTTTAATACCCTTATATTAAATACACTCAGTAGTGTAGTTCTCATATAAAGAAACTCTGGTTTCATTGAACGAGTGTACTGCTTTGAATGTTGCTTCTTCAGTAATGTTAGTGCAGGTTTTTCACATTTCTCCGTTGTGCAAGACTCTTATTGATTTGATTTTTTCATCTTTTATGCAATAACGGTGTAGTGAAATCCAATTTTAATTTTAATCTTCCGTAGAAGAACTTGTATCTTTAGAAATCTATAATTGCTGTGCTTACATTTCTAACATTAACAACTGTAAAAGATGAATCCCAGGTGGATTACAGTCAACAGATGCATGAACATACATGCATGCCTTACTTAACTCTGTGTTTAAAAGCATGAAGGTTTTATTGACTCAATATTGATTATGACTGCTGAATAAGACATTCAAATTAAAGTCTACTTTATTCATTTTACCCCAGCAGAATAAGCAGCGTATCATGGCTCTCATAAACAAATCACTCACTCACAGATCATAGTTGAGGCTGCTGCAGGGACACCAGGAGCTGTTTTACATGTTAAATGTGTTGGTCAAAAACATTTGGGCTGGTGGGCAGAGATAGACCGGAGTCAGACTACTAGATTTTCCACCTTTGCCACAGTTAAGAGATTTCTCATATGCCAGTGTCAGTGCCCCTGACTGTAGAGAAAAGTTTTCCACAATGTGTAGTTGAGAAGACTGTTTCTTAACCTCACCTGTTTTTCAGATCCCCGCAGTGCTCCCGTCTCTCCCTCTCCTATGAGAAGAGCCCAATCTCAGGCAGATCCTGACATCTCAGGTCCCAGGACTCCACCCCCACGCTCTGGTTCTGGAGCTCGTCGTAAACTGGGATCTCGTCACGGATGGGGGCTCGGGTTGACCAGAGGAGGCTCTGGAGTTTCCCAATCCTTTAGCCCAGGTGACCACAAAACACCTCCTCGCACACGACTGCGCTCCAACCAGAATACCTCCACTGTCCTCTGGGAGGGAGAGCGAGGCCAAACAAACTCAGAACAGGCAGCAGAAGCACCACTGACCAGTCAGGAGAGTGTGGAGGAGGAAGAACACAGAAGTGAGCCAGAGAGAGAGGAATGAGGAAGATGTCTGGCAATGTTCACTTTCAAAAATTCCTACTCTAACGGGCCAACTAGTTAAATTTTCATAAAAAAAAAAAAGAAAGAAAATATTTTAATGAGAATATACTGTCATGTATTTGTTTTAAGTTGTTCAAATATTTTCAAAATAATAAATAGTTATGTTTTTCAAATATTCCTAAAATGGTTGTGTGTGTTTGGAGGGCTTTTGGCTACATGCACAGAATTGAAGAAGGTCTTTTGGGAAACAAGTTAAATGTCAAGCTGAATAAAAATTTGACTGTAAAGTAAAACTGTGCCCTGAGAGTAGCTGTAACATCTACAATCAGTGAAGATACAGCTAATACTCTTCTTAATAAAACATGCATGGGCCTATTAGACTGAGATCTTTTCTGCCTTCCAGACAATCAACACTTGAGCGAAGACATGGCAGCAGCCTGAAAAGAACTGTAGTCGACGCTCAATTAAAAAAAAACAGTTTTATATTATATGCTCCTGGCAAACGCTTGTAATGGTTTTCTATGTCCGGCTATTTTAAATATGCTCCCCTTCAAGTAGTTTTGAATACATGAATAAATAAATCCTTCAGTAAATGACTTCTAGTGTGTGCAAGTAAATAAATGAACCGCCTCTCTATGGAGCCTTTCTGGAAGAATGTAATAACACATTTTCAGGGAACTTGAAATTAAACTGACATCATGTTTTATTATTTTTCCACTTACCACAAATAATTATTACTAGTTATGTTATTTATTGTTATTCTCCTTCAGCCTATTTTTCAACATCAAGTCCTTAGTTCCTCCTTTTTTTGTGCTTGGCACAAATAAATTGTTTACCTACAGAGACAGTCAAATGTGTTACATCTATAAGCACACCCATGGGGAGGCAAGGTGCCTGAATATGTAGCACAGTAATAAAATGCTAACTAAATACCTGTTGTGCTTGCTAAAAACACAAATATTATTTTTGCACCCCGTGTCTACCAGACAATGGATGCTGATAAGGAAAAACGTACTTCTGGGTTTTTTCTATGTTGGCTGTGTTTCTCACCACAGTACATCAGCCATATGTCACTTCTCTGTTATCAAACTGATCACATCTCTGTTTGGGTGAAAACAAGTTCCAAGACAGGAATAGGAAAATATGAGTAGCTCAAAGGGGACAGGAAATATTATAAATAAATAAAAATGTATTGTTATTATTAGAGGCACTGTACCCAGAATGTGCTGCATTGCATGGAGGGCCAAATGAATGCATACATTAACAGTACATGTTTTACTAGGGATGCACCGATCCGATCCTGGTATCAGATATCGGCCAGATTGGACTCAAAAAGCTAGATCGGATATCGGTGACAAGGGGCAAATATATAGTGCCGATTTTAATATCCCTCCTCCCTGCCACAGGTACAGGTCATTCTGTTGGAAACACTACGTTGACCTATTTTTTATTTTCTCATTTGAAGCAGCTTTTCTATACAGAATATTTAATTCCTCTTATCCACTGCTTAGGTTTACAGCTGAATTGTAATATCTGTTGGTTATGAAGATTTACTCACCAAACTGCTGGTATGCATTTATCATCTCTTGAATATTGACACTGTCAGTTTAAAATGTTCATTTCATTGTGGTTTTCAAAGTCAGAAAAGCCTGAAGTTGCCAAAACATGATTCCATCCTCACATTAAGGAATAGAGATTGTTAAATCAATACAGGGATCGGATCGGTTCAGTATCGGTATTGGCAGATACCAAAGCCCAGGTATCGGTATAGGGACCTAAAAAGTAGGATCGGTACATCCCTAGTTTTTACCTATAAGTTATCAAGATAATAATGTGTTTTGCAAGTTAATGTCAAGCTAGATTTCTTCTCACTGAGGTATTGTGTCATCAACTTAAGTTATACAACTACTGCAGTCTGTCTACCTAGTGTTCATCAACTATACTGCAACACAAACTTGAAATATTGCAATTTGAAGTCTGATGACAGTAGCCAAAGGGATTTTGCCAAGACCAACTTATTGGTCTTGGCAAAATCTTCTCTTTCTTTAGTGCTTGTCTTTATGAGTACTAAATGATCAGATTCAAGGAAAACATAAATATAAAGCTTTATTTATCCTTGTGCTCTTCATTTTCAGTATTAACTAATCATTTTTAGTAATTTGACAGCTGTGATTTGGACATAGTTTTCACTTAACTTAATCAGCTGTTCTGCAGTGTACTTAGAAACACTAAACTACATGTGTTCAGTGAGTCCACTGGAAACAGGACTATTGAAGTAGTTTTCAGAAGAAGACTCATGAGTACTTTAGCATAAAGGGCCTAGGTTGAGTGGTTGAGCTGTGAAAGAAATACCCAAACGGTGTGGAAAAGGTAAAAGTCCTCAATATTCAAACTTCACCTCAGCATTAAAGCTCAGTGCATGAAGTTTTTAATCTAGTCTTCCATAAACCCTTATGGAGAAGGAACTGGAAGTGTTCCCTGCTAGTGCTACTCCTTCGGATCACCTTCTCATTAAATCAGCTCTCTCAAACTCTCTTAATTGATCACATACTTTGTGAGGAAGGCTTTAAGGTAAAAGGGAGAAGCTGTTATATATCAGGTGTTCATAAAATGTGAAATACTAGCCCCGAATCAAGGTTAACACAGAGCTAAAATATTCAGGCATTGACATATCTAATAAAGGTGCCAAGAAGAAGCACTTAAGATTTAGTATTTCAATAGAGAACCAAGAGGAAATTATTAAGTCATCTACTACCCAGCTTTGGGCCTCACTCTGCGGGTCAGATTTGCTCAGAGAGCAAAATAAACATATAAATCTAATGATAAACCTCTTTGTAACCCTTGGATCTGATCTGTGCTCAGCAGAATAAACATGCACAAACCCTGCCGTCTGGCTCACATATGGTTGAAAATCCAACTTCATTTTAGACTTCCAGTGTAAATCCAGTCATTGATCAAATGGCAAATAATCTGCTCTGGTGCTTTAATGAGAATCCTCCTTCACTTTTTTTCACTGTCACGCCAAACGGTGTCAGTGTGGAGCTGGCCGGGCCGCTGCCAACAGACAGACAGACAGACGGACTGACGGATGAAGACAGGAGAATTAGCATGCAGCTTCCCAAATGAGCAGACCTGAGAGTTCATCATGAAGCTAAAAGGAGCCTCTTACAAGACAGGCGGCCTCCAAAGAGCTTCTGCTCCCAAGATTAGGACAAGGATACGTCAGCATTTCCAGCAGGGGTTTGTTTTCTGCTGTGAGTGTGTGTGTGTGCAGAAGACAACACACAGGATAATAACAGGCCGTAGCTCTTTCTCTCCAGCCAGCCCTCCCTAAACGCACATCCCATCCTGAATTATGATTTGCAAATGACAAATGGATCGCTAATACAATTCATGAATTATGTAGTTGTCATGGCGACATTAATCAAAAAGCAGACCCTTTTTCTCGGCTCTGAACATTGTGTTTATGGAATTGAGATGCATGACGGGGGCTGCACACCGAGCCGCCTGAGTGAGCGCAGGGCAAAGCGATAGCAAGATATTGGTTCTGCCAGTCACTCAGCGGCTTATTATGAGTGCAATGCAACAATCACACGCCCTCAGGCACACAAACAGACAGCACCCGCAGACAAAAAGTGAAGGGGAAGGCTTTAAATTCTCAGAGGACAAACCGTGTGGATGCACACACAGCGAGAGGATTCACAGGTTGTTGTTTTCCTTCATTTATTGACCCCTGAGCAGAATCGAGAAATTCTTTAAGAGGAGCGTTTGAGAAGAAGAAGGAGGAATAAAAGAAAAGACAGGAATGTGATTTGTTTGCAGCCTGACCTCTGTTTATTCAGAAGGATAAATAAACGAATGCCCTCTCCCTTGAAGCATAACAAGAAGCAGTCAGAGAAAAGCCTCAGAGAAAACAAAATATCGAGAGAAAAGTTTGGGCAGAAAATGAGTGATTAAGTGCCATCTCCACCCCTGATCCCTGAAGCAATGAATGATGGATGGTTGCCTTGGTTGACATCACAGTTGGAGCTCGAGAGTCTTCTCAGCTGTTTAATTATTGAGCACCTGAGGGGTGTAACACTATCAGATAACATCACCTTTTCAACCCTCTTTTTCATTGTTTTTGGCTTTCCTCTTTAAGGTAGGACTTCCTCTCTTTCTGTCTGAGGGCTACTTTTACTTATTCTTTTTTTTTTTATGTTTTCTCTCATTTTCTCTCCAAAACTCTCTCCTGTATATCTTCCCTCTTCACCCCTCTCTTCCCATTTTACCTCCAAGCTTAAGCTATCAAATTTTAATGACTGTGTCTTCCTAAAGAGCCTCCAGTGACCAAGACCTCACTTAAACCACTTAGTCCACTAACTGAACAGGCAAGGCATCCTAAATACTTAGTGGTGCATTTGATTTGTGTTCCTGGTCCTCGCCTCTGAGATGAATCAGCTCATCTTTCAACTGAATTCAAATCAAGCTCTCTTTTTTTTTAATCTTCTCAGGCTTGTTTCTGCAACTAGAGTGATTTGGAATCAGCGCACACCTTAGAAACTTCACTTTGTGTTAATGAAAAGTTGTAATTCATAGATTGTTGCTAGGTTTTGTGTCCCAGCAGAGGCCCCTCCAGTTGGGCAGGCAGTGAGACAAGAGAGCGGCGAGGTGATCTTTGATCGAGAAGTGGTGGTGTAATTCAATTAATTATATTTTGCTGCAGGCGACAGTAGTCAGGGAGGGGATCATTGAGAGGGAGCACAATACAACTGGGTAGAAAAATAACAAGAAAGTGGAGTGTGTAAGCACACACCGGCTGACCCTGCAACCTCGCCTCCTCACAAAACTGTCAAAATCTCTGTGCTTTCAGCAGGCTTTTACTCAATGAGGTTAGCCCAAAGGTGAGTCTGTTCATCTATAACTTCCCTCCCTCTCTCTCTCTCCACCCATTCCTCTTTACTCGCCTCTCTTCTATTTCATCATCATCCTTACTCTCTCTGCTTTGCTCAGGATTGTTTCTCCTCTCCTTACAGTTTGTCCCTGTTGCCTGCCTCCCTCCCTCCTCCTCCTCCTCCTCCCCCATGCACTCCCTTTCTCTCCCGGAGTGTATTAAGGGGCTTTGACGCTCTCAGTAAAAGCTGATTTATTCTCTTGGTGGTATCGATCGGTTTCTGCATTAAAGATTATAATTCATTACCCCGGCCCCTTTTAATACATTAAACACTCAAAATAAAAATAAAATAACCCCCCCTCCCCACACCCACACCCCACCTACCCAGACTCCCTGTGTCCCGAGGGTGCGGGAGAACACTCTTGTCGAGACGTCCGGCCTGTCATCCTCGGCCCAGAGCTCCACCTGTGTGTGTGTGTGTGTTTAACTCACTTAGACATAGAGATACTTACAAGAGGGAACACAGTCAGCCACACACTGTAGACACAATGTAGAGCGGCAAAAACAATACACACATTTACATACTAGATAGATAGATAGATAGATAGATAGATAGATAGATAGATAGATAGATAGATAGATAGATAGATAGATAGATAGATAGATAGATAGATAGATAGATAGATAGATAGATAGATAGATAGATAGATAGATAGATAGTTGTCTTTTCTTCATTTACATGATTTAAGTGTGGAGCAGAAAGCTTCTCTTGACTTTTCAGATGCTTTGGCCACCAGCTGAATACAGATTCCTTTTCTGACAGGTCAAGTTAAAGATTTGTGTACTGCATACGTACGCTCCCATGTTTATCAATATAACTGGCCTCTGTGGGATAGTAAGGATTTAAGAAGCGCCATAGTTCCCCTATTGATTTTACCCCAAATGGCCGCACCAATCCCCTGCACAAAACAAGATTGCCCTTCCCCATTGCCCTGACAGATTGATTTTGTATCTCAGCCGTGAGGACTTGAGGAGCAATCCCTCTGATTCTGCCTCCCCGTTCTGTCACCCTGATGGACAATTTCCCTCTCCATCCTTACCTCTCCCTGTCCCTCCTCTTTCTCCTTCCATTAAAAGGACTCTTCTACCTCTAACTTCTCCCTGTCCAGCCTTCCCTCCCCTGTCCTCAGTCTCCCCCCTCTGCCTCTCTTTCCCTCTGACAGGCTTTCAGACAGTAAATCAGAGACATTGATCCAGTGCAGCGCCCAAGTGTCCTGGATTCTGCTAAAGAGCCATTTTCATTTCACAAGCAGTTTACTGGCCCCGCTACCCTACACCCTCCACCCCCATTTCCCCGCCCGTAAACATCACCCTCCTCCCTCTTCTCTCGCTCTCTCCATCATGGCCTCATCCATACACATCACCCGCCTCACCTAACTGCCGAATCCTTATCCGCTCTGAGAGCCGGGCGCTGTTTTCCTCCCACTTTCTACAGCCGACTCACAATTTTCTTGGATGAAAAACACCTCTAAAGACCTCAAACATTTGACTTAGACTTATTGGTGCGCACACACACATCAACAGACAAAAAAACACATGCATTTATATACCTCTCCTTTCCACAACCACAGTTCAGCTCTCAGCAGGGTTCCTTGAATGGGTTCCAAGAAGTCTGACTCCAGCAACATCCAGACTAATTTAACTTCACTACAATTCATCTGACATCAGCACATTGATGCAATGTGTTCAGCCACTATGTTAACAGACTTTCCTATGAGTGTGTGTGTAGAATGGTTTCTTTATCCTCCTACAACATTTGGTAATTTTTTTATGTTACTCTGGGGGGAATGACACAAAGAAAGGACACTTAAAGATGTTGTTGTGTTCCAGGATGGCTACATATCATCTTAACATCACAGATCTGACTTTTATCTCTTGACTCAGGAGGAAGAGCTGTACAGTATGTTTACATTTAAATGCAAATTGTCATAGGTGGAAAGTTTGTTTTAACTACAGTTGTGAAAATAACTTTCTGTCTCCTTTCAAGAATCTGCTATAATTCAAGGTGCAATCTGCAAACACATTTGCAACACATTTTCTTTAGTTTTGTCTCTGAATACAAATATAGCAACTAAGAGTTTTTACTTTTATATCCATATCACACAAAAATGAACACTGATATATGATACCACCGATTTAAACAGACAAACCTGAACATTAAACTAAAGCTTGTGCATCAGCAGTAGCAGCTTGAAGTTTGCTAAATTTCCAACTGTGCAATCAGATTTAAACGGTTAAATTCACTGTGTCTCAGTATGGAGTGACTCCTGTAAACTTTAACTTAGGATGAAACCACAGGAACATTTCATAGTTCTATGAAAACTTCAAGGACCCAGCTCCATAGTTCTTAGAATACTGTGAAAACAGTACTCACACAACAACACTAGAGGAATCCTGAGCAACAATATCTACTACGGAAAAAACAAACAAACAAAAAACACAAGGTGAAACAACTAAAGTTACCATTTAAGGACTTATGTATTTATTTGACAGGACAGCTGGAGAGGAACAGAAATCGTAGGGAAACAAGAGTGGGGGTTTACACTGCTGGGGCATGTGCTTTAACCAAGCGGCAACCTCCGGTCTAAAAATATGAGTCCAATGTGGAAGTGCTAAAAACTGCAGTTCATCGAGGATCCGCTTGAGGCTGGCTCCGGAAGTACCAGAAACCACATACACACCAATTCAAAAAAGACGATCTTTTTCAAACGTGGCAATTTCGAAGATATTGAGATTATGAGCCTTCCAATGAGAGGCACAGCTGACTGCAGGAACACTGTAGCTGTTGGCTAGGAGGCTAAAACTCTGCCTCTTTACGTCACACTGGCTCAACAGAAGCAATATGGCTGCAATATGGCCTCAAACAGCTCTTCAGAAACAGATGGGTGACGTCATGGATACTATGTCCATATTTTATACAGTCTATGGCTTTAACCACATGTTCCATGTGTTCATGACCTCTCAGCAGCATGAACTCATGAGCCAATGTAGCATTGACAACCGTAACAGCTCTCAACAGTTGCCTCAAAAACAGGCATTGGACCAACAGCTATGATCATGAACATCATCAATGTATTGTATGTATTAACGCCATATACCAACCAGCTGCAGAGTGAGGTTTCACAAAAATTCTTGGAGCAGCTGGCGACTCTTCTTTGGGTTTAAAAGCTGTTTGTGTCAGTTCTGATCCAACACACCATAGTAAAGAGCCAACACAAAAACTGAGTCACCACTCATTTACTTTTGCTTATTTGAGATCTGATGGGATCTGACTTGTGTTTTCCTAAAGTAACACTGGTCTATGTGTGCCAAGGTAAAGACAATAACTTCTGGGGATGAGAAGGCTGCTACAAACAGTGAACTTTCACAAAAATTTTGAGGTGAGATTGTCCTCTCAGTTATTACAAAGAAAGCAGTCCCAAAAGTGCACAGAGAACTGGTTGAAATATAAACATATACAGTTCAATAACATTTGGGCATACTCTATCTGCTGCTGGTGATCATGTGAAATGATAGATATTGGATAGAGCTTGTAAACTGCATTTGATCTGTTTGACATATGCAATTATGCTTCCTTCTGAAATGAACATAAATCCATAAAGCTATTTTAGGTTTCTCTTGTTGCTCTGAGAACTCACATCCCATTGGGGTGATTGTCACTGCTAATTGGCATTTTGTCTAATATGGCCTCTCTTTATAGCAGTGTGTTTATGATTGTGATTAGATGTAATCCTGGATAATTGTGCCCTAAACCACCATTTATTTTCTGTCCTATTGCTCTTTCGTCTGTCTGAATCCGGCTGGTATAACTCCTATCTTGTCACTTTTATAAGGCTGTTCATTCAAAGCTTAGCTCTGAGCTCTGGCTCACACCTTAAACTTGTGATGACCTGAATCTCAACATCAGACCTTAACACTGCCAGTGACCTGTAGGTTTGTGAGGCTCCCTCAGGGAGATAAAATCCCACAAGTGCACTTTCAGAGGTTGCAGAGGCCAAAGAGATGTTTGCAACAGGTAGATAAACGGAGCACTGAAGAACTAGGGCACGACTGATGATAGGAATAGTTGTATCCCTTCTTGATTTTTTACTGGCTGATTTCCTCCCACATGCAATGTATATCATATTTCCTCAACTAAAGACTACATTAGATTTTGCATTTTAGACATTTAAAAAGAGTCTATTCAACTAAAGTCTGCCAATAATGAGACGAATGGGAAAACTTCCCTTTATATCAATTATCTCAAAATGGGCGGCCCAACTGCTCGCCATATCACATCATTTGAATAGCTGAAATAAGGTTAACACTGCCACAAGGGAAATTAAATCAGATACAAACATACAAGCAGTGAGCTCACCCACGGGTTATACCTTGGCTTCTTGCAAATTCTCTGCATCTAGCAAGCAATCAATAAATGAAATGCTCTGAGGAACAAAGAAAAAATCTGATATCTATGGACTGAAATAATAAGTCCAGTTGTCTCTTTGGTTTGGATAAAATATTGGATTTTCTACCTGTTATCCTATATCCTTAACTGTGCAACTGTTCAACTGTCTGTCCATGCAATGCTCATAGCCTTACTGAAGAGAGGCAGAAACAGATTTGACATTGCTCTACTTTCAAACTGGAGCTTCCTCCTGATGGTTTCCCAACATGGCATACTCTGCCTGTAGGGCTATTTTCTTTCACCCAAATAAAACTGTAAAATAGTCAATTGAGTCTTGGAATCCAAAAAGAAGGAACCATCCTAACCCTTTATACAAGCCAAGTTATTTTGTATGTCTTAGGTCACACAAATCGTGAAAGAGGCACCTTCAGGTGACATTTTGTACAGGTATGCTTCAGCCTCCACCTTAAAACCTCTTGATCCTGTTTTTTACTCTGCACTGAGATTCATTACTGGTGATCATTACAATACTCATCACTGCATCCTGTACAATAAGGTGGGATGGTCTTCTCTGACTGAAAGGCGTGATTTACACTCATACCTGTTTATTTATAAAGCGCTTGTTGGGATGCTACCGTCATATTTATCTTCGGTGCTAGTTTGGTCCTCTGGATTACAACACACCAGATCTACTATTGGCTCACTCTCCAGTTTCCCAGAATTAATTCAGAGCTAGGAAAATCTGCTTTTGGCTTTTTTGCACCATCTGCACAGAACTCCCTTCAAAGCACTTTAAAAATGAATTAATTTGTTTCTTTTGGTCATTTTAAATGATTAAACTTTTTAACCTCTGATTGCACCTGTTTCAACTGACTTTGTGTTAACATTACTTTTCAATGGTTTTAACATTACTTTTTAATTGTTGTCTGTTTTTAATTGATCATCATTATTTCAAGGTTTTATCTTTTATTTGCTTGTCATGTATTTTCTTTAATATGCTCGACGTCATTGTAAATGAGGGCTTTGCTCTCAATGATTATCAAGTTTAAATAAAGATAATTATTATTATTATGAAGCTTTATGTTCAGTGATAGCTCTCTGAAGTGAAATAAGTCCAAAAGTTGCTGTAACTCCTCACTAGAAACCAAAAAGTTTCAATAATTGATACTTTACACATAATTGATTTACTGACAAACCCATAAAATAGGTTAAAATAAGTCCCTTTTTTAGATTTAAAGTGTTTAGATTTTTTACCAATGCGATATAACAGAGAAACTCCAAAACACTTTTTGATTTGCTGTAGCGTAATTTCGATTGACCATGTTATGCTTTGTTAGCTAGAGCACAGCTTCATCATGAACTTCTGTGGTGTAGCTCACTAACTCACAGTTAGCTTTCTGTCTTCTAGCATTTTCTGGAGCTTATTTCTTCTATGAAGGAGGTTGTGAGAAATCTGTTGTTATCTGAAAGCATGTTGGCTTTTTCTGCACACAGAGCAAGAAACTGAGTACATAATCATTTCAAAACAGGTTATACACTTGTGCGCACATGGTAAGTCTTTTTGTGTGAAAGTTATCATCATGTGTCCAACAAAGAAAAAAAAATACACTCATAGGACATCAGGGCTAAAGCATGAATTTCCCAGCTGGGATATTTTCATAATTTGGGGCAGTAAAGAAAGCCAATATAGAGAGATATCTGAGCCAGCTGAGTCAGTATAAAAGACCAGTGTGGGTTCGAGTGTTTGGATTACTTTTGCTTGTATACATCTCCCCAACCTTTATAGAGTAAATACTTTCATTATGACAGGAATTTGTATGTTTGAAAAGTGAATGATAACTGAATCGTCACTCACTCAGAAGCTTCCTACAGACTCAGACAAGGGTTAAGGATCAAGGCTTTCCAGCAACTTTTGTAGTAAGTGAGAAAAAGCTATACATAACTGAGAGAGCTTTCACTCTGCAGTTAACTGAACAACCATGCACAGCCTGTAACAACACACCAAAGAGCTGAAACCCAGCAGGATAAAAGCCTCACTGTGAGAGACTGCTGCAATAAGGAAAATAACTATGAGCAAAATTACAAAAGAGCTGTTTCTCCTCATTGCATATATAAAACAATTCAGCCAAATCAGAAACAGAGCACCTACAGAGAAGTAAAGGCTCAATAAAAGCCACTCTAGGTTAGAACAATACAATGCAAAAGCAATGAAAAAGTAGCAATTTGTGTCTCCATGCTGGAGGAACCTCGAGCAGAACAGAAACAAATATGTTTAAGTGCCAAGGAAGTGTTGACAAGGCAAAAAGCTATTAGACTGTAAGGAACCAAGTCAGCAACAGCAGTCATCAGCCTGAAATAATTCTTCATCCAACACCAGAGAGTTCATGGCCAGCGAATACTGTCAACCCAACAAGCAGAGGATGTTTTTCACACGCTCACTTCCACCTCCTGCTTCCACAAAAAGTCTTAAGTACTGGAGGTGTTAAGGCTACACACACACGCACACACACATATGCACATACACACACACACACTCACAGGTGTGCTGAGCGAGTAATTTCCAGGGCCAACAGGATTATCAGTGTATGCTCTGGAATATGGCAGGGATTCACCCTTCAAGTTAACGAAACAGTTAGCGTAATTGGTCTTCATCTGTCATCTCAAACAGAGCTGTGGACTGTTTGACTAAGAAAAAGAGAGAGAGAGATTACTGACGGGACGGTGATGAAAATTGGTTGGAGGATAATGAGTCTCGTTGTCTTTTCATGCTCTCATCTTATGTCGCTCTCTCCCTCCCTCTCTCTCATTACTCAGAGTGACTGGTCCGAGTAGCTTCACAGTCTGCTGCTTATTAAAAAAAACCCAGACCGCCTTTAGATGAGTTCATCAGACTCTTCATCTCTCTTTTACCACCATCTCTCCATCCTCCCGCTGGCTCTGCATCCTCTCATCCCCACCTATTCTCCTCCCCCTCTCTCAGTTTGAACTCCTACATCCTTCCTCGGCTGTCTCTTCATCCCACCCTCCTCCATCTGTTTATTTTTTCCACCATCCTGTAGAGTAAAAACAGCGAGAAATTTAAGAGGAGGGAGGGGAGGGAGGAGAAGAATCAGAGACCCAGACAGGGAGGGAATCAAGGGGCTCAGAAGAGGAACAGACAATCCCCTATGCGACAGATGAAGCTTTATGACAAAAAGGGTTCTTTCTCCCAATTTCCTGTTGATATCCTTTGTAGCTTATTTTTTACCCTACTGTCCCTCTCCTCTCTTTGTCCCATCCCCTTCTCCCCATGCGTCTGCGCCTCTGTGGCAGATTGTTTGAAATCAATAAAGATGGTTGTTGGCAGATGAGAGTCTAGGGGCGGGACAGTGGCTTGCTAAACACTCAATTCGCTTCACACAAATCACCGCCTGAGTCCAACCGACACGTGACGCTTACATCCTGCAACAAACAATTAAAAACTCATGCAAATGTGCTGCAGGGAAAAGCATGGTGGCACTGGCATAAATACACATATGGTGGGTTCTGACAGGCCGACAGGCAGCCCGGGTAGGTGGGATTTGGACAGCATGGAGACAAAAAGGAAATAAAAGAAAGAGAGAGGGAGGAGGGAGTTGATGATTGATGTTAAAAATGAACAGGTGCTGCGGTGGTCCAAAAAAAAGTGAAGTCATAAAAAGTAAGAACTGAAAAATGAAATTATTAGCAGTAGAGGCACTATGTTCATTTACTTTCTATATGATACTGCTACAGGTAACATTTCTGCAAGCAGTAATTGTATAAATGATGTGAGGAAAAAAGGTGAAAGCTGTTGCTTACAGTAAGAAAATAATCACTTGAATGCAGCTTGCCTTAAATTTACAGGGCATTAAAGAGAGTTTCAATGTTCAGCTGTCTGATCCTACACTTTGCTTTTTAAGTTAAATCTCATTGTGATAGTTGAGGCCACACAAAGGTAATATCACCCTTAGCCATGCTCTCACCTCATTAGTTTTCCCAACAACACCATTAGATCAACACCTGTTTTAACTCACAATCAATCACACACTTAGTTGGATTCAGAATACATTATTTTTTTGTTTAATCTTACATCGTCTACATTAAGTGTGCACATTTTTGCACTGTAATTTGATACACGTCTGATTGTGTCTGTGTTTGAGTTACCTGGTTGTGAAGGGTGGCACTTCCTGGTTTGGGCAAAAGGCGTGGCCTAGGGCAGACAAGGCCCTTAAGCTGAAGCCATCTTGCTGGAGCAGACCATGTGCTCTGATGTCATGGGGGGTTGGCATCAGTTTTTCAGAATTTAGGCTGTTTTCCACGGCCTGCTACGTACTACCTACTACCCACTAATGTAGTAGGTAGTAGGTACTGCCTACTGCATACTGAGTTTGAATTTAGTTTTAGTATGACTGTTCTGTTGGGTCTGGTCAACAGTACGCTGGGTCAGACATCACTGGATTTCCAGATAGGAGGGCGGAAGTACACAACGGCCAAGCTGATGGTGAAACTGCTTCTTTAGCATTACTTATGATTTAAAAAGTTAGGAAGTGGTTTAAATGGAATCTAATAATTTTCACAGCACCTAAAAACTGAGTTTCCCCCGTCAAAAGAGTAAAGAAAAAGTGGAACGAGCGCTGTGCATTGTGGGATACAGTAAGCAAGGCAAACTAGTCCGATACATATTGTGAAATTTTCCCAAATCAGTAAACATCCGGGGAGTTTTGGCATACTGCAGATTTTGCTCTTGATCACTTACTACTTACTACATACTGAATTTTGGCCAAATCAGTACGTACTGCTAGTATAGTAGGCGGTTTCGAAAGCAGCCTTGGTGTCCATTGTGTTCAACTTGGTTTTTGCCAAACCACTATTTAAGCTCCCTTTTGTCTCATTGTGATGGGTATGTTTGTGTAGTGTGTGTTTGCCACGGTCTTATAATTTAACCATGTGAGTTCAGTTTTCTTTATTGGGTAAAACAAAAACACACCTTTTCTTTAAAAAAACACTCCTGTGTCTCATGCTTTACTGCTTGATCCATAACATTCATAAACAGTAGAAGGAGCCATTTGGTAGTGAGCTTGCAGACACAGGGGAGCATTTAGCTGCTTAAGAGTCAAATACTTCCTAGATAAGTTGGTTATGACCAAAAACAACTTAAAGAGAGAGGAAATGAAAATGAAAATATTTGTCAGGTTGTCACAAACAAGACTTCATATGATGTAGTAATGATGTGGCTGGGTGTAACTGTGCTTACTTTGAAGGTAATTCTTAAGCCCGTATGTGTCACAACATTTTTTTTTGCACTCATTTAAATATCATATTGATTTCAAACAAGTCCCAGCTCTCCCATGGCCCTACAGCCATTTTTTATTTATCTGTTTATAAAACAAATACCATTTGTTAGAATCAGATATATTTCTTATGACGAATGTGAATATTTAATGTGCAACATAACAATAAGAATATTATTTGATTGACAGTCTATGTGGTTACTGTCCATCATTTCCCCCCCCTGTCTCCTCTTCACACAGATGCAAAGAAGACTAGGCAAAAATATTCATGTAAATTTTTCCCTTGTGACGCTTCAGCTCACTGACTTGTATCACATCCCGAGAATTAATCAATTCATACACACCAGGAGCCTGTGTGAATCGTTTTAATGAGCTTTTGTCATTGTTGCGCACACATGAACACACTCTAGAATCCTAATATTAAAACAGCTCGATGCAAAGCTAGGACTGATCAAAGACAATAGGGGTCAAGTTTGGGTGAAGCTCAGGGTCTAATTTTCACAAGAATTATCTGTAGAAGTTTACACCTCTGTCATGATACCTCTCTTAAACATAGACATTAAATGGAAACAGAAGAAAACAATCAACATCTGCAAAAAAGCCAGTGTAAACTGAAGCAGCAATCATCCTTTCCAGACGCATCTTCCTGCAGATGAAGGTCTTGATCCGTGTGGACAGCTAGCAGGAGGAATCAGGATGCTGAGCATAGCAGTGTGTATCTCCAGCAACCAGACACGTCAAATCCACTCACAGTTTGCTCTTCACTGTGTTTTCTGTGGGACATGAGAGAGGAAAAAAAAGACATTTGTCAAATAAAGGAGAAGAGCTCTTTACCTTCGTCATGCAGTCGTTAATAGCTTTTGGGAGTGTTTGGTTGCTTCAAAAAGGATCTGTTAACCAGGATTAGTCACTCCCAGTCCAACATGGCTAAAGACACACTCAAAAACATGCAAACAAATGCACACACACATACACATCATACAGACAACTAGTGTGGGAAGTGCCAGGTGTTTGGAGACACATATGGTTTATAGTGGGAAGTTGGAGCTCTGCCTGCAGCAGCTCTGTCACACACACACATAGACAGTTCCGGACCATCTACCAGCCAAGCACCGCTGCTGCTCGCTCACTGCTGCTCACTCACTGCTGCTACCAAATCTGCTGCACATCCATTAGAGGACAAAGACACCACAGCTAGCACAGTCTGTTTTGAAGGACCACACCTGCATTTTAAGAAAAACAACCTTTTCTGTCAACTGATCCCTGTGAGAAGATTTGAAAGTGCTGATTGTATGTTTCAAGCGAAGAGATGATGCTGTGTCACTGTATGAAACTGCAGCATGTCAACAAGAAACCTCATTACAGAAATAAGAAAACAAAGCCCTTCAACTCTGAAGCGGAGTAGCACTCGTGGTTCAGCAAAAATTAAATGAAATTCCACATTTTGAACAACCCCACCTCTGAATGTGAACTGATGTAGCCTTTCAAGGAGCTAACATTTATTTATTTATTTTTCTAAACCAAACACTAATTTGACTCAAAGGCATTATGGAAGACAGTAAAATGTTGTTTCAATTAGTCCAGAAAGCTGCTGCAATGCTGTTGACCAAGTCGAGCAGGACAACCCACATCACTCCGATTATATCTTCCCTACATTGGCTTCCAGTTAAATTTAGGATTCATTTTAAGGTTCTTCTTTTTGTGTATAGAGCTCTGCATGGTCAGGCTCCTGAATATATCTGCAACCTGCTCCACCCCTACCTCACCGGTAGGTCACTCAGGTCTTCTGACAAGGGCTTGCTGGTTGTCCCTCGAGCTCGTCTACGGACAAAAGGTGGCCATGCTTTTGAAGTGGTGGCACCATAGACTGTATAAAATAAGGACGTAGTATCCTGGACCTTGCCCATCTGATTCTGAAGCGCTGTTTTAAGACCAATTGTCGGCGGCAGCCATATTGCTGCTGTCGAGCCAGTGTGACGTAAAGAGGCGGAGTTTGAGTCTCCTAGCCAACAGCTGCAGCATTCCCACAGTCAGCTGTGCCTCTTGTTGGAAGACTCGTAATCTCAATATCTTCGAAATTGCCGCGTTAGAAAAAAATCCAAGTCCTGAAACAAATATCTTTGACCAGTTAATTTCCCTTAAGCTAGGCTGGTGTTAAATGTCCATGGTGAGTTACATTGAAGGATACCTTTAAAAGTGAATCAGGGGAACCCTTTGGTATGTAAGTGTTTGCCTTTAGCTTCTAAGTATTACCTTAGGCACTGTTAGCAGGTTCTAACCAATTTCAAGAGAGTTTTAAGAGACCCATACCAGTCTCTACAAAGTCAAATATAGAAACATTTACTCATAGGCAGAGGATATATCCACGAGAAAGACAAACGCTGCTGTAGTTAATGTACATTTGTCCACATTAGTGTTTGCACTTGCGTATAGCTTGCCAGCAAAACATTAACATTGCAGGTAAGCTAATCAGTGTAAGCTAAATCATTTACTGAAACTAATTTCTGACCACTCTTGAATTTGTCAATTCTAACCAGCACAGTAATATTCTACAATTCTTAAAAAAATTGTCCCTTTTTTTTCCTTTTGAGAAGTTAGCCAACCCAAATAATGCAATGCACTGAATACTGATAGCTTAGAGAAATGCTCTTTGAGGATAAATCTGAATTTGAAACTTTTGACAGTTTATGTGACCAAAACATTGCACCTAGGTTGCAAAACACTTTGCTTTGTTCACCACCAGCTACTTTGTCTGTCCTCTTTTAACTGCATAAAAGATGGAAAACAGAGGGTGACATTGTCTTTTAACCAAAAAGAACAAAAACAAAACTATAAATCCCCCCAAAAGCTGTGTGCTGAAATGCTTTTCACAGCAGGTAACTCTCTGGGGGTCTGTCACTCAAAGTGCAACACATACATGATGTGCAAATCTTTTGATCTATTGTTATATAAAATATGCATTTGTTAAAATGTGTAGTTATGGAATTTCAGGTTATCAAGAACTTATTCTGTGAATCTTTATAAAATTTGTGTTTCATCATTGCAAAGAAAGGACTTCAGCTGTAAAATTCTATGTTCTGTGACATCTATAGTAAAAGAAAAAGGCTGATGTTAGTCCATACTCCTCTAGGTGTCAAGAAAACGCATGAGAAGACCTTAACCGACTACGTTCCAGCCCATCTGTCAGTAGTTTCTGACTCTCCTACTCTGTCTCTGACACTAAGCTGTACGTGGCTCCTATTGAGGACAGAAATCTCTACAAAGTTAATATAAAGTTTACTTTTTCAACAGTTTAATTTATTTCTTAAACGCTGGGTGCCTTAGGTTTTAATCAACGTGTCTACTACATTACACTACATTACTGAGTGTCATCATCATCATCATCATCATCATCATCATCATCATCATCATCATCATCATCAGTACATAATGATTATAAAAAATCTATTGCTGCCATGTTAATGTTAACAGAGGAACATATAAAGTGTGAAGATGTGGCTCATTTATGTATTTTGAAAGTTTTCCACTTCAGAGGTCTCGGCACAGAGGAATAAGAAGTATACGGAAACAGAGAACATACTTGTAAAGAGATGAGTTCATTGTTGGTATTGACACATTTTTATGGGATTGTTGACGAAAACAAAAAATGTGCCTTATCATTTAAGCTCATACTCACAACTGCATATTCTATGTTAGTGTTAGGTGGCCACTTATGCTTACTGATTGTAACATTTTATCTACAGAACTCATTAGCAAACTCCCTGCATAATAACTTTTCTTTTAAATATAAAATAGAGAAAAAATACAAGGGCATCACAGTTTGAGAACCCATTATTTTTAGCAATTGATCTTCTCTTAGGCTGGAATTGAAATAGGAGAGAAAGCCTTTCTGGTATCGGACACTTTCTGGTTGGATCTGTCTGCAAAAAGATAAAAATATTAAGACTCTTAACCCACTGTCTGAGTTTAAAGCTTATGTGAGAGATTCAGCTGTGAAGCTGATTGGATTCCGCTCTTATTTTTAATCGACTGCCCTTCTTTGCTCTCTTGTTCCTCTTCAGCCTCTCGTCTGCAGAGCAAAATGCATAAATTCTCAGTTCATTGGAGGGTTTTATTTTGCCTAATGTGCTGAAGTGTATTTTTTCAAGAAAATCTTTTTTCTTTCAGTAATTATACATACTGTAACGTATAAAGGTAAGAGACCTCGTATAGTGTCATGCATATTGTAAATATACGCTACCTTGACTGTTATTAGCCTGCATACTAATTCTTAACAGACTGATATATTCAAACCCCACTGGGGTTTCATCATGTTAGTGGAGCTGCCACTGACACTATAAAATTTCTCCTCTCACTTAAAATTAAACACAACACCCCCTGCTTCACTGAGAGTGCTTTTTGTTGTCTACCTGCCAAGTTTGTGTTGACAGTACAATTCATGAAGGTGTGTCTGTTTGCTGTTATTCATCTTTGGAGCTTATTATTTCTGTTAATTTAGCGCTACTCTTCTTTGTCACTCAACTCTGGAGAAGTGGAGGTAAAAATAAAAAATAAAGCCTAATTATCCAGACTTCTTTCTGAGATCAGAAAAGCAGAGAAAAAGACTGTGAAAACAATTATTTCAGGTGCACAGTTTACTCTGCAAACTTCTTGTACATCTTGCCTGCGTGTATTGAGATCATGAGTTGGAGTGACCATGCTCTATCTGAAAAACTCAGGTAACGGTTGATTTTTATTACTTCCTATGCAGGAGCCTGCAGACTTGTGGAAATGAACGCATATAGGATTTCCTCTCAGCAGCTTCCTGATCGTGTTGTTGGTTCAGTGTAGCTTGGACAGCAGCTGTGTTCCACATCAAATAAACACGTTTATAAAAGCAGAAGACATGAGATCGTCGAGCTTTCTCAAAATGTTTTGGAGGCGAGAGGTGAGTTTGATTTATAGCAGTGGTAAAGCAAGACATTAGAGGTTAAGGCTACTGTTGTAATACCAATGCTTAATTTGAATAATTGAGTGAATGACTGATCATGCTTAGGAGCCCAGACTGCTCAGCTTTACAGCACTATCAATCACCAGCGCAATCAAAACAAATGGGTGAAGTCATCATGTCACAGCTTGAGCCAACATAAAATTTACGTATTTGCTAAACTTCATTTAACCGTACAGATCAATCTGCAATGATGGCTCAAAAGCCCCTTTTTAGTGCATTATAAAAAGCATGGGAGGCAGGACAGGCAGATTGAAGGGAAACCGTGGGCTTTGGATATTTGTTTCTCTTTAAAACAGGACACTTTTCACCTTCAGCAGAAGGATGCTTTACATCCTCTTTCTCTGTGACGTTCTCTAAACTAGTGAGCATGGGGACAGCAGTGCACATAACTCAACATGGGAATGCAAAGGTAGAAAACAAATCTATTATGTCTCACATAGGGGTGAACAACTTCTCTCAGACTGAATACTACTGTTCCTGCAGATGATACAGAGTGCACTTTTTTTTATACCGTATAAACACACCATGCCGGTTACCTGAACAATGAGCAGCTGTCACTGGTCAGGCTACAAAAACAAACAAATACATAAACAAACACATAAATAAAATAAAATAAGGCCGAAATTCAGACACTTAAACACTGAGAAATGTCTATAAGTCCACAAAGGCCATCTTTTTCTATACTGTACATTAAAAACACACCCATGCATAGGTTTTTGAACCATTATAAATTGGCCCTGAGTGGAACAACTGAGTGGAAATGCAAAGCTCTAAACAATCAGAGACCTTTTACACTCATCAATCATCAATGAAAGCAAAATGTAGTAAAGTGCTACAAAAACAGACTCAGCAAGTCAATCAGGAAGTACATGAAGAATGTAACTTCACTGTCACTAGGGTAACTAAAATATGTTTGTTTACACTCATGAGGAAATTAAACAAACAATAATAAAGTTGGACTTTGTATGAGGGTTTCAACTTGGTCTTCATTACATGATGTTTGAGTGGCATATGTTTCTTCATTCTATTGGTTCAAAAGAACAGACTGGAGAGTAAACAAGCTGTTTATGTGAAAAACCCAGTCCTAACAATCACAGAATGGCAGCATCAACTCTTAATTATTCTTGATTGTTGGTGAAAGTGTTCCCCATTATGAAATATAAATGTGTTTTGTTTGACCATAGGTTTATGTCAAGGAAACAGGGCTAATGACTGAACACAATGTGCATTTTGGCCTCACTGACCGCATTTATATTAGTCACTTAAAGTGTCTCATATGCTTTTAAAATCCAAATGTGATGTGGCAATATCTGTTCCATAACATGTTTGAGGACTGTGATAAAACTGCTTTTTTTTAAGTTATATTTTTGGAGCTTTTACACCTTTATTTGGAGAGGACAGGACAGTGGATAGAGGAGGAGGCACCCGCTATATGGGAGTGTGACTTAACCTTTACGCCATGCCCACGCCTAAAACAGCATTTTTTTTTAAAGGAAACAGTATGAAATATTGAGAAGCAGAATTGGTGCCATTTAGATTGAATAAACTTCAGTCTGTTGAGGTTTTGACGGAGATGTTTGGATAGCCACACAGGCTACTGACAAAATGATTGCAATCCTGGTTGTGTCCTTGAAGTGTGTGTGTGTAATGTGTCTCATACATTTTGTTTAATAAAACAATTTGAAAAAGGTACAAAAATATAATCACTGATGACAATACACATGTCACATGTTCATCTACCTCGCACTACCTAATATTTAACAAGGCATCTTAACTCACCAGAACAAATGTCAGACACAAAAAGAATCAACATCATCAAACATTGGAGTTTGAGTTCATACATGTAAGTGACTGAATGAATCAAACAGATTCATGAGGGAGAGAACATTGCAGTTTATCAGCTGGTGTGCCAATAAACAGAACACGGATCATCTCTGTGCATCTCTGAGGCTGTGTGTGTGTGGTCTGGGTGTTCTGTGCATTAAAATCAACTGATGGAACATGTATCTCGTGTAAGCTCCAGTGAATGTTTATGATGTAAATCTTTTACAAGTCACTGCATGTATGTGTGTGGGGGCAAAGTAAGTGTGTATTTAATAATGTTATACTCATTAAGTGCTATATGTATATATGATCTGATGTGTCGTATAGTATCATGTATGTGTGAATGTACTGCATGTGCAAAAAGCACACAGTGGATGATTCTAAGTATTAATTGCACCACAGTATGTATGTGTTTGTGTGTGTGTGTGTGTGTGTGTGTGTGTGTGTGTGTGTGTGTGTGTGTGTGTGTGTGTGTGTGTGTGTGTGTGTGTGTGTGTGTGTGTGTGCGCGCGCATGAGACACAGAAAGACAACTCACCAGCAGGGAAGTAGAGCGGGAGATTCTGCAGATACAGCTCCTTATCCGTCGGCAAGAACACGCAGAAGATGACTCTGTCCAGCTGACATACACACACACACACAAACACACAAACACACACACAAGCACACAAAATGCCCTTTATTAAGCATATGCAATAACTGTGAATTCATCAATAGCGGGGGCGACAATGTAAAAGGATGCAACATTGTGCAGCAGAAATATGAGGAGAATGCAGCTAATGCATCAGTCCATTACTTCCCTATTAGCTCTATATTATGATGATGACACAACACAACACTTATTAGAGTGTGAGGCAGGGACAGAGTGCTGCCAGTTTACAAAGAGAGACAGACTGTGTATATGTGTGAGAGAAAGAATTTAAAGAGAGAAGGAGTTTCTGTGAAGGGTTTACAAGGTCACCGATTTTATCGTAGAGCCGTATTTGTGTCTATGAATGTTAGTGTGTGTGTGTGTGTGTGTACGTGTGTGTGTGTATTTGGCACTAGGCCCTCATTTTTTCTAAAAACTGTGTAAGAAATACTACTCAACTTGATGTAGACTCAATAAAACACAGTAGATTTCAAATAATATTAAGACAATGGTCGAGTGAGCGCAGCTATTTTACAACAATAAACAGTCTTTATGCTCAGTGCTCTTGTGTTCCTCAGATCCTGGCTCAGCAGTCCATAATATTCACACTGTATTCTGTGTATCTGGACTGTAGAGTAGCAGTATTCTATGCAGCCCAATGGTTAAAGCTACTGTGGCTACAGTAAAAAGATGCTCCCAGGGACATAAGCACCACTGAGGGCTAGTATTTCTCAGACTCTGACAAACATTATTACCAGTCTAATGTCTCTACAAAGGGTTACATTTTTCTCTTTCTGAGGCAGTGTGCAATTTACAGCCAGGCTGTTTCTATCACTTTGTGCTTGGTGTGGGAGTTTAAGTCTCATTGCTTTCAAATACAGACATTTCTGCAGCCTGTTAGCCTGCAGCTCATGTTTTTCACTCCCAGCTTGTTGCACAATTACCATCACTCGCCACAATTTGAATGGAGGCAACAAGAGAAGATATGGAAATGTGTGGTAAGTAACTACATCCCTTGGGCTAAGGTTCAAAATCTCAAACCTCCACACTGAGTTGCATCCACTTGCGCCATTTTGCAGCCTCATGTGTTCAAATTAGAGCAAATGCTTGCAAGGAGAGATGTAAAATGGCCTCCAGAAATTGGTAGCAGTGGGGAGCTAATTTTGATACTGTTGCAACATGGACCCTGGAGATGCTAAAGCTAACAATAACAACAAAGAAAGTAATGGGCTCTCTCAGAACAGCCTGTGTAAAAAAGGAAACACAGGGTCTGAGAATATTCCCTTTACAAACGGAAACAGAAAGTTAGTCAGCAGCAAAGTTATCTTTCACATCCCACACAAATCTTAGCTCAGTGACCTGATGAGGAGTTCACACATTTAGCAGCAGACATTATAGACATTAAGTCCCATGCTTCACCTTCCTTTGATTGTACTTTTTATACTGTATTGCCCTAAATGAATGTTATATCTTATGTTTTTTTAAATTTCATGACCTAACTGGGTACATTCAACAGCTGTTTTAGAGCTTTACATCATGACAATGGATGTGCAATGTTCAAATGTGCATTTCTTT
This sequence comes from Notolabrus celidotus, assembly GCF_009762535.1. Lineage (NCBI taxonomy): Eukaryota > Metazoa > Chordata > Actinopteri > Labriformes > Labridae > Notolabrus > Notolabrus celidotus. The sequence goes on from NC_048279.1 coordinate 21,705,227, forward strand.
CTAAACGTTCTTGGTACATTGTGACTATTTAGTTTTGGAAGTTGAAGGATTCAGTTTGACTTTTTGCTTTTCATTGTTGCTAAAGCCCTCTTGCAAATGACAGAGTGGTTGCTGAATCACTAAAGTGAACTTATCACGTATTATTACCCCACTGTGGTAAATACCTGATTTTGGTTGGTCAAAACCACAGACTGTATAAAATATGGACGTAGTATCCTTGACGTCACCCATCTGTTTCTGAAGCGCTGTTTTGAGGACAATCGTCAGCTGCTGTTGAGCCAGTGTGACGTAAAGAGGCGGGCTTTGAGCCTCCTAGCCAACAGCTACAGTGTTCCCGCCTGTCAATTAAGTCAGCTGTGCCTCTCATTGATAGACTTGTAATCTAAATATCTTTGAAATTGCCATGTTTGAAATAAAATTCACCCCCCTACAGTGTGTGCCGATCGAGAAATGAGCTATCCAGACTACACTCGTCTTTTGTACCAGGCTGTAAATATTTCTGCTGTAAAGATTGTCTTTTTTGAATTGGTGTGTATGTGACTTCCGGTACTTCCGGAGCCAGCCTCAAGTGGATCCTCAATGAACTGCAGTTATTAGCACTTCCGCATTGGACTGATATTTTTAGACCGGAGGTTGCCGCTTGGTCAAAACCCCATAATAAAGGCAGTTATTTCTCAAGTACAAAAGTGACACCAGGGACAACCAGATCGCACACGTCATTTCAATTCAATCCATGGTTAAAACATTGGTTTTCATGTCAGGCTGGTCTTGGGAGTTGTAAAATATTGACAATTACTGGACACAGATGTTGGAGCAGCCTTAGAAGCTACTGGGCTCCAGTCACAGCCATCTACGGTGCAAGATCCTGTCCTGCAACCCAGACAGCAGCAGCAAAGCATCTTCAAGTTTTGCCCATTACTACAAACCTTTCAGGGTCTTGCTCAGCCTGAAGGGATTATATTTTGCATAAACACCTATTCACTTTACATTACCCACTAGTTTGTGTTTTTTTTTTTTTTTTTTTTTTTTTAAGTTATATTTTTGGCCTTTATGCCTTTATTCTATAAGACAGCTGAAGAGAGACAGGAAATGTTGGGAGTAGAGGGTGGGGGAAGACATGCAGGAAATTGTCCTCGGCGACCCCTGCGACGAGGACTGTGGCCTCTGTATGTGGGGCGCTTAGACTGCTAGGCCACCAGCGCCACTAGTTTGCGTTTTTTATAATGAAAAAAAAACTGTTAGTTTGTCTGAAGAAGCTTTAATCTCTCAACCAACCAACCAACAGATTTCTCTTTCCTATCAAAGCACAACCTATAGCCCGCAAGAAGACATGTGGTGATTGGTTATTGTTAAAGGTCTTTTGAATCTAATTTTCAAAAAGCAATACTGATTTTCTTGTCTTCAAAAAAATTATTTTAAGCGTATAATTGTTTAAAATACATTTTTTATGTTGTTGTAAAGGGCTCTTATGAGTCCAAGGCTGCTGCCAGCTATTTCCAATAAAACTCTTTAGCAGGCTGTCTGACCTAAAGAACTTCTTAAGAGCTCCAGGTGGCTCACTCTTTCTTTTCTGAAGTACTATACAACAAACAAGCTATCACTACGTCTGTGGTGTTAAAAGATGCACTGTGAAGGTGTGCTTAGCACTGGAAAAATTCTCACATATCCTTATGAAAATGTTTATGGTGTGTCCATAATTGCACTTACAGACGAGGTAGTCTTCTTCTTTATTGTGGGGTATTTGAAAAGTTGTTTGATGAAGATTATGTGATTATTACTGTGTGGTGGATGATTTGACAAATTAATCCATTTTCTTTTTTGTTAAAAATCATTCTGGGAATGTTACAGTAAATCTAATTTGTAAAATATAAGAGCTAAAAAAATTGTGAGCTGCCTCGGGTATTACCATTCAGTTTATTCAGGGATAAATGATTCATGTTCTTATTATTACGCTTGATGCAGAGTGCTGGCTCACTGCCCTGTGTCTTGAGTCCATTTTGTCTCTCACAGTGTCTGTAATTTTCAATTTCATTTCCTACATTAAAGCACTTCAAGCCAGAGAAAGCCCAACAAAACACACTGTAAAAATTGTTAAATGGAAGGGGCCTCAATTAAAGACTGAACCCAATTTCCTCTGGTGAGCAGTCTTACTTTATGTGAATGCAAATTATCTCTGTCCCTCCATCTCATTTGTTCACAATAAACTTTTTTTCCTCCCCTTAAACAAACACACAGTGGAACTGTTTGTGGGCCGAGTGTAAATAGGAGTTTTGTTGATTCGACTCTCTGGTCTTATTTTCTGACGTTTATGTTTTGTTGACTGTTGGCCTCTGTGGTGAGACGTGTGATGTTTAACGCTCGTTTGTTGAGCTGGCTGTGGCTGACGGCATCGGTTGACTAGTATTGCTGCAGAGACCCGGGAGACTGGATTGCTAACAATAACATTGTCAACACCCTCTCTGGGAGGTGATACAGCATGCTGTTTGGAGAGGTAGACAGGCTGAAAAGAGGAGTGGGAGGAGACCTGGAAAGTTAAGGAGGAAGAGGGGAGGGGAGTTTAGAGCATGTAAACGACTGGTTGGAAAGTTTCCTCTTTGTTCCCCACCATCCTCCCTCTCCCCTTTTCCTCCTTCATCCCTCCCCTCCAGTCATCTATTCCATCACTTTGTCTTTTCTTTGCTTGCTGTTTCTCCGGAGAGAGCGTGTGTGTGTGTGTGTGTGTGTGTGTGTGTGTTTGTGTTAGTTGGGTTTAGTCCCGTAAGGAGCCAATTAAAACGCAGACTTGGCCACGAGCATGAGAGACATAACTTGGGAGTGTGTGCTTAAATGTATGTCTATGTGTGTGTCACTGGGTGTGTGTGCGTGTATGTTTTCTCAATACACCCTTCTCCTCACTCCCACCAGAAAACAAAAACAACAGCTGTGAAAGGAATAACACCTAGAGGAAATGGAAGTGGAAAATTGCCAATCATGCACACACAAACTCACACAAATATACATGCATACCCACCTTGTCATGATGTTCGTCCAGATACTCCCTCACGGTTGCTAATGCCTCATGCACAGCTTGCTCAGGTGGATATCCTGCACAATCACACACACACAAACAATGTAAAAATTATACACGCAATTTGCAAACAAAGATGCATTGCGTTAGTTTGTTTTTGGAACTAACAGGTATCCGTTCTTCATTCCACTTTCTGAGTGTTCTCACTTCTCTCTCCACCTGACTTTCATACTGTGAAGTGATGCAGACACAACACACTTGTTGGATACAACTAGCTCGGAGACAGATGGAGGAGGACTACACAATCTCTTCCATATTCATTCGGCAACCGAGACCTTTCAGCGCTGGAAAATTATCCCCACTGCTGGAAACTCAACACAGAGGCTGTAAAAATGCATCATGTGGCCAAACTACTCAGCCCAAACAAACACATACTGTGTGATTATCCAGTAATTATTCCATACATCAGGAGAGAGGGCTCGACATGTGGGAAAACATGTGGGCACAAATTGGCACTGAAAAATTGATTTATTCCAGCAGTAAAATCAACACATGCAGTATTCATATTGAGGGGATTCAATGTAGTAATACTTTGCAGGTTAATATAAATAATACAGCTTGATTGGAAAAAGAACAGAAATGTTCATGTTTCTATTATAACAACTAGCAAAGATATTCAAGTTCATCTGATTCGACTTTGATGCCTGTACAGGTCCTCTCTCTCTCTCTCTCTCTCTCTCTCTCTCTCTCTCTCTCTCTCTCTCTCTCTCTCTCTCTCTCTCTCTCTCTCTCTCTCTCTCTCTCTCTCTCTCTCTCTCTCTCTCTCTCTCTCTCTCTCTCTCTCTCTGTTCTTTCTTTTTAGCACCTGCCTCACTAATCGGGTCAGGGTTAAGAGATTGTTTTTGAAAGAATACATTCTTCAAGCTGTAAAATGTTCATATTGATTGTATCAGAAAATGTCCACTGTAATGTCTACATGAAGTGTTTGGTGCAAGCTAGCCAAAGTAGGCTTAATATTTCAAGATAATTGTAGTAGTAGGAGTTTCTATCAGTAAGCATTGATAGTTTCTACCCACAAAATACACACAGAAGTTGTATGAATATTACAAATAAATACATTGAGGGGTTAGTCCATCCTCAGTATCAGTAGTCACCCCCTGCATGACACTGTGGTCGCTCAGCAAAGCAGCAGCAGTGACCGACTCCTCTCCATGCGCTGAAGGACTGAGAGGTTCAGGGGGTCGTTCATTCCGGCTGCGATAAGACTATACAACGGATCTTGCTAATGTGCACTTTATTAATACTACTATTTATTACTACTATTAATACCTGACTTTGAGAGTGCTTGGTTGTGTGTGCACATACACTGTGCTGGACACCTGAATTTCCACTGTTGGGAATGAATAAAGTATCTATCTATCTATCTATCTATCTATCTATCTATCTATCTATCTATCTATCTATCTATCTATCTATCTATCTATCTATCTATCTATCTATCTATCTATCTATCTATCTATCTATCTATCTATCTATCTATCTATCTATCTATCTATCCATCCATCCATCCATCCATCCATCCATCCATCCATCCATCCATCCATCCATCCATCCATCCATCCATCCATCCATCTTACTTACTCCTTTGATATAACCCATTCTGAAAGGCTACCATTAGACCAATACCGTTTAGCTCAACCAAAATAATACACAACAATGTTTCAAACTATTTGAATGGGATGAAACTTTACTAGTAATAGCCGATGGAAATATATCCTACAATAAATAAAATTGGAAGATTATCACCCATAAATAACCGAAGGAAAGTACACATGAATAATGATCAAAAACTGTGGTCTGCAAAAACAGCTTGTTTTGCTGTTTACACTGCCATTCAAGCCTTTGGAGGTGTGTCGAATCAGGTTTTGATTGACGTACTCCTAGCTGCCCACGCAGCAGTGGCACATGTGTCATACAGCAAAGTGCAGCCCAAAACCTTTGAGTCCTCTCAGCCAGAATCAGCAGAGAGGGCAGAAGTCCTGCCATCTGGACATTACTCAAGTGGTCACTGAATGTCAAGTAGCAAAAATGTTTTACTCACCATATCACAGCTAGCCATTAGCATACACATGCTATAAAAGCCAAGATGCCTCGTTTTGTTCAATAAGCTAATGCATCAATCAAAATATCAATAACATCAGTGCAATGCAAAATATTGGCTGTGAAGCTTTACACATGCCCCTTACTCACACTCACACCTCCTGCTGCCCACATACAGAACATTAGGGTTCACATTAACCCCCCACCCACCACCGCCATTAAAACTAACAACTGCAGCCCTTAATAATCACCTGTAGACAACTCTCATGCAGCTTAAATAGCTGAATAGCTGCCGTATGACCTTTCTAGTAATTGGTTCATTGGATTAATGAAGTCATTTCTTAAACAAATATTCTCAGCATTACCTCACCAAGTTCAAACTCAATATCATGATAATGTATAGAAACCTAGTGAGGATACTTTGGAATCAGATTAAAAGTAATTTCATATACTTTTTAGAGACATATTTTTATGTACATAAGACCTTGAATGATTTAATCACACATCTAAGGTGGGTTTGGCTTGACAGTGGCTTTAAGGAAAGATCAAAGTCATGGTCCAATAAGCAAAATTCGACCTGTGACTCGCGGTACAAAACAGATCATGATTTTAGGTGGCAGTAACAGTATCTTATGTATGACTTAATGCATAAACACTAATTGAGTATACTGTTAGTTCAGGCAGGCCACAAAGTCAAGCTCGGCCCACAGAACATCACCTGTATTCTCACTGATGCCTGCTCTTCTCTGTACCCTGTGGGCTCTTTGTTGCTGCATTTTCATGTGCACACACGAAAAGAGTGGGGAGGTCTGCTCTCCCAACTTCAGGCTTTGGCATTCCACGCAGTGGCGGAGCCAGACAGTTTTGGCCTGGGTGGCCAAACTGGGGCACTGACTGTTAAGGGGGTGGCCAGGCGTGGAAAACATAAGGGGCTTACACCAAACCTAGGAGGGTTACCTCCAATAGAATGTTCTTTATTTATCCCTAAGGGAAATTCAGTTGTTTGGCAGACAAAATTATAAAAATCCCATAAAACAAGTAATTCAGGTGTCTGTCAGCTCATCTCCCATTGGTTATCAATCAATCAATCTTTATTTGTATAGCGCCAAATCACAACAAACTTTATCTCAGGACGCTTTTACAAACATAGGAGGTCTAGACCACTCTATGTCAAATTATGAACAGAGACCCAACTTCAAGACAGGGTAAGACTCAGTCTGACCTCACCTTAATCCATCATGAGCATTGCACATCGAAGTATTTAGCAAGTTACAGTGGTGAGGAAAAACTTCCTTTTAACAGGCAGAAACCTCAGGCAGAACCAGACTCATGTTAGACAGCCATCATGCCTCGACTGAGTTGGGTCTGGAAAGACAGATAGAGGGGAGTAAGAGAGAGAGGTGATAGTGATGAGACGAGTAGTAGAAGCTGTTGCCGCTGAAGTCCAGTACGTCCGTATCAGCTGGAGTCCAGGACGTTTGCAGCAGGAGGACGTCTACGGAAGCTCAGAGGAATCTACAAGACAATAGAGCTCAGGGACTCCAGAGAGGTCTATGGTTAGTAATATTAATAGGACAGGCAGAGTTAAAGTAAGTGATGAAGGAGTTGGGGGGAAGGGGGTGAGCTAGGATCCCAGTGTGTTAGTGCGCCAGTTCCCCCGGTAGTCTAGGCCTATAGCAGCTTAACAAAAGCTGGTCCATGCCTGAGCCAGCTTTAATTATAAGCTTTATCAAAAAGGAAAGTTTTAAGCCTACTCTTAAAAGTGGAGAGGGTGTCTGCCTCCCGGACCTTGACTGGTAGATGATTCCAAAGGAGAGGGGCCTGATAACTGAAGGTTCTACCTCCCATACTACTTTTAGAGATTTAAGGTATAATTAGCAAGCCTGCATGTTGGGAGCGTAGTGTTCTAGAGGGGTAATAGGGCATTATGAGCTCTTTAAGATATGAGGGTGCCTGATTTTTAAGGGCTTTGGTCTTAGAAAAAAGGTCTTTTAGCCTGGTTAGAGAGTTATGAAACCTAATGGATGCAGGGATGAATGATTTTCTGTCTCTCAGTCCTGCAGCGCAGAGGGATGAGAGGTCCAATGCTGCTGTTTCTCTGGTCCACAAAGAAGTTGTGAAGTGGATGATCTCGGTAATTTAGAGAATCACATCTATTTTAACTTCTTTTTATAAAATAATTTAAAAATTGTTACATTTTTGTAGATTTCTAATGTTAAAATTAAAAATGTAACTCAACAGAGTGTCAATATTTAAATCTGATGAACTGAACTCTCTGAACTCAAAATGAAGATGATTGTCTAAAGTCAAAGCATCAACAAAAATAATATTCAAATCCACAGAAACTACTGTCTCTGCAGCTTGTTGAAACACAACGACACAATAGCTGGTTTCAATACAAGTAATGCCTCTGACATGGCAAATAGCCCATCATGTTTAAGAATTTCAGGGTGGCCACAGGGGTGGCCAATCAGTTTTCAGAGGTGGCCATGGCCACCCCTAGCCACTCCCTGGCTCCGCCACTTCCACGTAGGCATGTGGAAGGGCAGGGAGCTCCAAGAACAGAACCACACCGCCAATTATAATTTATTGCATGCAAGTAATTCATTATTTTGACGGGAGTGGTCCTGACTGAAAGTTTATTATGCATAGGTAAATACGCACTCCAAAGGACAGCCACAAAGTTGACCAGTCACAACAGTGCCAGATACTCTGTTGAGTTCCAAGTTTGTAAATCATGTTGAAGAAAGACTACAGAGAACTGGTGAGGTGCACATCACATATAGAGAGAGCTCATCACAGTGGCTGCTGGTTTGACTCCCAACCTTGGTCCTTTGCTGCATATCATTTCTCACTCTCTACTCTCCACATATCCAGTCTCTTTTCTGGCCTATAAAGGCAAAAAATGCCCCAGAAGGTAACTTGAAATAATAATTACCTCCATCCACCATCCACCATTCTCCTTTACCACTTACTATGACTCCTGCATGAAACCCTTGAGTAGAAAAATGTTTCCATAGAGGATAATAAAGGAAGAAATGACCTCCATCATTTTCAACCATTTAGATCAGTGAGAGAGTCGAGTGACCCTATACTGGACTCATACCTAACCAGTAACAAAGTATAATCAGCCGGATTGATTGAAGATAAGCGTGTAGGTGTGCACTGCTTGGAAGATTAGCTTGTGTCTTTGAAGTCCAATGGTGATATTTCTTTCCCTTTTAATGGTTTGTTCATTTCAGTGCTCCAGAACAACTTCTGAGGGTGTTTGTAGCTGAATTCAAAAGCCACTCTAATGATTGGCTCGCTTTATTGTTGGAAGCATTTGATAATTTTTGAAATTCAACAACAAGTTGCTGTGATGTGTTGAGAGGGTTCTTCAAACGCTGTTGAGCAATTAAGACATTTTTTCAAAAACTTTATAAACAATGAGCTGAGATGGAAGAAGAAAAATTAAAGTTCTTTGTAGGTCTCATAAGCGCTAAGAAAACAATGCGACCATGGATAGATGAAGACGACACTTCTCACAGAGTCAATCCATATTTGTCCTCTTCCTCTTTCTAGCAAAGCTGAGAAGTGTCAACAAGCTGCCCTCACACCCCAGGGAGTGTGTAAGTACTGTCCTTAACTCTCTCCCCTGCCAGCGTGAAGGGGGATTACAGTCAATCTGCCACAATCTCCGGCCTAATCTATCTTAATCTGCTGGTCTTAATCCAAGGCCTTAATCTGAGAACCACCTCTGGGTAGCAGAAGATAATGTGACAAGTGGCACCAGGCAACTCGGCACTCTGGTTAAACAGAGAAAGACTGATACTGGAAACAAGCACATAATGGAAAACACAGCCAGGGCTCTCAGTGTGTAATCTGGCACACACAGATAGAGTGTTGTTTTATAAAAGTGGATGTTTTTCCCTCTCACTCGAAAAAAAAACAGAACCGGTATGAGCAGAACGCCTCAAGCAAAAAATAAATACTTGGAATAAAAATCTGAAATTTTTGACAACGTAAACACTTATCCACACACAACACTAAACAGATAAAAATATCATGCATTCATACCAGTTTACAAGGACACACACACACACACACACAAACTCACACACACACACACACACACACACACACACACACACACACACACACACACACACACACACACACACACTGACCGTAGATTCCAGTGGAGATGCAGGGGAAAGCCTGCGGAGGAAAGAAGACAGACAAAGTGGTTACAGTTTGTTGCTGATCACATAACAACCAGCTTTTATTTCACACACACACACACACACACACACACACACACACACACACACACACACACACACACACACACACACACACACACACACACACACACACACACACACACACACACTCCCTTCTGGATCTCTATGAAGTCTCTCTACAGTACTTGTTGTTTTCAATGGCAGCCTACTTTTTTCTCTTTTGCTTCACATCTATTTTTTCTTTGTAACAGATGTTTGACATAAAGAGAACTGTTTAGACTTTAGCTATACATCCTAGATTTAGTGACGATCACAGAGGAGAATAACTGCAGAAAAAAGAATACAGGTTTGTAAAAGCTGTCAATGACAAAACTTTGTTCTGTCCAGATATAATATATCCGGTAAATGTGGAGAAATTGGTGGTTTCTTTGGTATCAGCAAGAATGGTTTAACAACACAAGCATCAGAGTTGCATTCAACACAACACTTAGTTAAAGGCTGTGGTATTTCAGTACATAATCACCCTGTTTTCATCATGCAGTGCGCAACTGTGTTTAGGTTTACACAACAGGAGAGGTTTGTAAAAGAAGTTGTTGCAATAACAGCCTTCACCTGCAGCTCTTTATCGAACTGCTCACTGTGGCTATTTTACAATAAAAGCCTCCTGTGTTGCAGCAGTTGAATGCTTGTAAAGGATTGTTTTTCTATGTCTTGAACAATTCTCTTAGGGCTGAAGATGCCGAACATGAAACATAAAGACAACATTTTCAGAGTCTTTTTTTTATCCTGCAGAGGAAATTTGCTGTATCTCTCCATCTCTTGTTTCCTGTGTCCTCTATTCACAGTTTTCTGTAAAAAAAAAAAAAAAAGCCATGAAATATCATGAGTCCTGATGTGTGTTTTGTATTCATTTAGCAGACTTACATTGTTTTAATAATATATCTTGAAGGGTTTTAAAACCTGCCAAAGCCCACATGAAGCTAGAGTTTTCAGAACAAGTAAAGTAAAGAGTACATTTTCCAGGTTTATGTGTTTCTTTAGTCCTAAATTGACTCTTTTTGTTACTTTCCATCAAGTGCAGACACTTTAGCCCTACTTCTGCATGATATCTATTTATTTTTGATAATCAGCTTCTGTTGAATCTTGGAATACATTTGGAGATTTCGACCCAGAATACATACAATGATACAGATTTTAAGGTGGCTGTTTTAGATCGTGCTATATTTCATCACAGATGGATTCACTGAATCAACATGCAAGAGGAGATAAGCACGAGTAGCAAAGACGTTTCAACACGGCTTTAAAATCCTTTTTAACTAAAAAATCCGTGTCAGAGATCCCCAGTGTTTTGGTTTAAACAGCGACCCTGTTAACTGCTGACTTTCAGCTGGATGCATCCCTCGCAAACCTCTTTAGATGATCATTAAATATCTGATGAGGATATTGAATCTTGAAACTCCCTATGTGTTTCAACAGCTGTGTAAACTCCACAAACACTGTTACATTCAGATGAAGGTCTCCAGTTTACAGTACGCTGAGAGAAGACTACTGTTACAAGCTGCTAAATAAAGTGAATCACAGCTTCTTCTTTTGAAAAGTACACACACATACAATAAAGGTAGAACAAATGAAAGAAAGAGAAATCAAGTCAATCACGTGTGTATGATGTTATTGTGGACGACAGGCGGAATAAAATCACTGCAGTTAATCTACCAATCAGACACGTTTGGCATTGCAGGCCCTACCCCCCAAAAGCCCCAGGGCTTTTTGAAAAGTACTACCCCCCTAGCATGGGGTTTTTAGGGGGTAGATTATCTACCCCTGAACTAAATTTAGACCCTAGTTCCGCCGGTTGAAGCGCACGTAGTTCAGGGGTAAAGTCCCTAGTTCCGGGGCAAAGTTCCTCCGGTTGAAAAATGCCTTAAGGTGGCTCTTTGCGGCTAGCATTGATGGGATAAACATTTAAAACAAAAGTACCTCTTTCACTGCACAAATGAGTGTATGAGTATTGTTTTAGATAACCCCAACAAAATGTGAACCTTTTCTTTAAAACAACACAGAAACACTTAGTTGTGGCATAGAGAGCCATAAGTCTTTTTCTTATCAGCCAGAGAAAATCACAAACTGCAACATTTAAGCACATGCACACATTGATTCCTCCAGTGAATCCCCAGGAGTGAGCTGGTAATTTAAAACTTGCTCATGAAAGGCGGCTTGGTGATTAAAAATGAAAGCTGTTGAAGGTGTAAACCATAAACAGTTTACGAAATGTTGGTTAATATATAACGAGAGGGATTTAACTTTATGAAATTGAGATACATGTCATGCAGGTTCACGCTCCTGAGCCACTGCTTCTGAGCGGGGAGAAGCAGCCAGGAAACTTCAAAGTAAATCAAATCTGGCAGATCCTCAACCTGCTGTCAAATGCTGCGGTACGAGCAGATGCTTGGATGCTCTCTGAGTCTCCAGATCTGTGCATTTGACCAGATTGTGAAGCTGGCAACTCAGGGTGAGAGCAGACATGACTCACAAGTTCCTTCAGACGAAAGGAAAACATGAAAGTTCAGTGGAAGTTAACTGAGACCACAAAGCTTAAAGGTGTGAAAAAGAGCTCTCTTGTTAAGATAAGGTTGTCAGATGAGCAGTTGATTTAGGCTGTACACAGAGCTGGATAGTTGGAGGTACATTTGTGATTTGTGACACATAACATCAATCCAAACATGCAAGGGATGCAAATAAATATTCTAGGCACTTACTGGAATAGAAATGAAAAAAAGGATTAGTGGTGAAATTTAAGCCTGTTTGAAATCCTATGCTTGAAACCACAAATAAGTAGCATTAACCTTCATACAGCCTACATGGGATCATTCTCATTAGCTGTACCTCTTACTGAATTATCCCTGCCAGTGATGCTGGCGGGTATCAGACACTTGGATGCTCCTTCACCTGTGGATGCTTGTCCATGTATCTGTCTAATTTATTGAGAGCTCAGATTTATTCAACGACAGCTCCCACTCACATGACTGAACAGGCTGCTTGGGGCAACAAGTGAACAGCAACTGCTTTAGTTTGGAATCTGTATAAAACATGGACGTACTCTCAATGATGTCACTGATTGGATTCCATGAGAAGCACAATGATGCCTGTCCCCATTTTAGAAATGCTAGCTGAACTTCTCTTTTGATAAACCTGGTCACAGATGTAAAGGGGGAGTTGAGTTGAAGCAGGCTTGCAAACAGCTACAACCTGTCCACCTGTCGGTCAACTCAGCCATGCCTTTTATTAAGCATATCTATGCATGAGTCTTAGCTTTAATGTGATCAATACAGATTACAATAAAAACACACTCCCCCTGTGCAGTGTTTACTAGGAAAGAATTAAGCTGTTCATAGCAAAGCTGTTTTAGTACCAGGCTGTAAACATGTTTTATTTTACTGTAGGATTAGGAATCTTAACACAGGTGTTACTGGAGCTACCAGGGCTTTTGGAGCTAGCATAAAGTGGACACTCCAGGAACTGAGTTTTTTTGCACTCCTGCTGATGCCTTTATCGTCAATTTATCACTCCATCGTTAAAAAATCCACACATTTCTTTCAGGGTCATATTTTAGCCTTGTTGTGGCTCAAACTGACAGTCATAGTTTGCTTTCATTTAAATAACACCTCTGGATAAAACTCAAAACTGTTTCCAATCACTCAAGTTAGAATCACTGATATGTATAAAAATCTGCCTTTGTTGTCTGCTGTGATCCTCTCAGGACACTGCAAAACAAAAAATCTAGTGAGAATATTTCTCTAATTTCTTGTCAAAATATCTCATTACACTTAATGTTGGCTACGGTAACCTACCAATTACAGATATTAATTTTATTTCAAAATATTACAAGCCAAGAAAACACTTAATTGGTTGTAATGAGAACAAATGGCTGCCAATGAAGCAAGCAAAGTTTCTATAAATACTGTAAGTGTCACATCTTGTTTTTAAAAAAAGACTAATCAAGGATAGGCTTGCTGAATTGGAAAGTTTTGACTCATAACAATCAATTAAGTCCTTATTTTTGGCTTACAATATTATGAAATAAGATGTATATCCACAGTGTGGCTTGTATTGTAAGTGTTATGACTTTTTTTGACTGGCAATTAGACAAATACACTCGGTAAAGTGTCATTTTTTTGCAGTGTGGTCTAGGATGGGGATATCATAAATGGTTGTAGCAGATTAAGGTAAGTGGAGATATACCGACACAAAATTATAATCAGACAGGACAACATTAAGTACCACTGTGTGAAATACAACTTCTTTTATGTTAGGGTTTGGGAGAGGAAGCCAAAACCTGTGGAGATCTGCCCTTTACTTGCTGTGCTTTACTTGTTTTTTTCTTGCTTTGTTGTTGTTTTCTTTGACTTTAACACCTTGTGCGGTTGTGAAACCTCCTGCCTGGTGTGATTCGTAAAACCTTCATACACTCACCAATCCCACCTGCCTCTCCTGTTTCTCTCTCTCTCTATCGATCTCAGTCTGACTCACACTTTTTTAAGTATCTGTGTGATGAAATTTCTTTTAGCTTTCCTTTAAGTTCAGCTTTTTAACATAATCCTGCTTTCCTCCTTTCAACACAACAGGTTTATTCCATCTTCATGTCTATTTTCCTGGCTTATGCCATCCCTTCATCTCATCCCTCCATCCTCACCACAGATCGTGCTTCAGTTTTGGTGGCTGTTGTCAGGCTGTTTTTGTAGCACGACCTCAGGGCTTTTTTCTCCACCTCTCCAACTCCTCCCTGTGCAATCGGCCCCACTGTGTGAATCACATCTGCAGACAGAGAGAGAGAGAGAGAGAGAGGGAAAGAGAGAGTGGTATGAGAAGATGAAGCACTTCTCTCAGTGTGACAGATAGAGAGTGAAAGTGTGAAATGTAAGTAAAAATATACTCAGTTCAGATTAATGTCAGCAGTCAAATCCACATTTGTTCAGTTTTTATATTTAAGCTATTTTAAATATACTCTTACTTTCAAATAAATGGATATAAAAAAGATCACAACAATATTAATTTCTGACTAAGTCCCTATACATTTTCAGTCACCATACATGCCTTAATGTTATTAATTTTATACCAATATCTGCCTAAAACGTTCCTTGTGTTATCCCATTAACTAACCAATAACAAGTTTAATGCTGTTCATTATTTCAAGGTGTCAGATGTCATAACTAAACTCCTAACATGTTGGATAAAAGAGTATTTCATTTGGCAGAGTACTACTGATTCTTGTCAGGGTTCACGTCATTTTTGATTTTGAGATTCTGACATGCAGAACGTTGTGCATGAATACAACAGAGAAGGATGTATTATTTCAGATCTTTATCTGAGTGTTAATGATTCTGAGATATCTTCAAATCAAGCACACATGGATGCCTCAGGTTAACCAAGTTTCATCATTGAATGCAGCAATACTCAAATTCAGTGGCCTTTATTTTAGTCTCTCACATCACATCACAAATCCTTAAGCCCCACAAATGTCAACGCTTTCATGTATTCTCATATACTAATTATACTAACTGAATATCATACTGTACTTATAACTATAGCTGCCACCTAAAATCACTAAGTTCTGCCTTTACTAGATAGGACAGATGAAGACAGAGACAGGAATTAGAGTGTGGGGGATGACAGACACCAAAGGTTTGGGGCTGACAGTTGACCCAGCAACCGCTGTGACGAGGACTATAACCTCAGTGGGGCATGTGCTCAAACTGCTATGCAAACGGTGCTCTGATTTGAAGATCATTTTGATTTGTATTTCTTTTTTTATGTAGCTAAAAATAGTCCGTCTCAGATTAAATGGTTGGTTAAATCTTGTGCAGGTAGACAGCACACCTGGTAATTATTAGCTTGTTCTTGATGCCAAATTGCTCCTTAAGAGAAATTTCAAGCCGCACCAAACGTTTGAGGCTGGATCAGTGGGTTTGTCAGTTTTCATAAATCAGGGGAACTCAAAAATATGGGAGTGTGAAGGGGGGGACACACACACGAAGACATCTGGGCAGACTATGTTGTTAGGATGAGCATGTTAGGTAAAAGTTGTCGAGCTAGCTCTCGCCAATTTTTTGCATTATTTTGACTAGAATTCTCATTTCACCTCCATTATCTCTTGGTATTTGAATAGCTGAAGAAAACTGTAGAAGTATAGGCAGCCAATCAGAGGTGTGGACATTAATTCAGCCCCCACTTAACTGCTCTCTATCTCATCCCCCCAATTCAGTGTACAAAAAGGTATTTAATGTTTGATTTAATAGCACACCTGTGGAGCTATAAATGCACTGCTGTTGCTGGTTTAGAAACTGCATGCAAATTGTTTTTATGATTAGGAAGAAAAACCTCCAGACCAAAGAGTGTATAAAACATGATAGTAACATCAGTAACCTCACCCTTGGTTTCTGAAGAGCTGTTTTTAAAGTTCAACAATGCCATATGCTGACTTCACCTAACATTCGGTCAGCCAAGACACAGGTAATAAGGTGGAGCTGAGACAGGCTATTAACCTCCTGGCAAGCATTTACAACCCCCCCTCCTGTCAGTTAACACAAACACATCCATAATTATGCAAATCTATGCATGCCTCTTGGCACTGATTTAATCTAAACAGATGAGTCATAAAGAAATTCACCCCAGTACAGTATGTACAAATAGAAGATTGAACAATTCAGTCCATAACCTTCTTTTGTGACTGGTTGTAAACATGTTTGATTTTGCTGTAAAATTGGCATTTTAACATGGATGTTAATGGGGCTTCCTGGGATTTTGTAGCCAGCCTCAAGTGGACTTTTAAGGAATTGCAGTTTTCATGTGCATCATTTCTCAGCGTTGGAGGTTGCCACTTCCTCTAGACATATGGAAAAGAATGCTCTTAGTGTGAAAATCAACAGTTATAAAGAGTACCAAACCACTGGCTGCTTTAATCCTGCTAAGCCAAATTCCTTTGAGGAAACTGGTGTACTTGCATTTCTAAGATTTGAGTAGAGGATCCAAATAACTGCAGACAAATTGAAACACTGATATTTAGATGGTTCAGGCTTCAAGCAAATCATAAAATTGAAGCAATGTCTTAAATATTTGTATGAACACTTGATCAAAAATCCATCATGTTTTAAGAGAAAAAATAGCATCAGAAAAGCAGACCAATCACTGTTATCAGCAGAGGTGTTGATCTTCAATGTGGACAACAGATGATTCATTATCTGCTCATTGATTCACCAGCCAACTTTTTTTTTTTTCACCAAAGCTGATAGTAAAACTTAACACTTATTTCAAACTGTATTGTGTGAAAGGCCCTTTATTACATGTTTTTGTCTCTCCCAGTAACTTTCCAGAAACAATGTCTCCGTTCTAATTGATTTGAACAATAAATTTGTCATTTTTTTTCTGTCATGTAGCTGCTCAAACACTTGAATAATTCAAACTGTGATTTATTTGTCAAGTTAATGACTGCTTTGTTTCCTGACAGGTCTTTGAGTTTTTTTTCAAATGGACTCATTGATCAAATAAAGGGTTCATGCGTGCGAGGCACAGGAGAAAGTGAGAGAGGAAGGAGAAATAAACAGACTGAGTGAGGAACACAGAGAGACATGTGGTTTAACCAGCCTCTACACGCCTACGCCAACGCTGCCACACATTCTGATGAGACTCAGCGTGTCGCACTCAGTGTGAATAGCAACACCAAGGCCTAGCTGGACCACCGCCTCAACCACCACACACACAAACACACACACACAAACACACACAAACACACATACAAAAAAAAATCTATTCGAAGAATTCATCCAATCAAGTACTGACACTTTTTTCTGATGAGATCGTACAGGCTGAGTGAAGTAATCTCAGCTTTTTTCTCCATGGATCAATCATGAGTTTCAGACTTGAATCGCGCGCCCATTCTGTTTTACTACCAGACTGATCTGCAGAGTTTCCAGACTTCACTGACATATAAAAGGCTTGCTCTTATCCACGAACCCAACCATTCACCTTAAAAGTAGTCTAATTTTTACCTCAATCTTTCTGTCCATCAACAGACCTCAGGCAAACTTGTGTTGAGTAGATTTCAGAACTCAGTGACTACAAACTTTTATCAACACTGTTTCAAGTGAAACTGTATCAAACTCAACTCTGACTGGAAAATATCAGCTCTGTAAAACTGGTTACTTCTGTGAGGCAGACTGAATAACAGACTGTTTCTGCACACACAGTTCTTATCCAACCCAATCTCAGTCAGCACTGTGTTCCCTTGTATCAGCTTGTTCATACAAATATGTCTGTGAGACCACTGACATGGGGACAAGAAGAACAGAAAAACATAGGATGAAGAAAGGAAGATAAAGCAAGGAGAATGGAGGCGAAGAGCCAGACTTCAGAGAAAATGAATGCTAGACTGAACATTGAATGAGCTAGTTATTTGCACATTTGATTGCTATCACCCTTGCTTGTTCGCACCAATTACTAGTTTGTAATCATTGATATTTATATCACTGTTGACCCAAAACGTCGGTCATGTTACGTCTCAGCTGTAGCGCATCCACTCACCAATAGCTTTAGCTGTAGCTCCGGTTAATGGCTACTGCAATCATACTCTACTAACCAGATGGAAACTAGCACAGATAACAAATCCTATCTCATACTGCAACACAGTTTGGCAATATTGCTTCAGAAAATGGAAATTAAGTTGTTTGTAGTCTTGTAAGCTTCTATTTAAACATAAGGGAATTAGCTGCTTCAGAACATCATTAGTATAAACTGTGACAGGTGTAAAATACTGGTTAATCATGAAGGAAGAGGTCTATTAATTATAAACAGTAATGATAAGGTTGACAATAAAAGAGCAGAAAACCTCATTCAGATGCTGCGTTAATAAATGTCATCTTGTTTCTCTTGATGTGATGTAGACAGAGCTAAACTTTTAGCGTGAACTAAGTAATGCTGTAGGGTTGTGGTTAGATCTCATGCCAAAAGATGTTGCAATACTACAGTGTAACAACATTTCTTGTCGAGGTGATAAGCTGGATTTTTCCTGCAAATTAAACAATGAGGCAGCTGCCTCAGCCTAAATTTCGTACACCCTTGTTAGACTCTGATGGTGTTTTCATAAAGAACACCATTTTCCAAAGGACAGCGCTTGGTGAATTTGTCATTTTAAATGCAACTTCTGCGTGACATCTATTGTATGTGGAGAGCGTCTTGTTTGTGCTCCATGCGAGTGTGTCCCTATACCAACAGTTGTATAAACCTAAATGTAATATAACGCCAATCTCTAAATGCACCTTCAACCTGTTGAGGAATCGTTCATACAACGCAGCTGGCACATTTTGTTTCCGTTAGCAGAGACTCAAGACTGTAGTTTATTTCATACACTGATGAACCTCATAGTTATACAAAGCAACACTGTGCCCCAGCATTAAATGTCCCAGTTTCGTTTCACGTCTGCACCTATGTCAATATTCACATACACTTTGTTTGCCTGTCTGTCACAATCTGTTTCTCTCTCTCTCTGACAGTAATATGGTATATTTAATTATTAACTAAATACATATTAAATGCCCTTAAGTTTTGGTTACAGCCTGTTAGTATGAAACTAAAACGCTTCAATGTGCACTAGTATTACAGATGAATACATATTGATAATAAAACGATAAAATAAAGTAAAAGAACATTATAGCCATGAATAGTCACAGAGGCAGAGATAAAAACACACAGGTAATAGTTTGTAATGGCACATCAAAGGGAGGGGAAGTGGGCTCTCCTGGCCTCAGGCTTTGGTAATTCCATGTATGCATCTGGAAGGGCAGGGAGCTCTCAGAACAGAGCCATACCACTCAATATAACGCATTGCATGCAAACAATAATCCTCTTTGTGGAGAGTGGTCCTGACTGAAGTGGATTCATGGGGGATTGATTGCGATGTGCATTCAAGATAATCATTTCAACCAGAAAATCGAAGTAATACTTAATCTAGAAATATGTGTATCCACTCTGCATGTACCTGACTGAGTTACTAGTAAAGGAAGGACTACAACACTTGTGTATTTTATTGTCTCTATGTAAGGTTAAGTGTTGGAAAACTGGTTAAACCACTGGGCCAAATAACAAAAACACACTTCCTGTGGTTTTCATGACATCATCCCGTAATTGTTCACAGGCAATCATACAATGTAGTTATCCTTCCTCTAACCCTGGCTCATAGGCTAGATTTACTTATTTACAACAACAACAAAATTACTTACAGGTTAATTGAAATAAAATGAACATTTCTACACCACACACTCTCCCTCTCATTCTCCTAACACACTCACAGACATTGAAAGACTGGTAGACTTCACAGCACAGAGAAAGCCCAGAAGAAACCCTTTATTCCAGCCCTATGAGGATATGAGGCCATTAGGTAGAGAGATTTAGCAGAATGTGAGACTGTTTGAAATATGATCCGGTGATCTTATTTCAAAAGCTGAAACACAGAAGAAAAGCATGAAATGTCTTCTTGTGTCAGTTTCACAGAAACAGGGTTGTTTGTTGTTAAAGAATGTTGTAGTTGTATCCGGCGACAAGGATTTTATGCCACCAACCCACAATCAATGGACAATATTTAGTCAGGCATGCAGGAAGTGCTCGTTTAACCTGCGTTAAGGAACAGCATGCTGGCATAGAAACTATACTGCTGTTTCAGTAAAGATTCTTTAGAATCTGTAGGAAAGGGAGCCCTTGTGAAAGCAGAGACTTCTGACATAAATAACAGCTACAATCTAAAACCCTGTTTTCTTTCAGTGAGATTCATTTTTATTTTTAATGGGACAAGATAGATACTGAGTGTTATCGGTGGTACAACAGTAGACTCCAGGTAAAAAGCAGGTCCTGTTGAAGATTTAAGGCACTGTGAGGAATTTTAATGTTTCATGTCATTTGTGTGTTATATATCTATAAACATATATAATATATATATATTGTCACGGCAACACAACCCTGGCACGAGCTCGGTCTAGGGCATCCAAGCGTTGGTTGCCCGTGCCATACTAAAGAAAGGAATCAGGTGGCTGTTGAGCAAAAGGCAAAGGGAAAAGGCGGACCTTACCTGTGCCGACTTCTTTCCAGGACACCATTCACGGCTCCGGGACCAGCTCACGCTGCTTCCTTCTCGTTACCCCTCAGGGTTTTGGATGACAGTTCATATTTAAGTTAACATATATAACACGCGACAAAACTCAACGGACAAGGGGAAAACTTCGCAAGAATGTCTTTCCACGGCCTCTGAGAACGGCGTCTCTTTCTTCTCGCCTCTCCAGCAGGTGTCTGCCTGAGCTAAATCAAGACCACAGCGTCACCGTCTCATTGATAAATTGGTCATGTGACCAGGAAGGTCTGCCCACCTGTAGCTCGACAGCCACACCCCCATACTCTGGACAGTGTTGCCGCAACATTCCTCCCCCCATAAACAAAAAAAACAACAAAACTTGACACTAGACTCACACGTATTCACCATTTTTTTACATGTGTTTTTTTTTTTCCTTTCTTTCTCACCAAAATTAAAAAAAAAATTTCTTTCTTTCCTTTCAACTAAAACAATTAATAGGCCTCATAGCCGAGTGGGAATATTCATCCTCCTCACAAGTTTACTACATTCTTGTCTCACAACATCAGATTTAAATGAGGCATGCTGTCCTCAAGTCTCATCGGATAACCTCAAGACTACGTTCTCAACCCCGGGATAACGAATTAGCTATCACATTATTCCTGCCAGCAATATGCTTGATCTCAAGGTTGTAAGGTTGCAACATCAGACTCCATCTAAACACTTGTGCATTCGCACTGCTGAACTTCGCCAGAAACGCCAATGGGTTGTGATCTGAGTACACAATGACCCTCTCACTGCTGGCCATGTAGACCTCAAAATGCTTCACGGCTAAAACCAGAGCCAGTGTCTCCTTTTCAATGGTTGAGTACGCCTGCTGATGTTTGTTCAACTTCTTAGAAAAGTAGGCCAGTGGTTTTTCCAACCCATCCTCTTCAGCTTGTAGGAGAACAGCCCCCACTCCCACGTCACAAGCATCAACGGCCAGCCGAAATGGAAGACTAAAATCTGGGGCCCTGAGTACCGGAGGACTGGATTAAATCGCTTTAACCTGAGCAAAAGCCCCCTGACACCTCTCTGACCACACCCACTTCACATCCTTCCTCAAAAGGTGAGTCAAAGGAGCCGTAACTGCAGCAAAGTTACGCACAAACCTGCGATAGAACCCACACATCCCCAAAAACCGCATCAACTGCGTCCTGGTGCGCGGCACAGAAAAATTCACAATGGCTTGGACCTTGGCCAACCTTGGAAGCACAGTTCCACACCCTACCTGATGTCCTAGGTACGTTACCTTACCCTTTCCAAACTCACACTTGGCCAAATTTACAACCAGACCAGCCTCCTGGAGAGAATCAAACAGCTCCCCAATCTGCACCATGTGCTCCTCCCAAGTTTCACTGAAGGTCACCACATCGTCAATATAGATTACTGTGTTTCTCAACTTCTGAGTGATGGAATTCATCAAACGCTGTAATGTGGCTGGGGCATTTTTCATACCAAAAGGCATCACCTTAAACTTGTACAAGCCATTGTGAGTAACAAAAGCTGAAATTTCACTCGCCTGCTCCGTAAGTGGCACCTGAAAGTAGCCCTTCAACAGATCCACTTTGGTAACATACCTTGCTTGTCCAACTTGATCTATGCAGTCCTCCAGGCGAGGAATAGGGAAAGCATCGGACCTCGTTACCCTATTGACCTTCCTGTAGTCAACGCAAATAGGGAACTCCATGCACTCTCTGCTGGTTCAATGACACCAATACTCAACATATACTCAACCTCTTCTTGAACTACCTTCTTTTTGTGAGGTGGGTATCGGTATGGGTGCTGTTTTATAGGCATCGCCTCACCTACATCAACCTCATGCTCTGCTCTATGAGTTCTCCCAGGAACATCTGACAGCAACATAGGGTACGAGTCAACCAACCGAATCACATCCTGTCTCTGCGACTCTGACAAATGGAGCAAGGTGTCCTCAAGGCAAGCTTGAGCATCCGTGTTATAAAGCCTGGCGCTAACAACATCAGGTGGAGGAGAGGACATCTCTGGATCGCAACAATCAACCTGTTCCTCCTCCACTACTGCAACAGCACAACAGACATGTCACGTCCCTCATACGCTTTCAGGGCATTAATGTGGCACAACCTGGTCTTAGACCTCCTATCGGGAGTATTAAGGATGTAGTTTAGGTTCCCAACCTTCCTCAGCACTCTATATGGTCCAGCATAACCTGGACCCAGCTGGTGAAGCGGCCCTTGGACCAACACCAAAACAAGGTCACCTGGGTCAAAAGTGCGCCTCACTGCTCTTTTGTCATACCTCTCCTTCATGCGAGCCTTTGCTCCCATCAAATTCTTCCCTGCAGCCTCACATGCTGACTGAAGCCTTGCTCGAAACGATGAAACATACTGGAGAACATCCCCAGGGGAAGTTGGTTTCACAACTTGTTCTTTAAACAGGTGCAACGGACCTCTAACTTCATGGCCGAAGATGAGCTCAAACGGACTGAAACCCAGGGACTCAGTTGGAGCATCACGCACAGCAAACAACAAGAAAGGGATGGCCTCATCCCACTCCTTAGGCTGAGCCTCGACAAACGTTTTTATCATGGTTTTCAAGGTACTATGAAACTGCTCTATAGCTCCCTGCGACTGTGGGTGATATGCCGACGAATACTTAGGTGATATCTTCAACTCTGCCATTACCTGCTGATACAGCTTGGAGGTAAAATTAGAGCCCCTATCTGACTGAATCGTACGTGGCAAACCTGGCCAGGAAAAGAACTTAACCAGATGATCAACAATAGTCTTTGCCTTAATACTTCTCAGTGGGATAGCTTCTGGGTACCTAGTGGCTACATCCAAAATGGTAAGCAAGTACTCATTCCCTCGCTTGGACCTAGGCAAAGGCCCGACACAGTCGATCATGATATGAGTAAACGGCTCCTGTTCAACAGGCAGTGGCTGTAAAGGAGCAACGGGAGGAGCACCCCCCGGCTTCCCCACTACTTGACACACATGACAAGAACGACAAAACCGTTGTACATCTCTTCGGATACTGGGCCAATAGAAATGTCGACTTATTCG
The DNA here is from genome assembly GCF_009762535.1 of Notolabrus celidotus. Lineage (NCBI taxonomy): Eukaryota > Metazoa > Chordata > Actinopteri > Labriformes > Labridae > Notolabrus > Notolabrus celidotus. The sequence goes on from NC_048279.1 coordinate 21,728,753, forward strand.
TTCCAGGGTCTTCCTCATACCCAAATGACCACCGAGAGAGGAATCATGAGCTAATTGCATCACCTCCTTGCGGTAACTCAGAGGAAGAACCAACTGCTCATACACAGCCCAGTCCTCATTCGCAGGCCGTGCTGCAGGTCTCCACTTCCTAAAGAGAATCCCGTCTCTGAGGAAATAGCCTTTCGGCACCTCCTTCGCTTCTGTAACACAGGTTGCCAGCTTCAAAGCATAACTTAGAGACTGATCTCTCTGCTGCTCTACCACTAAGGTCTGACAGTTCAGAGGAAGTGACTCTGGGGTTACAGGAGCATCCATCCCTAACTCAGCTCCAGGTATCCACCTGGTCCTGGTTAGCCTCAGCTATGCCAACCCCATCAGCTGTAGGTTCGCTCTTTCCCTCACACACCTCAGCAGCCACAGACTCATGCTGACCCACCAGCTCTGCCTCAGCCTGATCATCCATCTGGGGGAAAAACTGTACCTGCTAGGTCAATGGGCGAGCTCTCAAGACTCTCCAGCTCCACTGGCTCATGGGCCCTACTGCACACCCCTTTTTCCACTTTTGACCGTGCACGGGTGACTACACAGGCAGGGAAAACCTCAGGGTACTCTTCCTCTAACTGCCTGAGCTCCGGCGAATCCACATTTTGCTCCGCGTCTCCCGGAGTGACTTTCCTACCTGCTACATCATTTCCCATGACAAGATCAATCACACTAAAGGGCAGGGTCTGCACCTCGGCTACATCTACATAACCTGTCACCAACTCAGACCGTAAGTAGACTCGATGAAGGGGCACAGTCTCATATCCTCCCCCTATTCCTTTTACTACCGCAACCTGCCCAGTGAATGTGGAATTTGGAAGTTCCACCACATCTTTTCGCAGCAGTGTCTGCTTCGCTCCTGTGTCTCTGAGATACGTAATCGGTACACAGAGACTTTCAGCTTCATCAGATACAGTACCTTCCGAGATGAAAGCTTCATAGCCCTGAAGGTCATCTACTGCCTCCCTATCCACAGACACTAGCCCAACTGGCTTCGCCTGACCTCGTCTCCCATTGTAACTTGGACAGTGAGTTTTCTTATGGCCTAATTTGTGGCACCAGTGACACCTGATCTCTGTGGGGGAAAAGGGAGTGCGACCTGTGGGAGGAAACGAACCTCCTAACCTTGGCTGGCGAACCGAAAAAGTTTCCAAATTACTGACAGAGTCCTGCTACTCCGCTAACTGAAGCAAACAACGTAGTAAAGTTAAGTACTGCTACTGGGAAACACTAAACTCGACAGTCGTGCTAATGCTACAAACATCACTGTCATACATTTACATCAAGATCCCGGACGAGCTCCCACTTTATGTCACGGCAACACAACCCTGGCACGAGCTCGGCCTAGGGCATCCAAGCGTTATATATACAGTATATATATATATATTATATTGGAATATGAGATAGAGTCCCGTTAATCAACAGAAAACAAGTTCTTTAAATCTGATTAAAGTTTTTAGAAAATACATTGGTCGTCACGATATTAAAGACGAGTTATAGGTCCTATTTTGGCAGGTTTAACAAAGGGTATGGCAGGATGCTTACCTACACAAAATTCTGTGGCTTGCGTTCTACAGTGTATTCTGAGCACAACATTTGCCCTTCTCTTTTCTTCTGCAACAAATGGCAAAACATACACTGTACCCATCCCACAGCTACTGAACTAGAGATAAGCAAAATGTAAATTAATTTTGAGGAAATGTCTCTTCAAAATTCCTATGCTTCTTCTTATAATGCCTTTTCAAATTGGAAATCTTCAGCACAGCTATAGTCTCCTGGCATATTAAGCACATGGGTCTTGTGGTGGTTGGAGGGTGAGTGAATTCAAAAGTTTCACTCCGTTCTTCTTTCAATCGCTGATTTTCACCGTCCACTTTTCTTTGAGCAGCAAACTTGGAACACACTATTTTCTATTATATGCTCTGATGTTTCTATGTCCCTCAAAGATCACAAGTGTGTGGATGAAAGCATGCACCATGGATTATATAAGAGCCTACAGCTTTCAGTGAAGTCCATAGATGTACGTAGATGGAAAGAAACTTATAACATGACAGCTCTTTATTTAAGTCCTCCCTGATGAAGAGCAGTGCAATCCCAGAGAAACCACTAGCTCTATACAGTATGGTGTCTAAATCAAAGCTGTTTACACTGAGATGGCTTTAAGGCTCAAATATTCACAGATCGCATAGATTATCAAAGATTTATCCGATAACAAGTCTCTCATATCACATGAAATCCGACCGTAACCAGCCCACCAATGGGATATCTTAACCACAGCTCCTCTTTTAGAACATTTACAGATTTTTTTGTCTTGATTGGCCTCATTTGTTGTCCACATTCATTATATATTCACTGTATGAGGCACTTCATGAGCACAGTAAGCTCTGTGTACAAACAGGCACATGTGTGTGTTTGTGTTTTGTAAGTTATTAACTGACAAATTGTTACTTCAGCTTCTCAGCAGTAATGATCCTTTTGGAAATGTCACAGGGCTAATTCACACAAACATCTGCAATCTGCTCAGTCAATCACACCTGTTAACCCTGCAACTTCTCCCCGACTGCCCAGCTCTCCTCTTACTCCACATTTGCTCCAAATCTGTGCTCAGTTTCTGTGCAGATGCTCATTTCAGCTAAATCGTTATCTACGACACACTGTTTGCAGTCTCAATGAGCACCGGCTGCAGGCCTATTAAATGTAAAGTACCACAAACAATAATGTACTCTCCTCTACTCTTTCTAAATTATGCTTTTAAAAGTCTGTGATACAGAGAGTAAGTGCATGGGGAGTTCAACTGTTTAATTTTATTCATTTGTATTTTACTTAGTGGTGGCCCAAACTTTAAAACCAAACAACGAGAAAGTGTAATTGAAAACAAAAACTGCATGACACAGCAAAACAGTGACATTGATTATTATTGTTTTACCTTTAAATCAATTAACTGTTATTTTCACATCAGTACTTATGTGTCTTGAGCTTTCATGAGGTAAGGGTTGTGGGCAAACATGTAAAAAGTTGCTATTACAATATGAATCTTAAAGGGATATTTCAGTTTTTTTTTAAGTGGGGTCGCATTAGTTACATTGCATTAGTACTCCTGCTAGCCACAGTGAGTGCCGGTGAGCTCTTCTCCTTTAATGAGAAAATTCCCAGATGACCGGCAGGCAAGCTAGGCTAGAGGTATCCTCGTGTGTCCACAGTAAACTGCATGTCATCGTCGCTGTCAGAATCACAAATTTTTGCAGTTTGTAGTTTTTGATCCTAAAATTGCAGGCAGATCCAAACAGCTTATCAGCGTGTATCCGTGCTCATGCAGCGGAAGAACACAGGTCTGCGAAGTGTGTCTGAAAATAGTGCCAAAACAAAGGGGGTCTATAGCTGCAATTTTTTCTAGAGTGCATGCAATTGCATCGTGATGAGTGCCTGGAACATATTTTCTCAACTTTAGCGAAATTACGCGAAAGAGGTTTCCCCATCTGCAGAAAATTGTAGCCTAGCTTGCCTGCCGGTCATCTGGGAATTTTCTCATTAAAGGAGAAGAGCTCACCGGCACTCATTGTGGCTAGCAGGAGTACTAGTGCAATGTAACTCATACGACCCCACTTCAAAAAAACTGAAATATCTCTTTAAAGCTTCAAAAAGATAACAAAGTAAGAAATTCACATTAATGGCCTTACTTTGTTTTCATTAGTTTGGTATTGCATTTATGTGACTCAAGACTCATCTTGCTTGATTTCATAACAGATTATAAAAAATATAGAAAATGTCAATTTTAATTACTCACAGCCCAAGGTGACATTTTGATGAAGTGCTTTATTAGTCCAACTGACACCCCTAAATTAGCAGATGTTCATGACACAGTTATATAAGATTAAAATAACAACACTTATTCTCTTTGACTCCAGTGGGAGATGTGAATTCCTAGTATTTTGCTCAAGAACTAATTCAATATGAGACTATATCATTACAAAAAAAAGAACATCCCTTTCATTGAAGTCCTTGCCAGAGTCACAGTCACACAAGGCCAGACAATCACCAGCAGGCAAATGACTCTGAAAGTCACAGAAAAACAGAGATTTCACTGAATGTGGCTCCATTCCTGCACTGAAACACCGGCACCAATGCATTTTATATCAATCAGCATGATGGGACTGCCGGCACTGAGGGTGGGGGTAAGGGTGGCAGTGGAGTGGAGTGGAGTGGGCTACAGCACTGAGGAATTGGCCGTTTATGAGGAAAAACTGTCAGACATGCAATGCTGCTGATGATGCAAAAGAAACTAGAAGTGTTGAGAAAGATCTTTACTTGTAAAATTAAAACTAATGATGGCATAAACGGACAAGAATCCCAAGTTGATGTAACATTTTTCTTACTAGAGATTGCTTAAAGATGAGAACAGAAGAGATGTCACCTATATCTTTAATGATATTTTTTCAGGCATTTTGCTTTTATGAGATCGGACAGCTGAAGGGAGGCAGGAACTGTGGGGAGTAGAGAGTGGGGGATAACCTGCAGTAATGGTTCATGTGCGGGAGTAGAACCAGCAACCAGCTGCAATGAGGACCATAGCCTCAGTATATGGGATGGGCTCTAATCCCAAGGCCAAATAGTGCCCTGGGGAAACACGTTTGACAATACAGGGTTAAAGCTCCTGTGAGGGACATCTGGATCGTGCTGATTTTGGCACACCCTGGGAACAAAGCAGCAGTCTGATCACAATGCTGATTTATTTATTGCCTGTACAGGTTTAAGTCATGCTTTTAGGTAAATAATCTCATCCTGATATCTTGAAAAAGTCAAAGGCATCACTCATTGTGAGTCTTTGCAGTGGAGAAAGTGCAACCCCAATTCCAAAAAAGTTGGGACGTTGTGTAAAATGCTAAAAAACAACAACAACAACAGAATCCAATATTTATTTGAAAAATGGGCAAACTACTTCCTGCCATGAGTTGGAGTTGGTAATAACAGTGCCTCTGGATCTTTGGGAATCAGAATATACCAGTAGCTCACAGAGTTTCCTGCTATACTGAGCCCCACTGTTTATTATCTACTTTCTTTAATATTCAGGACTTAAAACCAGAAAACCAGAAAAGGCCAAAGTCATAATAACATAACCCATGATCCTCACAATGGGCCTCATTCACTAACAGTGCGTATGCACGAATATGTGCCTAAACTGTGCCTACGAACGTTTGAAGCACAAATCTGGGATTCATCAATATATTCTTACTTGAATTTATTCCTCAGACCATGCGTACGCACAAATGATGACGACCAACTTTCTCAGAAAATGTAAACACATACTCTTTTAACTAAATGCATGACATATTTAAACTACTTTCAGTAAAACAAAAAAGCCTTTAGTAGAATTCAATAATAAAAACGGTGAATTGACTAAATGTATTAAATCACCATGAAATTGACGCCTTTTCACCCTTATCATACTTAGAATATTGCGTCTTAAATTAAATACTTAGTTTACAATTAAAAATCTGACAATGTACATATTAAAATGTCGCATTTTTGATGTTAATTAAATTGTCAACAATAAACAAATGGGCTTTCTGATGACAGAGTAAAGCACTGACACATTTCCAAGTAGTGCAAACAATTACAACAAGAAAAGTGCTTTTGTTGATGTTTGTTAAAATTAGCTAAATGACGTGGTACACCTGTCCCTGTCTGATAGTCTAGCTCCATTTCCAGTCCCCAGACAGTTTCTCAACAAAGGGGCCAAGCTGACCAGTGTCCACTACGGCTAAAAACACTAATACACTTATTATTGACATGTACCTCATACAACCTTGCTTCAAAAACACCAAAATGTAACCTCTACAGTTTTATCCACATCTTACTGAAAGTTTCAATGTGGCAGAATGACAAGAAATGAACATACCATGCCGTTGTAATATATTAAAGGTTATCATTCAGCCTCTCCAAAGGTTTCTTTTACTTATCTTTTGGTCTTAAGTGAAACACTGTGATAAAACCTCTTCTTTTGGAAACTGGAAATTGGTACAGCATACCTTAAAATATCTAACTCTGTTCGATATTGTTGAACACTTCCACTGTTAAGAATGTTCCAAACCCAACATTATAGTGTCACAACAGGAAAAAAAATGGTGGTTTAAAACAGTGAAATTAAGAGCCTCTGAGAACTGGCAATAGGATGAATCACTATCGTGAATCATCGCCTGGTGAGCGGCAACAGTTTTATTTATAGTGTTTGAGGATGCAGCAGATAGCAGCCGAGAGAGATTATAACACGTGAATTAGTAAAAGCGTACACAACAAAAAGAACACACACACAAACACACACACACACACACACACACACACAAGCCTAATCACTGGGGTCAGACACGTAGCAAAGCATGAAAAACAGGACAGAACATGCAAATATACACAATATACACAATATATGAGAATTCAGCACATAATTGTTCACCATGTGTGTTTGTGTGTGTGTGTGTGAGTGTTTACGTTGTCACCTTTGTGTTTTCTCTCCCCTCAGTCTGAAGTCAAACAGCTCAGAGCAAGCATGAGCTCTGGAAAAGTCATTCAGCCATGCCAATGTATAGGCTGAGCAGGTTCACAACTTGGTCATATGTGTGCTTACACGCTAATGTATTCATGTGTGTGTGGAGTTCTGCATGTGCTGGACAGGTTTGGGTCACTTGCTGGTCATTCATCTGCATGTCATGTGCCTAATGTAGCTGCAACAACGTCTGTCTAACTCACACACAGTGCAGGCACAGCTTCTCCTGGAAATGAATTATAATCTATAGTTTTCCGGAGATTTTTTTTTCAATCATCTTATTCTTCTCCCTTTTTGTTTTCCACCACTGCTAATCCCCGCTTTTCATCATCTTTCCCCTCTCTCTCTCTTCATGTCCTCTCCTCCCCTTCATGCTTCCTCTCAATCCATCTTTGTTTCCCTCTCCACGTCCTTTGTCGCCACTCACCTCCCTCCCTCCTTCCCTCCTTCCCTGTTACCTCATCCTGTCATCCCACCTCTCCTCTCACCCCCATTACCTTCTCCTCCATTCAGCCATCACCTACCTTCTATCCACACCAGTTTTTTCCATCCTTCATCCACCCATCATACTACCTTGTCTTTCTCATCCCTCCATTATCCTCTATACCCATGCATCCTGTTCCTCCTTGCCCTCCTCCATTAGATATTCCCCCCTCCTCTCTCTCTCTCTCCGTCACCTGAGGTAGACAGTTCTGTCAGGAGTCGGCCTTATTTACCGCCTCTCTTCGCTCCTGTTTACATTATCGATCGGCAGGGTTGCTTTAGTTCCACCATACATCAACACCACCTCCTCCTCCACCTCCTTCTCCTCCTCCTCCTCCCCACCCCACCCCAGTGTTACAGCTGCTGGCTCACATTACCCTGAAAGACAGACAGAGAGAGAGGAGGAGGAGGAGGAGGAGGAGGAGGGAGACATGGGGCGAGCTGGTTGGGGAGATGGAAAGCTAGCAGAGCATGTAAGGATGTGAGAGGGATTTATGTGTGAAGGGGAAGGTGTGTTGGGTTGTGTGTTATGAAGCGTGTGCGAGGAAGTGTGTGAGGAGTGTTGTTAAAAGGTAAGAGTGGAATTGTGTATGTGCATTTAAAATTATGAAAACATCCCCCTTTGTCCTGTGTGATTACACGATGAGACTGTTGTAAGCAAGTTTCTAACAAACAGGGGATTTTAAATGATCTTTCAGAGAATCCTAAGTGTACTCAACATGGCCAAAAGTATGTCAACACTCCTACATTATTTTGATCTTTGAACATATCTTTCTTTTACGGTTATCATTGGAATTTTGAGACCTAGCAGCAGCTGGTCTTGTGCTCCGTTTCTGCCACAAGAGGTTCAGTGATGTCCCACTGATGTTGGGCGATCAGGCTGGGCTAACAGAGGAGATTCAATTTCATCCCAAAGGGTTGGGTGGGATTAAGGCCAGGGCTCTTTACATGCAAGTCAAGATTCCCACACCAAACTCAGAAAACATTTTTCTTGCACATACATAATAATGTGGTGGAGAAAGAAAGGGGCTCCTTAAAACTGTTGCCAAAAAACTAAAAACACATTTTCAAACCTATTTTCAAAATTTGAAAATTCATATGAAATCTTAATAGTAAGGTATTCAAAGTCAAAAGCAGTGTTCCTCTTGTCAGGACTAGGAGTCTGTGGCATGCTTTGGAGTGATTTTGCAGACTACTGAAATATTGTATTGCATGATGAAAACAGGTAATGAAAAAGGATCGCTCCCTCAGAGCTCCTTCTTTCAGCTAGGATTTATACATGGAGTGAAATCAGGTGTTCAAACTCAACAGATTTCTATAAGGTTTTTGGTCAATCAATCAATCAATCAATCAATCAATCAATCAATCAATCAATCAATCAATCAATCAATCAATCAATCAATCAATCAATCAATCAATTTTTATTTGTATAGTGCCAAATCACAACAAAAATGATCTCAAGATGCTTTTTACAAACAAAGCAGGTCTAGACCGTACTCTATGACAAATTATGAACAGAGACCTAACTTCAAGACAGGGTAAGACTCAGTCTGACCCCACCTTAATCCACCATGAGCATTGCACATCACAATATTTAGCTAGTTACAGTGTCGAGGAAAAACTTCCTTTTAACAGGCAGAAACCTCTGGCAGAACCAGGCTCATGTTAGACAGCAATCATGCCTCAAATTGGGTCTGGGATAGTGTGTCGTGAATGTTAACATAGTTTCCTTGCAGGTTTCAGATGAGCCCTTATCCTGGTTTGGGAAAACCTGATATGACCATTGAAGTCTACAAAAACAGGGATATTGCAAAATATAAACTACAGGCTTCTGATTTACTCTTTGCTGGTACAAAAGTTGGTGGCTGAGATTGTGCAAAATTCAATCACAACTCCCCTTTAGATGATTTGAAACCTGCCATTATCGTGTTTACAAAGACACCAAAATTCAGGTTTCTCCTGTTTAATGAAAACAATAAATCCTTAAATACTTTTGCAAATGCCTCCCTGAACTCCAAACCCAACTCCTGCTGAGAAGGTGAGTCCATGCAATAAAACAAACAAAATGAAACTACTAAGTAAAAACATCCTGAGCTAAATGGGGCAGATGTAAGTATCAGTATCAAGTGGCAACCTCCCGTGTTGAAAAATGAAGACAGTGCCAAAGTGCTTAAAGCTGCAGCTTCTCGAGTGTCCACTTGAGGTTGGCTGCAAAAGCCAAGGAATCCCCATGATGTCCCAAGTCGAAAACATGGGATCTAACTTCCAACGGGTGGGTTGAATATTTTTAAACCACATACTGATTTTATGAAGGCTCAGTTATGCCTACATTTGCATAGTTAGTGGCGTGGCTCAGTTCACTGACAGGAGAGGTTGTTGTAGGTGTTTGCCAGGAGGCTGAAGGCCTGCCTCAGCTCCATTTCTTAAAGCCCGCTGCTACAACAAGAACACCTCAAGCATACAGATCAGGAGCCCACACAGTTGACATACTTGCTGATGATATGACAGGTGGACATGAGGTATAAGGTGAGAGGTAGCCTTGCAGAAAGACTAAGTTGTTTGCTTTTTCTATTCTATACTGATATACTTATTATATTATATTGCATTAATGTTTTACAGTTTGTAAGACACCACCAGAAATGAATCTAATTTCATATTATTTACAAAAGAAGGATGATATTCATCAGTCTTTCACTGCCACAGAACAACTCTTCCCCAGTTAATAGGTTTTCATTTAATCTCAAATCGTAAAACACTTTGCTGTTTCATTCCAGATCTATGAATCGCGAAAAGAATGAGTGTGGGCATAAAATGAATCATTGATCTGATGTTTAACGATGATGACTGAGAAATCACCGGGATGATGGCTTACAGTTACATGAGTTGATTTGGTGATTGGGGCTCCACAGTGAGCAGCAACTGCTGGAGACCCTCACTGATGCAACACGGTGAAACTGCACTTCTGCTTTGTTGCTCTTTCAATGTCAGGTCTAATGATGGCGAAGCAGCCTCAAGTATCAATGTGCAAATGGATAATTTAACATTCATTTGTGGTGAAATCTGGGAGTAGAAATAAGACACATGCACACACGGCCAGTTCTACAACGACTGAGAATTATGAAACAAAGTAGGAGCATGTTGAGCTTTGAACTTAAGTCTCAAGGAATATATGGGCATTATTCTGTCTTGATGCTTACAAAGTCTGCACAATAAAAAAAAAAACGTTTTCATGTGGCAAGCCTGCACAGTACACACATGAAAAAATACAGCTTTAATCCTGAATAAAAGACAGACTACAAAAATGTAAACTTGCCATGCCTTTTCATTTAGCATACCTGTCAGACAAAGCCCTGGGTATACTAGCATGCTTTCAACCAATCGTGCAGCCAACAATGCTGAAGTTCCCAGCTGTTAGTGGGATGTTAAGGGAATCTGAACTTGCAGTGCAGAACGTCTGATTCTCTGTGTTGAGTCATTTTACATAAGTCTTGTCGGTCCTAATCCAGAACCACCATAACTAGACTTATCAGAATTCTTGACTATCTTCGAAAGTCTACAGCCTTTTAAAACACTGTTTCCTCTTTGTGAATCTTAATTCTATTTATGAAAATGCAAATGAGGGAGAGTTCTGTTCTTTTCTATTCTTTGTTCAGGCCCTTTTTTTTCTTGGATCAGGAGCTCATCCAATGTGGTTTTAAAAAAAGCAGCGAATTCTCCTTTTTTGCATTTCTGACAAGCAGAATCAAGGTTTTACAAAGTTAAAAGTGGAATCCAGACATTGTCAAGGCCGACCTAAAATGTCTAACAAGCTTCCAGAATGGTAATACGTACAAAAGATGCTCTCTACTGCATGTTAAGATGCCCTCAACTTTCCTCACAACAACCGAACTAGAATCTGGAAATCGGTAGCTAATTTCATGATCATGTCTGGCCGTAGCTGTCCGTCTGCTGCCCTCAGATTAATTGGTGTTAGTAAAAAACAAAAAACCTACCTGAAACAATTTTATCTCAATCAATATTTCACTATTTTCTCATTCCCAAATGTACTCTCAACAAACACAGCTGAGCTAATAGGTGCTGGCCTTACAATAGGCAGGTCAAATGCAGGTTAGCCTGTTTGCCCGGGGAGAGCTCCACACATCCGTGATTAATGGATTGTCTGCTCTGAGATGAAGATTTTCTAAAACTTTTAAAAAACATCTTGACAGAAGTGTTCAGAGGTGTGTGTGTGTGTGTGTGTGTGTGTGTGTGTGTGTGTGTGTGTCTGATCATGATTTTGGATTCAGTTGTGTGTCTGTTTCCAGAAGTGTTTTTCATCTCTGGCTGTTTGTTGATTAATGAGGGAGAAACTCAACAGACCAGCTTGTTCATGCTGATTTTGCACATAACAAGAACAAGCAGTTTTATGTTGTCGACCGAACAGCAGCCAATCACTGCTGTAGCTGCAAACAGTGCAGAAAAGCAGGCATGTAATGACCAAGCGGCAACCTCGGGTCTAAAAATATGAGTCAATGCGGAAGTGTTAAAAGCTGCAGTTCATCGAGGATCCGCTTGAGGCTGGCTCCGGAAGTACCGGAAGTCACAAACACATGAATGGGAAAAAGACAATCTTTGCAGCATTAATATACATGTTTACAGCCTGGTACAAAAGATGAGTGTAGTCTGAATAGCTCATTTCTTGATGTCCTCTCACTGTGAGGGGGGTGAATTTTTTTCTAATTCGGCAATTTCGAAGATATTGAGATTACTAGTCTTCCAATGAGAGGCACAGCTGCCTGCAGGAACACTGCAGCTGTTGGCTAGGAGGCTCAAAGCCCGCCTCTTTACGTCACACTGGCTCGACAGAAGCAATATGGCTGCCGCTGCCGATTGGCTTGAAAACAGCGTTCAGAAACAGATGGGTGACGTCACGGATACTACGTCCATATTTTATACAGTCTGTGGTAATGACCACATTTTATCATCCTGCTAGAGGTTAAATGTTCCCCTATAATTATTACAGGACCATGTGCACATGTGTTGGTTTATGATATGTAAAGAAGACATTTAAAGCTTCTTGCAGATAGAATTTAGTGAGCAGTCTGAATTAATGGCTGTCATTATTCTGCAGTGGTGTGTTTCATTGTGACATATTGTGTCTTTGTTTCTGTGGGTCTGAAAGGTTGATTTTCTACACAGAGAATGGAATCCTGACCTATTGTTAAACAGATGTGAGGCTTTTAAATTTCCACCCTGCAGAACATGTTTCCAAATGCTCGGAACAAAAAGACTCATCAGATGGTAATAAGGTATTCTGCACAATGATTTCATTCTAGCCTAACGTCATGTAATCTAATTGAACAGTTTTCTCACTGAACGTTGAAATCTTCAGCCTTTTCTTCCCTTCTCGTCTTCTGCTCATTGACTTTTTAAAGTCAGTCTTTAAATTCCCAACCAAGTTGAGATGTTGTATTACAATGTAATGAAGGGACCACTTTATGCAGCAGAGCTTGTTACACCATTAACATTTAAATTTTGACTTATTACAGACACACTACGTTACACACTACATTTAGTTTTAATACATCTATATTTGAATATGTCTGTTCTGATGTTTCAGTCTACTTCAGGGACTACAAATGTAGGTCAGCCTTTCTGTGAACTCTGTTTACAAGTAGTATTTTTATATTAATGTTCATCAATGAGCTTTATCGTTACCAAATAAAAAATAGTATATATAAAAAAATGAACTGTTATTTAATGTATGTTTATACTGTATCTTCTCCATCCCACTCTTTCAACACTGCCACAGAGAAAATATTTACCCGGTATACATTTCTCAGAGACATTTCAGATTTCATCATGCCCGTCTGTTTGCTTACATCCAATCACTCCCCTTATAAACATTGGATTAATATCCTCATATTCTATTCAAAATATATATTTCAAAGTATTTAAAAGCCTTAAAACAGCTGTGAGATAAATGTATGAATGCAAAAGTTCCCTCTGACTAATACTAGTTGAGATTAACAGCAAATTGTGAAAATAAATAAAATAGAGGGGACTGTTTAATCAAATGTGAAACATTACTTTTCACTGCAGGATTGCTTCTATTTGAGTATAGACCGTTTTTTAAGCACTCGAGTCTAGGACTCAAACACAAGGGCAACTGAAGTTCTAATTTTCAGTACTTATGACTTGACTTGGACTCAAGCACTGATGATTCAGACTTGAGCTTTGACTGCACTCGTTAGATAATGACTGTTTTACTGGTTTTGCTTGGTATCTTTGTGTAATGCCGTCATAATTACATCAGTTTAGAGCTAGGGCGGGCATGTGTGTTCACCTGCATGTATGTTGATGTGCCATCTTGTTCAACGACAGTTCCTGACAGGATGTCCAAAGACCTTCCTTGAATTGTGAGTTTTCTTTTCAGAGTTTTCCAGCAGGTTAAGCGTACGCTGCAGAGGCTAACAGTCTTCATAGCAGCTGTTGTTTGCTTAACTCCAAGCCGAAACCCTATGCTGCATGTCACCCCCTCTCTCTACTACCCCACATATCCTGTCTCTATTAAGCTGCCCGATCCATTAAGACAAAAATGCCCCAAAATATAACTTAAAAAAATGATGTTTCAAAATGAAAAATAAAATGGGATTAAACACGGGATCAATTGCAATCAACTATTACAAATTTAGCAATTAACAATGATTTTTAAAAAATCATTGTTGGATAGCCCTACTTAAATTTGAAGTGCCTCAGAATTGTGTGTGTGTGTGTGTGTGTGTGTGTGTGTGTGTGTGTGTGTGTGTGTGTGTGTGGGAGGGTGGGTGGGTGTGTGGGTGTGTGTCAGTACATATTAGTTGGTGAAATATGCCCTCTTTCCATCACCTAGCACTATTTGGATATTTTAGTAATGAGCTCCTCTTCCTGAAATTACAGAGGCTAAACATTTTAAGTAAATTGTCTCACTGAATGTCTGACCTATCAATATATTATTGATATATTATTGTTCTTTAGATGCTATTTTTTTTTTTTGATCATTCTCTTTCTGGGGGATCCTTTTCATTGCTAAGCCTGCACTTGTGTTTATTTCTATGTACTAATGGGATCTCCTAATTAAAACAATTCTCGTAGTTGTCAGATAAGAAACTGCAGCTCTACTTTCCAGTGGGTGTTCTTTTTACATTCTGTTTTAATTTGATTTACTATAATTGGTCGAATATCTGTCATAAAGCACTGTTGTTGTAAGACTTGTCAGAGTCGGAGTCAGACTCAATTGACCATAGCACAGCCTGACATATAGGGGACTATTTCCTGAGCTCAGTTCTTGGGTTTGGAGGGCTTTGGAGTCCAGACTTAAGGTAATTGAAAAACTGAAGTGCTCTCACCTCTCCATCCACCTCCCTTACTACCCTGAAGCCAATCAGATTAAAAATTTTGCATAAAAATGTCATAAATGTATAAAATATCTGAATTTAGGGTAAGAGGTGAAAAGTGTGAATGTGTATTCTTTTCAGTTTCCTGTTATTCTTACTTTTTCTCTCAAACTTCAACAGTTATCAGTTTTCACTCTTAGACAGCTGCTTTCTCACAAAGTGCTGGAATCCTCTGTGGTTTCATCCTGTTTTTCACCTGAGAAAACAGGACAAAACTGCCAAGTTTATTAGACTTACTAAAATGAAATGTTTAGAAGCTTCTTTAATCAATGTGTAAAAAGCACAACTCATTCTGACCTAATTATAACACAAGAGCCTGTTTGTTAACAGACTGTATTTAGACACTTTTACAAAAGCATACTGCTACACATCTTTCACTAAGGTCCTGTCACACTGTATAATCTGCACGCAAAAAAAATTAATAATAAAACAGTCGAACACCATGAAAAGAAAAGAGATGAAAGGGTGAAAATGAGAGTGCAGACAGGTGGACAAAGAAGGAGACAGTGAAACAGGAAGAGACGAGCAAAAAAAAGTTTGTACTAGAGGGTAACTCAAACCATTTTCAGCACATCTAATTTGACTTTCACATTTATGGAAAGAAGGAGTGTAAGATGTGCGTGTGTGTGTGTGCACCTACTCTCTCTCATAAGTGGCCGTCACAGTGGCGTGAGCCTTGAGAGAACTTGACTGTGTGCCATTGGGTGACACCCACATAGCTTTTCCTTTTATACACCATTCTAGCTTTCTTTTTTTTCAGCTTATTGTCATAAGAGCCCTCCTTTTTCTGGCTCTGTCCTTGCTTCCTCACCTCCTCCTCCTCCTCCCAGTGTGGCCTCCCACCATTCTTACCTGGGAGGCTACAAGACGCTGCTCCTGCTTTCATACTCAACGTCCATCCATCCGTTCCTCCTCTCCCCCTCCCCTCCTTTCTCCCCCTCTCTTTCTCTCTCTCTCTCCTAACCTCCATCTGTCCCTTGCCTTTATTTATCCTCCTTTAAGGCAGGAGGCAGGAAAAAGGCTAGCTGCTCCTTTGTGCGCTCGGCCCTCAGTGTGTGCTCACCCATGCGAACACAGCTCTTAAATCCAGGCCCTGGCTTTGGCACAAAAGGAAGGCTCTGGTCTTGTAAAGGCCCCTACAGCTCTCCCTATCTCTTACCACCTTTCTCTGAAAAAGACAGAGGGGCAGTTATTCTAAACAAGAGGACAAGAGGGGAGGAAGAAAAGGGGGAACAAGTTGGCGATGCTAAAAAAAGGAGCGGATAGAATTCTCTTCATACAGCTTCAAGACAATTTTAACTCCCTCTCACGCCTGCTCTCCAACTCTTCTTCGACTTCTCCGAGCCAAGCCCCACTGAAGCTTTCTTTTGCTGATCCCTTTTTTCTCTTTCAAGGCGTATGAATTAACTGAATGAATTAACACCAAAGCTGCTACTGCTGCTGTGATCATCATCATCATCATCATCATCATCATCATCATCATCATCATCATCACGCTTCTCATCAGCAGCAACAGCTTTGACGAAGCTTTCTAACACCTCGAAGGATCACACTGCTGACGCTGAAGCCTGAAGAAACGGAGATGTCGACAACCCTGTCAAAAAAAAAACTCCACAAACTAGCAAGGTATCACAGTGTGAGTGTTAGAGTGTTTAGCCCACAGCCTTGTCAAGTCTCCTGGCGCAACCAAAGAAACTTCACTGCTGATGAAGATGATAGAAGAAGAAAGGGGGAGGGGGAGGAAGTGGGATGGGGAGGGAGAACAGAGGCAGGAAGAGGATGCAAGGGAGAAAGATGAAGGAGAGGGTTGAAGGGGGGATATGATGGAGAGAGGAGGTGCAAAAAGAAAAGAAGCAAGGAGGTAAGGTGAAGAAGGGGATGAGAAGATCAAGAGGCAACAAGGTGTTCAAGTTGTTGACAGCAACAGGCAGAAACAACCTGTCTTCAAAGAGATGGATACACAAAAAGAAGGAGCGACAGGGCAACGGGCGAGGCACCGAGACGGAGGTCTGGGAGGAGAGGAAGAGGGGGAGTCCGGGAGAGCTGCAGTGAGGATTTTAATTAGCGGTAATTGGCCACCGAGGGAGCTGAAACTGGGAGATGGGAGGCAGGGAGGAAAGAGAGGGGGAGCATAACAGGCCCTTTTTGACAGAGTGATATCTCTCTTGCTTTGTATCTCTCTATTTCCTTCAGCACTTTTTCTATCTGAGGCTTTCCAGCTCCATCTTGTTTTCCCTCCGTCTTTTCTGTCTTCATCTGTGCTGCCCTCCCCAGAAAAGTAGCCTTTATTCCGCACACCCATGTCCTCCTTTACACAAGACAGAGGAATTATAAAGTATTCTGCACATGAGACCCAATAAAGCAGAGAGTGGAGCTGAGAAGCTTTACGCACAACAGATGAGCGGTTTTGTTATGAATATATGTTCATATCTTTTTCATATTTCATTACTTACAGTAATTTAACTGATCCTGAAGCAGCTGTAATCAATATTTTTACTTCAACGATGGATCACATGAGGACTGCTTCTTCCCAAGAGGGGACTGCTTCTTCACCACTCCAGTCAATATTTATTTTCATTGCACTATTTGTAATGTTTACAACTCACAGATTCACTTAACTTGGATAAATATAAGTCCTGTTGTTGGTCATTGGTGCCTTTTATATTAGTATATTTATATCTCTAACGCCATATGAACACCAATTTTTAACATACTTTGGTGTATTACAGTGGTGTCTATTCATCCTGGTGGCTGACAGGAGAATTATGGCCAAGCTGTCGTCTCTGATGGAATTTTTTTTCTCTATATATATTCTTGTTGAAATTCTTGTACTGTACACCTTCTTGTTTACTGCTGTAACTCCATGAATTTCCCCGTTGTGGGATGAATAAAGGAGTATCTTATCTTATCTTACAACAGTTTTGTCTGCAAAAGTTGAAAGCAGCGAAAAAACGTTCAGATTTCTTGTTTGAGTACAGAAATTTGACCAGTTAAGTTGAATTTAAATCTGACTCACATTCAGGCAACTGTTTGCTTACTTCAAAAGTTATGCTAATCAAATTACAACTCGATTTCACTTCCTTCAAGAAGCCAATGTTTTAGGTTATCTTTTTAAATCTGGTTATTTTTTAGCCATCCTGCCTTTGGTATGATAGAAAAATTGAAGGAAGACTGGAATAATTGGAGGCGAGAGTAGGAATAAAAAGTGAAACCAAAGGTTACTGCAGTTGGCACATTGGAAGGGTGCTTTACCAGACTTGTTGTCCTTTCCAGGCAAAAATTGGACTGCATTTTCAGTCAGCCATGCTAACGTTGTGCTGTTGTTGTTCTACAGGCGGAAACCAAACAAACTGCTGCACTTTGTTTAAAGGTAGTGAAAATAATGCAGGGGTAATATCTCCTACAGCCAATGACTGCAGAAGAAAAACAACAGTCTGGGCACATATCCCCCCTTTTTTTCGGTCTGCTAATTAAATGGACCAACTTGTGGTTTTGTTTTTAACCTGTGTGGTCATTTGACAGCTTGTGTTTGTTGCTTCTATTTTCAGTGTTGCCAAGTGCCAGATAAATAATGTATCTTTACTATGCTAATGGGAAACTATTAAGCAGTGTTCAGTTGACTGCCTGGAGTACTTAATGTCCTCCACTTCTGATTTTGTCTCCCACTGATGGTGATATATCAGTTAATCACCAAAGTAAGACTTAAAGGTTGAAGATAATTAAAACTGAAGCAGAGTGCTGTCCTCTCTTCACATTAACAGTGATAATGGTTCTGATCTAATGTTGTCAATCTCTTCTCAGTCCCGCCCCTGGCCCCCATCTGTCCCCAGTGTGTCACTATGTTGTATCTCAATGTGTTCAGCAGGGGAGCAAGGCCCGGCTGGGGAACAGGTTTGCAGGGTTAGAGCTGAGTTTATCGGTACACAGGTGAGCTCTGGGGCCTGTGGTCGTCTGGACAACAGATTCAGCCCTAGCTCCCGTCTCTGGCAACAACAAAACACACACAAACGCACACCTTCACAAGTCTGCATACTTCTTACAGCTGCAGCTGACTCCAAGTGAGCAGCACACTAATTATTTGCACAAAAACACACTCACACTAATTTCAAACTCTTAACTCTTAATTAAGACCGCTTGATTACAGAAAAGTTGACAGATTTAACTGCCTGTAAGTTTGGTTAATATGTGATTTTAGGCAGGGCCTGCTTGATATTTTCCATCTGTCATTTGTCAACATCCTTAAATTGCTTGTGACTCTTGCTAAACAGCAGCCGTGGTGTGCCATGCACTCTGGGTGTTGCTAGGTTACAGTGCTGGGATGCTGCTGGCTAAGTGGCTGCGGGATCATCGGCAGACCTTCTGCGTGGAGGGCTGACAGCAGGTCCTCTGGACTCTTTGGCAACTTGCGCGTCGTACGTTCTTGAAATCCCACATCTGGTGGCAAGCCCATACAAATCAACATCAAAGTGCTGGCTTTCAGATTGGACCTGTCCGTCAACCTTTCTGCCACTCTCATGTCGGGTTTCATTTTCACATCTCGCTCTTTTCCACAGTCTTCCTCTGCTTGCTTTGTTATCCCTCCTTTGCTCTGCCTCTGTCGCTGCCGTCTCGCCTCTCTCTCCCTCCTGCAGAGAGGTAATCAAGCCCTGTTGCGAGTGTTTAAGCATCGGAGCAGATGCATGTTGAATTATTCTTGGGACTTTATGCTTTGTCTGCAAGTAGAGAGCCAGTCTCTTCATACCTCCTGCTGGGGAAATAGCCATACTCTCACAAACTCAAGGCTGGGACATGCACACCAAACACACCCCCACACACACTTAGTCAGTGACTGAGTCAGAAATGAAGCCAGTCACACGGATCTCATGCTGACAGACAGTTACAGGTAGGAGAGTGATAAGAGCTGACAGGCAAGCTACACTGATATACTGTAATGCAACTCAGACACAAGTAAACACAGCACAAAAAGGCAGGCGACAAGGCAGTACAATCGAGTACATCAACAACACATAAATACACTTTCACACAGGCTAACACAAATATGCACACACAGTGACAAGTACATACACACAGATATTACAGCTAACATCCTCAAAGTTAAACAAGTGAACCAACAAAGGAGATCAGACAATGTAAGAACTCATCTGCTCCTAATTCCCTCCTGTCTTCAACTCCCCTCACATCCATCTCCTCCCCAAAGCTGCTTCGTTTTATTTATTTTTTTTTCACTCTCCCTCTCACTCCTTATCTCTCTCTCCTCCTCCTGCTCTCCATTCTCCCTCCAGCACGCCTTTATCATCTTCTCCTCTCTTTTTTTTCCTCTCTGTTTTTCTCTGTGAACTTAAACTCTCCGTGGAACTATAAGCTGATATCACACAGTTTCAGAGTTGCTTTAATCTCTCTGACACACACAGGCACACTCACACACACCTGGGTGGTCATTATAGTTTATACAAATCTTGGCTGGGTCATTGTTGGGATATAGATTGGTGTCATGCTGTTTGAGTTTCACTGCAGTGACAGAGGATCGTGTTTGAACGAGGGGGGTGGGAGGCAGAAACAGAGGGAGTGTCATGTAATGACATGAGAGTGCTTTGACCTGTGGACAACACTCTACATGTTGTATTGGGCAAATTAGATTCAGCCCGTAACTGATTCAAAGACTTATAGTGTCTGCTGACACTGTGGGCTGTACCTTGTATGGCTTTCCAAAGAGGCTCTTTTGAGCTGTATTTCTTGCCATTACTGTAAATTATCTCCTTTATTATTGACCACAAGTTCTCAGTCGGGTTGAGATCAGGTGAGCAGGCCGGCCAGTTCATGAGGTGATCCTCTTTAAAGCCCTGAGATGCCATCCTGTCCTGGGAATAACTTGAGGCATGTGACAGTGCATTGTGCTCCTTTTCACTTTAGCTGAATGTCTTGGCTGAAATACAAAAGAGGATTGCCTCATGAACTGGCCTGCCTGCTTGCTTACCCGATCTCAACCAGACTAAGAACTTGGTCAATAATAAAGGAGATAATTTACAGTAATGGCAAGAAATACAGCTCAAAAAGAGCATCTTTGGAAAGCCATACACAGTACAGCATACAGAGTCAGCAGAGAAGTCATCAGAAACCTCACTAAATCAGTTTATCAGTGACCTCTGACCCTCACTGAAAGAAAAGGAGATTATATTGGACATTTGAGAAACACTTTAGATTTGAAATATTTTAAAGAATTTAACAGTTTTATTTTGTATACAAATGTAAAGAAAATTGTTGTTTTTGTTGAAGTTTGAATACAGTTGTAGTAAATATTATTATTTTCAATCAATAGAACGTTTAAAAATGGTGCCTAGTTTTTAATTTTTACAAGTTATATGCTCTTATCACCAACTTGCATAATAATTTGGCACACTCATTTCTGCAGATTCTGCAATTATTTAAAAATACAGCCAAAAAGCATAATTTTAACCACACAGTTGAAGAAATATATTCACTATCTGACTCCTTGAAAAATTTGAAAACGACTGATGACATAGTTTTTAAAATATTCACAAAAATGCAACTTGCATAATAATTTGGAACACGGTGTAAAGGGGAAAATCACAGTTGGTTTAAATTGAGCACATTTTTTATTTTAACATCACAGCTGCACCTTTAAGCTTTTAACAAATAAGAAAAAATCATGACATGGCAGGCCTTCCTACTGGGACCTTGTTCTCAAAGACCCTTAACAAAAACAGACCTCAAAGTAACAAAAAGTGCAGTCAACAAGAATCCTTGAGGAAGACTTTCCAGAATTATATAAATGAAAGTGCACTTTTTCTGCTTAGTCATTTTTGTATCAAGAGATCATTTAAAAACTGATTTAATATTTTTGCTGTCTCCCGTGAAAATTACTTTTCAATGAGTTGTTATGTCACTACAACATGTGAAGATGTAGTAGACGCATAAGAGATGGATATGCAAGGAGAAGGGAAAAACAGGACAGGCCTGGTCTGTATTTATTCAGTGAGGAAGACCGAAGAAGACAAATGTATTGATTTATTTTTATTTGGAATGACCCTGCACTGAGGAGGTAAGAGAAGAAGAAGATATCAACTGATGGTATCAACAAGTTCTTTATAGTGTTTCACTGTAATGGAAGAAGACAAGCAGACATTACTTCAATCTGTCGATCTGTCTTTCATGCTGTCTTAGACGTGAGCAGTCCTGTGTTTCAGTTCACACCCTAATATCATAATACCTAACCACTGCCTCCTCCTATCAGAGTTTATAAAAGCAGTACTCAAGTTTTCAGTTCAGTCATTTTAGTTCAAAGATAAACCGCAGAACCGTAGCACCAGGAACACCGGGCTTCATATCATCGAACAAAAGTTTGATTTAACGACATCACCTCAGTCCACGATCGCTGCATCCCTGATCACTCGTAAACCAAGTCTGTGTGGCCACAGCCTGGAGGCCCCAAGGTGCAACTATGCCCATCTCTGTAAGCCTGCCCGTGCTTTTCCTGGATGAGCAGGGAAGTGTGCTGTCTGCAGTGAAGGGGGCATTAAGGAAGAGTGAGAGAAGCATAACTCCATAGACAATTACATGTGAATGGCTTATAACTTTAACGTTACAGTACTCCATGGTCGCAATATAGTATTTTTAGATATCTTACGTGGTGCAAGCCATGATATATCAAGTATATTCGATATACCGCACGTCACTACAATCAAACATCAAAGATCCCTCAGATTAGGACAGTCCACAACTTCAACCTTCAACAGATTTCTGTATTGACTTGAACCACGGCAGTCCACATTTATCAACAGAGCTGACAGTCATAATGATGCATCCCCACTTTTAAACCTCAAATCACAAGTCAAAACTGAACTTCACAAGAACAAAAAAGACACAAATCAGCATGATAACAGCAAAGAAAAAGCATGTTTGAGAAAAATGTATTGAAATATATTTTTATTTTCTACTTTCACTCATATTCAATCTGTTTTAACAGAGGAGGCAGGCTTTAAAACCTTTACCACAGCCAGTGACCAGGGGGTGCTCAAACATTTTTGGGTTCACTCAGGGACGCTGGAGTGCTGTCAATGATTTTATACAGTCTATGGTTCCTACATTACCCACAGTCAGTGGTGCCGTATAGGGGGGAAATGTTAAGATGATTTTAAGGGCCCATGACTGACAGGAGGCCCGAAAATAATATATATATATATAGAAATGAAAGTGAAATGCACTTTTATATATAAATGTATATCAGAGATCTCTACTTTATTTGGGCAGATTCATACCCCCCCCCCCCAGGGTATGTCACCCAGTCTTTCTCAAAAAATCAACCTGTTTGCTAGTTTGATGTCCACAATGAGATGTCCACTAATTATACTAAATGGGTTTCCCCGCCCTCACTACCAGACTCAGCAGCTGATATGTCAGCAGGGGCACTGTCTCCCTACAACTCCCCACAACTCCCCCCAACCCAATGAACAGGAAGGTGAGCAACGTAGCATGTCAATTAGCATTATTGAAGGGGGTCTGTGGGAATCTCTTTTTTTCTCTCTCTATCTGTACTATTACAAAAGCCTATAAAAACAAAGCTACAGCTGAGCTACATAAGCTACAGCCTATAGTCTGTTTTGGATGCTGGGCAGGTTGTAGCATTGAGGGATTTAGTCTGTTTTAATGTCACAGAGATTACTCAAATAATACCTTAAAATCAGATATTTTGATGCTGACTGACAGCAGTTGCACAGGGTTCTTGTGGCCTTTGGTGATGGGGCCCAATGTGACATTTTTTCATGGGGCCCAAAATCCCTGGCGGCGCCCCTGCCCACAGTGCCCCTCCACCATTAACAGTTCTGTCAGATATATGGGTGTGTTCTTATGTAGCTAATTTGAGATGAGAAAAAGGCTACTGAGGTCTGGGCAGCTCACTGTTTTCTAACTCCAATTCTCACTGCATCTTCTGACATCACTGGAGGTAATTTATCAGACTTCGCACAGCTTCCCTGCGGAGCTACAATGTCAATTTATGGCAGTAGTCCCCAACCCTTGTTACACTGTTTTTATGAGTCCATCTTGGAAATCTAACTCCTGAGAGAGTGAGGTTTTTTTTGGAATGATAGACTGGGAGGTAACTTCATACCCATGTGCTTTTTTCTGTTTTTAGCCATCACTGTTGTGCTTGTATTATAGCACTGCACTTCCTAGCAGAGATGAAACAAAAGAGTAAATCAAACAAGTGTTCTTTCAGGGCTTGTAACATAAACCTGGGGAGAGAGCCTACAGGAAAAAAATTTAATCATCTTGTTTAGTTTTGTTCAGATAAATGGATAAAACCTTGTTTTGTGAGCCAGTGAATTAAAAGACTGGTAGTTTGACGGACATATTGATTGAAAACAAATTCAAAGTTATTTGCTAGTTCAAGAATCTTAAATGTCCTTTTTCTTAAATCTTGTTTTTTTTTTTTACTCTAATGTAATTTTCTGAGAATTTGAGAGCTGATAACAAAGGTCAGTTTCAGCATTTTTTAAAGACAACATATTAGGTTGTTGAGACGTTCAACCTGCCACCTCTGAGTAGTCTGATTCACCAGGTATTTGGACATCACAGGTAAAAGATATTGATCCAGAGACAGCTTGAGCAGAACAAACAATTACCCAATCAGTGCCATGGGTGTGAATGATACCACTGATCAGTGTTTTCAAACGGCGTGACTCAAATAAGGAGTAAACACAATTAGCCATCACTTCACACGAAACCGGGATGTTGAAAAGGCTCGTGTCCTGGTTATTCGTCAGGGTTGAAAACACTTCTGTGATTTGAAACTGTGGCCTTTACTGGCAAGCTAAATGAAACATAGCATAAGCCACTGCACAAGAGATTACACTGACCCAAAGGCTTCACCGTTAATAACATCAGTATCTGGAAATAGGATAAGACTTAAGTTTAGTCACTCAGTTTCTCTGATGAATGTCTACATGAGGAGCTGGTGCTCTCCCCCATAGTCACATGATGTATTTTAGACATCAGGAGAGCAGGAGGAGAATTTATTTTGGAACTAAAACACCTAGAAAAGCTTTCCCTGTCATGTTGAATCTTCTGTTTCGTCACATTATACACGCTGCAATGGAGTGCCACTTAATAATTGAGTGCCATTTACTTTGCTATAAATGGAAGGCTGCCAGTGACATTATGGATACCTAGATGAGTTTCCTCTGGTGGATGAATTAGAGCCGAGGAGGAAAACTAGTCCACCAGAAAAACTGTTGTGTAGATGATTTTTGAAGAAGCTCATCATCTGGAAAGCAGACTTACCTTATTTTGTGTTATTTGCTCAATTTTTTTCCCCAAGGCTTTGTGATCTTTATTTATCTTAGGAAAATGTGCTGTACTGCTTGTGTATTTTTGGCAACATCCTCCATCACTTTCACACACGTTCACAGCCAAAAACATTCCTGTTAAATCCACAGCAGTGACACTGGAGTAGCTTGAAGTTACACAAACATTCACATATTTAATACTCACACTTAGCTGGGAGCTTGTAGCCACAAGTGATCTTTGCCTCGCCGGTCTCACAGCCTAGAAGAGAAGCGCACTCCTTTTTTAGCATGGGACCTGCAGCTCGGTGGATTGCACCGTCCACTGGAGAGAAGAGGACATAATATTCAGGGAGTTAGCCCACTCATGTGAATTTCCTGCAATCTGACCACTCACAGGGGGTCTAAATGCTGTTTCAAGTCCAGCAGACAAATTTAAAGGTGTCAAAAGCTTAGTGGTTCAAAGACCTGGATAATATTAGTAAAAAACATGTGACTTTCTAGCACCTGCAGGCTGCTGCTTTCTCACCTCAAATGTATTCTATCTGCTTTCTTATAAGTCAGAGCATATGTCTCTGTACATCAGTCTGTTTAATGGATTTTAGGGCAACTGCCTTAGTTAATTACTCGATTTAGTGTCTTATTACGGACTCAGCTGACTTAGACTTTTTGGTCAATTAGTCTTTATTAATTACATTTTCATAAATCTACATAATATTCAGAAATGTGTATCTATCCTTGATCCACACCGCATCGAAAAGACTGTGACTGTGTTCATTTCCAGGAGGGCAATGATGCAGGAAAAAGCCATTTTTACAGCCGCACCAATTACAGCTTCAGTCACAATCTTTTTACTTCTTGCAGTTCAGACACATTTCCTCAAATCTTACATTAAGACCATGTGGATCCAAGCAGCTTTGTAATTATGATCTGCCACAATGAAGAAAGCAACAATTCACAAAAAAACCAAACAACTTATCCAAACGTCAATATTAAGTACTTAAAAACACTGAATTTTTATCCTATACAGAGGTAGATTTTATGAATTGAATAACTTCATTCAATATGAAAAAAATCAACACACCAATGTAAGTGAGAAAGTGATAAAAGTTCACTCTTCTTTCATATTTAATAAAATGTTAATCAAGGGAAAATTAACCAAACATTTCGGAGTGCTTCTTTACCACAAGCAGTGAGCCAATCAGGGCCTTGTTTTGCTGAGAAGGAATTGGTCTTAAAGAAATAGGTTTATACACCCAGATTGTCAAACAGCAGAAAACCACCTGAATTGCAATTTTCCAATCTACTTTCAAAAAAACGTCTTCTAAATTTATCTTGAGAGCAACAGGAAGCAAGGAGGGACAATAAAGGTCCCTGGCTGAACTCAACAACAAACAAAAAAAGGTTAGTGCTGTTCATAGTCCCTGCTTAAGAGCCCAAGGCAACCAGCACATCCTGAGTCACAAAATGTTCACTGACAGCTTATTTAATTTGTTTTCACTGGAAGAATATCTGTTTTTACAATACAACATCCAATTCCAGCAGCTGGAAAATAATTAGTTTTCATGGTTATCTTTGTGCAGAAAGGTAAGGTCAGGGGAAGATTATTTTCCTGTTTAACAATGGAAGACTTACAGTATCTTCAAGCAGAAGGCAGAAAGAGGTACTTTATTATTTTTTTAACAAAAAACTACTGACTTTTTCAAAGACATGTGCATGACCCAGAAGAAATAGATAACTATACCTCTCATGTGGTGTTTACAGTCACCTGCCACTACATTAGGTACTTTTTGTGATTTTAACAGACGCGTATGAATTTAGCCAACTTCCGAGAGGGACAGAACGTCACAAACACCCTTCATAGAATGAGGGTGGCTGTGGCTCAGTGGTAGAGTTGGTTATCTCAATCTAAAGGCATTAAGGTCTGGTTCCCGAGCCCATGAAACCCACATAGTGGAATGTCCTTGAGGGACACTGAGTCTTAAATTGGTGTATGAATATGTGTGTATGTTCATCAGCATGACACTTAGCGTAGCAGTCCTTTATACCAGTGTATGAATGGATATGTTAAAGGGTGATTGTGACATGTAGTTTAAAAGATATTGGTGTGATCAGAAAACTAGAAAAGTGCTCTATAAGTACACGCCACTTATCATTATGCAACACTAGTACAACATCAACACCTGCTACAACCTTGTGAATAAACATGAGCAGGAAAATGAAATGCTTCCAACAAGTAGAATTTGTGGCAGAGCTGTTCATTAGACCGTACATGTGGAAAGACATGGACAGTTAGTGAATATAGCTTTCCTAATGATCTTATAATCTTTGTAGAAGTATGTTTCCCAAAGAAAGTAGATAAAGTATATATTGTGATATTTGACTAATATGTTAATATCTTAGAGCCTACAGAAACAGTTATATACTTTATAGAGATGACCAGTACAGGCCTCATCATATTGTGCTACCTAAAGGAGTAGGTTAATTGAGGAGGCTGTGTTACCGTCAGATGATAACGCAGGAACAAACTTGTGGTTATCAGCTCTGCTTCAAGGACAACCGCAGGCCGAGAAGCAACATACACACACATTTCTTGGTTACAATGCACAATAGTAAGACTGTCTGAAGGCGTGTGTATCGATTGAGGTACGCGTGTTGGAGACTAGAGCCAAAACGGAGACGGCTGCGTACGACACCCAACTTCCAGGCCAATAGGAGTTGGCTGCTTACTTCCTGTATGCCTCTCAAGATGTATCTATATAAAAGATTATGATATCCATGACTCGGGACTCATTTTGCTGATTTCCTGCAGGAGCTCTGTCATTTTGTGACCAGCGCTGTACTTCTTTACATGTGACCACAATAATTATTTTCTGAGAGCTGAACAAATTCTCCAGTGTTCATTCTCGAGCTGTCAACAAAAGAATTGGGGCTAACACTATAGTAAATCCAATTTGTAGAAGACACGGTTGAAGGACAACATATATTTTTAAACTTGTATGACTCTGTTTTCAGCCAATGTGCCGGTAACTTAGCCTTGTGGCTAATCGAAGCCTGGTAAGATCCTGACTTTTATTTTGATAAAGTTTGGAGTCCTAATGAAGGAATTTGGTGTAATTGTTTGTGGTTTTTATTGGTATTTGCTTCTCAGTTTACAAGTTGATTGTTCTTTTAAATTGTGTTCTAATCGTGTCGCGTCCTGTTGTGTCATGTGGTGTGACACCCATGGTTCCTGGGCCCATTGTACGTGTCATATGTGAACATTTTATAATTAGTCCACAATTAAACACATCTGTCAGAAACAAGTCTCTTGTGCATCGTGAGACTTGTCAGCACTTGGTGAAAATAGTACAATAACTCCCATCCATATGTCACAGCTCAGCTCATCGCCCCATGGCTCTTATCTGTGTCTCCCTGTGTACAGAGCAGCTGTTACAGCGGTGAAATTCACCAAACTGAGTGGCTCCAGGCAGGGGTCTGGTGTTATCTGAATGTTATTGTGTTAAGTTAGCCTATCACATGTGGTGCTGTGCCGCAAAGTGCCATTCCATGCTGAGCAATGTTGAACTGAGCCGCACTGTGAGCTAAGCACAAGCGCGAGGGTGTGAAAGGATAGCCCTGAACACTGGCTAGCTCCTCAGGGTGCACAGAAACAAGCACAGATACCATGCCCATGCTGTGTATGTGTATGTGTTTGTGTGTCTGTGTGTGCGCGTGCATGTGTGTGTGTTTGAAATATTAATGCTGTGTGTATCTTTGTCAAAGCACGTGTTCCACTGTGCACAAATGTTATTTTGTGTTTGGGTGGGTTTTTTGCATCTGGTGTACGTGAAAAGTCCTTGAGGTGACACACACACTTCACACACCACAGTAACTTTGAAGCAGCCCTACTCTGAAATAAAGGAAGTGTGATAAGACGAAGAGATGGAAAAAAGAAGGAGGTAGGAGGAGAGGGGAATAAGGGAGAGAGACGCAGATGTAAAAATAGTCTGGAGGGAGATAAGGAAACAGGCATAAAAAACAGGATGAAAAGAAACTGAAATTGAACTGAAATGTAAACCAACAATACCTCCTGTTTCGTGTCATGTTTCATTTTTGATGAACAGATTAATGATCATGCATGTGTGGGTGTCTTTGTGCATGTGTGCATTTGTATTTATACATGAGAAAAGTAGCCTTCTCCCCCAGTCTTTGTGAGTGAACTGCATAGCCTTGAGCTATAACAATGCTTTCTGACCTGAGTACTGCTCTGCTCAGTTCCACTCATAAAAAATTGTAATGGGTGGTTACAGAGGAACATAGACAATGAAGCTGGCA
The DNA here is from genome assembly GCF_009762535.1 of Notolabrus celidotus. NCBI lineage: Eukaryota > Metazoa > Chordata > Actinopteri > Labriformes > Labridae > Notolabrus > Notolabrus celidotus. Next base: position 21,757,849 of record NC_048279.1, read on the forward strand.
TACATACAAACAACCCACACAAGAGCACATATGCGAGATAGAACATACAGTTAAGTGCCAAGATTAAGTAACATGTGCATTAGCATAGAAAAGCTGCTTGGGAGACAGTTAATTTAGGAGTTTAATGACACCAATAAAGGCAAGTTACCATAATTTTGCGTGCCCACTCATCCATGCATGCTACCATAACTATTACAAACTTGATTAATGTGTTACATGTGCAGCATAGTGAATCTGTGCTCTTATTCAGCACTTCTGTGTCTAATCCTCTAATCAGGACTGTATACCTTCAATTTAGATTTGGGTTATAAACTCAGTTATCCCGGACTGTCCATCCATGCCCTCCAGAATGACGCAAAGATGAGATTTCAGCTAATTTCCTGTTTTGTTCCTGTAGAATATGAATGGGTTATAATAATGAAATCATAACAATGAACTTGATTTTCCAAAGGGTACTGGATGGGTTTGATATAATTGTGGTGGTAAATAAATTTAATTTCAAAAGGGTTTTGTGCTGCTCATGCAATTTAATAACCAGTTTTTGGAGCCACAACTGTTTCCTAAAGCGTGTATCTTTTGGCCAGATGAATGATGAACACAAGCCTACCAATAACCCTATTCGCTACTGCACCAGCAGCTGTTCTTGGGGTCTTGTTCCCGACATGGACTTTCCTGCTCTATGATTCTGTCTTGATAACACAGCTACTTGAGGGCTCTGTCACTTTAAAGTATGTATTTTTCTTGCAAAGGCAATGTCTGTCTTTAGAGGACTGTTCCTGATTTATATGGAGACATTACCACAGTGTTCTACTTTAAAACTTCAGGTGGTGCACAACTTCAAAATGCAGCAGACTTCCTCTTTCCTTTTAGCTGCAAATGACTACACACTCCATCACATTAACTTTCACATAAAACGGGCTTTGTGCATTCAGCCGAGGAAGCCTTTGTTTTTCTCATGTTTAACTTAGATTGCACTTTGTCAAATGGAGATGAGAAGGGAGGAGACTGAATAATCCTCTTTCCCTTCTCTCTCTGTACCCTCTCTGAACCTGGCGAGCAGGGTTAATAAATGTCCTACACCTCTTCACTGTCTCATGTGGAGAGCCGTCCCTCTAACTACACTCGCTGAACACAGCCCATGTTAGCTCCTCTTCAGCCTGTGGTAACTTCTGACTCTGTGGGAGCCGGTGTAATAGCCCAGCATGAGCACTGCACGCTACTGAGTAGATTCAGACACTGTTCTGTCACTTCAATGCAGTCAGAAATATGAAGGGGGAATTCTTGAGCAGGGGGAGGGAAAATGAAAGATGTGTTTGAAGTAGAGCTGCAGTAGTAGTACAGATCAGGCGTATATTCAGGTGTATTAAGCTAGGATGGACTGTGGCTGAGAGAGGAACAAAATCAACCGAGGCAAAATAAATGGATTAAGATGAAATACTGAGGAGTATTGAGCTGGTGTTCCTGTTACTGTGGTTGCATGGCTGTAGGGATGCTCAGTGGTCGGTAATCAGTCCACAACAGACTGTGACATCTAAATAACCATTAGATGGATTGTCAATGGATTTTTTGCACACTCATGATTCCCAGAGGATTGGAACCATGAGTAACAACCTGTTGTGACCTCTTCATCTTTCCTCTAACACCAATATCAGAGCAACATTTATAGTTTTGAAACATTTCTAACAACTACATGGTAGGTTGTCATGAAATATACAGACTTTTATGTGCCCCCTGTGATGACTTGTAGAAATTGCCATGGATCTGCTTGATTCCAAATGCTATTATTAGTGTTTTCAGATTAACTTACATAATCATTATTACAGGTATTGATAATATTAGACAAAGGTATACCATTATAAATAATGGGTATTTCCAGTACAAGTCTGTAGCCTCTTACATAATGTAATTCTGCATCAGAGCTGTAATGAAGTTCCACCAACACGACGCCTTTGTGCTTATACATTGAACCCCACAGCGGCATAATACCTGTGTTCCAGTGTGTAATTATATGTCATATTATGGTGTTTCGGAAGCTCTCTCTCTCTCTCTCTCTCTCTCTCTCTCTCTCACCCATTCATACCCATTCACTCACTGCTGGTAGAGACTGCTACAGTGAGGGACCATCAGTGTTAGCTAATCTCATTTGTTGACATTCACACACCGCTGAACAACAGAGGGAGCAATTTGGGGTTCAGTGTCTTGCTCAAGGACACAGCATGTGACTGCTGGAGCTGGGATCGAACCGCCAACCTTCCGATTGATTGATAGACGACTGACTCTACCCACTGACACACAGCCGCTCGCTCTCTCTCTCTCTCTCTCTCTCTCTCTCTCTCTCTCTCTCTCCCTCTCTCTCTCCCTCTCTCTCTCCCTCTCTCTCTCTCTCTCTCTCTCTCTTACTGCATGTCTCTCTTTCCCACTTCTCTTCCGCAGTGAGTCTAGTTCTACTGGAGGTTTCTGCCTGTTAAGAGAAAGCTTTAACTTGCCACTGCTGCCAAGCACTTGCTCTTTGTGGTTTCATGTTGGGTCTCTCAACATAACAAAATATAAATAAAGACCAGGACTTGGACCTTTAATAAAATGTCCTGGGGTAACTTATTTTTTTTTAAGTTATGTTTTTGGCCTTTTTTGCCTTTATTTTATAGGACAGCTGAAGTGAAACAGGAAATGTGGGGAGTAGAGAGCGGGGGAAGACATGCAGGAAATGGTCGACCGGCCGGGAATCGAACCGGCGACCCCTGCAACGAGGACTGTAGCCTCTGTATGTGGGGCGCTTAGACCACTAGGCCACCAGGGCATCCTGGGGTAAGTATGGTTGACATTCATAAAAAGACACCATCAGGCCGTAACTTTAGGTATTCCAGTATTCTAATACTGTGGCTTATGGCTGACTACCTGCAAAGCTTATGACATCTATCTGTACTGTTCCCTGCTAAACACCTCCACCAAGTAGTACCTGGGAGGGGATCATGCATTTAATCATGTGACAGTGCATTTGTCAGTGTGTCTATGTGTGCGTCTGAGAGTATACAGATAATCTTGTGTAGAACTGAACACTGCAGCCAAACAGTGTTTTGGATTTATGTTTCTTTATGACCAACAACCCCTCAAGGTTGTAGATATACTAATTTTGAAAAACCTATTGGGGTATGACGGATACAATCTTTTGAAGGAAAACTCTTGGTCAAACAGTCATACTCCCTGTCTTATATTGGTAAGAAGTTTAAGGAGGAGGCCCCCAGGGTAGTCCACATAATTTCAATGATGATTTGAATCAATGGAATAAGCCTCAATGCAAATTAGACACCTATCGCCTGGTATTGATACGCATGAGTCCTGCAAACTGTAGAGCTAAAAAAGATCCAAAACTCTGTGGCTTCACTTTAAATCAATGTGTCTTTATAGGTGAGAAGAGTCAGTTTTATATTGGCTGAATATACAGCACCATGTATCACTGTAATGTATTGCTCATTTAGACAGTGGAGGCAGGGTGAGCCCTAACTAAATTAGCATCACTGTAGTGTCAAAGGATACTTGTTGTTCATACTCCACTGACTCTGTCGCATGCAAATGGAGAAGCAGAGCCACTCAACAATCAGTCATAATTGGCTACACCTAATGCCACTAACAGACATCAACAGATTATAATGAAGTAGTCATGAATTTAATTTATATAATGATATACACATAGAAAAAAGTATTTTAGGAGGTGTCAAACTCATTTACATTTAGAAAAAAAGAGAATTCATTATTGAGCCTTCATTTACATACAAAATAACACATCAACGTTTCCACCGAATGAAGCCTGGTCTTTTAGGGAATAAGAGAGAGGATGAAGATACAAAACAACAACGGAGAGATTGAAAGACTCAAAATGAGACAGAGAGGGACGAGACAGGGGATTGAAGAGCACAGTTGGACAAAGAGAAATGGGTTTGGAAAAGAATCAAGAGCGAAAATAAAATGGGTGTGTAGGTGAGGAGAGTGAGAGAGGCTTAAAACAAAAGAGGAAGAGATGAATGGTGAGTCGGGTTTCAGAGAGGAGAATGGATAAAAAGGGTGTATTGATGGATGGATTGTGGGGTTAGAAAAGAAAGCTTTGGCTTCGTTAGACCAGTGACCAGCCAGCAGCAGGCGGCTGACCAGTTTAGGTGTTATCGTCTCTCCCTTGCAGGCTTTGTATTGACTTACTCTGGGGGGGAAAAGGGAGGAAGGGAGGGATGGAGAGAAAAAAAATAGGGGACTGGGGAGTGATAATTGGCGATATGCTTACCTGGCGAGGAGCCTGCAACCCCCAGCAGGACACACTAACAAACACCCACACACACACACACAGACGAACGCCTGACTGCAATGTTATATGCCAGGTCAAGCTTTACCTCCTGCAGACCCCCACCTCCCACACTTACAAACACACCCACTCACACACCCACACAGGCACACACACAGATAGATTGACATTAGAGTAAAACCAATCCCGAGGTCTCTCCTATGGAATACTAATATGGCTGCCCTTGCCAGCTGACCTCTTATAGGCCAAACAGGCTGTCTGTCAAACTAATGGGGCGGAACGCTGGCATATTGCTTTCCCACAATCCCTCAGCAGAGCCAGGACACTCATTTACTTCAGTCAGCTTGTTGCCAAGGCAACATTTAGGATGGGTCTGGTGCTGGATGCATGAACAGGCATGCATACTGCTTTCCACTCACACATACTTTTATATGCTTACTTTAAAACACCTATGCATATAAACACAACACAGCCTGTTAAATGCAACCGTGAACTTATCCACTCTCACACACATAAACACATACATAAACACAGACTGGTGCAAACAGAGGTGAACAGGTGAATATATTTGGGTTTCTGAGACACTGACAGCTTTGTCTGTACGTGGAAGATAGAATAAGTGCTCTTTGCCTTTCTTCTCGTCTCTGCAGCCCAAAACCAATCCTCCACTCCTTTATTCACAATTCATGCTCTCTTTTTCACTTGTTCTGAAAGCAGGCAAACAAGCCTGTCCTCTGCCTGAATTTGTATCCTCATCCGGACCAGGATATAGCGGAGACAGGGCTGCAGACACCACAGCCCAGAGACTCCAAGATATCAAAACCTATCCATGTTCTGGTGGTTTAATTAAAGATGTCAGCAAGGCTTTTTACAACCTGAAAAATACAATGTGAAAGAATTCTGTTGTTTTTTTCCACCTAAAATAAAATCTGTAAGTAAATTAAAGTTTAATTGGGACCTTGCTCATCTGTTCTGTGCTGAATTTGAATGTCCTGAAATATGTAAACCAACAGACAGACCTTGCCTTCACGACTGCTTCTCATCCTGGGCTCTGTGTCCCCACAGACGTTGAACAGCCTCTCTAATACCAGCTGCCTGTGTTTGCAACTGTGTGTTTCTGTTTGATCAGTAAGTTGTTACCACACAACAACCAAACATCAGATATGGTGAAGGTCTGCTGCAAGAATGACATCAACTTTGTTACTGTGAAGGTCCTTTAAGGATAGAGTCAATTTTTCATGTTTATCTAAACCTGATGTATGCATGCCAAATGTTTACTGAAAGTGTTATAGGCTGCTCTAATTATTCTTTCTTTACAAGACAGAAATACCTCCTTGTGTTGGGTATAAAAATGGTTAACAGACTAACTACAGTGGCTAGATGCACTGTCTCTAAAGCTAAGCTAAGAGATCCTTAGGTTAAGGTAAAGTCTACAAAACTGTAGAATGTAACTGTCTGAGAGAAACATAGTGGTTGAAGAAGTGAAAGGGTCAATGGCATATTATTTTGTGTTTGTTTACTTGTTTCACCGTGCACAGAAATGACAGGCTGTAAACTGTGATACTGTTAAATTGAAGAGAAGAAAGGCGATAGAAATGGAGAGCAGTATGACACCAGACAGCTGGCAGCAGGGTAGCTTAGCTCTCGTCTTCAAGCTCTGCTCTGACACTCTCCACACCTAAGAGGACTGACTGAATTTGGCAGAATCAACTTGCTGTACTGCAATCTAAGACGCCATGGTGCCCTGACTTTTATAGCTGAATATGAGCGGAGCAGCAGACTTTCTCTGACTGTCATGAAATGTAATGTTTTCACATCGAAGATGACTAAAAAAAGCATTAAAAAGAGAGGGCAAAATAGGACAAAGGAATTGAAGTCGGCTGGTGTGGGGATTTAGAAGACTATATTTTGATAAAAGAAGCTTCATGGACGATGACTGTCAGCAACTTGCACTAGATGGCAGAGTAAATTGCCTACAGAATAATCCCAAAGTATAACTATGTAGAAGCTACAAAGACAACATGGTTATTGTGAGGACCAGAAGAGCTGTTATAGTCAGCATGGGCTGCTTATGGTTCCTCCAAGTTTTTAATGCCTGAACAGATTGTTAATGGAGAAGACTAGATCTGCCCTCCAAAAGTTAACGGCTCAAGCAATCAGTCATGAAGACCCAGACCCAGGTCAACTCTCATTTCTTCAGTTGTTTTAATGTTAGCTGTGTCATTGTACATATCAGCGGAGCAGCAGCATGATTGAAAACTAAATATGACAGAAGCAAATTTCAGCAATGAAAAGTCAGGGCAGCGTGACATCAGACAGCTTGAGGCAGACCATTCAGTTCTAGTCAGCTGGCAACACTCATGGCATCTCAATGTTAGGTTGAAGAAAGGCTTCTTTTCAGTAACCCACATGTAGCAAAGCAATCCCCACTGCGAACTGTTTGATAGCTGCCATTTATGGTTCACCAGAGTGATTGAAAAGGATAGCATCATAGACTCCTATTCAGTAAGTAGACAAGGCAACACAGAAGACACAAATTTAACTGCAGAAATCACAGCACATTTGAGGCCGATCATTGCTCAGTATCACAATTCAAATGAAATTATGTGCTTAGAAATATGCAACACTAAAGTACAAGTACATCTTCAGGGTGGTTATTACATGGTCTTCACACCCTTGATTGAGTCTAAATCTAATTTTAAGACCTTCATCGTTTCAGGTTTGAGTGCTGACATGTTGCAAATTTCCAAATTAATTTTTGTTAAATCAAATTATCACAGAGTTAATACATAGCCAGTCTCAGCACACTTTGAGCAGGCATTGGGAAGGAAAGAGGGTTAATAGGGGCCATGTTTCTGTTAACCATGAGGCAATCCCTTCATAAAGTGACAGTACTGACAAAGACTGGAAACAGAATCAACACTGGTCATCCAAAGCCAAAGTACACACTGAGGTTGAGCCAAAGCCTCTGTGAATCAAGCTGTGTGAGCCTTTTCAAATGGACCTCCTTGTCCTGGTTGTTGTAACAGAAAGTTATCCTTGTACCTAATATCTGTCAGAAAGTTGAGACTGATTAGATTTAATAAGAGAGTGGCATTTACACTGGAAATGTTCTTTCCTAAATAAAAACACAGACTCAAACTAACTCAACATCTGCACTCATATGGCGAGTCAGTGTAATGACCAAACAGGATGGACAGATTCTGGTATCCAAAATGTCACTTCTAATATTCAGAATGAACAATTGGATTTCTGAAGTCTAATTATTTCCAGAAAAACTTCCATCTTAGATATCTATAGTCCAACTGCTGAGAGATGTACACTGCCGGTCAAAAGTTTTTGGAACACCCCAATTCTTCAAGCTTTTTATTGAAAATGATGCAGTTCAATGTCTTATTGTGTTTTGAAATGAAAATGTTGAACAAAAAACCAATTGAATTTCAAAAATTAATAAACCAAAATGTTATGACGGTCTGTTTCTCTTCCATTATTAATTGCCTTTTTCTGGCCATTTCTAAAGCAACACATTACTTTGTGCAGTACAAGACTGTTCAAATATTGCTCACGAGTGTAAGGTACCACAGTGTGTTCCAACACTACTTTTATGCAGACAAAGGGAGTTGTAAGTAATCAAGGAAAGTTGGGACACCTGTAAGTAATTGGTAGCACCAAATCTCAAGGCTTGACTAAAATGAATTGCTGCAGAACAGCAACCCATTTCTTATTCCCTGAAAAAGGTCTTTTCATATAATTCTGAAGTGTACATAATTTTTTCAGTTTTGGGTAATCTTACCTTTTTCTTTTTTTTTTTTTTTTTTACCTCTGGCAGTTCACCACTTACCTTTTTACCATTTCAAGCTATTTGATGGATTTGAACTTTTTTGATTTCAATCAAAAAGTGGAAAAATTGGGGTGTTATCATTTTAAATTAGATATATATATATTTTTTTAATATTACAGATTTCCATAGTGTCATTTTGAATATCTGAACCACATCGTTACCATAGACTGTAAATAAAAAGATTGTGACTGGTAAAAATGTCATGAATGTCTACATTGGCATTTTGAAGATTAAAATTCTATTTTGATGTCTACAATGGCTAGAATTAGTTCAGTTACAGACAAACACCAATGTTTCATTATCTAGTGTTAAAATGACTATTAAAAACTTGACTGTAGCTATTTAAATGGGATTTTTTGTTCTAGAAGAGTTCCATGTTATAATGCAGCTATCAGATATCAGCAGATGTTCATTCTGGATGTGAAGAATGTCATTGTAGATGTCTGAATTGCTCATTTTGTAAAGGCTGAATTGAATCAGAGACACCTGTGATGTTCAAATAGTCTAGCTATTAAATTAAAATGGCCTCTCTCAAGGATTTATAGATATTTTCAACTGATTTTTGACCAGAAGAATTTATGTTTTTGATTTATTGAAACCAAGCGGCAACCTCCGGTCTCAAACTATGAAGCCCATGCGGATTTAATCTGCAATTCATCAAGAATCCGCTTGAGGCTGGCTGCAGAAACACCGGAAACCACATAGACACCAATTCAAAAAAGACGATCTTTGCAACATTAATAAACATGTTTACAGCCTGGTTGAAAAAACATGATTTTTTTTCTAACACAAGAGTTCAGAAGATATTAAGACTTGAGTTTTTGCCCAAATAAGGACATGACTAACTTGACTCCCAGACGGGAACACATAGCTGTTGGCTAGGATGCTCAAACTCCTCCTCTTTACCTCACACTATGCCTGGTTAAGTTCTGCATTTCCAATATGGCTGACACCGTCGATTGGCTTCAAAACAGCGCTCAGGAACAGATGGGTGACGTCACAGATACTACGTCCATATTTTATACAGTCTATACTTGAAACACAATTTCTGCCAGTAAAAATGTTGTTCTGGTGAGAACAATTTTGGCTAATGCCGAAATCTAAACTTCTGATACAGTAGGAGTGTGTTTGGATTAATGTTGATACAGCTAATCACAGTAGACCTACATGTTCTACTGTAGTGACTACTTCAAAGGTTCCCCTTCAAATGAAATAAGACATGGCTGTTTCATTCTTGAAGGTTTGTTCACTCGTGCTTGAAAGGTGGTTAATAGGTTTGTCTTTTGATCTCTAAAGACTGTTTACATTTTACAGATGTTCCATGACATTTCCCTGCAGGTCATGAAACCCTGGAAAAACACATTTCAATGCCAGGTCTACAAACTGACATATGGTGACCTAGAAGAAGAACCGAACACAAACTTCAGAGTGGGAGCCCTGGCTTCCACTCAGCTGGTGGGTATTATAATCGAACAAACAAATATACAGTATAGATGTTTTTAAATAAAGCTCATGGTAACTGTCAGGCTTGATGAAGTTTCAATCATAATCCCGTCTTTTTTTCTATTTGGAAAGTCAATCAGAGCAATGAAACGGTAGATAAACTCCAATATAAATGAGCAACCGCAGCAATGGACATAAAAGAAAGGTAATTTCCTGCCCTTGAGTTTGTTGTTGATGCACTGCCCGAGTTCAGCACTCCTCCAGATTGAAGTGCAAAAACAATGTCGGCAGGTGTGCGTTTGATCTAACAGAATGACATTTACCCAGGTACCCTTGAGAGTGAGGAGTAAAGAAGTGCAAAGACCCTTTGTTGCCTCACCTCTGAGGACAAAAAAAAAGCTCAGTGCAGCTGAATGAATGCTTGCTTGCTTGCTCGGTGCAGTGTGAGATCATGGTGAAAGGAGATGGATGCCCACTGACTTGTGTGTTATTTCCACTTTATTCTGCCCTTGTATCTGTCTGCTGTCCACGCCACTTTTGTCTCTATCCGTACCATCCTCTCTCTCCCTCCCTCCTCCTCTTGTTTGTTCCATTCTTTCCCTTGTCTCTACCCTTACTCCTCTTTCTAATTAACACCTTTCTGTAGGCTCTATCTGCCTTTACAAACCTCTGAGGACCGAGCTGTAGAGAAGTACAGAGAGATGGAAAAAAATACAATAAGGAAGAGACGGGAGGAATTGACTGAACCAGAAAAACTGGTAAAGAGTGACATGGAGAAAAAGATAAAAGACAGAATAACTCTGTGATATGAAGCCTCCTCTAGCCAGTTGGTGGGATTTTTTTTTTTGTCAAACTGAAACAGATGTTGAGGTTAAATTTAACTGAATGAGCATTTAAAAATAACTAAACCAGGGCGAACAACATAAACATGCTTTTGAGAGGCACACAGTCTGACACACAGACACACAGACACACAGACACACACACACACACACACACACACACACACACACACACACACACACACACACACACACACACACACACACACACACACACACACACACAGCCCTCTACAAACCATCTGTCTTTGTAGAGCCATCTGAGACACAAGGACAACATCAAAAGAAGCTGTAGATCTTGAGGTGCTTGGCTGCATATACTGTATGTGTGTGTGTGAAGCAACAGGGCACAAGAGTGTGCAGCCTTTTTTTATGGCTTGAGGCTCAGCTGGTGTATTTCAGAAAGGGTGGAGCCCGCGCATGTGTGTGTGTGTGTGTGTGTGGAGGCTGACTGCTTCAACTGAACACTTCTGAGGCAGACAAATGGCCTGCTTTGAGCAAAAATGTGAATGCACATGCATGCATTCATACACATACAGGTGTGCCACTTGATATGTCGTCATGGAGACCGAAAGGCAAAAAATCTTGAATGCACCCACACACACATGCACAGACCAACGCACAAGTGTTCAAATTGGCAGTTTATAAATGGCAGAATTGGTCTGAAAGGCTTAAGCTGCTTGACCAAATGAAGGAAAAGAGAACAACCGCAGGCAAATGAATCAACACTCAAATTTGCAAGCACACACACACACACACACACGCGCACACACACACACACATACACACACACACAGGCAGGTAGAAAGGAGTGTGTGTATGAGTGTATACATGTTTTAGTGAATGCGGCTGCTGCATTAGCTGTACAGATTTATTACTAGTATCGATCGAGCATGGACGTCCAACATCACACGCACGAAGCAAAGCACTGAGTCAACAATACACTGAAAAATGACTGTTTATATCCACAGCACTTCACACCCATAAATTACAAACTATCGACTTTGCTCCTGCAGGCACACACACACACACACACACTCACACACACATACACACAGAAAGGGGCAGACAGACACGCATGGCTCAGCATGCAAACGCACACCTGCCACAACAAAGAGCTACCTGCTACTAAAAACAAAGAAAAACACAGCCAGACTGGCCACACATAGGACAGAAAACACACAATCACAAACACACACACACTTTGGCTGGTGCACTGCACTGCAATCTACTGCTACTCTGATTAAAAAGAAGGCCATTTTACATTTTTCATTGTCCATACAGGACTATGTGCAGCACAATGCTGTACTATTAATGGCAACAAGTATCTTGGCAAGCACACATACAGACAAAGCAAAGGATCAGACAGGTGGTGACTTACCTCCACCTCCGCCAAGCAGACTCTTGTTAGCTGAAAGAGAGGAAAGAAGATAAAAAAAACAGGTCAGAAAACACTCAAAATAGAGATGAAACAATCCTACACATCCCCACATGGCAAATGGACAGACAATTTACAGAATTTCTTTATTTCTTTATTTATTAGGATCCCCATTAGCTTCCACATTGTGGTTGCTAGTCTTCCTGGGGTCCACAAAACAAAACAAAATCAAGAAAAACAATTATTTAATATCACACATTATCCATAAAACAAAGATGCAATAGCAGCCAATTATAAAAATCAAGAATGAAAATAAAAAATAAACTAATTATCTGAGCAAATAAACGATAAGTAGCATTAAACTACAAATAATGGAAACAAAAACAAAATTGTCCCAAACACATGGCACCAAAAATGAATAAAACAAAGACTTTTAAAACAGTGATTACATAATAACGTCTATGAGGAATTTATCAGCATTTGTTTAAGTGACTTTTTAAAAGAAAATCTACATAACTATCAAGACTTAATACCATTGCATGTGAGTGCAATCCTGACCTGCTCCACATTAAATGTTTTCTTCTCTTGCCAACGCTAAAAGCTTTCATCAAGATTTATGAAAACCCAAAAATATATTCTTTCTGGAACTGAGCTTAGAAAACTGTGAAAGCTGTGACAAAACCTCCTTGAGAATGTAAAAATTACCAAAGCAATAATAGATACTGACAAAGGATTCATCTGTACTTTTTGCAGCTTGTTTAAAACAGAGAAAATATAATTTCACTCCTTTTATTCACAGACTAACCCCTCATTGATTATCTTTTGACACCAGAGTTTCTCATCTCTATTTGTTAAAATAAGTTTCATCTCTAATTTGTGTTGTCTGTGTAACTTAGCGCTTGTGCGTGAAGCACCAGAATAAATCTGTCTCCACATTGTCCTTTAGAGCATTGTATGTTATTGGTGTCAGCATTTCTTCACAAGAGTGGTTCTCAATCTAACTCCTCAGAGCTCACTGTGCTGCTGCTTTTGCCAACTGGCGGTTTAATTGCATCACCTGGCATTGCAGGTGTATTTCGTTCTCTGTGTGAATGAGACTAAGAACCAGCAGGCCTTGAGATCTGTCAATGAGGACTGAGACATATCGCATGATAAGAGCTAGTCGCTTCAGCGCCTGCAAAACTAATGAGTGTTCTCATGCTGAGGGCTGTGTCCAAAGGAAAACAAACAACTCTGAGAAGACGCAGGCAGGCAGGCAGGCAGTATGGATCTATGTAGATAAGATATGAAGTACGTCAATCTTAAAGCAACTGAGATAACAAAATATTTATCAATGCTTTTGGACTCAAACCTCATACCTCCAAAACTACAGCTTTTCAGGAAATATAACATTGAACTGGATTGAGTCACAAGCTTAAATGTTATATTGCCCACTGAGAGGTTCTAAGGGTGTCCCTAAACCTAACCCTTAGTTTTTGTCAGCAGACTCTATCCCTAATCCTAACCCTTAGTATTTGTCAGTGGACTCAGTCCCTAATCCTGACCCTTAGTATTTGTGGACTTAGTCCCTAATCCAAACCCTTAGTATTTGTCAGTGGACTCAGTCCCTAATCCTGACCCTTAGTATTTGTGGACTTAGTCCCTAATCCAAACCCTTAGTATTTGTCAGTGGACTCAGTCCCTAATCCTGACCCTTAGTATTTGTGGACTTAGTCCCTAATCCAAACCCTTAGTATTTGTCAGTGGACTCAGTCCCTAATCCTGACCCTTAGTATTTGTGGACTTAGTCCCTAATCCAAACCCTTAGTATTTGTCAGTGGACTCAGTCCCTAAACCTAACACATAGTATTTGTCTGTGGACTTAGACCCTAATCCTAACCCTTAGTATTTGTCTGTGGACTTAGTCCCTAATCCTAACGATTAGTATTTGTCTGTGGACTTAGTCCCTAATCCTAACCCTTAGTATTTGTCAGTGGACTCAGTCCCTAAACCTAACACATAGTATTTGTCTGTGGACTTAGACCCTAATCCTAACCCTTAGTATTTGTCTGTGGACTTAGTCCCTAATCCTAACCCTTAGTATTTGTCTGTGGACTTAGTCCCTAATCCTAACCCTTAGTATTTGTCTGTGGACTTAGTCCCTAATCCTAACCCTTAGTTTTTGTCACTGGACTTTATCCCTAACCCGAACCTTTGAGCTCACTCGCAATTTATACAACATTAATTTTTTGAAAAATTATATTCTGAAACATGGAGATACAAGGTGTCTGCCTGACAACAAGCATAATTCTACAAGAATCACTTTTTTGGCCAGCCATTTTAGGAATAAAGCTAACAAGTAAGTCTCAAATCGTCGCCTTTACTGCACACATTAAAAAGTGTGTAAATAGCTGCAGGGTGTTAACACTGCTGCTGCTGACATATCTGATATCCAAGTGTTTTTTTTCCCACCTGCATATTCACAAACGTGGAGTCAGCAGTGGTAGCCTGAGGACATCTGTAGCGCTTCCAGAAACCTCTAACCTGACCACACACTCCTGGAAATCATGCTTTCTAATTCTTCTCCTGCTCGTGGATCAAATTTTGGTTGCCGTGAGTATGTTAGGAAAATCTTATAAGCTCAAAGTCTCTCTGAAAGTCACGCCAGAACACACAGGGGATGTATCTCATTTTAGCTACTCTTGGCCACTAGGCATTGTGCCAACTGGGTATCAACTCAGATCCAGTATCTGGCACGATGATTTTAGTGAAAGGGAGAGATAGGCAAATCCCACAGCCGTCTGTCTCTCTTAAGAATCCTCTAGTCTTAAACATTTCCACCGTCCCCCACTGCCTCATTAACAGTAAATCCCACTTAATTTGAGTCTTTAAACACACTATACTTCTGTGTATATGTTAACCACTGTCTCTCTAACGTCTCCCAAAGTGAATATCTTGGCTCTTAAATTTGAAAATATGGAGCAGCATACAGCATAGATTGAAAATAAGACAGCTTGTTTAAAAGCTCAGGAAGTAAAGGTATGAATCAGAAAAAAACAAAATGTCTACAAGTAAGTGTCCCATTCATCTTCTGCTGATTAGCTGCAGGCTGCAAGGAAGAGGTATATCCCACACTGGGTATTGTTAATCCTCACCATTGTTGACTCATACGCCTCAGGCCATATAGATACATCTAAACTCCTGAGAAGTGAAGGTTTTACTTTTTTAAAGAAAGACAAATCTGCCAGATGGAAAGACAATGCAGCTTTGACATGGTGCACTGAGCTCATGTCCATCAAGTCCTCCCTTTTTTCTCAGTGACAAGCAAGTTATATCACTGTGTGAAGTTGCACTATTCAAACTAAAGTAGTGTCTAGATCAGCTGTAACAAAAACCTCTTGTTGTACAGTCTATTTAAAGGCAATACAGAACAAAGACATTGAATGACAGTAGTATAACAGAGCTGTAATGTCTGAAATAACAGTTTACGGTTGTTGTTTTTTTTCAAGATTACTTTTGGGGACTTTTTCCCCCTTCATTTGACGGGAGAACTTGAGAGAGTCAGGGAATGTGAGGAGAGAGAGAGGGGGATGACATCCATCAAATACAAGTGGGACTGGGAATACATCCGACAACCAGTGCAACAAAGTCTGTAGCCTCTGTATATGGGGCGCCTGCTCTCCTCTGAGCTGAACCAGCACCAAACAGATCAAGGGATTTTGAACATAACTCTCAAGCCTACAGTATGTAGGTTATAGTTTAAATAATTACTGCAAACATTGGGAAATATTGGGGTTAAGCAGCATTAGTGCCGTCCAAATTAAGATGGAAATATCTGGGTATGCTAACCTAACCAACGCTAATTAGTCATTCAGGGCACTTTAACACCTGTAGCTCGTTAACTGTGTTCCAGAAGATCAGATGATGAAATTAAACACTGCTGCATTTTTCCATTGGGTCATGATGGGTTCACAATGCAATATTGTAAAGCATTGGTAAGTGCAGACAATTATAAAAGTGTCCTTATGCCATTACCATAGACTGTATAAAATATGGACGTAGTATCCGTGATGTCACCCATCTGCTCCTGAGAGCTGTTTTGAAGCAAATCGACGGCAGCAGCCATATTGGTAATGCAGAACTCAACCAGGCAGAGTGTGACGTAGTGTGAGTCTCTTAGCCAATGGCTGTGTGTTTCCGACCGGGAGTCACGTCAGTCATGTCCTTATTTGGGCAAAACTCGTAATCTTAATATCTTCTGAACCGTCACGTTAGAAAAAAATTCACCCCCCGTACAGTGTGTGCCATTAGAGAGATTAGCTTCATAGGGCCAAGCCGTTTTTTGGACCAGGCGGTAAACATGTTTATTAATGCTGCAAAGATCGTCTTTTTCCCATTCATATATATGTAGTTTCCGGTGTTTCTGCAGCCAGCCTCAAGCGGATTCTCGATGTACTGCAGTTTATAGCACTTCCGCATTGGCTTCATCGTTTGAGACCGGAGTTTGCTGCTTGGCCATTACGTAATAACCATAGACTGTTTAAAATATGGACGTAGTATCCGTGACGTCACCCATCTGTTTCTGCAGAGCTGTTTGAGGCCATTTGTCGGTGGCAGCCATATTGCTGCTGTCGAGTGATTGTGATGTAAAGAGGCGGGCTTTGAGCCTCCTAGCCAACGGCTACAGTGCTCCAACCTGTCAGTCAAATCAGCTGTGCCTCTCATTGGAAGACTCGTAATCTCAATATCTTCGAAATTACCGCGTTAGAAAAACATTCACCCCCCTCACAATGAGAGCACATTGAGAAATGAGCGATCCAGACTACACTCGTCTTTTGTACCAGTCTGTAAACATGTTTATTTCTGCTGTAAAGATTGTCTTTTTCCCATTCATGTGTATGTGACTTCCAGTAATTCCGGAGCCAGCCTCAAGCGGATCCATGATGAACTGCAATTTTTAGTACTTCCTCATTGGACTCATATTTTTAGACCGGAGGTTGCTGCTTGGTAATAACCTCCTTTTACCACTGCGTAGGTAAACAAAAGCAAAGCATACTGGTAGCACTTTTGTATTGTGAGACCGTAACAATAAAATCAGTCACAGCTGGGCAGTCAAATGCCTCAATAACATTTTGCCAGATGAGCATATTCAAGTGTTGGACAAAGAATCTCTCCTGGACAATTTTGCCTCGCTTGTTTTTTTCTGCATCTGAGTGTGAATGCTGGCGCGAAATATGTCCATAAAACCCGGGTAAGGAAACAACCTCTGTTTCAGAAAAACTTCCCTGAATGATCCAGGTGTGAAAGTACTCTTAGTGTAATGATACGAAAGTTGTAATTAAGGATCCATTGAAGATATAGGTACGAGGAAATACATTTTACTAACTGCTTTAAGAAAAAAAAATTGCTTTGGGAATGGTTTTTGTGTCGCCTTTTGTAATGCATAATTACATATAGTCCAATCAAAAAGAGCTGTTGTAATTAACTGCTGATACAAATTGGGAGTGGCTGTCTAAAGTCATCTAAAGTCCCCACAGAGGGGGAAACAGATATATCTGCATTGTAATTTTACCACTAACTTTTCTAGTGTTTTAAAAACCATACGCTTTTCTCACGCGGAGTTTCAAAACAGATGACAAATTTCATAAGAGACCTGCAGCTGCCTCGAACAGAGAGAAGTGCACTTTAAACGAAAAATATGACCGTGAATGCTTTTACTGTTATGTATCAGTTTATGATGTTTAATGCATTTCAGGTCTTATCCTGTGATGCAGTGTGAAAATTTATTATAACAACCGCTTTCCCCTACCTGCCGTGTCTACATCAATGTCAATTGACGTCCAACACTTTCCATAATGTCACCGCAATAAAGCCCAGAAAGCACACTCACTCAGCCTCAGTGAAATTCTACCACTCCAGAAAAAATAATCCCTCCTGTTATATTCAACATGTTTTATGGCTGTATTGTCTTGTGGATTACAGAGGCTGGCAGCAGTGTAGAATTTGTATCTTTGCCTCCTCTGAGTTGGATTTCTACCAGTAAAACTGATGAACGTCTGCAGCAAAAACTGTACGTTACAAAAAGGGTTTTTCTCTTTCTCTTTGAGCGACTAACACCAAAGCCTGGCAGTATCAGATGTTTCAGACTGGTGAATTTTCCTTTTGCAATCAGTCTCCATTGTAGTGGCTGGAAATGTCTCAGTGGGAGTCGAAACTGTCTGTGTTTGGACAGCTATCACTAGGAATATAAAAAAAACATAGCACCGAATGTTGACAGATTTCCTGAGAATTGCAATGGGTATGTTTCCAGCAGAGTGATTTGCATTGAGTTAGGAAAAAATAGTAAAATTTCAAAGTCAAACTAGTATGAATACAGTGAGCCCTAAAGCTACACAGCATCTCACATAGCTAGTGTCAAACAATAGTGTATGTTGGATGTGGGAATATATATGAATGTGAAAACTTTCTGGATACTAAAACACTGCAGAATATTCATACTCAGTATACTCAGACTCAGCAGTACGAGACACTTCAAAAGTTGAGCAGAGTTTCGCTTTCTGCCCCACCATGCAGCCACTGTTTTAATTTATTATTATTATTATTTCTTTAATATTTTAATGTTTCTTATTCATCCTTTGCACTTTTTCTAATTTTCCCGATGTGATGTTGTCCTTTTACTCTGAAAACCTCTTTTATTGTCCTTTTAATGCTTTTATTTACTTCTCCATTTTTATTCATTTTGATTTATTCATTTATTTTTATCTATTTACCCTGAAAAACCTCTCAACAATGATTTACTGGTCCATTGTCACACCACTCCATACTGTTTAATTGACGTGTATTCCCTTTAACCTCTTGCGTTGCATTTTGTTTTGCATTGATCAATTTTTCTCCTCCCTGTCTGTCAAATTGTTTACTGTACTATTGAACTACGCTTTGTTTGTCAAAGCACTTTGTAAACATTTGTTTTTAAAGGTGCTGTATAAATAAAGTTATTATTATTATTATTATTATTATTATTATTATTATTATTATTATTATTATTATTATTACTTATGCCCAAACGTTAAACTTCCATATAAAACACAAATATGTTGGGCTATTATTTGGCCTAACATTGCCCCTGCTCACACATTTTCTACATCACCTCTGAGCAGCAGATGTGGAAATTATTTAAGTCTGAAACCAATAATTATGGAGACTTCACGCAATGTTTTTCCAGGTGCACGTAGGTGTGAAGGTAGGATTAATTTAAATTTGGGTCTCTAAGGCAGCCTCTTTAACGTCACTTTTGATGCGTACAACTAAGTGCAACACCATGAGCGCCTTCAAGCAGAGACTAGTCCCAGCAGCATATTCTAATGAATTAAGATAAAAAGACATACAAAAGACTTTTAGCTGCTTCCTCTAGACGTGCTTCATTTGAAGCACACTGAACCCTTAACAATGCTCTTGTCATTTCTTTAAAAATATATCAAGCACTAATGCCAGGTAACTTTCGTACCCTTCATGTGTTATACTATACATTCATTAAAGTGGTTAGGAAGAGAACTGTATATGAGTTTATAAATGTATACAGTACATGGTTGGATGCCCAGGCAGCTCAGAAGCTTTAATCCCACATCCTATTTTCAGCTTAAAAACGGTGCTAGAGGTTCAAATACAAGTTCAACTTTTACCTTCCCTGGAACAAGCACAAAGAGAAATTTTGACTTCTTTCTTCTTCTTGCCCATAATCTTTATTCATGAGATTATATAATTATTAAGATTTCATTATGTAAGGTACAACAGACCTCAGATAAATTATCAATGTACATATGTATCATGTAATGGCGCTGTTCTGTGTTCTCTGTGTGGATAGATAGCCTGTGAGTCCTGCAGGGAAACAAAGGCATCAAAGCAACCAAAATACTCATGTGTATGCACAATCATGCAGTGAGCAGACGTGGACCACACACACACACACACACACACACACACACACACACACACACACACACACACACACACACACACACACACACACACACACACCACACACACACACACACATATAAAGGTGCGGACCATAAAACATGCACGTACATTCACTGTACTTTCCAGGGGACAAAAAAACAATCACACACACATACAAACACGCGCACAATGGAGACAGAGTTTGTGTAGCCATGGAAACGACAAAGCCCAAAGGTTTGTTACTGAAACCTAGTTAATTATAGAGAGAGAGAGGGAGAGAGACAGAGAGAGGGAGAGAGAGAGTAATGTGGATACTCGAGGGAAAGTGTTTCACCATCTGTTAAAACCCACATGTACTCTTTAGTGAGGTGTGTGTGCATCAAGTGTTAGTGTGTGTGAGGTGCGCGAGTGTGTGTGAGCATTGGCCACAGTTGTAGCATGAGCAAAAACAAGCACACACAACTCCCATCTCCCGTGGCGCCGTATACAGGGAGTCTAACAGTTTCTTTTTCTTATTGGTATTGGATGACTAATTGGGATAGCTAATACTTAGAAGCTAAATAAAGCATGCTAGCATCTGCTGCCGAGACACAGCAATTATCGGAGCAGGGTAGGGATCAGGGTGATAAGTTATACAACTACATACAGAGAGAGAGAGGGAGAGGGAAGAAGGGCGTGAGGTGTCAGGGGATGGAGGGGGAGAGAAAGGGAGGGCTGATGGAGAGTGAATGAGAGAGACAGAGACAAAGTGAAAGAGAGTTGAGGGTGGAGAAGGGAGACGCAGGACTAAATTTGCCCGGAACATAAAACAACAAGATGGAGTGTACTTGTGCTTTCTTGGGAGGTAAGTGATCGCACGGAGGGGGGACAAAAGGGGGGAGGAAGGAGGGCTGGATAGATTGATGCATCACTGGAAGGCTAAATGCTTAAAACCCAACCGGATAGTGGAAGGAGAAGTTGGCTGAGACAGAGAGACTAAATAGAGGATGGAAGTGCTCATTTGCTGTTTGGCTCGGAGTTAAAGGTTTAACCACCTGTGTGTGTGTTTGAATCCGTTTGTGTGAGTGTTTCAATGTGTCTGTCTTAGTGTGGAGTAATGATGATGATGATGAAAACAGGCGAAAACTTCCTCTGTGTGAAACCAGTCTTCTATCTTTGCTTTCTTTGGCCCTCCATCTTATTTTTCTTTCTCTTTGCTTTCCGCGCCCTGTCTCCCCTCTTTAATTCCCCCAAGGCCCTGGTACAACCTGTTTATGTATTCTTCCCTCTCCTCCTCCCCTCTACAGCCTTCTCTCTCTCCCTATCCTCTACCCACTTGTCCTAACCACCGTTATACCTCTCCGGGTCATTTAATTTCTGGCGATCATTTAGTTGGTGCACTTGAGAATGTCAATCAATTTGCTAGGTTCCTCGAGGGCAGAAGCTTGTAGTACGATGCAAGATAGATGCAGACATTGTTTCCCTCTTTTATCTGAGATCAGATGAGATTATTATGCAGCTAAATTGATCCTTTGGATGAAATAAAAAAACACTTTTCAACATAAGAAGATTAAAATTAAGAAAGAAACTGGGGCTGAAGAAAATTTTGGAAATTATCAGAATAATAGCCCTCTCTGTCAAAAACCATCCACGGCTCTTATGAGGCTGAAGATTTTAAAATACACTTCTCATATTGATTGATTTAATTTCACTTCTTCCTTTTGCATCTGAGCCTAAATGGCTTTTCCTCTTCCCTAACACAGCACCTCAATGTAAATGGACTGTGTTTACATAGCGCTTTCTCTTGTCTTCTGACCACTCAAAGTTGTTCAGGTGTCACATTCAGTCATTCACACCACACTCGTATACTGATGGCAGAGGATGCTATGTAAAGTGCCCATCAGTAGTAACCAATCCCATGCACAGTCACCAGGGGCAGTTCGGGGTTAAGTGTCTTGCCCAAGGACACTTCGACATGTGGACAACAGGACCTGGGATCGAACGTCCAACCTTCTGATTAAGAAACGACCGACTCTAGCACTGAGCAACAGCCGAGAACATTTTTTCTAGCTCCCTGCAGTCTTTCCCCCCAAGATTACAAAAGACCTTATTTTACCTTGGGGTTGTGACATCTACTGAGGGGAAAAGAGAGAAACAGTTCTATGTTCACAAACATCTCCTCGCATTTGACTGTGAAAATGATCTTCAAGAACCCACATTTGAAGCATCTTATAAAGAAAACTGCAGCAGAGTTTGGACTTTTTGATCTTGTTTGAATCAGAAGTGATTTGATGAACTTTATCACTAATTAGCAACACAAAATCTTCCAACACAAAGCAGCTGTTAATCACTCATTTTGAATGAATGCCAAAACATGGAGTAAAAGCAGTAGAATATGTTCAGCTTTTTGCTAATGAACAGTGATGCATCAAAGTAATGGCTACAGGAGGGCTGAATGTATTTATTTAAAGCTCCTGTAAGGAACTTGATGTGTCGGTTTTGGTGTCCCTCGTGGACAAACAGAACAGAGAAGATAGACCTGGACAGGAAGTCAAAAACAGGAACAGCATATACCATTTGGTTAATTTCAAAATAAAACACCAATTACATACTCCGACTGTATATGAGCGGGGAATTGTAAGAAATACGTTTTGCTGCTGGATATGTTGTTAACTATAAGAGAGCCACATATCTCTAATCGACCACAACAGGACTTTTAGCTGTTAACTTTTGTCTAAAGGTAAAAGCACAACAAAGTAAAACATATTTATACACATTGACAAATGTAAGCCTGAGAATAAAAAAAAACAGCAGAGACACAGATGGTGGAAGCATTAATGTCCCAGAATGATATCCAACTGAACAGTAAATCAGCACAGAAAAGCATTGTTACATGTCTCTTGTTTGTTGTTATCACGTGATCTCGATAAGATAATCATGCAAGATCTTTTGAAGTTCTTGCATGATTTTGTGATCTTGCAAATCCCCCTGTGCTACACTTCAAACACTCTCCCAGTGGAGCACGGCGCGCTGTATGATGGCAAAATAAGGGTGGCGCTTACGGAACACATGCGCATACTGTGGATTTTAGTACTTAGACCCTTGTTTGACTTCAGTTGTTCAGAGCTGGCTACACTTAATGCATTCTTACAAACTCCACAGTACCATCGTAGACAGATGTTGAAAGACTTTGCACCAAACTAGAAGTCAGTTAAAATGTATAAAGCCAAATTAATGATTTAAAACTTCATCAATAACTACAAAAACCTAATAGCCTTGTAAATTAGATTGACCACATTTAAACAAATGTTTTAAAGGGTGAATTTTGTCGTTTCCTTTCTGCGTGGTTTTTAAAGATGATGAGTCAATTACTCAATTTGGGAAAAATATTCTATTTCCAGTCTTGATGACCAATTTTAGCAGTTGATGAGGCCATCCAAATGATACACATACTTCATCAAGGCTGTGCTGATTTCTAATTGCCATTTGTAATCATTTTTAATATTTTATAGAGTAAATAATAAACTATTTAATTAACTCAATAATGGCAGCTTCGGTGTTTCTCTCAAAGTTGTATTCAAACTGGATGTAGAAATATCTACTTAACAGTTTGATCCAATGCTAATAACTGTTAGCATGTATTCAGAATTTTTTGGCAATAACTGTTTTAACATTTAATTTTTTTATTTTACACACACTCTAGGCTGTCTATCAGCTTGGCTCCCAACCCCATATTAACAAGTTTGATATTACCGGCCCATCTAGCTCCTATCAAGAAGACAACATTAAGAACGATGTAAGATTCAGTGACTTAGGAGCCTATTTGTCATTTAATGAGTCTCTAAGGTACAACACTGTACTTCCACATATATATCACCACTGGGTTTATATCCCAGTGGTGTTAACAGGTGGAGTTTGTCTTGTAAAGCCCACATAAAGCCCCACCCCTCCACCTGAAAGAAGTGTTTTAAAAGACATTTTTCAATGCTAACATTGCTTTGTTTCAGATTCTATGTCAATTTAATATGTAGAATATGTAGTCTGTTCTTGCATACAGAAAATTTTAAGGTTTAGGCTGATCTGGCTAATTATTTATTAAAAAAGACAACAACAAAGATGCCTTTGGTTAGTTGTTTTAAAAGCTCTATAATTACAATTGAGGTATGATTATGTATCACACACTTTCAGCCTCAGCTGTCTAGACACCGGTCAAATGTTCTACAGGTTAGCTTTTCTTCTGATCATCTAGGTAGACCAAAAGTCAAATTAGATATAGGATTTTTCCGCTTGAATTTTAGGGAAGCTCCAGAAAGTCATCATGAGACGTTCAAACAATATAACCATGATACAAATATATGACAGGGACTTTATGGTGGCCTACTGCTGTCTCACAGTTGAACAATGATGTACTGTTAATTAAATCAGGCGACTGCAAATCACCAAAATGTTGAGATATTAACCTTTTAGACTAAATGTGTGAGTTTGTAAATGTAATGTAAGTATGCACAAAATCATCAAATTATTTTAATGAGCTTTGACCATTTGACTGTAAATCACATCACATCATAAGGTTCTGCACAAACAATCAACTGTTATTTTACTCTCTCATTTGTGTCTTTAGACTTTTATATTTTCAGTTAATGGTTACATAATAATACACATATAAAAGGGATAAAGCAGCTAACATGCTTTAACCCACTCTTATTTAAGAGAGTATTTGCTTGCACAGAGCTACTGCATTGATACCACGAGGGATAACCAGACCATAAATTACAGTAATTTACAGCAGACACACTAATAGCTCCAGCAGGAATATGGCTGCTACTTTTCATTAAGGAAACTGTAAAAGTTAAGTATAAAAAATACTACACTGATTTTTAAATGATCCCACAGCTATAATGGTATAAAATTAGCATCACTATTTGTTTTTGTATGACAGGGGGAATACAATTATAAAATAATGAAATGCAATACCACACTAATACAATCAGTGCACATGAAGAGAATAATAAACACTTCACCAATACAGTCATTTCAAAAAGTGAGTGCTAAAAAGCAAAGCATGATTGTAGAATAGTACTGTTATTACTGACTGAGATTTCAGACAAAATCAGCCTATAACAGATACACTGGTTTGTGTTTATACAGTTTGACTTCCATCATTTCTGAACATTTAAGATCATTTACACAGAGCAGTGACAAAGTTTGTCAAACTTCAGATTGTCTCCCCTAGCACCTGTGAGGTCTTTGTAAAAACATTTTGGCACTGGGCTTATGATATCCATATTTTTGTACATAGCATAGTAGACTGAAATAATCAGATTTTAGTTGGTGTCTAAACTTATTTTGCCTCTTTCTGAAAGTGACTCAGGTCTGAAAATGGCAGTCCTTTGATTTGAACCAGACTAATTCCTCGGAAGCATTTTCTGGAAGAGCGCCAGAGGGTGCTGGTGGTACAGGCACACCTGGAACAGGGGCCCCTGGGGGCCCACATGAGCCTTCTACAGATGCTCTGTGTGCTGATGTGCTGTGCAAGTTGAATAGTTTACATATATGTGTATGTGTGTGTTTGAAAGGAATAACTGTGTGTCAGTGTTATGTACCCAGGCCTTGAAAGACCATGTTCTGCCAGTGAAGCTACTTTTAATAATGCTGTGTGTGCAGCACCTAAAGGGCTAAGCTGCGGTAACTCTTCTGTGAGAGAACTGCCCAAAGGTAATAAATGCAAATTAATTGTGAGGTATGCCTCTTAGGCAAATAAAAATCATTGGTCACAGAGTCTGAATTAGTGTTGACTCCCGGGTAGTAGCTAAGAACAGACTCTCAACACTTAAATGGGGGTAGGAACCTTGTTTTTAACTTAGAAGTACTGAAACAGAGTTATTTTCTCAGTGACAGCAGTATTTTGTGTTTAATCATATTACATTTAATTAAAGGACTTATTTATCCAAAGTGACTGATAACAAACAGACTCTACAGTGTGGACACCCAAAAAATGATAATATTATTCAAGTCCATCAAGCTTAATCAACAAGGCTGAACTGTTTGGAGTGTTATTTCAAGAATAATTAGAGAGTAACAAATAAAGAGAATGTTTTATGTGCCATGGTGCTGTTTGAGCAGGTGATTTTTCAGTTTGAGATGAAATGTGCAACGTTTCTGCTCTCCTGGTGTCAATGTTGAGCTCATCTACATCCATTGTTGAGATAGGACGGCAAACAGATTTTGTTTGAACAACAGCTGCCTCCTCTATAGTGAGGTAGCAGCAGTAGGCTTTCATTAGTCTGTATGTTTTAATTAAAACTCAAACTGACTCTGACACACAGAACGAGGCTTTATTTCCCCCCTTTATTCTTGAAAAACATAGAGAACTACCTCCTTCACTCTCAGACTGAAATCTGCTCATTTCTCATCTGAAGGGCCCCCCAAAACTGGTTGATGTAGGCGGGCCTCAGAGAGCACCACCAGTCTCTGGTGCATTGTGTGTGTGTGCGTGTGTCTAAGTGTGTAAGTGTGCACCTGTCAGTCTAACGCTTGGTGAGTTGTCGGTAATTGCTGGACCGTGGCGACCTGCTGAACCTCTGTAACGGAGCTCTGAGAGCCACTGTAAAGAGTGCCCCCCACCCCCCACCCCACACACACACACACACACACACACACACACACACACACACACACACACACCCACACACACACACACAAAAGCAAACACGCATAGACACAGACAGAAGCCCCTCGCGCAGCCTCGGCGCGGGATGAAGAAGAGGAGGTGGAGAACGTGCGCTAGAGGCGACACCTGTCAAGCCGTTACTAAACACAGTTGGTTTATTTTAAAAGACTGGGCTCCCTGAAGTCTTTGGGGGATAAACCGAGGTGGAAATAGAGATTAGTCGCACCTTTCTCCGCTATTTACGCGCTCGGGGAGAGAAACGGAGCCTTTTGAGGAGAGTAGACAGAAGGGAGAATGTAGCATAAACGTAATTACGCGCCGCCCCTGGAGTTGAAGAGCGAAGTTGACGCAGGTTACTTGTCGACTGAAGGAAGATAAGTGACTGACAGCAAGAAGTGCGAGAGAGAATACGTTGGAGGGAAAATACGTGACTTTAAACCGAGGTTAGTCTCTGTCTCTCTCTCGCTCTCCCTCTCTTCTCTCTCCTCTCTCTCTCTCTCTCTCCCTTATTCTCTCACACACACACACACACACACACACACACACACACACACACATACGCACACTACAAACACATTAACCCACAGTAGAGAGCCCAGAGTGAAACAACAGGGTGGGAGATAACTAGTAGCTGCACATCGCGGAGCTCCGGGGCGGACAGACCGAACATCATCCCCGGTCCCCTCTCGTACCTCCGCGGCGCGTAAAACCCGGCTGTTGCGACTGCTCACCGGGACTTATCGGACCCTCGTTATCTGTCAAGTTCAGAGGATTTGACAAGGATGCCTTAAAGAAAAACCGGTCAGGAGGGCGGAGGAGGAGAATGGTTAAGAAAGGTATGATGCTTTCTGGTTGTACAATCGTAGAAAAACGGTGTACAGAGATTAGGCTGGGGGGCTGTCAATCTCTTCATTTTAGTTTTTTTTTAAATTCTGACTTCTGTTTATAAAACATGTGTATGTATGAGCTTGTTAATACAGCCGGTACTGATACCTGCTGTACCAGAAAAGGGGGAAAGTGAGAGATTTAAACAGCAGGGCTTCAGAGAGTTGCAGGCAGAGGGAGATTAAAGTGAGAGATTATACTTTGTAAAGAGACTGAATTCCCACTTGCATGTTTTCTCTCATCTCTCCGATCGCTCTTTCCAGCTCCCTCCCTGCATCCCTCACGAGAGCAGAGCGCGTGTGTGTTTTTCATGTGTGTATAATTGCATGTGGCCTTTCTGTAGGCTACTTTTGTGTGTTTGTGTGTGTTTGCATTCGTCAGAAGGGCAGGGACTGTCTCCCAATGGGCATGCCCTTTTTACAAGACAACGTCTGCATCCACCTCAACACACACACACACGCACGCACGCACACACACAAGGGCCTACCAACTAGACTATAGGAGCACACAAACAAAATGTTGCGTCATGCAACTCATTTGAGCAGAGCTGCCTGAGATCTCTCACTGGATGTAAACACACGTACACACACATCATATATCTACGAGCACAGGATTAGCAGTGATACAGGGCCATATTGAGACAGCAGATTAGAATGAGATTCTGGGGGCCAAAGCAGTACAGAACACAGGATTAAAGAAGAAAAGCAGAGATAGATGGATGGAGGGATGGACGCAGAAGAGAGTGAGAGGCAAAGAGACCGAAAAAGGGGGCATGAGAGAAAAAGGGAGAGAGCAGCACAGAACATGAGATTAAAGTGTAATGTCCTAGAGAGAGAGAGAGAGAGAGAGAGAGAATCCAGGGCAAGTCATGCAGTTGGAGCGAGCGGCACATTGGCAGAATGTGGAGAGAATAAAGAAGAGGAGAAGGCTGCAGACACTCTTCCTCTATCGCCTCCCTTTTGATCTCCTCTTATTCACCCATCCAACAGCAGGAGCGCTGCTTATGTAACTGTGCATTTGAAACACAATAAACCAATAGAAGGGATTTCAGGAAAAAAAGATAACACAATAGGCATTTTACAGATTGTTAATTTGCCAAACAAAATTAGAAAAGACAACCAGGTGTTTCCAGTGTTTCACCGAGCCGACTCTGCGACTCAATGGGAGCATTCTTCATTTCCTGTAAACAGTAACAGTGAGTGAAACAAACTGTGAAATTCTCAGCTAACCAAATCACTGTTTAGTTTTAACACCATATGTTTAAAGCATGTGACGGCTGTGAACATCTCTGTAGACTGGGGTGTGTGGTCCTTAATTGAACTCAAAATAATTTCTTAAGTAGCTTCCAGTTCTCATGCCCAAATCTTGCTGACTTAGCTTTGGCGATCAGTATGCTGCTGCCAATGTGAGGGCACAAAAGCCTTTTCCACATGTGCACTCCCAAAATTCAGGACATTTCAGGACAGCCTGCCCCTGAAATTTTCTAGAGTTGCCTATTCACACATGCCCCTCACAGCACAAAGTTTTCTCTATACGAACTTTGGGATCTCAGTAGGCAAGACATGAAGTAAAGAAAGTGGAAAGCGAAACAGAAAAAAGGCTTTGATAACAGATTTTATCTGTGTTATATGTAATTGGCTATATTCAGAGTATCAACAGAGGAGTGGTAAAGAATATACTAGAAAGGAAAAAAAAGGGCTGGCACCTTTATGCACATTAGGATTTGGTGCATGTTGGGCAAGCCTTACTGCCTCTTACCAATATTGATAGTGTGGCAAAAATGAACCAATGGCAGAAATATGTTTTCAGAAAGGGACTTTAATCTTACATGTGAAGTTTTGGGCAGTTTAGACCCAGTATGTTTTGAGTCAGGCAACCTTCCTGTTATGTGGAGAGTCATCAGATTTTAACAAGCTGCCATAGCCACACCCCTTTGAGTTTTATACACAAGCTCAAGAATACTTCTTTCTCTAAATCTTTTGAATCCCATAGGCTGAGTGAATCAAAGAAGAACCATCCCCCAAAAAAATGTTTTTCAGATGTCAAACTTTGACAAAGTCGCCATGGCAATGCTATTTCGGTTTTGTACACGTTTTTTCTTTAAGGTCTCTTTCATCAAATTTGGAGTGGATCTGATCAACTCCCAAGGATCAGTTGATTTTAGAAGGACCACTTGAAATAGCAAAAAAAATGACCATTACTTTTTTTCTGAAAAAAGTTTGAACAGTGGACAAAAGAGTAAAGGGAGACTTCATTATGGGCACTAGTCACGTGTTATAAATGTCATCATCACATAGCGACTCATCCCAACTTCTAGTGGAAATTTTTCCAGGGGAGGGAAAATTCCAGATAACGTCAGGGTTTTTCAATTTGGTTGTTTCACGTCCACACATGCAGCCCACTTTCATATTTTTGGAGCATTTCAGCAGTAAGGTCAAATTTAATATCCTCATTTAAAAACATTTTTTTTAATAACACATAACACATAAGGTATAAGGTCATATTCAGCATGGAGTTAATCTCAAAAGCAATAGCCTAATTTTCTAAATATATTTTATATAGTTATTGGGCTGATTCTTAGCATAATACTGTGGTGGAAAAAATGGCTTGGTTGGCTTATAACTTTAAAATCAACAACATATTTTTATACATTACTATTGAGCGTCATTGTTATGTCCTTTGATTTGTGAACCTGCACCTTCAGATTTTTTAGGCCATTTAAGTGCAGTGCAACAAGATATCAACACAACTTTGATATGCTAGAAATTTCTAATTGTTTTTGTCTATGTGTGAGCAAACAGTGACCTATGTTGCACCCATCTGAGATGGTGCAACCTTTGTATTTGTGAAGTTTCTGGCAACAAGAAAATATTAATATTTGATCTGTTTTGGTCTCCACCAAGGGAAATTTCTGTCCCTTTAGCTAGTAAATCCTCCATCATGTTCACTGACTTCGTTTGCTTGCTTTTTGGTGCTGGACAGGTCATGTTCAATCATTTTATCAAAGTTATTTTGCTAAAAAATAGAGAACTGAAAGAGGCTAAAATGCATCATAGAGCTTAGGAGATATTTTGTCACTAAAATAATCTTCTTGTGTCCCTTAAATGATTCATTTGTCAATACAGGAATGAATATAACCTACTACACCTAGAACTTTATGTATAGCTGTATTTTCCCTCCTTTCTCTCCTTCACAAAACTAAACAGAAAATGTCTTCCATACCAAGAAAACCCCCCAGTCTGACCCCAGGGGTTAAACCACCTCACCAGTTTCCTTCAGTAGCGGGGGTATGTTTCCCTTGTGGTGGTTTGTTCTGCTTACCAGCGAGTGATTGCGTGTAGCAGTGAGCATCGTTCAAGGCTGTGGGTCAGTGCCCTGTGGCAGAACAGCAGGTGTCAGGAGGAAGATATGACCCTCTGTGCTTCATGTATCTGAGCAGAATGTCTGCTGTCCTCAGGCTGCTTGACCTTAAAATGTGTCTACCTGAATCACCTCTGATTCTGTTCATCTATTAATTTATTATTTTCAAAAAATCTTACCTCAATCGACTTTCTAACCTTTCAGCCTACGTCTATTCAAACTTAGGCAACTCTGAAATCACTTCAAAGACCGTCCTCCGCTTTGTTTTCATGCCTACAGTCACAGCATTCAGCATTAATGTTTAACTGGAAAATATAAATTATTCAGTAGTACCAAACCAGGACTTGTCTGATTCTAAGCATATCAATGCTTGTCGACTTTGGCAGGCTGTTAACATTTCCTTTTATTAATGATTCAATATTGGAATTGGTACCCATCCAAATCAATATACCATTGTAAAAAATGGATGATGTACATACTGCCCTTCACTGGTTCAGGGCCCTGTCTGTGCTTTTTCTCAAAAAATCTTAGGCTTTGTGAGGGAGGTAAAGGGTTAAGTCTTCTGACTGGTCAGATGAATAGAACCAGATCAGATTAGGTTTTATTGATCAGCAAGTGAGGAAATTGTCTTGTCATTTTCATGGTCATGACATTCATCAAAAAACAAATGGAGAGTGGATAATATACAAAAACCAATAAATAACCCGAAAATATATTTTCAAAAACGGTCAAGTGTTTCCAAAGATAGTGTGTGGTTTAAAAATCTGTCAGTCCTGACAACAGGAGTGGGAGTACCTACTATTTCCAATGTATAAGTCTCCAAATATACCTGTGTGTTATTGTTTCCTGGCACTGCAACCGATTTAAGCCTGTGTGTGGGAAACACTGCACTTGTAGCCAGATTTAGAGTCAAACACACCCACAAAATAAGGATTTCATAACCTAGTCCTGAAGAGCTTTATAGAGGCTCAGACTGAGACAGCACCCAAGATGATTTCTTCAAGACTACAGTACATTTTTTATCCTGGACAAATACTTGGGGAAACACAGAGCTTGTTTGGATATAAACAATTAGAGAGACAATGGATGAATCTCAAGTACAAGATATTTTTTGTCCCTAAAACTTAAATGTAAACGGATCTTTTTTTTGGAGTACCAGTTTTGTGATATGGCACAAACATGTTTGTAGATGCTTCGATCATCTTAGACGAGGGGTTCCCAAACCTCTCAGCCCACAACACCTAAAATAACAGTGCCAAAAACCTGCAACCTCACGGTCCCTTGAGCTGGTTAGACACTGCGCACAGCCGCAGGCAAGCAAAAATGGACATGAGAATAACACAAAAAAACACAACAGTCATAATATTATTTTAGAAAGGCTAGAAGCAGAATACAAATAATCTGGGTCATGTTTGGACTGAAGCAGTGACAGGACTGTTTAATAAGCAGACACACGGGTGAGTCTGTGAGCGTCTCTGAGTTTCATACTGGTCTGAAGATGGAGATACTTTGTTTAGCTGGTTTGCATGATATTATCTTACCTATGTGCATGTCGCTTTGTTTTCTGTGCTGCAGTGAATTAACCTGCTGCTACTAATGCTTTTGTTAATCTGTTGTAGTCATCTCAGGGGTCGTGTGGCAACAAAGAAAAGCAGGAGACTGATGACACATTTTTAATTTGCACGGCTTGATTTAAAATGTAACTGCTTTTTATGTTTTCATTTTTTTACAACAATGGAGGAAATGTGCAATTAAAAAAGCTTTCTGGACGGCATCTCACTATCCCCCTGGGGGTCTTGACCCCCACTTATGGAACCAGTGTCCTAGACAGTAAAGACAGATGTTATTAAAAGATGCAGCTCTTATCTATTAAAATAGATTGTAAATAACAATGGAAATATAGTGGCAGGTCAGAGAGGTGAGGTACGGACTATGTGCTCTTTATATTTCATGGATTGGAACCACTTAATTTGTCTGTTTTTATCAAGCGGCAACCTCCAGTCTAAAAATATGTGTGCAACGCGGAAGTGCTAAAAACTGCAGTTCATCGGGGATCCACTTGAGGCTGGCTCCAGAAGTACCAGAAGTCACATACACATGAATGGGAAAAAGACGATCTTTGCAGTAGAAATAAACATGTTTACAGCCTGGTTCAAAAGACGAGTGTAGTCTGGAGAGCTCATTCAACGATCAGGCACACACTGTAGGGGGGTTAATTTTTTTCTAACGTGGTACTTTCAAAGATATTGAGATTACGAGTCTTCCAATGAGAGGCACAGCTGACTTGATCGACAGGCGGGGACACTGTAGCTGTTGGCTAGAAGGCTCAAAGCCCGCCTGTTTACGTCACACTCGCTCCACAGCAGCAATATGGCTGCCGCCACCAATTGGCCTCAAAACAGCGCTTCAGAAACAGATGGGTGACGTCACGGATACTACGTCCAGTATTTATACAGTCTATGGTTTTATCTGTTCTCTATGTTGCACAGTCAAGATAAAGAACTAACAAGGGAAATATCCACTATAGAGGACAACAGGGAGGCTCACTGCATACCATAGACACCATTTGTATCAGGTAATTAAATACAATCTGTATCAGGTGATGACGTTCAATCCGTGGGCTTTTTCATACATTTTATACACCTTCTGCAAATTGATTCTACCCACATTTCACCTCCTCCTGTTATAGGCAGGCATCTTTCATTTGAAGTCGCTTTCCTGGAGAAGACTAGCTAGCTATTACTCCTAACTGCAGCTTTTCAAGCCACTCTTCAACATGCTGAGTGACTTTCTTTCTCTCTGAAGTGGCTATAATAAAAGGTATCTCTGTAAAAACAATACATTACATTAATACATGACAAGGTGTAAGGGGACACTTGTAGTGATGAAGCTACAGAGAATTATCACTGGAGTGCA
Source organism: Notolabrus celidotus (assembly GCF_009762535.1). Taxonomy (NCBI): domain Eukaryota; kingdom Metazoa; phylum Chordata; class Actinopteri; order Labriformes; family Labridae; genus Notolabrus; species Notolabrus celidotus. Next base: position 21,791,389 of record NC_048279.1, read on the forward strand.
TAGTCAGTGAAGAATGAACCAGCTATGGGATTAGATATTTTTTACCCTTAGTTGTTCCTCGGGGGGAAAAAGAGCACTGGGCTTTAAGAGACTGATCACTGGACAGTCACCAGGTGTCTTGTTAAACAGCTCTGGGATGAATGTTAATGTTGAATGCATTTACATTGTACATTGTACATTACATGCATTAATATGCTAGGTACATACTGTGTGTTAATGCAGGGTGTCATGGGGATAATACAGCCATCTCTGATCCCTGGACAACCTTTTAAAAAAGGTACATTTGGGGGGTTTCATTTATTTGTCTTAAAGATAGCTAACAATCAATACAAAAGAGATAAGATAAATGAGCATTAATTTTTATTAACAGTTAAATCTAGTTTTCTCTTTTGCTTCTTGCCTGTTTGTTTCTTTCTCCATAGAAGGCAATAACATCCACAGAGCTGAACTTAAGAACAGCGACCCATGTATTCATAACATTTCAAATTGATTCTATGTAGGCTTAGTTATTGCTTTAGTTCATGCCTTATGCAATCTATTGTAGGAGGCTGTATGGCTCCGAAACAAACCGTGCTTTTATGTAATTGAGGTTATGCCATGTTTTGGCTGAGACTGTCCCAAAAAGACATAATAAATACGATCCCCTGAAAAAACCCAGAATAAATATATCCCACAGCAGATGCCAGATAAGAACATTAGAGAGATGCATTACACAAGGGAAGGGTTCAACAATTTAGGATGCTTTGTGACAAACAGGCATGAACACACACACACACAAACACACACTAAATGGGCCAGCATTAGGCTGTGTTATATTGCATTATGGCTTTGTGTCTGAGCATGTGCGGGTGTGTGTGTGTGTGTGTGTGTGTGTGTGTGTGTGTGTGTGTGTGTGTGTGTGTGAGTGAGTGAGTGAGTGTGAGTGAGTGAGTGAGTGAGTGAGTGAGTGTTTTAGTCCATTTGATGGAGCAGAAGAAGAGTGTGGGAGACAGGCAGGTCAGAGAGAGTAGGAGTCACACAGAGAGAAGTTTCAGAGATGAGGCTTTGTTTGTGCAGTATGGATGACTTCAGAGCACATGCACTGTTCCTTTACCTTTCTTTATAGCAGCTGCAGACGCCTCCAGAAATACTGGCACCTTTGATTACACAGTACAGGTCAAAATGAGTTGAAAAACTTAAAAAAAAAAAAAAAAAAGCTGTGATCTATTCAACTGAAATCGAGATTATTGGCACTTGTGCTAAAAGAAACTCTCTGGAGAGAATACAACTTCCACCATTAGAAAGACAACAGACACACCAGCATCTCACACTCATGGAAACAACAAATTAGCTGTTGTCAGTAAGCATTGCTACTGCAGGTTAATGATGGGTAATTACAAATTAACACACGGCATCAGCGTCTGCTAATTTTTGTGACATGTTGTTGTTGTTTTTGTGGAAAATATGTCAGAAATAGATGCAGTAGAAAGAATTTGGAAAAGGAAATAAACCCAGCGGTTAGAAGCAGCAAAGACTAAAGATGTGATCATCTGGATGAGGACTTCATTTGATGCAGAGTGGTTTCTTTTGATCCTTCTTGGATCAAAGGCAGGGGAAGCTAATGGAGAGGAACAGCTATTAAAGTATTAATGAATAAATCAGGCACCTATGGCCCAGGGTTACTGATTCTTTTAGGAACATAGACCTTTTCATCCTGTCATTTCTAAACCTTTTTTAAGGTTGTATTACTTTTTTATTCCAGTAGATTTGCTTGTCTTGGACATTTTGAAAGGCAGCTGATAACTCTTGTTTTAGATAGAGAAAAATATTCAGGATTTCAAAAGGACAACATTTAATTTGACGGATCAGAACAAGGAAAATTATTTCAAATTGAGATGTTAAAATTTTGGGAGGCAAATTGTTTTTCGTAAAAGCCAAAATTGTAGCATGTTTGACATGGCTGCAGTGTGCCACACGCTCCAGATTGTCTACATTTTATAATTTTGATAATCAGTTGTACTGCAGTTCACATCTGATGCAGCAGTCTGACAGTGTTGCCTGCAGCTAAAATTAGTGTTGCAGTGACATACGGTGCATGAAATTCATTTGGAACTTGTGTTTTAAAAGAAGCTCAATTTTGTAGAGGACTTGCACAAGCAGAGTTCCTTTGCTGGCAATGCTGTCCCGGCTTAGCCCACTGCTTTTAAGGGTGGGTTTTTAAAGGATTTTGTATCTATTTTAAAGCTACTGTGTGGGCTGGTGTCTGTTTGAAACTTTTTGCATGTTTCTTCTTAGTTTTAGTTGCTTGGCTCCTTCTTTTGTTTTACAGTCAAATTAGCTAGATATGTTATAAAAATGAATCAACTAGCTTTTTTTTTAAAGTTGTATATATTTTTTGCCTTTTTGCCTTTTTGCCCTTATTTTATAGGACAGCTGAAGAGAGACAGGAAATGCGGGCAGTAGAGAGCAGAGGAAGACATGCAGGAAATGGTCGACCAGCCAGGAATCAAACCAGCGACCCCTGCAACGAGGACTGTAGCCTCTGTGCCTGGGGCGCTTAGACCGCTAGGCCACCAGCGCCCCTCAACTAGCTTTTTTGAAGCTCCCTGTATTTCTTAGTGAATGTTTGCTCATATGTCCTCACAACAACTTCACCACTTAGGCAAGAAAACTGCCAAATAAAAAATCAATCAACTCAATAAACTCCCAGAGCATGTTCAGACCAAACATCACAGCAACTCAGCAGCTGTATTTTTGAGTTAAAACATGTACTACAGCCAAAATTTGGACCCAAACAGGTGACGTGGTGGAACCAAATTATAAAATTACCATCAAGTGCCACGACAACAGAGAGGGAAACCATGTCAAGCATGCCATTGATGCTGATTAAAGAATGAAATATAGATATAATTGAGCCATTCACCCGGGTATGTTCAGAGCATGACAACATGCTGCTCTACTCTGTGGGCGATTTGCAGGAATATGCATGTCTGACCTGATGCTCCGACTTCCAATAGATCTCTCAGGTATGCAGGGATCACACTCAACTCCGTGCTTGAATGAGCTTTGATAATTACCCTACAGCCTTTTCTGCAGTGTGCTCATTGTTTCTCTCTAATGAGGAACAAAAGTAAACACAGCTAGAACAGAGCGACTCCTGACTGACAGGCTAGCAGGAGTCGGTTCGCTCACTTTACTCAGGAGCAGCACATTTCACACAAGCAGTTTTTACAAAGTTTAGCTCCCGTGAAGTTTTTTTTTTTTTTTTTTCCTTTTTATGCTTCCTGAGAAAATAATGAAATAGAGAGTGACAGGAAATAATAGAGAAAGAGAGAGATAAAGTGCTGGCAGGTGAGCTTGTCAGCTGGATTCCAACCCTCAGTACCGAGCTGAGCCCGCCACCAGGAGGCCATGCGTACTTCACAGCTTATTGGATTCAAAATGACTTGTTTCGTCTGTCATCACAACCCACACACACACAGACACACACACGTTCAGCAAACACAAAAGGACTCCAGGGATTCTGCTCCAAAGGCACGAGTGCCAAGTTCAACTTAGCGAGAGTTATTGTGACCTATCTTGAGTGCCGTTTGGTGGACTGTTGTGTGGGTGGATGTGAGTGTGTGTGTTTGCGTCTCTGAGTGTGTTTGAGGGTGTCCGACCCCTAAATTGCCTGTCTGTAGATACTTCCTGTGCGTACCTCGTTCTCTGCACAGACGGAAAGAGAGTGTAAATGCTTCGAGCTGGAAAAACCCTCAATCATGTTTAATGTGATTATTTATCCACATACTGTCATGAGACGATGCTTATGCATGCTGGTGTGTGTGTGTTAAAATGTGTGTTTTGCTGAGAGACGGGGTATATCAGAGCATCTCTTGGCACGTAATATTGCAGGCAGATGGGTGTGTAGGTTTTTTTATGCAGATAAATTTAATGCATTCCTCCTGTAGTGCAGATAGAGATCAGTGTTTGATGGAAATAGCAGGCCAAAGTGAAAGCTGTTTATGTTCCCTTCAGACATTTTCCAGGTCACCTCATCCGCTGCTGATGTGACTGAGGCTCCCGTCTTACCGCGGCTACTCAATATGTTTTTGTAAATATTATTTCTTTATCGCAGATGGCTAAGAAGAGAAATCCTTCCAGCACAGTGTGGGAGGATTTTTACACACAGCTTCAGGGGTGTCAGTCTGTAAAACCTGCGATGAAACCTGCCTCACCCTGCCTTCAGGAGCTTCCAACCCAGCTAAAAGCTTTCATCTGTGAGGGTTTCCCTGAAAATCACTGTCCCGTGCTCTAATGCTGTTACAGAAGGCTTTTACTGTCAGATTAGCATGCCAAGTGAAAATGTTTGAATCTAGGTGTCTGTTTGCCTTTAAAATGTTCATATTCTAATTGAAAGCGGACGTTTTTTAGCTGAATGGTATGCACACTCATCATTAAACCTGCATGTTAGTCCAACCTTAATTGGAGGTGTAGCGAGTGTTTGCAGAAGCTGGACTCGCAGTGGGGTGAATATATTGACAGCACCCAAGGCCGCAGCCCTCAGAGAACCCCTGGAGAGATAATACAGTTTATTTACCACTTATGCATGAAAATCTGCGTGCTGTCTCCGTAGCCCACAGCGTGAGGTCGGACTGCTTTAATTATTAGCTGCTGTGTTTAAAATGAAGCCGCCAGCATTTTCATTATTCGCACCGTATTTATGCAAAACACCTTCGCTCTGAGTGTGTCTGTGTCTCTCTGAGTGAGAGTGTCCACCTTTTTCCACCTCACTCATCCCTTGTTTCTTCCTTTCTAATGACTTCCCCTCTCACTCTTATCTCCACTGCTGTCCTGCCTTTCAACCTCTTCTTCTTCACTCTTTCAGTAAGTTCCCATCCACCCTCCTCCTCCTCCTCCTCCTCCTCCTCCTTCTCCTCTGCTCTTCTCTCCTCTCTCAAAGTCTCGTTTGCTCCCTCCTCTGCTCTTCATTCCCTTCTTTGGAAAGCGGCTTCCTCCGGGGCAAAAAACTCTACAGCTCACTTTGTCTCCCTGTCCGCCTCCATCTATGCTCCCCTCCTTCCATCCGTCTTCTTTATCCTCACTCTTTCGCTCCATTTTTTCACAATACAATAGGGTTTCAGGACCTTACCACTGAAAATTCCCATTTGCATTGCTTGCCTCTCAGCGGCAAGCTCTCATCTTATCACTGCTGGGGTTTCGTCCCTGCATCGCTGCTCAGAAGACGCAGAGGAGGTGATGAGAGGGAAAGAAACAAAACGCAGGGATAAATATTGTCAAAGGCAAACAAACAGCAGGAACAGATTTAATGTACAAGGTCTTTGATTTTCATGCCTTGACAACAATTGCTGCAATACATCAGAGATGAGCTGAAATTAACTCAACCTTTGTGTGACAGGAAGAGCTTTACGATACAAATGATAACACTGCGTGCAATGCAGAAACTAATCAAATGGGAGTGAGAATCTATCCATATAAAAACTCTTCCTAATTGAGAGCAAGGTGACGGTTCAACTTTGGCAACAACCTAAAAGAAAACAGCTGCAGTAGAGTAACCGGGTAACAAGAGGCAAGTTGTGTGATTAAAATACCTTGATCACTCATAAAGCATGAACTGATTTAGAGTAACGGGGGTATAGATGAAGAAGCAGGAGTATCATTTTGGGTTGATTAAAGTGCTCTGATGCTTGTAAGGCTATGTTAGGAAACCTGAATCTTTTTTGTAATTAAATTAAATTCCACAGAGCTTGTTTTATTTATTGTGTCAGTGCTTCAGTTAATTATTGATTTAAAAAAATGCAATCCATTTTGCTGGCGCAGGGAGGCATCAACTTTATTTGGCCTCTAGTAGGTGGGTTTACAAAAAGGCACATAACACATGAACAGTGCATGTGCTCACCTCAAATCAACAGAACAGGGACAAAACACACCAGATTCAGCTGAAACATCAACATCTGATAGTGCAAGCACTGTGGGAGGGATTGCCTTCTCAACAGCAATTAGACATATCCCCAAAAGTAGGCAAAGAGAGCTTTAGAAAAATCAATACACCTGCAATGAGAATATCACACGATGATGCTTTTTACATGAAAAAATCAGTGTTGATAGCTTGTGACCAAACTGGGGGATCGTCACAGATAGAAGAGTTAAAGGCACTGTGAGGAGTTTTGAACTGATGCCGAAACGGACATGCCTCTTTATGACCTATATGGTAATTGTTTTAATTAAAAAAAAGAATTCATCCAGGAAAGCTTTTTTGTTTTTACCTGAGTGTCCTGGCCAAGAGCGGCAGCAGCACAAAATGGGATTCCAGCAACAAGATTTCTTTGAGCTGAACTTAGTCACAGTGACAATCAGTACTGATCATTTTACGTAGCTACAAATCAATACATTGCCTCATCTCTCTGCATCCTGCAAAGGTCCTGCATTCATTTGCTTTAACAACAAAACGGACATGCAAGAGGCAAGATCCACATCTCTATGACAGTGGGTGTTGGGGACTTCCAACTAGAAACAAAGCTACCAATTCTCCTCATAATGGCGTTAAACAGATTACACTGAATATTCAGCGTTGTGTTATTTCTGTATGATTTATTTATTGAAATTGATTTTCTGTCTGCTCTAACACAGTTCTTGGTCCCCTATACTTTGCTGAATTTATACATTTTTCACATGTTTTGCTTAATTTGCACTTTTTTCATAGGCCAACTAAACTGCATTTGACAGCTTCTGACTGAACTTCAAGTGCTGCCAGTGCTTTTACTGCTTTACTGTTCTGGATCATGTGTAGCCGGTCTTGTTTGTGGTTAAGCCCCAAACAGATTTCTCCACCATGGAAAAGTTTCTAATTGAAAAGTCCTAACTGTTTAGCTGTGAATGTCCTACCTTCCTATCTTTTCTGTCACGGTTTTCTTTGGCTATACTGAAATAGTGGTTTATTTATTAAATTTGCAATAATGAAAGAAGGAAAAACAGCAAATAGAAAATCTGTGATGGATGAAGACAGACTTAAATGTAGCCAATATAAAGGGGAAATTAAAGAATGCTATAAAGACCAGCAGAGTGAAACAAAGTGTCAGGAAAAAACAGAATCTAAATGGGTAAAAAAAAGAACAGCAGAAAGAAAGAGAAGGTGATGAAAGAGGATAAATGTAAAAAAAAAAAAACACCTAAATAATGTACAGACTACTTAACACCTTCAGCAGCCTGAAGAAGGAGACTCACTGTATAAGCAGATTCAGAGATAATTGACCTCAACACTATGAGAGTGAGAGGGGAGAGATGGAGGGAGGCAGACGGAGACTGTGCCATGGTGTGAACCTCCACAGAGACTAAGTGGGAGGTGGTGTTGTCACAGTGCATAATGGTGTTGCTATCATTATCACTGGATACAAGAACAAAGAACACAGAGCTGCTGTGTTTGTGCAAGAAGTCATAGCCAGTTCACAGGTCAAATGAGCAAACAAGTGTGTTTAAGAGCGCATTAGACATGTGGCTGTGTTGATGTTTGGGAGTGTGGAAGAGGTCTGGGGGACTTTGCATGCATGCGTGTGTGAGTGTGTGTGTGAGAGAGGTGGGCATTTTAAGGGAACAGCTGCTGATCGAGGCTGGTGCCGAGGCATAAACTAAACAGATTGGCTTTATAAAGCTTATTGCTCGTGCTACTGTTGCCTTACAGTAATTTTTATAGCCCTGCATCTTATTTTCGCAGCGATACAAACAAAAAAAAGTGCTTGCTTTAAAGCGGCTAAAACATAGAAGGGACCACAAAGAAACAACAACTCACTTTTGATTATATTTTACATGGTAAAACCTCAGTAGCCAAACTTGTGTCACATTAAAGATATAAAATCACTGCCACTTCTAAGTGACTCTACCTCTGAGAGAAATGAATGCACCCTCTAATACAGTTGCTCCCTCTTTGACTGACTGAAACAGACTCAAGGGCGGATTAATCTCAACTTTCTAAAGTGCTGTTGTTTAGCTGGTTGGGCTTTTTTGTAATATTATTTTTCCGCTGCAAATCTGGATGATGCACAAAGTGGTTTCAGTTGAGATGACATGAGAGTCAACGTTTTGTCCAATCAAATTATCAGGGACAGACAATTTTTTTGTAGACTGCTCTTTGCAGAGAAAGTGTGTGCAGAAATGAGTCCAAACATTGTTTTAAGATTATATGATAAATGTGAAAGATAGCATAGGTAATTCTTTTATGCTTTTTATTTTGTTAAAAAATCCCATTATTGTGCATAAGGAAGCAACCATTATAGATTTTGGTGATAATTATTCTCTGTGTTCAGCTCTTGAGTGACCCAGCACTTGGTACTTTGGTAATTATTGTGGTGATGACAAGTTAATTGTTGATTGTTGATGATGATAATGGAAGTTCTTAAATTCTTTGGCTGCTTCATTGTAGAATTATTTTTTTTTTAAATCCTTATTTACTTTTGTGCATTGCGTTCACACATCTTAGCACTACCTGCATCCAAATGTTCTTGAAGCACTTTGTAGAGGCCAAGCCAAAGCTTTAAGCCACTGAGGCGCTGCACCTGGAATACTCATCTGACGCACTGGAGTTACCGTGCTGGATGAATTAAAGTCCAAGTCATATTTGCCAGTTGAACTCTCGGTCCGTTTATTTTCGTGATATGAGCTCCAAAGTGTCCAAAACATGACATTTCACAGACCAACATACACACATAACTCCCACAGCACCATGCTGTTTAACCTTCCGGGCGGACCACCTGACCACACAACAAAGGTTCCTACCTTAAATAGACAATGACCCCATACAACCTTTGGATAAAAGCGTCTGCTAAATGACATTGTAACATTGTAGAAATAATTTTCACAATTATCCCAATGATTATACATTTATTCATTTCAAAACATTTTTTGGGGTCCTTCCCACGAAAACTTTGGGCGCAAAATAGATGACTTGTATTCTGGTGTATTCTTATGAAATAATTAGTCACAAAACTGTCTTTATAAAGGGAAATTAATTTATTTAAATGTTAAATGTCTGAAAATCCCTGGATGACTGACACATTTCACATTCTAGAAGATTAATAGTGTCATCATTCACATTAGTCCCTAAAAAGTCCATTAGATGGCTGCAGCTCATACAGAATGCTGCTGCTCGAGTCCTAACAAGGACCAAAAAAGTAGACCACATCACTCCAGTTCTTAGATCCCTACACTGGCTTCCTGTCTGTCAGAGAATAGACTTTAAAATCCTGCTGATGGTTTATAAAGCACTGAATGGTTTAGGCCCAAAATACATTGCTGATCTGCTGCTACTTTATGAACCACCTCGACCTCTGAGATCATCAGGTACTGGTCTGTTTTCAGTCCCGAGAGTCAGAATGAAACATGGTGAAGCAGCGTTTAGTCATTATGCACCACATATCTGGAACACACTCCCTGAAAGCTGTAGGTCCGCTCCAACTCTCACCTCTTTTAAATCAAAGACTAAGACTTTCTTATTTACCACTGCCTTCCTATCTTAGATTATTTTAACTCACTTTAAAGTAAAATTTTAATGTAATTTTTAATATATCCTAATTTTCCTTTTCTTTTCTGTTTTATTATATTTGTCATTTTAATTGTGTTCTTTTATGCTTGTCTGAATGTCTCCAATGCTTTTAATGTTTTAATGTAAAGGACATTGAGTTGCCCTCGTGTGTGAAATGCGCTATACAAATAAAGCTGCCTTGCCTTGCCTTGCCTAGTCTGATGCTTATAGAGACAAAGGGAAGGTTGATGAAACCTAGCAAGGTTTGGAATACAGTCATTTATATGTCAGACTGTTAACATGACCTGACTGTAGCCTATAAGAATATTATTAAGAGCTCTCACCTCTGTCTCTGGCTCAGTGAGTATTTGAGGCAATAACAAGTTAATACTGACTTTATTTTATTTGTGCATGTTAAAGTGTTTTGATGATTCGCTGATGCACTGTAACCAAGACGTGAGTGTGCTACATGTTAAATTATTACCAAACATACCATATTACAGTCAGACAGTGCTAGAGAGAGAGAACCGACTAACAGATGGACATGGTGAATCTGAATATGGACATAAAACAAAAACAAGACATTAGATCTTGGAGTCTGGTTTTGGTCTGTACAACTATAAGGTCCAACAATGTATGAAATAAACCGCAGTCTGAAGTCTCCGTTAGCACAAACAGTGAGCTGTATGAATGATCCCTCCACAGGTTTGACGTGCATTTAGAGATCAGCGTGTAACTTTTTAATTTTCGTACACAGCTCAGTAGGGACGACCTCATCTGTAGCGCATAAACAAGATGCATTCCATGGATGTTTACCAATGTTTATCACAAGCAGCAACCTCCAGTCTCAAACTATGAAGCCCATGCGGAAGTGTTATAAACTGCAATACATCGAGAATCCACTTGAGGCTGGCTGCAGAAACACCGGAAACCACATAGACGCCCATTAAAAAAATAAAGATCTTTGCAGCATTAATCAACATGTTTAAAGCCTGGTTCAAAAAACGGCTTGGCTCTACGTAGCTAATCTCTCTAATGGCACACACTGTACGGGGGTGAATTTTTTCTAACGCGACGGTTCAGAAGATATTAAGATTACAAGTTTTTGCCCAAATAAGGACATGACTGACTGGAATCCCGGACGGGAACACATAGCTGTTGACTAGGAGGCTCAAACTCCGCCCCTTTACGTCACACTTTGACTGGTTGAGTTCCGCATTTCCAATATGGCTGCTGCCGTCGACTGGCTTCAAAAGAGCGCTCAGGAACAGATGGGTGACGTCATGGACAATACTTCCATTATTTACAGTCTAAGGTTTATCATTACCTTTTTTTCTTCTTGGGCAGTTTTGGCAGTGCCTTTTCCGCTGCACAGAACTGATTTTGATAGGACGCCACCACGTAGATGCAATGCTGTTGCAGTTAAAAATGTAAACAGTGTTCTTCATGAAAACAACATCTGACTCTGACAGGGGCAGTACGGAAATTAGACAGAGGCGGCTGCCTCGCACTGTTCAAGTATGGAAAATCTCTGCAAAAGGGTCACTTTGTTTTTGTTTGTAAGTTGAGCCAAACATTATATATTGGCCCCTTTTTGACAGCGACAGCAGAAAAACCTGGTGTAGCGGAGCCTTAACGATTAATTAACCATGGCATTTTAAAGCATGGTTAATAGTGAAACTGGATAATCCATGCATCTCTAATTGTGCAAAAGCTTGCAAGCAACATGGGTTGGTGTAACTGACCTTTGCATTAGCTAAGGGTCATTATGTGTCCTTGTACAAAAAGGAGAGCATTTAACCTTCCACAGGAACAAGAGCTGGATTTAAATTACCATCAAGAGCTTACTGTGGTATTTCTGCAAAATCATTAGTTGAAGAATCTTCAAGTGCTTCATACTGCTCAATCTGTGAGGCTTAGAGGAAATGTAAGAATATATAAAATATAAGAATTGACGGATTGCATAAAAGTGCAAAAATCAGATAGATGAGATCTAGCCTGCACTTAAATACTTTAATATATTAATCAATGACCAACAGTTTCACACTTGACATGTTTTTTCATCATGATGAACATAGGTACGATGGTTTATTTTGAGTTGACACAACTTAGACAGCTGGTTCCTGTAAAAACAGGCGCATTATCTGGTGTGTTAATCCGCTTCTGGAAATAGACCCCAATTCATACACCATTTCCTTCCAGAGGAAGAAGCCAGAGCTTTATTTAAGATTGAAACTTCATGCTTGTAGCATTTTTCAACATTATTCTAACTACTGGGGCCACAGTGGGGCTTGAAGTTGACGGAGGAGTAGGAAAGATCAGGGTGTACTATTAGATGGACGGACACATTGATGCTTTAGATCTTTTCTTTACTATTTGCTGACAGTTAAAATATAGGAAAACCGAAGGCTTGTCTTTTTAAACCATTTACCCTGTGCTACTAATTGATGAGCACTCAGGGTGAAATTTGCGTCAAAAATAAGGCCAACCCGCGGTGTGTTACAGCCTCCCTTCAGATCTCTCCTGCTTATCCCTGCTCCGTCGCCTCCCTCATCTCTCTCCTCCTCCTCTGCCCCTCCCTCTCACGCTAAATGGAAGCTGTGTGTTGCTGCGTTAGAAAGCTAGTCACATCCCTCTCACTCTTCTTTTTAGCCCCTCTCAGTGTCTCTCTTCCTCCTTTTTTTCATTTTCCACCTCTACCTTTTTCTCTCCTTCTCTGTCTCTCCTCTTCCGCTCTGCTCCCTCCAGCCTTCGTTCTGTCCACGCCGACACCCTCCACTGAGTCTGCCGGAGTCACGGCCTTCAGAGCCTGACAAGAATTCAGCAGCCGCTTTTGTGTGTGCGCAAGTGTGTGTGTGTGCCTGTGTGTGTGTGTGTGTGTGTGTGTGTGTGTGTGTGTGTGTGTGTGTGTGTGTGTGTGTGTACATCAGGGTCCTCAAGCATAGATGAAATATGAGCTGTTAAATATGAATGCTAGGTTATGTTCCGACGCTATGTAGTCACGTCACTCATGCATTGAAGAAGAGTAAAAAAGGGCATGCACATACACACACTACACACACATGTGGGGTTTAATGTGTGTGACAAGTAACTGCAGAGCTTCTGTGGTATTATTCTGCATCACATTTGCTATCCATTTGTCTGTGATACTTGGCACACACACACACTGTCACTCACGCTCACACACACACACACACGCACACGCACACACACAGACAGGCCCTGGATTCAGGCTTCACTGACTTTAAACCTTGCTCAGGCTGACAGTAATTTCTGCCTCCAAATTACATTCCAATGGCTTCATAAATCTGCTGCCTCCTCCTCCTCCGCCTCCTTCTTTCCTCCTCCGTCTTGCTGCCTCTGCTTCTCTATCTTCCCCTCTTCCCCTCGTCTCTTTCTTTCTCCGTTACTCCACTCCATTTTTTTCTTTATGAACCTCTGCCCTCCTTCTTCCCTCTGTGCCTCTATTTCACCATCCCTCTCTCTTTTTTTTTTTCCCCTCTTCCTCCCCCTATCACTTGTTTTCTCATTTCCCCACACTCCTCCTCTCTGGCGCGGGCTCAGTAAATGAGAAATAGGGAGGCAGAGATGGGGAGGTTACGTGTGCGGGGTAGTTAAACAGTCACACTCAGACACACACACATAAATCCGTACTGATACATGCTACACAAACAAAGATGCAAACACACACACACGCACACACGCACGCATGCACACACTCACAGATGTGCTCGCATACTCAAAAATAAATGTGTAAATACACACACATGAGCACACATTTGCAGTCAAACATCATAAACAGCACATTACGCTTTGATTGAAAAACAAGCATTTGTGCTGCGATATATTTTCCGCGCCTGGAAATTGACTTGTGCGGGTGTACGTGTGCACAACTACACACCCATTTCCACACAAACTCATATGCACACACACTGCAGTTTTAATGAGAGTGTTCATTTTACAGATTGTGCCTCTAGGTGAAATAATCGCCAATGTTGGGCCCTGATGGCTAGTCCAAGTGCTCTCAGGCCAGTTGTCTTTATGGGCCACGTAGGGCCACAAATACAGCCCTCATCCCCCCTGCTGCTACGTTAACTGCTGCTCTGCTGCAGCCGACACACACATGCGGCTGAAGACATGGGCATAATATGCATAAGCACACAATGTAGACAGCAACTCACGCATTAATACCAAGCACACACATACACACTCGCCGAGACAGAGGCCAGCAGAGAACAATAGTGCCGTCTGACAATGGGGCTCTGAGGAATTCTCTCCTCCATATTAATATTCAGCAGAGTGAATGCAGAGAGAGTGTGTGTCAGCAGGGACGCATGCTCATCAACCTCGCTAACACCGGGGTTAGGCAGCCACATGATTACAAAGTACTCAGACTTTGGTCCCCAGACCCAGAACTATTAATCCCTAGCTCCTACTCCCTCGCTTCCTTTCTCCTAGCTCCCTACAGTGTGCACAGAGCAAGCACACTGCCAAGTATCACAGCTGTCACTTTTCTTTGCTTTCCAGTTTCTGAATTATCCAGAGCAGCAGCAAAAATAAGAAAAATGGAAATGGAGATTTGATATTGTCAATTTCCATCAGCCACCCACTATAACGCTAGAAATTTGTGATTGAGCAGCTAGAAGGTTGTGCGGAGGAGAATTTTCTAAAATGAATGAATTCATTTTTCCTACTTATTTTTGATCAACGGGACAAAAACATCCAGGTAGAGTCTGCACTGTACGTTTAGTGTGTGGGGATTTTTCTGTAGTCTCATCTTCATCATCTCCTCTTTTATCATCTTTTGTCAAAGGAAAGAAAAATGTGAGTAAACACACCTGTGGTACCAGACATCTGTGCATCGTTCAAGGTGACCACTAACAATGCATGAATAAAAGCTGCGGTCTTATTCCTATACATATGTTACCTCCATCTGGACAACTGTAAGAACATGAATTGCTTACAGCACATCTGCACATTGCTATCTAACAGATGTGTTGCATAAAAAGTGTGAAGGTCTATAGTCTGTGTGAGTTTGCTTGGACAAGCTATCCTGAAGCCTTCAGCAGCTCTGAGCCCTAAGCAGAGGCAGATTTTATGTGAATGGTTATCAGGGTATGTTCCTTCTTTTATTTTAGTTTACCCATTTATTATTACCAGCCCGTTCTGTTGGCCCTCCCTTAAAGCAAAAGGGAAAATGCTAATATCTGATTGTTACTGTGCAAAGAAAAAAGGGAAACAAAACAGCGTACGCATCCGGACTGCAGAGAAGCCACAGTTAAAGTCGCACACTGCAGCGCGCCTGGAGGCAACACGGCAGAGTGATTTGTGTCCCTCAATGACACATTATCTGAACAGAAAAAACATGTACAACAGAAAAGATGCTCAGTGAATGGTTCGCTGGAAACAACTCTGATGTCAACACTACATGGGTTACCTGTTCAAAGTGTGGGAGTGTCTCTCTTTACTACTTCTCGCAAGAGTGTGAAGGAGAGTGGTTAGAAAGATAATATGCAGGATTAGTTTTACAGGCAAATATGAAATACACAGCATTCTGTTAGTAAACATTAAGCATGGTTCAAGGATCTACTTCCTTTGTGTGTGGCCTTACTGTTGAGCGTAACTTGAGATCACAGATAAGTAGTTCTTGGCACATTGGAGCAGTTTCGTGAGGTTGTGAAAAATGAAACGCCTTACAGGAATTCTAAAATGTGAAAAATAAGTGATCTTTGATTAAGTTACCTGTTTGAATTTGATGTCAGGATTAATTTTGTGGAAATAACAGAAAAAATTCTTGCTCTGAATCAATCTGCTTATAAGAACTAATAAAAAAAAACATCAGTTAATTCAAGGAGCCAAAATTGACCCATTTCAGTCTTTTTTGTCTTACAAACTATTCAGAACTGAAGGATAGACAAATTGCAAATACAGAAAACGATAAAGGCAACAAAATATCACATCAAAGAAGGTCTAAAGTCTTTGAATTCAATTTACTCAAAACTACTGAGTTATTATCAACCAGGATGTTCTTTCACACATTCATTTATTGACATTTTACCCATCAACTTTTCATCCTTTGTAGTTATTTTGAAAATCCACCTTTGCTGTAAAAACCTGTACATCTTTTCAACTTATAGGCTGATCATTTAGACCTAAAGAAACCTAATATCACACCTGGGTTGACTCCATATGAATAAAGATGACCTACCTTTACCACTCAAATTAAAAGCCCTGAGTTTCTTCATGCTCTTTGGATCGGAATAGCAATTAGATAGTTGACTTTGTCGTTTCTATTGGATTTCAGATGTAAATGCTGTTCAAAAATGTGCATAATAACATTGAATGTGTGAATATTGTATAAAAGAGGTGATGAAAAAAATAACTCTGAGCTCTTTGAGGTCTGGTGAAAGACAGCTGGCTCTGTGTCAAAGGTGTATCCATTCACCTTTCACACATCTTTGTATTGCGTTCTCAAATCGTTCTTGCAGGTATTTTCAAGGGCTTGTTACAAGTAGAATATCAACAAAAACGATATTTATTTCAGTCTTAAAAATGCTTTAACAGGAAACTGAAAAACAGATTCTCCTTTCTGCTGAATGATTACACTGCCTGCCTTTTTCCTCTTGACTCCCTGCTCTGACACATGCTTCCCAACACTCCTTATTTCTTCCGTCTGACGCGCACACTCCCCACAGCTAGGCCTGCTTCTGAAAATCCATCACAGAAAGTTTTAAGGACAGCCTTGACATTATACAGATGGAGCTTCACATATCGATGTCTAATGGACAATGGCAGTGAGCCGTAGGAACGCTGCTGATGTTCAATATTCACATCTTGTCTGAAGCAGGCAGACATTCTGCCTGCGGTAGGCGAAGATTAGTGCAGAGTGTACGGCTACTTGAGCCAGACTCTGCAACCAATTAGACAACTTATTTGAAAAGGACAGATACTGTTATTAAAGGTGACATCTGCTGTTAATTCCTGACTGATGACACCCAATTAAAAGTCTTCATTTGAATTATGGTTATTCTTCTGAGCCACTTTAAAGTGTTGGTCTCCACAGTATTAACACAAGAGGGTTTAATTATTACACATCAATCAATGAATGGAGTAAAAAGCTTCAGCGGCCTTTATTGCTCATACCAAACATTAAGCTCTGTATACATCTAGGCTGTCCTTGAGCACAGCTCTATCTTATTTTTCTTTAAATTCCAATCACAATGTCAGTGTTTCATTTGCGTCTATTTAACATTCTGTCCATTAGCCTCACATTTAAATATGTTTACTATGCCACAAACAGTAGATCTGTGCAGAGCAAGCGGCAACCTCCGGTCTAAAAATATGTGGAAGTGCTAAAAACTGCAGCTCATCGAGGAGCTTGAGGCTGGATCCGGAAATACCGGATACCACATACACACCAATTCAAAAAAGCCGATCTTTACAGCAGAAATAAACATGTTTACAGCCTGGTACAAAAGACGAGTGTAGTCTGGATAGCAAATTTTTTGAACAGAACACACTGTACGGGGGTACATTTTTTCTAACTTGGTACTTTCAAAGATATTGAGATTACGAGTCTTCCAATGAGAGGCACAGCTGACTTGGTTGACAGATGGGCTGTCAAAATTGCTCCAAAATGACGTTTGAATATTCCCTCTAAAAAAAAACATTAGGTTCGAACCATTCGAATATCTATATTTGCGCATTATGTCAATAACAGGTGGAAAACCTAACACAAGGAGACATAACTACTTGTATAGGTATTTTTATTTCAGATTTAACATGGTTAAATGACCTAATGGCCTATACCGTAACACTTTTAAGACCGTAGACCTCTCGCTCGCTCCTTCCCACTTTAGAAAACCAGTCACCGCCTCCATCATCCTCACTTAAGGATGTTTTGTGCATGATTTAGGGTCATAAATAGTTTTCAAGGATACATTCACACACAAGCATAAGCCTGTTGACCAACTTCTTCTCGGCAGCAGCATGCGTCCTCTGAAAATGAAAATGAGGACGGCTTTATTTGTCTCTATTTGTGTTTAAGCAAACTGCATGATAATTTCCCAGTTGGCTACGTAGTCTACTTACTGTGGGATGAAGTGAACAGACGAATGTGAGCAGCAGAGCAGTTAATGGCCTTGATGAATCTGTCTCTGTACACTCAGTATGCCTGATGAAAACCTTATATTTCTAAAGCCAGCAGTCACTGGGGGTTTGATTGTGCACACAAGATACAGGCACTTAGCGAGTGGTGGTTAATGAAAGCTCCAAAGCTTTGTGTGGAAAAAAAACACACACATATAAAACACAGAGTTACCTTAATGGGAGCTTTGTCTCCGCTGGGAGCTTAGTGTTGCGTGTATGCAGCGTTGACCTTCAGGAAGTATTTTCACGAGGTACTTAATTTTAAAAGGTATAACCGTTCTGATGGGGATAATTATTAAGGCCGTACCTTTTAGTATTCCATATTGTGCAAACATTGAAATTTAAAATTAAGTCTTGGCGCCACTTAAAGAAATCTGTTGTAAAGAGATGAAGCCATCAAACCATTTCCTTTCTGAGCCATTCAAAAACCCTTGATTCATATCTGACTTAGTCCTAAAAACATGCAGATGCTATGCATATATTTAAATAGTTTTTAAAGAAAGTAACAAAGTTGAAGCTTTAAGTAAAGTAGCATGACAGATACCAGGAATATGTTAAATATTTAAGCATTTCCTGACAAAGGGTTCCTCTAAAAGTTTTATACTTTCAGGCTCTAATGGACTCGCTTGTAAAGTGAGGATTAACATCAAAAGTTTCCGTTTCCTCAAACCCCTTGTTACATTTTTTTTAACTGTCCTGTTAATCAAGGTCTAAATGCTGTTCTTGTCTTCTGTCTTTTATCAGGGTGCTGCTCACAAACACTCAGCCAGCTGCCTCGCTGAAGCCAAACACCAGCTGACTCTACCCAGAGAAGAAATGGTCCATTTCTGCTAACCTGTGGGAGAACTTTTCACACTGAGCCACGTGACTGGCCATCACGCGCTCGAAGCGGACTATATACAGCGCACACTGTCATCTTGCTCTGCTGCCTCTGAAGATAATCTGTGTGAACTGGAAAAGAAGTGATCAAACATTTAACAGAGGAGAGTGAGGCTGAAACTGAGAGGGAAGGAAAAAAAAGAACGGAGAAATACTTCTCCCTCTGAACCAAACTCTCACAGCTGGGGTTCTGCATCAGGCCAACCTGTCTATCACAGCCTCAGACGTACTCATTACCACAAGTGAGGTGCAAAATTTATGTTGAAATAGTTTCTATAACACGCCCAGTAATAACGGATCACATGTTCAGAAGGACTCTTAGCAGGACTTTTCTGATCTGTGGAAATATCACTCGGTTTCTTCTTCCTCGTTAATTAAAGGCCCTACCTGGTAATTCAAAGACAGCGCAGCATGGCACAGAACTACTTCTGAATGACCCACTGCTTGCATGAGTATCCAGGACTGCTACTGACTTCGAGAAAGGACCCTTGAGCACTCAACCATCTTCTGACTGTCTGCCCAACTGTAGCATTTGGGTGTGGAGGGCTGATTTCAGAAATAGGCCTTTGGATGCTTGTTGAAGATGACTTGAGTTGGCAGGCCTAAAAGCCCCCTACCCCAGAGAGAGAAAGAGCTTGGCAGTAGGACACACACTGCACACAAATGTGGGTGCCCAGGCGGCTTTGAGCCATGCTGGTGTTGGTTCTCGTGGAGCCCTGGAGTACAGGCTATCATCATCCCTATCATCATTCACCCAAGCTGAGGAAGACTCAACGGCCCCAAGGAGCCAGGCTACACTTCTAAACGAGGAGAGTTGGAAAGGGTGCTAACACACACAGTTCCACAGCTACACCCTCAATCACACAAAGAGACACACTTCTACTGCTCTCCACGAATCTTCCATACAGAGAAGACAAAGCTTCGACGGACGTGAAAAGGCACAGAGAGACTGAGCAGGTTAGCAACCACTCTACAATCACATCCTGTGTCACTTAGACTTTTTACACAAACACACACACACACACGTTCACAAAAGGATTTCTTTCTTCATTAAAATCAATGATAAACAACATACTTCTATTGCTCCTAGCTACATGGTCAGAAAAAAGTGATAAACACACTCTAGTTCTGTGCCGCAATGAATGCTTTTATTTCAGTCATGATTGAAATGTTAAAGGGGGAAAAAAGCCACAAAGAGAGACAAGGACAAGGATGCCGAGGCCTAGAGGGACTGAAATTAGAGAGAAGTAGGGAGGGTCTGATGCATCTAAACAAAAAAGAAATACTAAGTCCCCATGGAGGAGGGAAGAGAGGAGGACCAGGCTGGAGGACGAAAGCAGAGCTGATTGATCCAATGTCAATGTGTAGGAATCAACAGCGGACCACTGAGCTAACGATGAAAGAGGATTAGAAATAGAGAGAGGGAAGGAGGACGACCACACGAACACTTCTGTAAACAAACCTCAGAGTGGATATAATGAAAAATTGTGTTAGGGAGGAGATAAAGGTGGGCGGTTGGCAGAAGTTGTTAGATGGCGAGAAAGATAGAGAGATGTGAGAGAGGAGAGTGCCATAACAGAGAACGACAGTTGAAGACAACAAGCCAGGGACGGGGGGAAAGGCAGGAAATCTATGGATCTTTAAGAGGATGTGTCAATGGGGAACCTTGGGATGTGCGCAAAAACACATTCAGGTTTGTGCCAAGAGGATATTTATGAAAGGGAAGCAGGGACAGTGTGGCACCAAAGCATACGCTAGTTAATATTCATGGAGCTTCCCCTATATTGTCTCTGCTTCTACCTTGACATTCTTTTTCATGCGAGTATGTCCCTGTCCCTTGCTTTTCTGTGTTTCGTAGACTAGGAGTGCTTGGAAAAAGTTGAGCTAAAAATACAAAAAAAAAAATACCATAAAAGTCCACGTTGAATTGTGTGGCATACATTTTTTTCCAGCCTTACATATCAAATAGTACCGGTGTAAAGCTGAGACAGGAGCTGGATGGTGTTGATCTAGTTTATACACACACACACACGCACACACACACACACACACACACACACACACACACACACACGTTACAGATGCACACACAAGCTTGTACAGGTAAAGAAATGTGGCGACTCTATACCTATCTTCCAGAAAATAAACAATACTAAGCCATTCTTTTTGCAGTAAACTCGGCTGATACTGACTAGAGTCTTCACTGCCAGGAACTCATTTCCTCTCTCCTCCTCTGACTGACTGTCCAACTCTCCATCTGTCTCCTTTCCTTCCCTCCCCCTCCTCCCTCCTCCCCCCTCCTCCCTTCTCCCTCAGTCTCGTCTATTGTTGCCATCTCTTGTTTGCTTTGCATGGACTTTGACTGCAGCCAAGGGGCAATTTTGCATCTAGCACTGAATTCACATACACACACACCAACACATACATGCATGCACAGAAGGGGGAAGAAGAAAAAAAAAACACTTGCCTTCAGAGGATTTGTTTATCAAATGTGCTGTCAAATCATGTCAGGCATTTCACATCAGGGCACATTTTCCAGCCCCGAGCTAACCAAAAGAAAGCATCCAAACCAGTACACCACAGTGTAATTTGTACAACTTTTGCTACTGTATATGATCCGTCTTCTATAAATAGTGTGCTGTGAATGTGAGCGCACCGAGATCATTTTATCTAAATTGTAAATTCATGTTACTGATGTTGGTGTCAGGGATTTGCCGAGAGACAAGTCATAAAACATCGAGCGAGGAACGTATTAATGTTGCAGAAAAATGCTTCTCTGTTTAACATCTCGCTAAAACATTTCAGGGGATTTCAGGACCACTTTACTGAATAATTTATAGAAATTTCACCAACAATAACAACCAAGAGAAAACATGCATTATACATGTCAGCTTGTACTGAGATTGTGTTCTGTATGTGAGTGCTTTCTGTTCAGTTTCTTTACTTATTAGTGACTAGATTTCTGTGTGTGTGTGAATTGGTCACAACCTCCAACAGATGCCTCATGGTTCTCAATACACAGCAGGAGACTTGTTAAAGCTTGCTCTCTATCTTTTATTTACTATACATGCATTCTCTTCTCAGTTTTATTTGGGGGTTAGATCTAGTGCAGTCAAACCATCAACAGCACTGTCAGCAATTCATCTGATTCTCTTTTTCCCGATCTCTCCTCCATCTTAGTTTTATGTCACTCACTCCATCTCAGTTAATCTCCTCAGAAAAAAAAAAATCTTTCCCATATTTTCCCTCCACTGTCCAATTTTCTCCATCTCCGTCACCCCTTTGCTTTCTCTGATTCTTGTAATCTTCCTCTTCAGCTCACTCCACCGTTCATCGCGCTCTCTGCTTCTAAATGTCCGTTTTTCTTCTGCTTGGTTGCTCTGACCCATAAATACTGAACGGCCCCTCTAAAGGATGTCGGACTGTTTAATATCCACATCTCTCTCACTTTAGACATTCAAAAACCTTACTTTTAGCAGAGGGCAGAATGTACAGTCTTTTGGTTAAGACATTTTACAGTAATAGGTTGACAGCGTGTCTATGTTCTACTTTTAATTGAATTACTTTTTCCTTATTCAAGCAGTTTTTTCTGTGTTACAATCTTTGTGCTTGTTCTAATCCGGTTTCCTCTCTTTCAATCAGGAGCTGTGTACCAAACCAACATGGCAGCCGAGAGTCTTGCTGAGCTCCGTGATTGGCTCTTTTTACTCCTCCTTTGCCTCACCTTGTTGGCAGAGGTGCTGGAACTAGCAGCAGCGGCAATCGCCATGGAGACTGGTGAAGGAGATGAGGGTATCGTTTGCCCCTCGGTGTGCCGCTGCGATGAAGGTTTCATCTACTGCAACGACCGCGGCCTCAGTATAATTCCTCCACTTCCGTTGATGGCTGCCATCCTCTACTTGCAGAGCAATCGGCTGAGTAACGCTGGGCTGCCTCCCTCGCTGGAGCGCAGTACTTCCATAAGAGTAATATACTTGTATGCCAACCAGTTGGATGAATTTCCTATACACCTCCCACCTTCATTACGAGAGCTCCATTTGCAGGATAATAATATACGAACGTTACCGAGGTCATCTCTGGCCAAGTTACCATTACTAGAACGATTACACCTGGATGATAACTCTATATCAACAGTTAGCATCCAAGAGCGAGCTTTTTCTGGGACTCCACGGCTTCGACTGCTATTTCTGTCTCGGAACCACCTGTCAAGCATTCCTGCAGGCTTACCAGCGTCGTTGGAAGAGTTGCGGTTGGACGACAACAGAATCAGCACAATCCCAACGCATGCCTTTCGTGGGCTCTCCTCCCTGCGACGCTTGGTTCTTGATGGGAACCTTCTGGCCAACACACGAATCGCTGACGACACCTTTTCCCGTCTTTCCAACCTGACTGAGCTCTCACTGGTCAGGAATGCACTGCAGTCTCCTCCAGTTAACCTACCTTCAAGTCACCTCGTGCGACTTCATTTGCAAGACAACGGAATGACTCACATTCCACGAGGTGCACTGGATGGGATGCGGAAGTTACAGAAGCTGGACCTGTCAGGAAATAATCTGACCAGCTTGCCACGAGGACTTCTGAAGGACACCGAAGGCCTGGAGCTGCTACTGTTGCGAGGAAACCCCTGGTACTGTGGATGCAACCTTCGCTGGCTCCATGCCTGGCTGCACAGCCGAGGGGCAGCAGTGACTGTTAGGGGTCTGACCTGCCAGGGTCCTGAGCCTGTGAGGGGCCAGGTCCTGAGGGACCTAACTTCTCTAATGGAGCAATGTGAAGGCCCCCCTGCTGGTCCTAGTACCGGAATGGGGGTAAACCCAGGAGAGAAAGATGGAGGAGTTGAAGATATTGGCCAACCAGGAGGCCAACCAGTTGCTTCAGTTCCTCATGGCAGCACTACCACTGCCTCCCTGTTGGTCCCCACACAAGGTTCCCTCTTCACCCTGAGAGCCAAGCGACCAGGCCTTGTTATGCCTCTGCCTCCAGGTGAAGGGGGACATGTATCTGGAGAGGCTCTGGAGCTGACTGTAAAACCTCTCTCTTCGGATAGTGTACTAGTGACCTGGTTGTGCCCACAGCCAGCACCCTCCTTCCGCCTATCATGGCTCAGGTTGGGTAGCAGTGCAGCTCTTGGTTCCATAACAGAGACTCTTGTACCTGGAGAGAGGAGGCAGTACCTCCTTACCCAGCTCACGCCGCGCTCCCATTACCTCATCTGCCTGCTGCCACTACCACAGGAGCCTTCCTTTGTGGGTTCCAGCATGGGTTCATCTCGAAGTGGCAGCATGGACACAAACAGTAAAGACTCAGCCCCAGCCTGTGCACAGATAGAGACTGGGGATGCTCTGGTCAACCCAGGAGGGGAGGGTTCAAATGGAGAGGGTCAGGACTCTGAACTAACAGCCCTGCCTTTGGCTGGGATTATAGGAGGTGCCACGGCATTGGTAAGCCTGCTGTTAATCTTTGGCATTTTCTGCTGGTATGGACAGAGGGCGGGGTACATGTCCGGGGACTCAGGCTCATACAGCAGGGGCCGAGGTGGAAAACATTATGATGACTATGTAGAGTCAGGCACCAAGAAAGACACTTCCATCCTCGAGATCAGGGCCCCACCAGCAGGGTTTCAGATGACTGCTATGGCCCATCAGCCACTCCAGCCTAGGCTGGAGGATGTCACCTACATCCACACTATTTTCCCCTCTTCTTCCTCTTCCTCCCAAGCAAACGGGACCTACCGGAGCAGCCACGGAGCTGGCAGCCTCAACGGTACCATCCTCAGCCAAACCAGCCACCATCATGCCACTTATGGTACTAACCGTGGCTACAGAGAGGGTGGCATCCCAGACATAGATTATGCCTACACGTGATGATACATGGACACACTCCCTGAGCCACGAATGCCAGGCGCCATTTCTGTAAAGGTGACCCCATGGCTGGTGGCCATTTTGTCCTTGGTTTCCAAAGTACCCTCTGTGCCTCTGCTGGTTCAATTCTGATTGGTTTGCTAGGAAGAAAAGACTTCAGCTATGTTGATTGGACTTTGCTATTGAGTGACAGGCGTAAGAGTCCTACTATACTCTTCTACTGTATTCTAAATGATACAGTAGAGTCTTCTTTCAGCGCTACTTATAGTTATAAATGGTTATGTTTTCTCTTTTGGATATCTCAGTGTCTTTCGAACCTACTGTTTCTCTCAGATCATAATAATACACAGTAACTTATTTGAGGTTGATATACTAGGCTTAGCTGATTTAGCAGGAGATATATTTATAATATGAGGAAAGGCACTTGATGTGTATAGAGATAGCTCTCATATCTTCCTACCAACTGTAAGCTCTGTGCTGTGTAGATAAAAGGGATGACAGGGGAAGAAATCAATGGTTGTTATAACCCACAGATGACAATGCATCATGGTTGACATGAAAAGATGTGTTCCTATCCCCCTCCTTTCCCTCTAGTTTACCCCCCTCCTTTTTAATTTTTCCTCCTTTCCGCCTCTTTTTTTTTTGGCTGAGGCTCTTTCCTTTTATTTTTCTCTTGTCTTTTGTGGTGCCTTGAGCAGAGAACGACTTTGTTCTCGCCAAGGGAGCTGACAGCAGTGATAACAGTTCTGACAGAGACGGGAGACACAAACCACAGCATAGGGAGACTAATGAGAGGGGGAAAGAGAGCGAGAGAGAGGAGGGCTGATGGATAGATGGATAGATAGAACATAAAAGAAGACAGGGGGAGAAAGAGCAAGAAAAAAAGGGTGCTGTTTTGGGGATGAGAAAGTAAAAGAGGTGTGTTGGCTTAAGGCAGAGAGTGAAGACAGAAAGGGAAGAAAGGAAGATAAGTGAAAGAAGGGCGTGTGACAAATTCGGCAGCAGGAGGTAAAAAAAAGCAGACAAAAGGAAAAAGAAGATGGGGGACCGTGAGGGGTGCGGGCGGGGTACAGAAGAGAGGTGACAACTGGAATAATGCGGTATCATCATCTAAAAAATGTCTGAAGTTTTACCCACAGTGTCTTCAACACTGCATTCAGCTAATACAGGAGTTATAGCAGACTCTTCCTTCAATGACCGATGCTTTAAGCTGCTTGTGATTATGATGAATCAAAATGAATTTATTTATTTTTGGGGCAGTTTACAGCTTTTGTTTTGTGTATACATGGATCCTTTCCATTCTATATATCATAATTTTTAAGAAATGCTTGTAAGACGACAGGAGGGACAGAGGCATGGTAAGACGATGCAGAACAAATGATGAGATGGAGAACAAAAATTATTGAACATCTCCCTCTCAGAGTTTAGAAAAATTACTGCATGTACCCAATTTACACAGTGGTCTGGTCTCATTATTAAATTACCTTTGCAAATGAAGAGGAAGAAACCTAATCACACATCTTATTATAGTATCTCATTATCTCTTTGAGGCTGGTTAAACCTTGTTAATTGAAAATAAGTTTTAGCAGCTAATGATTTTTGGTGAAAGTCAGAGCTACTGGAAGTGGAAGTACTCTTTGCAAAATTCACATACCTTTTAGATTCGGTTATGAAAGTTGTAGCAATGTCCCCATCTGTACCTGGTTCAAAATACAAGGGGATGGACAAAATGATCTATCGGGTTTTTTTTCATTTCATATTGTAAGATATAAATTGGAAAACTGGTCTCAGAAAAAACTATCAGACATGATTTTCAAAAATCCACAAAACAGATAACAAATGATGGTACCTTACCATGTCCTCGTATGACATTTCAATAGTCATCTTATAATGTATGCTATTTATTTGAAAAAGTCCAGCCTTAGTAAACTAACAGTGAGAGCCTCCTCAGCATGGTAAAATAAAAAAAGCTGATAAATGTGTCGAGTTTGAATGATTAGTCACTTCAATCAATGAACAGACGTATAATCTGCCACTATTTAAGAACTGAATGAATCACTGACTTGGGTTTTATTTGGCAAAAAAGCCTTTTTCAGTTTCCCAGCTGTGAGTGTTAACTGCATTCCTTTCTCTGTGATATTCAACTGGCCCACTGGAGTTGATTTATTAATCAAAAACTACTGAAAATTGCAAATTGATGTGATTCATTCTGAAGAGGTGAAGTTTGTCAGTCGACTCAGGTCCTCTGGTATTTATAGGCCTTAGTGCAGCATAGATGCAGATCTGTTAACAGGATCACAGCCTTACCGCTTCACTGTGCAGTTAAACAGACAAACAATCGGCAAGAAGGAAGCAGCACCTGCTTTCTGATTGCTTCTCCCTGACCCCACTAATATACTTTAAGGGTATAGGAACTTTAAAGAGAAACACTCATTAACAGCCTGAGATTCAAAGAGGAAGAGGGTTGAAGGAGAAAGAAGAGCAAGGCCGTAGAGAGGAGGACGGGGAGGACTGATATACATATACTATATAGAGCCTGTAAGTGTTGAAACCCATTCTTACTTTCAGTTGCTCTCTTTTTCTTTTCCAACCCGTGTTACTGGATACCAGTAACGTTGGAGGAGCTCCGGTGTGGGTGTTTAATTTTCTCTCTGCATTTGTTTTTTGGTATTTTTTTGTTTTTCTGAAGAGCACTGAAGCTTCCTTTCATTCTGTGCAGAAATCCTTTTCCTTTAAAAAGAGTCACCCTCAGATGTGATAATGAAGACACTCTTATGTATAAACATAAAAATGGGTGCAAAATGCTATTCCATTTATTGGTCTGTCGTCTTTTTTTCTACACAGATGAATAAAGACTTCTAAAAGGAAAAAGCAGTTTCATGAGTTCTCATTGTGTGTGTGTGTGTGTGTGTGTGTGTGTGTGTGTGTGTGTGTGTGTGTGTGTGTGTGTGGGGTTCATTAAATGAGAAACAAAGGCTGAAGATATCAAATAATGCACTGGGATGGCTTAAAAAAATAGAAATCAATGGGAAGCTGAGATTATTAATATGATTTATGACAAGCTGGAGTGGACCTCGTTAAATCACACACACTCGATGAATTCATCGGCTGCTATTCACTCCGATTCCATTTGGAGGAATCTGCCGGCCCGTAGCTGACATACTTGTGTGTCTGCTCCTGAGAAGTTTGCATGCTGGCTTAGTTTTACCAAGCAACTCAAAACAACAAGCATGTGTGCGCATTTGGATGTGTTTATGCTCTGTGGTTCTGCATTTGGGTGAAGACATGCCTTTCATTCAAAGTGAGTGCTAATGCTTGTGTAAGCATGGATCAATATAACGAACGGGGGAGTGTATAAGTGTCCATCTAAGATTAAGTGACGGCGCTGGGTGTTTGAGGAGGATGGAGTCAAAGAGAAATATACTTTATGCTGATGGAAAAGGTTTGTTGTACGGAGTGAGCCGTCGGCGTCTGATGGGGAGATAAAGACAAAGAGCCGACTCTACATGAATGTTTATCTAAAGGGTTTGTGATTATATATCTGTGTGTGTGTGTGTGTGTGTGTGTGTGTGTGTGCGCGTGTGTGCACGTCCTCCGCCCTGAGTTCTCGTCTGTCATTATGTGGGCCTTTCACTGACACAGTCCATTATCTATCGTCGAGCCCTCCTGCTTAATTATTCTAACTCACAATTCACCCAATAAGAACATAAATGCTCACAGCAGAGTCTGAGGGATGCGTCTATTGAGTCTGAATTTCACTTCTGCAACATTACAAATGAGATCACAGAAGGACTTTTTAAGACATTAATGAACATTGCTCATATGTCACATATCAGAATATAATCCTCCCGAGGAAGGAAACAAGAACAAGCACTAAGTGATTTATCTAGTTTTATGCATTACTTTTTCTTTGTGTGTATTTCTGAATACTCAGACTCAGTTTCTTTAACAAATGAGCTCGACTCACCGATGTGCAATAAAATGGTCGGCTGCATTTTAAACTCCATGCTCAGTATTTTCTTCACCACAGGGCTGTTAGGAGTGATGTGGAGCTGTATCTCACAGTCGAGTGTCCTCTGGTGTTTGCATGCATTAAAAGCTTCCTCCAGAAAAGGTCAATGTATTCCTCTTCATGCACGCATTTGGCACAATGTATATACGTTTGCATACACTTACTCAGCTATGCACAAGGAGCAGGATCATTTCAGCAGTGTGAGGTCTTTGCACAGTGTGTTTAGATAAAAACGTCATTCATTAAAGGGAATTCTCAAAATAATTTTACAGACTATACTTCGTGTGTATAAGATAAGATAAGAGATAAGAGAGTCCTTTACTCGTCCCACAACGGGGAAATTCAAGTGTCACAGTAACAGGTAGACAGTGCAAAAAAAATGTATAAAGCAAACAAGAGCCTATAAAATATCAATTATTAAAAAGTTATTTGCAATTAAAATTTTAATTAAAGAGGTAAAAAATAAGCATATCTTACACACATATATATATATATATATATATATATATATATATATATATATATATATGTATAAATAAATTAGTTGTTATAGATTCTGACCACTGCAGGAAGAAAAGTCCTGCTGGCCTTCTTCACCAGTCTGTTCAGCTTCTTCCTTTCAGCAGCAGAGATGTTGCTTCCCCAGCAGACCACTCCAAAGAAGATGGCTGATGCCACCACAGAGTCAAAGAAGGACTTCAGAAGAGCCCCCCCACACCAAAAGACCTGAGTCTCCTAAGCAGAAAGAGTCTGCTTTGTCCCTTCTTGTACAGCGCATTTGAGTTGTCTGACCAGATATATATCAGGTATACGCCTGATGTGCAGTCTAAGGGATCATATCCTCATCAAACAGTAACAAAGGTTTACACAACATCAAAAGACCACATACTACATCCTCACTCAGTAACTTAATGCAAACACACAAACTTGGATCTGTTTCAAATATGCTGTTGGACACACATTGTTCACCTTTGAGGAGCCAGATGGAGCCGAGTAACACTGACATGTTCCCTTAACAACCACACAATGCAAGAAACCAGTGACAAGCCTCAGAGGAATAAACTGATCCAAGAACAACAACAACAACAACAACACATTAGGATGTGGTTTAGGTTTTCAGTAGCAATAGATGGAGAGAAAAACACTGGAGATAAACAAGTTGGAGAGAAAAAAAACCAAGACAGCCTTCGGGGACAACAACACCGACTGTATGAATAAGGCTGTCCGTCAGGAGATAGAGAGCTGCTGTGGTGACACTGCAAGACACCTTTTTTGAGAGGAAGGAAAAAGGGAAGGAAAAAAAAATCTGCCACGCTGTAAGCATGTACAACAAGATAACCAAATTGAGCTCTTACTGGAATTGGTTTCCATTCAACTTCCAGGCCTTGTGTGTTTTATCTTTTAATTTAACTCAATTATGAGCCTGTATACTAGTGGACTTTGCACAACCTTGCTGTTAGGGAAAAAAAAGCATGTGAAATCAAGGGAAATTAAAAGCATTTATAACCTTAGGTAGACTTTGTGCTATTTGGCTGATTATCTGTCCTCGTCTGACATTAAGTGAATAATTGATGGATTTCTTTTCTTCAAACCATCAACCATGCAGTTTCATCTCCTGCCTACACGAGCAAATTGTGAGGAGGAACAGCTTCAGCTGAGGAGTGCTTTAGGCAGCAGGCTCCTGCTGGATGAGGGTCTTCCTCAGCTCTCAGCCTTCACTCATGCCCGGCTTGCTGCCCACCTCTGCGGGGCTACACTCTCCCCTTGCGCGCACACACACACACACACACACACACACACACACACACACACACACACACACACACACACACACACACACACACACACACACACACACACACACACACACACACACACACACACACACACACACACACAACACACACACCTCAGCACTTGTAGTTATGGCAACTTGTGATTTCTCTGGAGTACCGACTCTCAGTCTTTGTCCTGCAGAGGCAGACACATTGCAGCCAAAAAAATAAATGAATTCCAGGAGCACGGTAAATTATTCATTACCGAGTCGAAAAAAGCCACAGAGTGCATTGTGATCATAGCAGAGGTCCGGCACAAACAATGTGGTGCTGTTTCAAGGTTGTTCTTTTGGCAATGAAGCACAGAAATTGAAAAAATATCAACAAATGTTTTGCAGAATAATGTAATAAGAACTATTCAGCAAAACTCTCCCTCTACTCTAATTTCAGGAGGAGCAGGTTCTAACTGCCCTCGCTCCAACTTTTAAGGTTTTAATGGCGGCAAACAATTAAGAGATAAAGCAGGTGATGTTTAGTGTGTATCTGTGAGTCAATAAACCCCATTAAAAGACAGAGAGCAGCACAAACTCTACCTGTCAACAAGTATTCTGTGGTTGAACAAAGCCACAGCACTGGGGCTCAGACGCTGTCTGTGCCTGGATAGATGGAATGATTTTTTCATATTTCCTGTCATCCCCCCTAAAGACAATCTGGCAATAAAAATGAGCTCCGCCAAAACAAAACAAAAACTCTAAAGAACAACATGTTGGAGGTTATCAAGGACATATTTTATTTGCAGATGTGCTGAGGGAAAGAAAAACTTCAGTTTGTTTAAGTCAATCTAAAAGCAGTCTACACAAAAACAAGTGATGAATTTACAAATGTAAGATGTCCAACTCTGTGACTAACACGGTCACAGAAACAACTTCAAGCCCCTGTGAGGAGGGTTTTTGCTTGTAAACCAGACCATCAGCGACAGTATTGATTTGTTTTCTGATTAGTTATCTGCAAATCAGTAAAAAAAAAATGTATCTTTGCTATTTTAGTTCCCTTTCGTCACACCATAGTTAAGTCACAGCTGCGTCTCCCTCCTCTTGCTGCTGCCGTGATGGAAAATAATGACACCACTCTGCTTTTGAACAGTACATTTCACTTAGAAAAAAACTCCCAGATGGCTCAGTTGACAAGCCAAAAGTCATATGCACTTTATGTTGAACAAAAAGTACTTTGAGTTTGAGCTACCACCTAGACGCTAAGCATACAGCTCAACAGACTGATGTTAGCGGGTAGTCAACATTTGTGGAAGACTCGGGTCTAAGGGACGTACTGTCATACTGTTGCGGGGAAACAAAAGTTTCTCACAAACAGGATCTGCATGAAACAGAGAAAGCAGCTAAACTGGAACTGCTGAAAAGTGCAAATGCTGTCACGTTAGCTTGGGATCATTAATCATCAGTGAGTCATACAAGGTATTGTAGAATAACTGCACACCATATTGACATTTTATACATGCACTCCTGCATATTTTTTATGTATAAAAGTGTCATCCTTAAAATTACAAAAATAAATTAAAAGTGTGCTTCACAGAATAAGCACTCTGAAGTTGTCTCCTACCTTGAAATAATGGTTTCAAAGCACATTGGTGCAGCATTTATTTGAATTACAAATCTAAAATTCAAGATCATAAAGTTCATTTCATGGTATTCAATTGGTTACCAAATTAAGACACTCACTATAATTAATATCGACTTTAAAACTGTTAGAAATGCACAAAATTAAGCAAAGGCTTTTGCTTTTGCCTCATTAATAGCGTGAAGACTCATTCTTCTACAGTGGAAATCTGATAAACCTTCCTCATTCAACAGCTGGATAGGAGAAATGCTCTCCATGCTGCAACTAGAAAAAAGGAAACTTAATCGAGCCAACTGTCCTGAAAAATATGATGCCATTTGGTCAAAATCTGAGTCCATCGTGAAACTCTCTTTTGGTTTTTGGTGATGTAATTATTCATGTTTCACATTTCAAAAAGTGATTCAGTGGGATTCACCTTTGAAATTATGTGATTAATCACAATTATAAAATGTATCAATTAACAGCCATAATTAGTAACATTTTTCACAAAATTAAAACATCATAAACAAAGACTTGCAGCTGATGGCGAGTGGAATCATCCCAAAGGTAAATATCTTATGGGCATTAGATAATTAATTTGTGTGCACCAGATCAGAATTATCACCCTGTGGTTCTGCCAAGGTTCTGTTCATTTTTACGATAAGATATAAAATGCGAAATGATCATTTAAATAACGATTAGCAAACATGTTAATTTTAATATAATCAAAGGCGTAGATTCAGTTATTTGCTCATCCGAAACATTCTCCAATATGTTCACTGTCTACTCCCTTGGAGTATGGGCTGCTCCACACTTTATAGGCTATCCTTTTCATGATACTGTGTGGCTTTTTTAAAAATGAAAGGATATATTCGTGACCAGTTTTTAAAGATTTATGTCCTAAGCAGGAAGAAATAGGCTTAGAGCTGAGCGCCACACACAGAGCATTAAGGTCAGAAAAAGGGCAACTGTTGGTTTTGGTCTTTTCATGGGACCGCAGGACATAAAAATAAAATAAAAAAACAGAAAATGCTGGCCTTTACCTGAGCAGCCTTTGCACCTCACACAAAGGCAGCATCTTTAAATACTATATTAACACTTCAGAAAATCTTGGGGCAGACACTCTCACTAAACACACAACTGCACAATACAATGGAAAGATTATCAAAACACACAGTCGCACACAGATAACTGCCTCGCTTGTGTGTGTGCAGGAAACCAATCCAGCACACACACATGCTGCTGTTGTTGTTGCAGAAGACACACAAAGTTAAGGCTGTGATAAATCTTTCCTCTGCTTGACGTTACTGTGATTGAGGAGTCCTGATGCATCACAGCGCCCTTGACTTTTTTTTTCTTTTTTTCAAATGAAAGACAAACTCACCTTCTGTTTGCTTTCAGTTTACTTCACACACTCCATGAAGCACGCATCAAACTGTTATTCTAGGAATAAATGTTCCCTCTTTTTAATCACTGAAATATGATGTGTGATTAAAGAAGTGCGCTGACCAAAGAACTGTCCTTGCTCATGCACTAGGAAACAGGCGTCTGCCAGGGGCTTGGAAAAATATAATTTTATGCTTTACTTACCTGCAGTGATTTGAAAAAAAAATCCACAAGCTCAACAAATTATGGGCTCAGTAAAAGCTGTCACTTGGATTAGACAGGTTAGGTAAATCGTGGAGGGGGGGGGGGGGGTGAAAGGAACGGTGCATTACATGCCACAGAGGTTAATGCTATCCTCTCTGAACTTATATCACCATTAGAAACTGAAGAGTGTACGGTGTTCAAAATAGATCTTCTGTAGACATTTCATCTTTGAGAGCGAACCTGATTAACCAAACACACTGCCTCAACTTCTACGAACATCATATAAAGTATGACCTGATGCACACATCGATCAACACGTCTGTCAGTCCTGTTCGTCTCTCTGCATGCCCATCCGGCCTGTGGACAAAGCTTACAACAGGATAAGTGGATAAATAGCTCCCATAAATAGTCCTGTCATTTCCTAAGCTCTGATAATGCAGCAGGGCCGCCAGCATTGGGCACCACTTCACAACAGCGCCTGATAGATCACAATTACAAGATGGTAATTCTGTGCAGTGTGTGTGCGCCGTGTACTCCCTGTACTCTGTGCGTGTGTGATTATGTGACAAAAGCAGCGTCTGTGATGAGGACATGTGCGCAGACAATGAGGGGGGCCTTGTATGGGCTGGTGGAGAGAAGAGGGGAGGACTCAGGGTTAGATTAAAGCCCATTTTGGAGGTTACAATGATACATCCTTTGTACTTTGTTCACTAAGCTATGATTACAAAGATGAGAGAAAATGGAGGCTTATTGTCGGGGCTGCATTATACTTTATTATTCAAATAACGCAGCCTACAATGAGGATAATCTTCCCCCAATGTGCTTTTAATTTCCATATCTCTCTTTTTTTCATTCCATCTCTTGTGCCTCTCACTTCAACTCAAAATTATCTGCACAGCTGGTTCAGTGAGACGAGGCTGGATTCAGATGTCCCGAGTCTAAATGAAAAACATCAATCATCAAAGGTTGATAAACTCATTTTAAAAAGCCATTCATCAGGTGATTGTGCTTGTACTTAGCGTGCATTTCTTTTTTGGGAGCTGCTCAATTATTCGACCTGCACGGCCAAGGAGACGAGGACTTGGGATGCGCAGCCAAAGTCTTAATGCCAAGCTGATTACTTGTCTGGCACCAAAACCAATATTTGGAAATAAAAGGGCAAGCGGTACTCTGTGATTGTCATAAAGAAGTGGATATGCAAACGATTATTGCTATACTAAGAAGTGCATTAAGCGAGACAGCAAAGAAAATTGAACCCTGCCCTGCACGACGAAACACATACGAGTCTGACAGCCGGCTGCTTCACTAACTGCTCATTACTGTCGCACTGTCACAACCTCAGAGGGCTCCCTTTATACAATATCATTAGCCCCGGCCACATTTAGTCGGCCATTTTGAACGTCAAATGTCCTCAGAAGGCCTCAAACAAAGTGCCTGTCGGATCAGCCAAAAGCTTTTGAAATGCACAGATCATTTAGAATTTTTATTTGTATTTAAAACATCACTCTCTTTTTTTGTACATCGAGACGGAAAAAAGGATCAAATTAGACTTTGAAGTTTAAGACTTTTCCATTACTGCCTTCATACCTTGTGTATCTCTTTAATCAATACTAAGATGACACTGATTGTCTCAAAGGACATATTTTTTCTCCCAGGGTAGAACGATGAGATTCTTCATGAAGACATGCTTCTCTGCCAAAGTTTTAGTACTTGTACTCTATTTTTATTCTAATTATTTAACTTTAATTCATATTTCTTGAAGCCCACGCAATATTTATTGTTTTAAAATAAGCTCTATGATTAATTCTTGGCCCGACTTTCTGACGTTGGAACAGGCAAGGACTGTTACTTTTCAAAACAAACAACCTGACAATCACGCCCACTTTCTGTAGCAATCAGCCAAGTGTGTGGAGGTGTTAATGTAGACAAGGCTTAAACTTCTCTTTCAAGCATCTTTTTAGTATTACGAATTCTGCATGTCTTTGGAGAGAGACTGTCCAAAAGTTGTTATTCACACTGAAACATTAAGTGTCAATACATACATACATGTAAGTGCAGTGTTTCCCACACATGCAACACCTGGGCAGGCTGTCCAAGTATGGTATAGTATAGTATACTGCAGTGTATATTTTTCTTTATTCTCATTTGAACCTCTCCTCTCACACACACAGTAGTATCATATTACACCTGCAGGCTTGTGTAAGCATTGAGGAGGCAAAACGTGGCCATTGCACGATAAAGGGATGTGAATCTCCCTATGCACCTGCACACAGCCACAAATTGTGTCTGGGGAAGCACTTGTACCTCCTCACGTCTCCGATGGTACATTGGAAAGTCCCAGTCAGCAGTTTTGTAAGGGCAACCTCTCTCCCTACCAAGATGCCGAGAGATGGGTTCAATGACCCAGTCACAGTTGTTTTCAATTGGGGTTCATGACTCGGTCATGGTTTTTTTCGACTCAGACTCACCAACATTCGGCGCCTATATCTCCCAGTGAGTGGGATGATGTGCCTGTCACGTTGTTGCCCGCACCATCGGAAGAATTAAGGTCATCATGTCCAATCAATATGTTGTAAAATGAAGATAAGGCATGTCTTTGAGACCTTTTGTTCCAAACATTCCCATTACTCTTTCCTATAAATACAGTGAATACAGTTTTTTTCTTGGATTGAACTTCAACTGGACTCCTGGAGTGATTTGAACTTAACATTTTTTCTTCAAGGAAGACTCAACACTTAGAATATTTTTTGAGAACATGAACTTAGATTGAGACCAGGCAAAGTGTTTTAGAAATTATTACACATCAATATTACATATATTCACTGACCCTTCTTACATTTTTCCATTTTTAACCCAAATAAGATCATCATCTGTGATCACTGATTTAGTCCATCTTTTGTCGCTGTCTGTCCCCCGCCTCTGTCAACCTGCAGCGCCTGACACATGCTCTGCAGGTGATCAGAGAGAGCGTTAGAGAGAGAGGAGAGAGATAGAGCAGCCCAACATTACGTCCCTCCTGTCAATGCATTCATTGAAGTGTGTCATCTCGAGTTAATTATGAATCCTCTCATGCTGCTGGTTTCAAAGTTATGCATAGCCACTTGCTGCTGATGTCATTCAGCAGTCCCTTAGTTTTAGATTGTTGGGTTATTTAGAGGTCTCATCCATACGCAGGTCACCTGTTGTGATAATGCACTAGTGAGGAAAGGGTTTCAAAAACAACAGTTGTGTTTTCTGGGCGTCTTTATGAAACGTGCTGATGATTATCTAAAGATCAGACACTTTAGGTGATGAGAAACTGGAGGAGGCGGGGCGGGACACACTGCTGTGTGTAATAGGCACAGCATTTTAAAGCCCCCAAAAATCCATTTCCTGTTTATTGTGAGACATGTGCGTTTGATGCATTGCCTGAATGTCTGTCTTGCCACAATTTTTTGATTTTGCAACATTTTTCTAATAACTTTGAATCGTCAATGTGTTTACTACAAAATATAAGCGCGGTTTGGACTTGATCGGAGAATAGTCCTTGGGCAATGTCTCTTTAAAACATACCCTTGCGAATCAGTTGAAAAATTGAAAAAAAAAAGATGGCCGACTTCCTGTTGGGATTTGACTATGACATTAGGTATCTTTTTTGTAGGTCTTGGCCAAGCTGCAACATCTGGTCTCAAACTATGAAGCCCATCCACTTGAGGCTGGCTGCAGAAACACCGGAACCCACATACACACCAATTCAAAAAAGACAATCTTTGCAGCATTAATAAACATGTTTAAAGCCTGGTTCAAAAAAGAGTTTTTGCCCAAATAAGGACATGACTGATTTGACTCCCGGTCAGGAACGCATAGCTGTTGGCTCGGAGGCTCAAACTCCTCCCCTTTACCTCACACTCTGCCTGGTTGAGTTCCGCATTTCCAACATGGCTGCCTCCATCGATTGGCTTCAAATGGGTGACGTCAGGGATACTACGTCCATATTTTATACAGTCTATGGTCTTGGCCTGATAGATATGTGAAAAAAATGTCATGCATGTAAGTTGAACTGTGTTGCAGGGGTGCCCAGTTGGAAAGAAGGGGGCACTATTGGGCCATTTTTGGGACTTTTTGCACGGGACCAAACGAATATCAACATGTTGCACGGCCTGATGAGTGTGTGAAGTTTGGTGAGTTTTCAGGCATGTCGAAGGCTCCAAAAAGGCAATTTATTTTACTAGGTAGAGAGAAAGAAAAATCCTTAGGGTTACAATAGGGCCTTCGCCGACCTTGCCGGTGCTAGGGCCCCAATTAATACATAAACTAATCTGATAGGAGAAGTTATTGATAACATAATATGAAAACTGGAATGTCATTGAATACTTTCAACAGACCCCTCTCTACCGGCACAGGTACAGTCAGTCTGTGGGAACACTGAAATGTATAAAACATATTTACATCAACGTCACAGACTTCTGGGACAAAGATCAGGATGAAGTGATAATGGCTGATCTTTCGGAGTGGCCGTTCAGTAGCCTGATCCTCTCACTTAATAGTTGTTTCCCGTCTTTCATGGAGCTTGACATTGTGTTAATGTTAGCCACTTATTTTCCCAAAGGTCAAAGAAAGAGTTTAAGAGCTGTTATTGCTGTAAGTGAGCACACAACAACCTGTGCTCCTGTGTCTCCTAAGTGCTGACACCATTTTTTATGGCAGACATGTGGGCGTTCACTCGGAGGTCTTGATCCTGGCTTATCATTTTGAACAGATGTGAACACTAAGGATGTGGCTCCATGGCTCTTTGTAGTTTATTTTTAAGCCCACTGAACCCTGAAATTCTCAAAGAGAAAGGTGAAATTCCTCGTACGCCTCGCTTTGAGTCTTACACTTTGAGTCTTACTTTTATCACAGACAGATCAAAACAGCTAAAATAAGTCCAGAAACAGCCCCTTCAGAAGATCCTCACCCGGCCTACAAGGACTCACAAAGCTTCACAACAAACGGACACATTTGAACGCAGCACTCACCACGATGACAGATGGACTCTGATGGGCCAAGTGCTGATGATCAAGCTGACTCCTTTTCTCTTTTACTCCCTCATTCACTCCATCTCTTTCCATCTCTTTCCATCTCCCACATTGGCCCAATCAGGCTAATGAGGCTCGCACTTCCTCCGTCCCTTCCTGCTTGCTAAAGTGCCGATTGATCGGAGGGGTGGGAAAGCTTTTAACAAGGGAGGGGTGGGAGAGAAATAATTAGCACGAATGAGCTTTTTTGCTAACTCTGTCTGTTTTGTCTTTTTCTTTTTCAGTTTATTTACTGACCGGGACGACATTAAGGATTAACTCTCCAAGGGTACGTTAACTTCTCAATGTCAGGGTGTAAATCAATCTGAAGCTGTAAACTGAGGCCTGTTCGTCTTTAATGCGGATGTCTCACTTCTCTCAGGTCACAGCCCGGGAAGGATGATGTGGTTATGGAAGAGGGGGAAAAAAAGGCAAGGGAAGAAAGAGGACGAAACTCAAGAGATTCACCATGAAACTATGTAGCTTTTCTTCCATCTTCCCACTCAAATTGAGACAAAAACTGGACATCGGAGCATCCTGCGGAAACTAGGAGCACTGAACCTTGAAAGCTCAGAGTTTTCAGAGCACAGAGAGTGCTAATGTCACTGCCCAAATGACCAGCAAAAGTGCTCTTTCTGACAGTTGTACCATAATTAACTCGGACAGATCTGGACTGGAAAAAACTAGAGCAGCAGCACTGTCTAAATTCATGCTGCAGCCAATTCACAAAGCCGCCGCAGCCTCAAAACATCGCCCACGGCAAAGACACAGATACAAGAGGACAGAGTGGACATAATAACGCAACCTCAGAGCCGCGATGAAAAGTACGAGACACAAGCTCTGAAGTTAGAACAAGACAAGGGTCAGCACTGTGCTTGTTAACAAACCTCAAAGAAGAAGAGAAAGTAGCAGAAATCAACAGAACATGAAAAAGTCAGTCACAAACATGGTTAAAAAAAAGCTTCTTTTAAAGTGAATCTGAGGCTCGTACACCCTGGATCCCCGCAGTAGTAGCACTTAGCTTGTCTAAAGCCTTACAGATATGAAATACGCCCACAGCCTTTCATTTATTTTACCACTGTAAATGAGCCGCTTTAGGAGGGCGTGGAAGAGCAATTCTCTCTTCATTTGATGTGTATTTTGAAATCATGGGGATGAAGTTAAATTCCTTAGAACAAATAAGCAGAGAAATCACTTTGGCTGTAAAATTACCACACTACAGAGATGCATCACTGTGCAGGGACCCCGGTAATTAAACAAGAGAGTCTCTTTAGTGACAGGCAACTCCACAACATTAAAGATGACATTTTTCATTTTCAAATCACTGCTCTATAAAGACACTTTGTT
Organism: Notolabrus celidotus; assembly: GCF_009762535.1. NCBI lineage: Eukaryota > Metazoa > Chordata > Actinopteri > Labriformes > Labridae > Notolabrus > Notolabrus celidotus. The sequence goes on from NC_048279.1 coordinate 21,831,141, forward strand.
AACACACACACCACATTCACAGTCCAAAACGCAGCCTTCTCTTCGGTTCACAGGAGCACTTTTACGGTTGAGACAGCTTTGCTTACACATTAAATACACTCTATTTAAAGGTCCTCAGATACTTTTATCACTTCTGTCACTGGCTATGAATCTAAAATGATGCCCAGTGGATCTGCACTTATGCTTAAATCCATTTTGGAAGCTTTAAATGCAGGGAAAAAATGTAGAGCAAGTCTTGTTCTTTTTTTCCATGATTGATTTTTCACTTTCTTTACAGTGAAAATATCAGGAAGGTAACTTTTTGGCAGAATCTAGAGTAAGGTATCTGTCCTCAGTTATAAAGCTTATGTGGCTTCTTTGAAAAATTGAATTTTTGTTTGGATAGACCTCTGTTTTGTGACATTTACTCTTCCCCTTAATGTCTGCCAGTCATCTATTTAGTCATTTAAGTGACTGCATTTTTGTCACTTCTCATCATTGGTCCTGTTCTCTTCACATTACTCACCAGTCACCGGATTCTAACCCGCCCCTCATCAGCCCCATTCAGCTCACTCTGAATAAAAATAAGAGGGAATAAACTGCTATAGTTGTTTTTTTCTTTGCAGGTTTTGCCTTAACTCCAGATTTGTTTTCTGCTGAAGACTGACCACCACAAAGAGAAACAGTACATTTGACTTGTGTATCTGTATTTCATACTGCTGTCTACTTTTACTCCCATGGATCTCTGAAGCACATTTTGAAAGTTGTTTGTATATAAATGCATGTTAAATGCTGGGCCGAAAGGCTGTTATGACCAAATGGGTAGGAGATGAACCTCATTCAATTCATCTGTGGAAATCATTGATATCAGAATATATCTCTCTGGAAAAATTAAGATTTTGTATTAAAGGTCACATGGACGTTTTACAGCAAAGTTTTCCAAGGTGTTGGAGTATCTGGGAATTCAAGAGGCAATTGCCTGAAATGTTAGACCTAATAAGGAAGTTTTGGATCATTGCTGCAGATGTCTTTTGGATTTGGATTTGCTGCATATTTCAAACAAACTGTTTATATACTGTGCTGGACTGTTAATATTTTGAAAATGTTCAATAAAAATAATGTTGAAAAAAAAAAAAAATAATAAATAAAAAATACATGTTATGACTGGCCCCTGTAAAGAACATAATTTTCTCTACTTCAAAAACGATGAATTCATCAAAAAACTACATTTTTAAAACTTTAATAATACTAAAAATATGTGAAATGGTTAAACTTAGCTTTGGCTCATCTAGCATCAACTTGCACAACAATCATATTCATTAGATGACTCACTTTTTCCCTGAGTGATATTTTGAATGAAGACTTTAATCTCAGTTTTTTTACTGTGTGTTATTGAAATGCAAGAAAGGACGTGTTTTTTTTTTCTGCCACTGCTGATAGGGGTATGAAGTGATCTCGTGGCCCGAGATCTCGTGATATTAGAGCATGTCAACATTTCTGGTCCAGGTGATAAGCTGTCTCGCAATATCAGAGCATAACAGACGCAGAGCTGCAGCCAGCATGACAGAGTCTGATGATGAAATCTAAATTAGAATAGAAAATGCTGCATTTAATTGTTTGTGTCGTAGCATTTTGGGTACCAAGTGAAGACAATAAATGGGGACAGTGACATCAGTGATCTTTAAGAAAATGGTGCTGTACACTAGCACTGTGGCTGATAATGCACGTGATATGGAGGTGGCTGCACGTAAGGTAGGATTGGAGCTGCACATGAAGTGCTTTGCACACATAATGAACCTTGCTTCCCAAGCTGGCCTCAGTCTAGTGCATGTCACTCGTTTGCTCGGGCAGGTGGGACATGTGGCTGCCTGTTTTCATCAGAGTTCAACCGTTACTGCAGTGTTGGTGTCCAAACAGATGCTGCCACAACTCCTATCATCCAAGCTAATCACAGACGTCATCACAGGACAGATATGGACATGATGGATCGATACCTGGAGCAGCAGCTTGAAGAAATATTTGGTCAGTCTCTGTTTGCACTTTATTGAGAGAGTAGGTTATTATTTTGATTATGGTTTGCACTCGAAAAACAAGACTATGTGTTATTTATCTTTTTATTTATTCTGTTTTTTCATTTTCAATTTGTGGAGAGAAGTTCAGTAAGAGGGTCACACACAGCTTCAATTAGAAGTTAGTAGCTCACACAGAGTTCATGTGTGGTTATAAGGTCTGAAGAGACTCCTGAGAAATCATCAAGGAGAGAAGCCAGTCATGGAGTTTGTGGCATAACCTTTTACAAATGCTTAAATATTAATTGTGCCTTCTACTGCATTTGGTAATTCATTCTCAGTCAGGAAGCAGAAGTGAAGGTCATTACAAGATGATGAACAGATAACACATCTCAAAATGGACCTGCCATGTTTTGCATTTTGATGTTCATTCGAATGAAAAACTTCTTCCAGTTATATGTCTCTATGAAGGTTACCCAAAAATAATGTTGGAATATTGTCAAATATCGTGTATCGTCTTGTCTCGTGGGTCATCACACCTTTGACTGCTGACTTAGTTTCACATTGATGTAAAAGCTTTATTTTATCTCACCCTGCCTGCCTGTCGAGCTGTAACAGAGTCCTTCGCCAACGTGGCCTTGAGCTCTCAGGAAACTGATGAATTTTTTTCACTGTTTCTGACACTTAATCATCCAACAATTCAACAATAAATCAACTCAAGTTCTGCAGATTAATCAGAGATGAGAATATCTGTTTGTTGGAGCTCTTCTGCCAGTCAATGATAATATTGGTAATTAGGATGGCCTAATTTGCCACTGACAAAGCTGCTGTATTCATCACCAACATGAAAATCAAGACTTCTCTACTGGACAGGGAAATGCTCTTTTGCCTGATAAATAGTTCTCTATCAGTTTTCTTCCATTTCATATCCTCTGTGGTTCACCTGAAGTACTCAGCCTGTCTGTGACCCTGCTAACACTACCACTGCTCACAGATGACCTCACAGATTAAAATCCATACAGATCAGACCTGCTCAAATGGATTTCACTCTCACTCTCTTTTATTGGCTTTTGCAAAGCAAATCCTGTCTAAAAAAACCTTCAGGTTAAAGTCTCAATTTGGCGCCCGCTGCTCGATGCACATGGCCATAACTTTGTCCTGGTTTAGTAGTCAGTGGTGGAGCTATTCATATTATTTTATATAATTAGATTATTTAACAATCATTTAGTCGTTGTTGTTTTGTAAAATTATGATAAATAATTAAGTTCAATGCCATTAGACTTTTGGATATTAAGGTATTTGTTTCTGCTTTTATTTTGGCAGAACTGGGTAGCTTTGGACAGTCTTTGGAGGATAGTCAAGTTCGCCAGCCTCCCTCTGAGGGATTATTGTTGACTGAGGAATCACTGTTTTTCAAGGTTTATCCACTGTTTTTTCCCTCTTTGATCCTGTTTGCAGTCCACTTTCTTTGTGCTCCACTGGTCGGCTTGATTTTGAGTGTTGTTTGTTTGTTCTTGTTGTTGGTGGTTTTTTGTTAGTTGATGAGAAGAAATTGCCACCACAGCTGGTATGATGGTACAGTGAAGAGTTGGTCAAGACAGCGCTAAAGTCCTGACAGCACATCATAACTACTCTGAAACTGAACCAGCATCAGCGAAGCCAATTTGCCTCAGTAAGTGCCTGTGTGTACAGACAGTTGACAGGCTTATTGTGAGAATGTGTCCATTAGCTCTGCTTCGCAAAACACAAAGTCAGCGCGGTGGGGATACTGCTGAAGGAACTGGAGCAGAGGAGGTTCAGTTACTACGGCAGGGAGAGGCAGTGCAGCACACAAGGGATTAGTCAGAGCAACTTATGAACTGAGGTTACCTTACATATAAACAATACAGGGCTTTTCAAAAAACTTTACCCAAAAGTTAAGCCTATAACTGTGGACCTGCACCAGGCTGGGAAGAGTGAATCTACAATAGGCCAATGATAAAATTGGAAGAGTGAATCTACATCTGGCAAGCAGGTTGGTGTGAATAAATCAACTGTGGGAGTAATTGTAAAAAAAAAGGAAGACATACAAGACCATTGATAATCTCCCTCGATCTGGGGCCTCACGCAAGATCTCATCCCGTGGGGTCAAAATGATCATGAGAACGGTGAGCAAAAATCCCAGAACTACATCGAGGGACCTGATGAATGACATGCAGAGAGCTGGGACTAAAGTAACAAAGGCTACCATCAGTAACACACTACGCCGAGAGGGACTCAAATCCTGCAGCGCCAGGCATGTCCCCCTGCTTAAGCCAGTACATGTCCAGGCACGTCTGAAGTTTGCCAGAGAGCATATGGATTATCCAGAAGAGGATTGGGAATATCATGTGGTCAAATGAAACCACAATAGAACTTTTTGGTAATAACTCAACTCGTCGTGTTTGAAGGAAGAAGAATGCTGAGTTGCAGCCCAAGAACACCATACCTACTGTGAAGCAGGGGGCTGGAAACCTCATGCTTTGGGGCTGTTTTTCTGCAAAGGGGACAGGACGACTGATCCGTGTTAAGCGAAGAATGAACGGGGCCATGTATCGTGAGATTTTAAGCCAAAACCTCCTTCCATCAGTGAGAGCATTGAAGATGGAACAAGGCTGGGTCTTCCAGCATGACAATGATCCCAAACACACCGCTCGGGCAATGAAGGAGTGGCTCCGTAAAAAGCATTTCAAGGTCCTGGAGTGGCCTAGCCAGTCTCCAGACCTCAACCCCATAGAACATTTGTGGAGGGAGTTGAAAGTCTGTGTTGCCAAGCGACAGCCCCAAAACATCACTGCTCTAGAGATGATCTGCATGGAGGAATGGGCCAAAATACCAGCTACAGTTTGTGCAAACCTGGTGAAGACTTACAGGAAACGTTTGACCTCTGTCATTGCCAACAAAGGTTATGTTACAAAGGTATTGCGTTGAGATTTGGTATTGACCAAATACTTATTTTCCACCATAATTTACAAATAAATTATTTAAAAATCCTACAATGTGATTTCCTGGATTTTTTTTCTCATTTTGTCTCTCATAGTTGAAGTGTACCTCTGATGAAAATTACAGACCTCTCATCTTTCTAAGTGGGAGAACTTGCAAATTCAGTGGCTGACTAAATACTTGTTTGCCCCACTGTGTGTGTATATATATATATATATATATATATATATATATATATATATATATATATATATATATATATTATTGGTTATATAGTCTGACCACTGCAGGAAAAAAAGACCTGCGGTATCTCTCTGTGAGACACCGCGGGTGAAGAAGTCTGTCACTGAACGAGCTACTTAGTGTTGTTATGGTCTCCTGGAGGGGGTGTGACCTGTTGCCCATCAGAGAAGATAGCTTTGCTATCATCCTCCTGTCAGCCACCACCTCCACAGGGTCCAACGGGAAGCTCAGGACAGAGCTGGCCTTCTTCACCAGTCTGTTCAGCTTCTTCCTGTCAGCAGCAGAGATGCTGCTTCCCAAGCAGACCACTCCAAAGAAGATGGCTGATGCCACCACAGAGTCAAAGAAGGACTTCAGAAGAGCCCCCTCCACACCAAAAGACCTGAGTCTCCTAAGCAGAAAGAGTCTGCTTTGTCCCTTTTAAGAAAGTGAAAGATTAATACATTCTAGACTCATTACATGTTAACTTAAATCTTTCAAACAATTGTCTAATTTTGATAATTATGGCCTACAGCTTAGAGAAAAATACATACCTCAAAATGTTAAAATGTATCATTTTGAGTTAGAGTAAATTTCAAGTCAAACAGAATAAATGCCATGTACCTCGTAGTCCAGTTCAGAACATGCAACCACAATCATGGGGGACTGTCCACAAGACAATCATCAACACTCTCCACAAGGAAGGTAAGCCACAGAAGGTCATAGCTGAAAAGGCTGGCTGTTCACAGAGTGCTTTGTTGAATCATAATAATGGAAAGTTGACTGGAGGGGAAATGTGTGGTAGAAAAAGGTGCACAGACAACAGGGATGATCGCAGCCTTGAGGCTGCTCTCGGCTCAAGAAAAGGCGATTGGGGTGCTGGTGGCCTAGCGGTCTAAGCGCCCCATATATAGAGGCTATAGTCCTGAGTCCTCGTCCGGTTCGACTCCCAGCCGGTCGACCATTTACCGCATGTCTTCCCCCACTCTCAACTCCCCATATCTCCCATCTCTCTCCAGCTTTCCTGTCAATAAAGGCGAAAAAGCCCAAAAATATTGAAAGAAAAAAACTTGGGAGAGCGTCACAAGGAGTGGTGGTCACCTGATGTCAGAGCATCAAGAGTCACCACGCACAGACATCTTCAGGAAAGAGGCTTCAACTGTCAAATTCCTAATACCAAGCCAGTCCTGAACAAGGAAGAAAAAGCCAAGCAAAGGAGAAATAACTGGACTGTTGCTCAGTGGTCCAAAGTCCTCTTTTAAGATGAAAGTCAATTTTTCATATGGAAATCCAGGTCCTACAGTGTGGGGGAAGAATCCAAAGTCTTTAAAGTTCAGTGTAAAGGTCTGCAGTCTGTGATGATTTAGGGCACCATGTCATCTGCTGGTAATGGTCCACTGTGTTTTATTTAGACTAAAGTCAATACAGCCGTCTACCAGGAGATTTGAAAGCACTTTCATCTGCTGACAAGTTCTATGGAGATGATACAGGACTTAGCACCTGCCCACAGCGCCAAAACTACTACCAAATTGTTTTCTGACAGAGATATTACTGTGCTTGATTTGCTAACCAGCTTGCATGACTGCAACCCCCTTGAAGACCTTTGGGGAAGATGAGAAACACCTACACCCAAAAATACAGACCAGCTGAAGGCCACTATGAAAGCAGGCTGGGAATCAATTATACCTCAGAAGTTCTTCAGGCTGATCGCCTACATGCCTAGTTACATTGATGCAGTAATATCTGGCAAAGGAGCCTCAACCAAGTATTGAGTTTATAAATAAAGTACTTTTCAGAAGTTGGACATTTCTGTATTTTAAATAGTTTTTTTATTATTGATCTTAGGAAATATTCTAAGAATTTGAGATATTGGATTTCTGGTTTTCATGAGCTACGAGCCATAATCTTAAACACTGAAATCACAAAAGGCTTGAAGTATTTCACTATGGATGTCACAAATGTAAGAAAGTTCAGCTTATCTAATTAAATTTTTATTTAAATAAGCTTTTTCCATATATTCTATTTTTTTTTAGATGTACTTGCATTAGCAATCCCAGACAATGCACTGAATGTAACCCCCCAAGATCAACAGATTTCAGGTAAATTATCACAAATCATAGTTATGGTCATAGTTAAGTCAAGAAATACAAGTCAAAGTTATGTCATCAATCAATGTTTTCAACCAATATTGTGTATTTTTCTAATCACAGGGCATCAAATGGGTCCTTACTATCGGCTAACACTCAAGTCTCAGTTTAATCCTCCCAAATTTGAATCCAGGGGGAAATAAATGCGGCAGAACATCTCTAAAGTGTAGACTTAACCACAAATAAAGCATCAAAACACAGAAAATACACTTGGGACTATTTTAAAGTATCAGTTTTGAGGCTTTCTTTGAGCACACACGCATCTCAAATATTTCTCTGTGCTGGCAAACTTGGTGTGACATTTTACATCTTGCGATATGAGCCAGTCCTAAGAGGAGCTGACAGGAGCTCTGGGCTAGATGTATGGTAACTGCAGCACAGAAGGAGATATAGCGAAAGTACTGTGGGGCTTCAGGGACCCCAACAGCAAGAGAAGTCTCTGTTCAGGGCTTTCCATCACCGCCTGTGACCCTCTGTTACTACCAGGGAGGCCGGCTAGATCATAACAGCGTGCCTCTCCTGATTAAAACTTCGGGATAAATGTCCTGATGAATAAGTAGCGGTTATCTAAGGATGAAATACAGCCTTGAAAATTACAATTCCTAAGGCAGAAAAAAAAACCAGCTGGCAACAACTTGATTATCCTCTAATAACTACGACATCATGTACATACTTAAAACAAACAGACTATCAAGAGCTTAAGCACGAGAGACTGGAGCAGATACTGTGACAAAAATCACTTAATCCTTGGCCTGCTGCTGGAAAATCCTTTACAAAGTGTTTAAGCATGCAAAGATTTCCACTGTATGTCCTCTGTTACTCCAGTCACATAAAGAGAATGCAGCTCAGGTGAAAATTGTACAATAATTTTAGCCACTCTGAAGCAATTTACAACAAGAAGTCAGGCCTGACAATCTTCCATACGTGCTCTAGCAGCGTGTTGAAAGCAGGGATGTCTGCCAGGCTGATTTTGGCGCTAAGCACAGCGCTAAGCCCCATTGACAAAGCCAGCTAAGAATCAGTGAAGCCTTGCAGAAGGAGTGTGGCTCTGTGCCACTGAAGGCTAATGCTCTTGTTAGGGGATCTACCTGCAGAGCCGAGGGTTCACCTGGTTTATCCTCTTAAAATCACCAAACAGGATCAGCCAGCACTTCCCTATCACCTCTCTCCTCCTAGAGCTGTTCTAGTCAATGTCCCGCTGTCTGCCTATCTGTCTGCTTGTCTGTCTGTATCCACTCATCCATGCCTTCCCAACGTCCCAGTACCCTCATCCTCTCTAACCCCACAGCCCCACAACCTGCCCCATAACAACTATCGGTCAACATCAACCACCGGCTTCCCTGGAATCAATAAAAGATGCTCCACTGCTGGGTTGAATTCATATTACGCCCAATGGAATCATCCAAGCTCAACAAACACGGATGTTCAATTATTGATGATCACCCAACGCACCCATCCTCATATAGTGCAGTGTAATAATGAAACATTAAACTGATATTGGGCAGAATCAGTTGCACTCATGTGTTCAATTCAAAATGGCTTGCATAGCTAAGATCCTTTGAAGCACTTATTTGCTTCAGAGCAGTCTAGCTTTAGAGTTTACATGAAGGCTTTCCAACTGTGTTTGACACTACAAGAAATGAACTGTAGCTAATGATTCAAAGAATCTCATCAGTTCTTAAAATTTTGTAAATAAGAAACACTCTTGATACCTTTTAGTGAGCCTCTAACAGCAGTGCAACCAAACAACAGGTACAAAATGCAGTGAGGTTTTTTTGTGTGTTGTGGTATTTTAACAAGAGGGTGGCGCTCAAACATGTATGTGACTGCTTTTCTGTACAAAGCATGCTGGACAGCCTACATAGTGACATGAACCAGTCTAGTGGGCGGCACTTTTGAACAGCTTTTTCTCCTTCATTGGGTCGTAATCATGTAATTACAGAAAACTGCGGTATACTATTGATCAATAAACCTTGTGAAATGCTGGTTGGACTGAAAAGACTTGACCAACAAATGACCAGCAGAGGTAAATGGTCATGACCAGTGGGTTCGTACCTTACAACTGTTAAAATGACTATCGGCTTAGCTCAACTAGGGTACTGGCAGCTAGCAGGAGTGAGTACAAACTCAACATAGCACAAGCAGAAAGTACTAGAAAGATCTACAAAGTTACCCAGACACTGCAGGTTGTGGACTTAGTTGACCCCTGTCGATTTTAGAATTAATTTTAAGATTTTAATGTTTGTTTTTAAGTCACTAAATGGTCTGGCACCTCAGTACATCGCTGACCTCATACACATCTATGCCCCCTCCAGAGTACTCAGATCTGCTGATCAGATGCGTCTCGTCGTGCCAAAATGGCGACAAAAGACGAGGGGTGACCAAGCTTTTTCAGTGGTAGCTCCTAAACTGTGGAATGAGCTACCCACCCAAGTCAAAATGGCCCCCACCCTGGATACTAATCACGTCTTAAAACTCATTTTTACTCCTTGGCTTTTAATACAGCATGAGAGTTTATGTTGGTCTCTGTTTGTCTTTTAATTTACTGTATTTTAAATGTTACTATTATTTATTTCTACTTTCTGTTGTGCAGCAGTTTGGTAACCTTGTTGTTTTTAAAATGTGCTATATAAATAAAATGGATTGGATTGGATTGACCGCAATGGTGGTTGTCCCACAGAAGGAGAGTTTAAACATGTTTACCCCTCTGGAGGACTCCTAAAAGCAGACACGTTTTACATAACGCTGCGGCTTACATTCTGGATTTTATGGTAATCCTTACTTACTCAATCAGAGAATAGAATAGAAAATAGCATTCATAAAGAACCCTTGTGAAACCTTTAAGTAGCTAATTTTGTCCATTAACTCTCTTTATGCTCTGTTTTTGGTCTCCACCAACTCTTCAGGGAAATATTTGGCTTATTAGCTTCTGATATGCTCCAATGTAATTTCCAATCAGATTTTGGTTGTCTGTCTTCTATTTGCTGATGTACAGGTTGTGTACAGTGGGTTTCTTGAGCTTTTTCGCTACAACATCTGCATGCTAGTGCAAAAAATGATGCCAAAAGAGAAGTCAGAGTGAAACTGAAAGCAAAGGTTGGGGCCACGAAAAAAAATATATAAGGTGGAAGGAAACTTGAGACACATATGGGGTTTGCAGATTTGGGTGCTAATCTTTGTTGGTCTTGTCAGCACCAGTTACCCATTTTACATTATCATATTGCTTTTTGCACTGGCAAATGATACGTTATCATTACAACCTCTTCTGGTAGAAAGATTGCATGTATCTCTACGTAAACTTTTGGATGAGAAAGGTTAGTGCTTTGGCTATTTAATCTAAATTATCAGATCACAGCACCTGATGTCAGGAAATACCTGCATCTGCTGTTACTAACAATCTCTAAAAAAAAAAAAATTAATAATTTATAAATTAACCTTATGAGTGAATTCACATGAGGATACATTTAGTTTTTCATATCATTTCTTGTTTTGATTTATTCTATGTTAAGATTTTTTTTTTCTTTGCTTTAAATCATCAACACCAAACATCTTTGTATTTTTAACAGAACAGGACATTTTAAGATGTAACCTTGGTCTGAGGGAAACAGGAATGGGCACTGTTTGTTATCTTCTGACATTTTACAGACAGTCATTAGTAACAGCTACTAATGTTTTGACTCTGAAACTGCTTGTGAAAAATTGGAGTTGTCTTAGATTCAAGGACAAGACATTTGAACGTCTAAACACATTCAGAGAAGCATCTGTGCCACAAAAACAACTGGAGCGAGGCAGCGAGGTACCATCACCCGACAACTGCAGCGACGAGGATGGCCAACGAGGCAGGCCAACGAGGCAGTCATCACGCATCTGTCAGGCAGTCAAGAAAAAATGTGTCAGACTGAAGATTGTTTTAAGACGAGGAGCCCGAGAGGACAGCATGAAGACTGTGAACAGTCTCAGGAAAAATGTCTATAGGCCAAAAAATGACTGTCTGACAGGAAAGAGCAAAAAATGAGACTGAGAAACAAAAACAAGAAATGCCTCCGACCAGCCCTTTCATTTAAAATAGCTTACTGTGTTTAACCTGAGCACATTGATCCAGAAATGTTACATCGATTTACTGTGTTTACATTAGCTTAAATGTGACTTACATTTGCATTTTATGACAGTGTTTCATCAATGAAATGCCTGAAATAAAGAGCAGCTTTAATAGCACATAAAGACAAAAATGCATGAAGTCTTTATCCAGATGTAATGTTGCACAAAAGGTCGACTGTTAGATTCAGATACTTCTTATGCTAATGCTTGTGTGTATATCAGAATAAACCAGAGGTGTTTCTCAAATAGTTTGGTGTTGCTTTGAATGATTTGCACTGCTGAAAGGCTTCATTTTAGTTTGAGCTGACTCTCTTCTGACCTCTGTATCGACAACATATCCAATTTTTGATCATTATTCCTGCTGAGTCCAGGCCTTGATCAGCATTTTAAGTGAATTTTGTGGATGTTACACAGATCTTCAAGTCTACCATGAGTCACAGCCAGCTCGTTTGTGCTCTCAATTACCAGATTTCAATGAATAAAAGCTTGTCCTTCTGGCCGAGTTCCTTTTAAGGGAACCTACGTCAAAGTGATGCACACAAACAATAAATAAAAGGACAAATTTGTGGTGGGTGAGACCTTGAGTATTACTACTTTTCACCTGACTGTCTAACTTTCACCCCTTCCTTGTCTGTCAGTATGTTAGCCTCCTGCTACCCAGCCCGTTATCCATCCATCTGGGCTTTCTCTCCAGGTTTTTCTAATCTGTTAGGAAGTTACAGTACAGACTACAATCACTCTCTCTTTCATCCCGTCTGTCACCTGCGGGCTTGGAAACTATTGGCTCTAATCTTGTATCTCTCAGCTGTTGAAACGGTGAGTGGTTTCCAACACCAACCAACAGCTTTATCTCTGACCTGCAGAGGAAAACCTGGGAGACCCTATGTCATACACACACACACACATGATTGGACACTTGCACAGGGATTCAAATGTACACTCTTCATACTTGCCAGGCCAGAAACACAATCATACAGTTGGTTTGTGCATCTATTTGTGGTTGTACACAAGTGTGCACATGTAGGAATCTTTGTCTGTGACCTTACAATAAAAATGTGTTTGCAAAGGTGAGACTCACACACGCACACACACACGCACAGACTCTCAGCGAGCAAAAATTGTGACCATGACAAGTGGTTCAGCTCCAAAGGCTGAGATAGGAGCAGAGTATTCTTTATCACTTGGTCGGCTTAATTTTAGGAACAGTTTTTTATAGTCGAGCCTGAAAGATTTATCAGTCGACTGTGTCACTGCATTTACTCTCACACATGGAGTTAAGTCCTCTGGAAAAAAGGACGTTAACACAGAATTACTGAGAGAACCCTTAAGTCCACTTTTGAAGTATTTTTTATGACATTTGAATTCTGTGAGTAAGAAAAAAGGAGCACTACAATAAATTTAATTTAAAGTGAAACAGGATAAACACTTTGGGCTAAATGCGGGTTCAGGAATGGAAATGAGGAATAAAACTTTTGCTGGGGAACATGCAGCTCAGTAGAGCTAAGCAAATTTGCATTTAATCAATTTGAAAAAAGGTTTTAATGCAAAGTTAGTTGCAGAGACATCGTATCCACACACACACGAACACTCACACACACACACTCCTAGAACTCATCACTCCAACGCCATTTCATTGTGCAATCCATCTTAATCAGCTAGCCCATCAGAGACAATATATCCTCCCCTCCATCTCTCCCTCCTGCTCCGGACGGAGTGATTGAGGGGTGTAAAGAGGAGGATGTTTCTGCCCACCGTCTCCTCCCCCACCACACCCACCCAACCAATCCCCCTTTTCCTCCTCCTCCTCCTCCTCACCAGGACGGCTCTTAAGTGCTTGTGGGTTTTTATGTTTGTAGTGTTTTATAGGAGTGGGCAGGAGCCAGGGGCTGTAAAAGTGTGGAAGGAAGGAGGGAGGAGGGAGGAGAAGAGGAGGAGAAGGAGGAGGAGTGGAGAGTTACTGTAAATCCAATCTTTATTGAGAGCGACACGAACGACAAACAGCGCCCGGCCGGCCTCTCCTGCAACGTCCTGCTTACCTGATCAATCAGAGCTGATGGAGAGAGGAGGAAATGACTTAAGTGTCTACCTGTTAATTCTGCAGTGCTTCTGCATTCATCCACACATACAAATTTGCACACGTCTTCTTCTGCAAACATCCATGAGTGTGTTTTTTGTACGTCTGCAGTCAATTACCAACCACCAGCCAGGCCTGGAAGCCCCCCTCCTAACCTGCCTACCAGTCTGCCAGTGCAGCGTATAATTGGCCACAGTTGGCTTCAATTGAATGTTTTGCTGCTTTAGGGGCTAAATGATTTTTCAAGGCCTTCAGAGCAGCCAGAGAAAAGATACAACCCTCCCCTCCTCATGTCAAAAACCACAGGAACTGCTCTCTGGTAAATCAGCAACAGGAGAATCTTTTGACCAGCAATTTTCCAAATGAGCGTAACTAACCGTACTTTTTCCCTCGATGTCTGCTCTTTTGTTTTAACATCACATCGAGTGCGGCTGACATCACTCAGAGCCTCTTAGTCAATCAGTTAGTCATCGGCTGGAAAGGTCAGCTGCTTACTCGACAAAATGACCACAGTGACAGGCAGCAGGCCAGCCCATCAGTCACACTGAGAAAGATGAGCAGACTCCGCTGCCCAAAAACCCCTCTGTGGATACCCTGTACCTGCTTGTTGCTATGGCAATGCAGTCCGTGGCTTCAATACAAGCCTGTGTCCCCTCCCTGCCTCTCTTTTTATCCTCTTTTTTTTCCCCTCCTCTTCCAGACTCTCCCCTTCGCTTTTTGTCAGTCGGCGTGCTGACTCGCTCTCACGCTCCGTCTCTCAGTCATGTTTCCTCCGGCGCTCTTGTGTTTTTCAGCCTGCCCCCCCCCCATCACCTTGCCTCGTCCTCTCTGCTAAATGGCACTTTACTAGCTGTTTCCTCTTGTTAACTCCGTGCTACTTTGCATGGTGGGACTCTGTAAAAGCTCCAGTAAAAAACGCTAAGTCCCTTCTACAGAGGCAAATTACAATTACTTTCTGCATACACTCATAATTACTTGAACATTTGTAGGCAGATGTATGCATGAATGATTTCCAGCACACACACACACACACACACACACACACACACACAGAGGCAGTGTGTAAATGAGAGTCAACGATCAACATATTCACAGGATGCTGGCACAACACACACCTGCTGACAGTCAGCTGCCAATGAGCATCTATCATTTTCTGCTAAAGCCTCATCATCAAGCATCATTTAGGCACGCTGGCCTGCCTCTCTCTCCCCTGATAAAGCGCCTGAGCCAAGACTCCGATTCAATTTCACCCCAATGCTCAAAGAGCCTCGTGGGAAAAGGCCCTTAGTAAATGAACTGGCTTTGGGCTCCATCTAATGGTCACAAGGAAAACCCAACTCAGCCTGTGTGCGTGTGCTGGAAACAGCAGCAGGTGGGAGGAAATGTTCTGAACAGTACACCTGTCTTTACACTTTAAAAGACAGTTTTACATACTGAACATTATGAGACTAGTTTGCCTGATAATACAGAATATAAATTATTTGACTAATTTTTTAAAGATTTGTGAACAGCTTCTTTACTGTCATGCTTCTCGACAATGCTGGCTAAGATACACTTTGTTACTAGAGGTGTGATATACAGCAATATATCGCGATACTTTGACCCCCAATACGATATTGATATTTCAACTCTTAATATCGATATTTTTGTAATACTAAAAATTCACATTTTAGCCGAGTTAGAACTAAAATACAACTTCAGTATTTCAAAAACAATCAAGTGGAAAAGTTGTTTTCGATCAAATAGTTTTGACTTAATTTGTCCTTTCAGTTTTGAGTAATATTGTGTGATTTACATCTACACCATCCCTATTTTTTCTTAGTTTACTGTGTAGAATATCGCAATATATCACAATATTGAGATATCGTGATACTATCGTATCGTGACCAAAGTATCGTGATTCGTATCGTATCGTGAGGTTCTTGGCAATACTTACCCCTATTTGTTACATTACCTTAAAAAGGTATATGTCAATAATTTTTTGCTATTAAAAGTCCCCAAAAAATGGTGGTGCCCTCATGTTTTTTTAATATTACCATATTGGCCCCGAATATAAGAGACTCCTGCAGTGATCATAGCAGCAGCAGAATGGATGAGTGCGTCTCCACCATAAGAGATTCACAGTGCACGTTTACACAGGACACAGCGCTGGAGCCTCATTGTAGAAAAGGCCCCAAAGTTGTGTTAAATCCTGTTCCATTAAGTTATGCTTCCACTTTCAATGTGGAAGGGGCTTCTCCAGCTAGTGTTTGACTGTGAGTGAGGGATGCCATGCAGTGATGAGTAGCTGGTGCAGTGACAGACGAGTGATAAAAAGCTGGATGTGCATGAATGAAAGAAAAAAATCACACACAAAGTAAAAACCCAAATCAACCAACTTCCAACTCTCTGTGGTTTTCGTGCTCTTGAGAATTTGGCCTGAAGTGGTGTTATAGCCGACATCCCCTGTGTGAATCTGGTAAAACTTCACAAACTAGTGCCCAGACGGAGTTATTAACATTATCTCCACTACACTCATTGATGATTTAAATTTCCAGACCAGTGACTGGATCAGTCAGAATCTAATTTCAACAAGTGAAACGTGTTTTCTACACATCTAAAAGGTCACACACAGGCAGCCCAGGTTCATCTATTCAATAGTTTGGTGTGAAATAGCAGCCCGAATTATAGTTAATAGGAATATAAATAATGAGGTTTTAACTCTGACACAGACTCTGGTAATGGGACCTCCACGTGAAATCTTCTGTGGTGACTCAGACTTGAACACCAATAACTCAAGACTCGACTTGGACTTGAGGTCTGGTGACTTGACTACAACACTGGTCTCTCCAACTTTTTTCCCCCCCTGGCACTGGTGCTAACTGACTGCTAGACTCAGTCATGAGGGGTACACTCACTATACAGATAAGTGGCACTGTGCACTTATCTGTAAATAAATACATAACTATAATTATATCCCTGAAAAACACATCATAACAACTTAACACCAAAATACATTCATGAAAAGGAAAAAAAGGAACATCAACCACGCTACAGATTACCTGTGTAATAACTGACATAAATACTTGCTCTATTTTTGTTTGTATGAGTTAAATAGAAAACCTTTAGACTTTAAATTGTCAGAAATAAAAACACAAACTCTCACTGGACTCAAAAAGGAGTTGGTATTGGCCTTTAAAAGTCACCTGGGTGTTACTCTGGTTAATTTACATAAATTAATTCAAAAGGATTTGGTTTATAATCTGGTCAGCACTACTGAGACTTCACAGAAAAGCTTGTGCTGCTTTCAGTTTGCTTTTCTTCCTTTTGAAGTTTTTAGGACAACAGGCAACAGAAATCCTCCTGATTTAAACCCCTTGTTGTTCTTGTTCTTGTTCTTGTGTAGTCGATTTCAGACAACAGTGTACACACACTACCTTACAGAAAACTTCACAGAACAAACATGTAGGTAACTATATTTAAGCCCGTAGCTTCCCCTCCCACACACTGAGGCAGCATCATTCCCATTATCACAGCATAAAACCACCCTCACAGCTGTGTTTTGGTGCCTCATTTCTTACAGATGGATACACAGACTGGAGGCTGTGCTCAGTTTAGCACTCAGTTATAATCCATAATTCTTTCTTTTATTCCCTGCTGTTTTTCTTTCTACATCTTTTTCTTCTTGTACACGTGTTTCCTTTGTGTTCTGTATACATGAAATAACATGAAACAAATTGACGTTTCGTTCACATACCTGCATTGACAATAGCACCTATCTCCAGCTTGGTGATGTCACCACTATACAGGGAAATCTTCTGGTCCAACTTTTCATTCCTTGGGTAAAGAGGTTTGCCAGAAACACCTGAAAATAACACATACACACACTCATGTCTGCACACATGGCTTATACAGAGCGCTAAATAAGTCAAACATGAAAAAGCAATTGAAGCTGTTGTGAGGAAATATGAGATTGTGTTGATTTTAGCACCCTCTGTAGCTAATTTCCTAATGAAAAACCTTATCCTGCTTTCTTCTACCAATGAAATGTGTCACTCATTGTGAATATTTGTTGTTGAAAATATAAAGAAAGGCTGTATTTTCACTGTGCTGTCAGTCTTCTGGTCTGACACCTCCATAAAGTAAGGTGATAAACTGAGACACAAAAATACTTGACTTGGTTCAGTTAACAACATTTTAAAGAGAAGTAGCACAGGCTAACTTTGGAATATTATATTTTATCATTAATGGTTCTATCTGAGACAGTTTTGTTTAAGATACGATAAGAAGAGATAAGATAAGATAAGATAAGATAAGATAAGATTGGATACTCCTGTAGTCATCCCCCAACAGTATGTATGTCAATGTTCTAGTTGATCACTTTTGAGGTTTGTAATTCTACTGTGCGAGTCTGATGTCTGATTTTTGTTGAAACTTGGTGCTGCTGTCATTCCTGACCAGGTCTCCTTTGAGAAAGAGATCTCTGGTCTCAACAGGACTAACCAAATAAATAAATAAAGGAACATTAAGATATCAGCACTCACTATAAGGTATAACTTTCTATAAAAAAATAGAAATAAATCTCAGCTAAAGAAAACAAATGCATTTCATCCCAAGGCTCTCATTACCATTTCACAGACAAATGAGGGTTTTTAAACGTATGATGACAGGTGTTTCCCTCAGTTCTAGTTGAATGCAAGCAAAAGCCTTCAGCTGAAATACATTCATTTTCTTCATCTGCTGTTAATTTAGTTTTTCTTATTCAAAAGAATATATGTGATTGTGAGTGCTGTTATCGTTATGCTTACCACTGATTACATTACAGAATTCCAAACTATGTGTATTAGATGAAGCCTGAATTACATTACACCATTTCTAAATACTTCTGGAAGTATAAAAAATGCAATTATGTAATTGTTTCTGAGTGGTACTTTGTAGAATATAGGAAAGGGCTAAAAGGAGAGGGACACAATTAAGATAATAGAGGCACTTTGAAAAGATATACTGATATTGACCAAATGTGCTAAGCTTATGCAGTTTTTCCAAAAACTGCTCCAAATTATCTTATTTCCACAGGATGCACTTAAAATTCTTTAAACTTAAAATTCTGCTATTTTGAAACCTTATATCATTTCAGATAGAAAACGGCCAGATAATTAGCAAGAGAAAAAGCACTGATGTCTTTCTAGCCCTCCTGAAGAAGTCTAAGCACCACATGAGCTGGACATTGACTTAAAATGATGTCAGGTGTCTGACCTGCAGTGGGAGTCCACACAGGGATGTCTTCCAGTGGCACAGAGCTTGGCGTCCCATGGTACTGACGTCTGTCCGTCACAGACAGGGACAGCAAGAACGCTAGGAGAGACAATTGAGAAACAACAGTGACTATGTTATCTATATATAACTTGTTCTTCATCGTGTATTTCGTGGACCAGAGAAACACCAGAGAAACATGCTAATGTTGTTATGCCAGACTGAAGACAAACTTAATTGGGAACAGGACAAAATTTTTCCTCATTACCAATGAACAAAAAATATTTCAGGTTACAGTAACCCAATATAACTAATAATGTCATCATGTGGGTTCTGGCAAAGTTTATATTTATTTAAAGGCATTTAACAGTGAATAAAATACAGAAAACCAAATAAAGCAATACCATGTTAAATGTAAATTGTGCCTCTGTTACTTAATTTATTTTTTTATGTAATGTCTGTTGGTTCTGATGTGTGTCAATTCAAATATATTCAAGGAAAGTCAATAAATTAAGATTAGCATAAGTAGATGCCAAGCTGTATAAATAGGATTTCTATTTGGACTTAAATTGTGTTCTTTTTTCTTTTATGTATATTTATTCGTATATCGTGAGTTTGTAGTGTGCTTATTCTACTTTGGTGTTATAGGACTCGTGTTAGGGTGTGCCCTAATTTTTCTTTAACAGATCCAATAGGTTTTTTCTAGACAAATATTGTGTTTTTTTGCAATAATTGTGTGATAGGCTATCCCTGTTTGAAGCATAAAGACAAACTGGTTCAGGTCTACATCAATCATCCAGTAACTACTTGACAGGTAGTTTGGTCATGTGACAGCAAACATGTTCTCTTTCGTGTGGAGGAGGCACACTCAACTCAATTTTATTTATATGGCAACTTTCATACATAAAAACATGCAGCCCAAAGTGCTTCACAGAATAAAAGATAGACAGAAAACAAAGCAATGGTAAAATTATAAAAAGGCATGATTATAAATAAAATACTTGAAAATAAAATAAAATCAATACAGTAAAATTAATAAAATAAGTAAAAGTGGAAAGAAAAGTTAAAAATAAGGTAGCATTAACAAGATCAGCTGAATACAAGAAATAAATAGATAAACAAATAATTAAATACGATAAATATATGTTAAAGCAATGATTCAAATAATAATGATTCAAATCATAAAAATAATAATTCTGCTAAAAAAAAAAATAATCCAAATGAAAAACTAGATTAAAAAGGTAAGTCTTAAGTTTACTTTTAAAAACAGAGAGTTTCAAAGTTTAGGGGCGTAAAAGCAGAAAGCTCTCTGACCGGTGTTTGTGTGAGACACAGCAGATTAGCTGTTTTAAAATAAAATGTAAAATCCTCTTGGCCTCAGTTGAAGAGTCTCACCCTTGATCTTCTTCCAATCTCCCTCAGTGGAGTTCAGGTCAATTTTCTGGGCCATGGCGGTGAGAGTTCCTGTGTGGAGACACTGGACCAGCGCTGCTGTGCTCGCTCCCAGAGCGGCACCGAGGGCAAACTTTCCCAACCAGCCTCTCCTCCCCCGGGGTGAGGAGGAGGACCAGGAGGACCCGTTCCCCTGACTAGATTTCCAAACTACTGCTGTCGTTGAAAACTTCTCGGCTCGGGGGGCCGCGTTAATATGGCCGCGGACAGGACTTTTTGCTGGCTTACCTCCCAGATGTGGGCTTCCAGGAGATAAGAAGTGCTTGAACTTAACACCAGCTCCCTGGAAGTCAGCACGGGCACGGCTCAGAGGGCCGGTGGACAGAGGGACTCTGATATGTGAACAGAGAGAGGCTATTTGCAGTGCCATGTCTTAGTGACAGCGAGGGGGCTGACGGTTCGTATTGCAACAGTGTCACAGAGATCAATGTCACCGACGCTACAATGAAGTTTCGCTTTCGGTATTTTCAGTCTGGCAGGGTTCATGTGCCATTTTTGTTTTGGACGTGAGCGCGTGGGCTGTAACATGCACGAGGGGTGTCCGGTGACTTTTCTTGAACGGCAAACTTTTATCACGTGTCAATCAGCGTTAAAGCCGTGTCCATTACCTGTGTTCATGATTGAATATCAGCAATAATTAAACGGCATGGAAATTGTGTCCCCGTGCTGCTTTATTTTTAGTCTCATACGAAGTATAACCCCCTCCACATGTATCAAATGGGAAAGTCGAAGCCAACCACTACAAACTTGCGCCTCCTTCAGGACTGTCGGAAATACTAAAATTACAGCATGGCGGTAATTTTTTTTCAAATAGCCTTTAAATCTAACGCAACCAAATGCTGAAAGATAGAGTTGTAAAGCCTACTTTTCTTTCTTTTTTTTCAAGATTTGTATTTTATTGGCCAAACGCAAGCTTTACAATACAGGTCCAGTATTTCAAACATATTTTCATGTTTTAAACATAGTCATATGAAAGAATATATATAGGCTACACATACAAAAAAAAATTATATATATATATACATACATAAAATGAAATAATAACTATATATACTTTACATACATACATACATACATACATACATACATACATACATACATACATACATACATACATACATACATACATACATACATACAAACAAAAATACATATATAAGATAATAATGTGAAATAAAATAATTGTATATATGTACTTATAATGAGAAAACAGGTAAGTAGCTGAATAAAGCTATGAATATAACAATGATAATTAAAATAAGATAAATAATAGTTAATTATAAGATAAGAAAAAAAAGTATAGCCTACTTTTCTTATTTGTCTCATAAACACTGTTTTGCTAAACTAGTACATCTCACATATAAAAGATTCCCACAGGTGCCATAGCTTAAAGTGATAAATTATTGCAATTTTCAATGATGTCCCCCAAATCAAACAAGTAAACAATTACATTGTTTACATTTCATGATTATAACATGATGTGAATTTATTCCCAAAAAATATTGCATATTGTTAAATCAGTACAATCATCATGCTGTTGGAGTTAAGAACTGTCCAACTTCTTTCCTTTAAGCCTAAAAATTTAACAAAAGCTGTGGCTATCTTTTTGGATACAGACCCAGCACCCCAAAGAACTCATTGTTGATCATGCAAAGCATCACTTGTGATCACATATCAGTTTATTTTATATGTACTTGCAGTCCTCATGACGAGGAAGATGTGAAATTATGTGTTGTCTGTCCATTGTGTATCTCATCTAGTCCTGAACATATGCTGCATGCAGATGCACAAACATGTTGCCTAATGTACATCACTCACACAGCCTGTCAGTCAGACCTTTCACATTTCCGCCTGGCGGAAACTGACAAAAAAAGGAACCAGCCTTTCTTGATACAAGTGACACAAGCAGACGGAGCGACACAGACCACAACCTGCCCAGCCCATGAGAGAAGAAACTGCAGCATATTCTCACTAAAAACCTGAAAGAGAGCTACGGGGGTCACAGAGTTCCCATTTGTCAAAGCCTTGGACAGAGGAGACTGAAGGTAGTGCCTTTTATTGAGTGTGCATGTGATGGCTTTAGAGTGACTGCATGAGAGGAAGGGTGAAACAAGAACAGAGAGAGAGGGGGAGTTAGGCCTTGTGTGTTCGTGTGTGACTTCTGTGTTGAATATATAAATGTATGGTCATTATTGAGGTCGCATCAGTTGACAAGATATTATGTATAAAGTGAGCAGGTCACAGATTACAACGTATATGCAGAAACATACAAAGAAAGAAAGTTCAGGCCTCCAAAAAGAGCAAGAAGGGGTGTAGCCATGTTCATGATGACAGTTTTTTATTGTGATATATTTCTTAAATACAGAAATGAGGAAAAGAAAAATATATATCCTGAGGTTAAATAACTTTCAATCAAGCTCCACTTTCACTCACATGCGATGAATTGTTGTATTGTCATTGATTAAACAGCTTACTCTGAGCGGGTCAGAAAGCGGAAGTGTGTGTGCCTGGTGATCGCTTCAGGCAGAACAGGAAGTGCTCATCAAACTGGACATGTTGCTCAAATCAACTTATTCATCCAGTGTGTGTACGTTTGTTTGTATGTGTGTGTGGGTGTGTGTGTGTGTGTGTCAGTGTTCCTCAGTATCATGTGATATTGAATTATGTTTTTATTGCTATTTGGCTATGGTATGATTGACAGGTTGTCTATCCCCATTTTGTGTTATTTCAGGTTTCATATTACCCAGACTACAAAGCTATGAAACACATTATTAAATGCCATTTTTTAGTAAATGCATATACATGCAGAACACTTCTTTCCAAGAGGTATGATCCAATTGAACATGGATTTTAAAGCCTGAAAGTTTTGAACACTGTTATAAAGTATTGCAAAAATGAGAAGTATACAGCTCATTTTTTAATGTATGGTAAAGAAATGGGGTTGTCTAGCTTAAGCGAGCTCTTAAATGTTTTTAGGCATATATTCATGCATTAAAGTGCATACTTTCATACCTTTGTGGATGGGGATTGAAGTGGGGGTGAAAGTATGATTGGGCCTCGTTTCGGCTTAAATGAAAATGTTTTTTTCTTTGAAATTTGTTTTGGCCTTACTTTATAACTTTTGAGAGTACAGTAAAAATGTCTGTGTAAATGAACTCTTATAGAATAGGATTCATCTTTAAGCAGTCAAAAGAGTCCAGGCACTCCCCATGAAAGGCCGAATCAGAAAATCAAAGAGAGACAAAGAAGTAAGGAGAAAGCAGACTGGGGTTTTTTTTCGTACATAATTTCCTTTTAAAGTCATGTGAAAGTTCTACTTAAGTTCTTAACTGAAAAAACAGCCAGCTGGGTTTTAAATATGATCACAGGGTGATTTTAAGGAGATGTTGAACAATTTGGAGGCAGATTCACAGGCTGCAGCTGTTCTGCTTGATGTATTTTGGTTAATTTAGCCAACCTTTTCCATTTTATTCACTTACGTCATGTCATGAATGATTTGAATGCTTTTAGACACTTCGTATTATATTTATATGTATGGGGGCTCTTGTGAAAGGTCTGTGAAACTGTTTAAACTGAACCACTCCCTATCTTGGCCAAGACACTCTTGAAAAAGAGATCTTTAATCTTGGTGAGTTTTCTTTGGAAGTGTTGGGAAAACTAGATAATATGATGTCACTGAAGTGATTCATCTACATCCTCTTATCCTTGACTGCTTTGTCTAAGCTGTCTCACATTTGATAAAAATAATAAAGTACATTTCTTCTTCTTTATTTGTGCTGCACAATGACATTTTTCACACATAGTTGATCATTTAAGTTAATTTGTAGGTCAGCTTTTTATAACAATCTATTATCATTTTGGCAAAATAAGTTAATCATTAATTTTACTCTCTAATTTCTGTTCCCTGCTTTCTTCTCCTCTCTTGAAATCCGGCAACTCTCCTCTGCCAGACTGTCTCTTATTCTCCCAGCAATGGCAGCATGGGACCTGTCCGTCACAGTGGAGGACCTAGGCCTTGATGCCCCACCTGTCACAGTCAGCGTCGCCTCTGACCTCCATGTCGGTGGGGTCATCCTAAAGCTGGTGGAAAAGACACGTAGGTCTCTTTCTGTCTGCTCCTGTTTGTCTTAGTCTTTGTCTCAGTCACACTGGACGGACTAAACATAGTCACATCATTTGCATGGCTTCCTTCTGAGAAAAGTCATGTGAAACTTACCCAGTCAGACTTTTTAACTGTAAGTCAACCCAACAATCTGTTTATGAACATACAGGGGGTTTTGTCCTGTGACAACAGAAGACAGCTGTAGACTTCACTCAACAGATGGGAATAAATTACATTTGTTGTTCTGTTTTGTCTTTCCTCTGCAGAGATCAAGCGGGATTGGTCCGACCATGCTCTGTGGTGGGAGCAGAAGCAGTGCTGGCTGCTGAGGACAGCCTGGACTTTGGAGAAATATGGCATCCATGCCGATGCCCGGCTACTCTTCATGCCCCAACACAAGTCCCTGAAGCTGGGCCTGCCAAATGGAAAAACCCTGAGATTGAGAGCCTGCTTCTCCAACCCCGTCTTCCAGACTGTGATGGGCCTCTGCAGACTGCTCAGTGAGTGTTGTCTGTGCTTTCTTTCTTTCTTTCTTTCTTTCTTTCTTTCTTTCTTTCTTTCTTTCTTTCTTTCTTTCTTTCTTTCTTTCTTTCTTTCTCGGAGTCTATCAGGGCTAGTATGACCAGACCAATAGGAGCAGTACCCAAACACAGATGGATGTATGCAGAGCTGGTTCAAATCAACATATTATTTACTAAATAAAGTTTTCAAAGCTCACATGTTAGGGATGGAGAAATCAGCTATCCGTCTAAAAGATTTGCAAAAGTCATATGATGATGAACTAAAAGAGATGAAGAGGATCTGGACGGATGGATGAGGTAAAACAGGATCTGAAAGGTAGAAAAGACAGAATGTAGTGGTGAAAATTTGGAGTGATGGACTAATATTTTGTTTTTACTTTTCTTTCACTTTCTTGATTCCTTTTTTCTATGCATCCTTTTTCTCTATTCATCCTTTGTTTCATTATCTCATAGTCTATACTGCAATCAGAATCAGAAATACTCTATCTATTCTGTATCATGTTTTGTTGGCTCTTCTTCCTTCTTGTTTTTGTGTCTTACATATTCTACTCACCACCCTTTCATCTGTCTTCCCACACAAAGAGTAGGCTTGACCCTGACCTCATTTGAGCAAAGACTTCTGATCTGGAGCTGAGAGTGCTATGGTTGCTTCACACAGTCTCTTTAGAAGAGCCAAGAGGTCAGCTAAAGGGCTGTAAAGCTGAAAACTTGAAGAAGTGTTTTTTTTTTAAATTCCATCCACATAACATCACTGCTCTCAATTAGCTATGGAAGGGGATTGGACTGAGAACAAAGCTGGACACTGTATTGCAAATGCAATGCCAATGTCATGTGACTACAAAAACATTCATCTTGAGGCCATTAAAGCTGGCAGCCATCTTCAATAAGCTAAACACATAGCCATTAAGCCACACCACTGGACAGCACTACTTGCTTCACTGATCGTGTGATTAGTAATTGCAGATAATAAATTTGCTTCCAGCTGAGTTTGATGAGAAATATCGATTAAAGACTATAAAAGATGTGCCACTGTTGCACCACAGAGTTGTTTAACTGTGCAATTGGACTGCTTATCAGATAGTACAGAGCAGTTCAAATGACAAAAACACATTTTGTATTGGTTAGAGAAATCCTCCATCAATATATTTACCTAATCAAGCATTATTTTACCACAACTATGCTCTCTGTTATGAGTGCAGATATCCGTCATCCTGAGGAACTGTCACTCCTTCGGCCTGTAGAGGAGAAGAAGAAGAAGAAAGACAAAGATCTGGCTGAGGAAATCTACGACCTGACTGAGGTGCCCCTCTCCTCGGGTACACGCATCCCACTGCACTCATGTTTTTACTTTATATGATCGAAAACCTTTTGCTATGAATGAAAAAAATGTAAGTACTTCCCCTTTAAGACTTTACATGAAGCATATAAAGAACAGTAAAAGCCTTCAAAAATCAAAAAATATTTCTTTAAATTTCAGAGAATTACAATCTCCATTTTAACCATGGACACGGAAATCCTATAATATCCTTAAAGTCACAACAAACCAAACCAAGATAAAGAACGTGAAGTGATAAAATCACAGTTTGTAGCATTTGTGTTGTTTAACAGAAGAAATTTGGTATTTGGAATAATGAGCATTGTTAGAGGTGACAATGTTTTTTTCCTGATGTCTCCAGGCTGCACTTTTTGGAAATTTGATGAGTAACACAACTATATGTCCTTTTTTCAGTATCACGGCCCAGCCTTTATAACGGCATGCCTATTCATTTTGCTGGCTCATCTGAGATGGAAGCCATCTACAAGATGCTATCAGTCACCCAGGCTCCACCTGCTCCTGAAGCTATAGCTAAGCAGTACAGGCCAGCCAGCGTGGTGGACAAGGCCCATATCCACGGCAGGTATGCATCCACACAAATGTGGGATTGATTATTTTGTGCATACTATACATTTATGTGTTAGATTCTCTCAAAATGACAAAATCAAACCCGTGACTGTGAATAAAGACATAACACGTCCCCACCTCAATCTATCGCACAAAAGTGAAGCCAGCACACCCGTGCAACCAGCACTGACATATCGCGCTGGTGACAATTCTGTCACCAGAGTCTGGGCAGTAGGGATCTGCTGGTGGAGCTGTGGTGTTGACATCACTTCCACTTACCATAACACACATTTGACTTATTGTTAGAATAGGCAAAGATCCATCAGGTCAGCATAGCCAACAGGCTAACAGCTTCCTGTGCTGGTATGAAAACATAAATGTTTTCTGACGCCATTCTTCCTCCACACTGCTAGTTTGGTGCACAGAGCGCTGTAGAAGCTTCTCTTGTCAACAGAGCTGTCAATCATGGCAGTAGACCCCTTTGTAGTTGAACCCTGTTGCGTTCCGTTGCTTGAAACTAAGCTTTGCAGTAAATTAACTCTTCGAAATGAACCAACATGATAAGAAGTAATGACGGAAACTGTGTTTGAGAAATATTTAATACATATCTTGATTTTATAGTATGACTCATGTCTTATCTGGTAACATGGAGAAAGTGGGCATTATGACCTATGCTGCTGTCAGTCACAAGGTGGAATGCAAATGGGTTTTGGCTTCACTTTGGAAAAGCTGTCACATTGTTCATCTTTTCACGTAGTCTGTGATCCAACCACTTACATTTTTTAATTCTAATCTGTTACTGACATAATGACTTGTCATGTTGCAGAAGCACTGGTGTTAATACCATTAACAGCAGCTATAGCAGTGTGACAGCCAGCTGGCACGCAAAACATTCAGACCCTGAACCAGTTGATGCAACATGCTATGCAAAAATCTTAATTTTTTTATTTCATTTGAACACCTGTGCTTTTCCTTCTGAGTCATGTCACAATGTGTCTAAAAAAGGCCTATTGAAAGTACTAAATTTCTGCTTTCTCTTTTTAATGCACAGAGTTTCCTTTGATACTTCCTCTGTGTTCATAGCTCGCACAGGTGTATGATGTTTGGCTAATTAAACCGCAAAATGAGAGCTTGTGCTCTCCAATTACCCGGGAGACATGTTGGATCAATGCCTCAAGCTGATGAAGCAGGTTCAGTCTTTATTGCAGGGGAATTAATTTTGGTTGACAAATATGCTCCTTTTGTTGTCACATATAATTTAAAATGGGAAATGTAACATCCTGGATTCACAGGTGTATCACCTTTAGTCAATCAAACTTAGCTTCAAGTAAGACTTAAAACTGATTCAGGTAATTTATTGCCTCCTCCCTATGAGGTGCAGAGTTCAAACCAGCTGTATCTGATATGCTATTCGTTGATAAGGCTGTCTACTGCAGCTCTATAATTGGATTATAATTGGAGGCTGTTTGAAGCGTTCCAGGCTTTGTGAAATGCTCAGAAGCACTCTCATTCCAGCAGTAATGAGCATACTGAAGTTACATTCAGGGAAATTAGTTTTTTCCGTTTTCTTTCTCCTTTTACTTTGTCTCTCCCATTTTCCCTTTCTACAATCTTCAAGATTAAATCTGCGTTAAACTTGATCTGCTTGAACTGTATTAGCTAGCAAGTGATCTAAATAGAACAGTTAATCAGAAACGAAAAGTGCTTTATATATCATGATTTACACAAAAGTTGAATGACTTGATAATCATTAATCAACAGAGACAGCTAAATGAAAAATATATACATTCATGTTATAATGTTGGTCTTTTCAATTGATTGACATTAATGAAAACTTGATAAAATTTAAGTTAAAAAAACATGGGGATACATGTAACATGAATTTCCTTATTGATCCAATAATATGCTTTTGCTCTCAGGTGGTTGGACTCCTCCCGATGTCTCATGCAGCAGGGCATCCAAGAAAACGACCGACTGTGGCTTCGCTTCAAATACTATATCTATTATGATATAGAACCCAAGGTATAAAACCACATGCTTTTATAAACACTGCATGTATGTTTCTTTATGTGTTTGAAAATGACTGTCTCTGTGTCCCTGGCTGTGCAGTACGATGCTGTGCGTCTGAGCCAGCTGTATGAGCAGGCACGCTGGGCTATTCTGCTGGAAGACATAGACTGCACGGAGGAGGAGATGATGCTGTTTGGAGCTCTGCAGGTACAAAACTCTGCTCCTGCTGAAGTGAAAATATATTTGAGGCAACAGAGCTGAAATAAATATGAGTGAAATGTTGATTTTAAATGGTAACTTGTACTTATATGGCACTTTTCTAGCCTTTCTGATCATTCAAAGCGCTTTTACACTACTCGTCACATTAACCCATTCACTCACTGATGGTAGAGGCTGCTATAGTAAGGGACCATCAGTGTTAGCTAATCTCATTCGTTCACTTTCACACACCTCTGAACAACAGAGGGAGCAATTCAGGGTTTAGTGTCTTGCTTAAGGACACTTCGGCATGTGACTGCCAGAGCTGGGATCAAACTGCCAACCTTCCGATTGAAAGACGACCGACTCTACCCACTGAGCCACTGCCGCCCCGTTAAAAAAACAAGACTTTGATGGTTTGCAATTCATTTAAACCCTACATTTAATCAAAAATAGTGCAAATGAAAGACAACAAATGAAATGTTGAAACTGAAAAAAATGTGAAAATATGTGCTCATTTGAAATTTGATGCCAGCAACATGTTTCACAAAAAGCTGGGACAGTTAAAATGAAATGTTTAAAAGTTGTGTAAGGCTAAAAAAACACCTGGAGGAACATCTCCCAACTAATGAGGTTTATTAGTATCAGGTTAGTAGCATGACTGGGTATACAATGGGCATTCCAGGGAGGCTGAGTCTCTCAAAAGCATGGACGCTCCTCTAAAGAGGAACATGATCATCCAACAACTGTAGTTTTCAGCAACATACGCTGCCATCCAGACAATGCCTTTTCCAGGGAAGACCAAGCATATTTCAGTAATACAATGCCAATTCCCATCCTGCACAAATCACAACAGCATGGCGCCGTAGTAGAAGAACCTATGTGCTAAACTGGTCAAAATATGTCAAAAGAGACCCTGAACTGTTGAGCAGCTGAAATCCTATATCAGGCAAGCATGGGACAGTATTTCACTTTGTAAACTCCAGAAACCAGTCTCATCGGTTCCCAAATGTTTGAGTGTTGTTAAAAGGAGAGGTGAAGCAACTCACTGGTAAACGTGCCCCTGTCCCAGCTTTTTTGAAACATATTGCTGACATCAAATTTCAAATAAGCATGTTTTTCATTCAATTGTGAGACAAAAAATCTGTTTCAACATTTGATACCTACTTTTGGGCTGTTTTCAATTAAATATAGTGTTTAAATGACTTGCACACCATCAAATTCTGTTTTTATGAACATTTTACACAGCGTCCCAACTTTTTTAAAACTGGGTTTGTATATGCAATTAAAACATTTTACAGCCTAGTTAAAGATAAAAATGTATCTTTATGCACACTATTGAATCTTTTTATGGGTTTTATAGATTAATCTATTGACAGGACACTCTGCATGTTTGAAATGTCAACGTTAGAAAAGCTTGTTGACTTCCCGAAAATTAAACAGCTATTCTTCCAATTGTATCAGTAAATGTCACTTAGTATGAAAACTAGTATAATAAAGAAATAGAGAAACAATTCTAATCTGAGCTGAAATACTGCAAAACTTGACTGGTTAGCAGGATATTTCATGGCCAGTCTGTCAGTTAGAAGAAATCAAATCTTGATCGTCTATTTTCTTTTTTACAGTAGATGATGTAACTTATGAAAGTCTCTTGGGCATCTTATTATACGTGCAGACATAATATACATTCCTTTAGTGGACCACATGAATTAGTCTCCCATTTTGGGCTGGCAGCTAATTAAAACTGTCCTAGTTTATGTTTATTTTAGTCTTTTGAGTATCCAGATGACAAAGGCCCATGGCACACAGTGTGAGTTGTTTCCTCTTCAATCTGTTGCAGTACCACATCAGTAAAGTGTCTCAGTCAGAGCCTCAGATACTGAGCTCCAACAGTGCAGCCATGGATGACCTGGATTCGGCCCTGATGTCCTTGGAGGTCAAGATGGAGGGAGATAGCAGCTCTGCGTCTGAAATGCTGGTAAGACATATTGGATTTTCCTTTACACCAAGAATCAGGATTGGGGTTGGGTTTGCAGAAACTGAGTCAACACATTACTTTTTGGTCAATTAAGACAAAATATTTTTAAAATGATATAACAGAACTTACATTATAGCGAATTGTTCATTAATCAAAATATTTTTGATGTTTCAGGACTTTAAAGTTAGAGAAACTTAAAATGCATGGTGTCCCAATACTGAATCATTATGTCAAAATATGCAAGCAGGAATATATGTAGAAAGAGACCCAGATACTCTAAATTGTACATTTCTAAAGAGACAAGAGAAAAGTAATCTAATGGTAATTAAAAAACAATATCTGTATGTCATCCAGGCAACCATGACTGCACCCGAACTCAATGACTATCTGAAGATTTTCAGGTGAGATTCACATTTCAGCATCTCCCTTGCTCTGACTCACAAAGTCATTTCTAAATGAACAATGACTGTCTGTTTTTCAATTGTTTTATTTCCTATTCACACTGATTTTGTTGTTTTACTAATTGTTGCAAATTGCTGTGAATTAATTTGAAATTAACACAACTTACTTGTGCTCTTAAATGATATTGAATCACGATTATATTTTTGACTGCATTGCTAGGGGCCCAACTACATATGGTCTTTTCCCCTTTTTTTGGATCAGACATATACCAGGAAAAATGTAGAGAGGGGATTTTGTGTTTTTTCATGTTAGAAAAAAATATCAAGTTGGAAGTCCATATTCTATAAACTGTCATTTTGAATAGAGACACACCAATTGACTCAATCAAAATAACTTGATGGCAACAGAGAAGGAGGCTTTCAAAGAGCTGGCCAATCAGAAGAGAGCTGGCTTGTAAGGGTGAACCTACAAGAGACAGTAGCTGAAATTAAACATTCAGACAGAAGCTAAAACAAGAGTTTCTAAGACATCAGCATTAGAATAACAAAAGAGATTTTTAAACTGTAGATCATGTAAAGCCGACAAATAGCCTGAAAATGAGCATGATACTCCCTCTTTAAGCTTAGTCCTGGAAGTGAGTAATAAGAGGTATGGGTGGGTCCCAGAATAGTTTCAGATTCAAAAGTGGGATGTTACATTTTTAAGTAAGTATGACAATTATTGGACTTTAGTATTAGTTGTGGGTTTTTGACATGCACTAAAAATTGCCCTGCCCACATGAACCTGCTGAACACGACAAAAAAAAACTGAGAGCAACAACAGAAAGGTTGCATTTAGCGTGTAAAGCACTGGTTACATGTAAAACAAAATCATATATTTTCGTTTTTCCATTTTCTAACTGATGTAAAAAGGTGACTTGTAGCAAATTCTGTCCACACTGAGCAATGTGATTCTTTGTTTCAGGCCAAAAAGGTTGACTCTGAAGGGATATAAGCAGTACTGGTTTAAGTTTCAGGATACCACCATCTGCTACTTCAAGAGCAAAGAGGAAAGCATCGGAGAGCCCATTC
This sequence comes from Notolabrus celidotus, assembly GCF_009762535.1. Lineage (NCBI taxonomy): Eukaryota > Metazoa > Chordata > Actinopteri > Labriformes > Labridae > Notolabrus > Notolabrus celidotus. The sequence continues at coordinate 21,863,478 of NC_048279.1, forward strand.
AACAGATTAACCTCAAAGGTACTCTATATTTATTTTTATTATGAGTAGAGAATGAGGAAGTAGTCAATATTTTTATTCACCTCTGTTTAGCATCATAGCACACTGCAGAGTAATAAAGCTTATAGTGTTTCCATATATGGTCAAAAGTGTGAGTGCTGCTCTCTAGTTTTCTTCCCCAGTCACTATATTATTACTTTAAACCACTCTGTTCAGATCCAAGATTTTGGGCTAACATGAGAAATGAGGCATTTTAAAAATGAATCAAAAACGATGTAAGTTACAACGAAAATACTAAAAAATCTACTTTAAGCATGATTCATCTCTCATTGATGTCGGTTTTTTAATCACATAGCTGTTTCATGTTTTTCTCCCACCCTGGATTTTTTATGTGACACCTTGAATGTAAAATTTTAGTGTTGGATATTGCTAATTTATCTCCTGCTCAGGATGTGAGGTGGCTCCAGACGTGAACGTGGCAGCACAGAAGTTCCTAATTAGACTCCTGATACCAGCGCCAGAGGGCATGAACGAAGTCTACCTGCGCTGTGAAAATGTGAGACCACGCCGTTTCTCTTCATCTCTGAACATGTGACATGTTGTCATTACACCACCTCTCTTTCATCACCTCTCTCATCACTCTGTGTCATTGTCTCTCGACCCCCAGGAGCAGCAGTACGCTCAGTGGATGGCAGCGTGTCGGCTTGGCTCCAAAGGCAAGACTCTGGCTGACAGCAGCTTTCAGAGTGAGATCCAAAGCATCCGATCCTTCCTGGCAATGCAGAAGACTAGTACTGGTTCCCATGGCAATGCAAATGCAAGTGATGAAAGCATCAATACTCACAGTCTAGTGTCGCCCCGCTACCACAAGAAGTACAAACCCAAACAGGTAAAGGGGAGGTAGGATTTGTACAAGTTCAAAATAATGAATATAATAAATCATCTATTCTAAGTTTTCTGGAGGCAGCATGGCTGTAACTACACAGAGTGAAAGTGAGCTGACTGAGCTGTTCTGCAGCTGAAAGTGCTGCTCACTTTTTTTCTCAAGGCAGCAAAATTATAATTACATCTGACCTTTGACCCTGTGTCTGCTCCCCCAGCTGACCCCTCGTATCCTGGACGCGTACCAGAACGTGGCTCAGCTCTCTCTGACAGATGCAGTGATGCGCTTCCTGCAGATCTGGCAAGCTCTGCCTGACTTTGGCCTTTCGTACTTCGTTGTCAGGTGAACTTTCAAAGTTCAATTTAAAGCCTTACAGAAGTGAATGTTAGGGATGGGTATATACTGTGTATAAAAGCAAGTAACACAAGAGTATAGATTACTTTTATAAAGTGTAGAGAGCAGAGCAGCAATCACTGGCATTGTAACATAACAAATACACATTTTAAGCAAACATCTACTCTTGTATGATTCAGTTAGCAGACAGTTTTAGGATTTAAGATCAATTATTGATGGTTATTTGAAGAAAAGACACTGAAAGTGTTTTTGTGACTGACAGGTTTAAGGGCAGTCGGAAAGACGAGGTTCTGGGCATTGCTCCCAACCGTCTGATCCGCATCGACTTGGGCGTGGGCGACGTGGTGAAGACGTGGCGCTACAACAACATGAAGCAGTGGAATGTCAACTGGGACATCCGACAGGTGACACTGAAACTTTTATCCCCCTTCTGTCTGTGAGAAAAGTCTGAGGGGTGTCAAACTTAATGGTTGGTAATAATGGTACTTAATGGTTAGAGAGGTGTTTGTCCAGCTGCTGAGATATACTATGTAGTCCTAGTAAAATGAACACAGCGTCGAAGCTGGAAAACTGAAGGCAGGTGTACATTGAAGAGCAGAACTTCTCAAAGAGCCCCCCTACTCTGACATCAACACTGTCGCCATCTTCAATATAATTACATATCTAATCTCTAAAATGTATCCTCAACTATTCAAGTGACAAATACCTTCTCCTTGTTGTGTTTTATCTCCTCTAGATGGCCATAGAGTTCGAAGGCAACGTCAACATTGCTTTCAGCTGCGTAACAGCAGACTGCAAAATCGTTCACGAGTTCATCGGAGGTTACATTTTCATGTCGACACGCAGTCGTGAGAAGAGCGACACACTCAATGAGGAGCTTTTCCACAAGCTGACCGGAGGCCATGAAGCGCTCTAAGACTGCAACACACAAATCCTTCACAGCCCACAACAATTTCAGTGTGTCCCAGCCACCAGGAGGAGGATTTTATGGTCCATTCAGTCTGCCATAAAAACATCTGAACAGTACAACAAAGGGTCAAAAGAGGATTCTTTTAATTTGTCCTAACCCATCCTGTCAGCCTAGCCAAGTTTTTATATAATCTTTGTTCCACACACACACACACACACACACACATTGTCATTGGATCAGCTATGTCAGTGAAGTGATCATAAAACATTTTCTGACAGTATAAGACTCCTGCTCACGCTGATCCCTTCACTTTGAAATGAACCACAGTCCTCACAGTATTCCTTCATTTAGAATAGAAAGCCTCATCTTTCTAAGTCACTTTGTCCATAGCTGTACTCTTATCCTCACTTAGATTTTAGTTTTTCATTCCTGGCACATAATAGCCACCATATTATTAAAGCCAAGAAAAAAAAAAAGATGAGAAAAACAAACAAGCCAATATGAAATTTTTCATAAATTAGCTTGAATAAACAACATCTATTCACTTCTCCCTCTCTGTTGTCTTCACTCCTTATGCTCCTGACATATGGTGATAATCGGATTTTTTTTAACACAGGAAGCTCTGTGCTATTTATCTCCTCTCACATGCTGTGTGTGTGTGTGTGTGTGTGTGTGTGTGTGTGTGTGTGTGTGTGTGTGTGTGTGTGTGTGTGTGTGTGTACATATCTTACAAGAAACAGTTAAAGCAGTCCGTTAAGTAAAACCACAAAGTCTGCATCCTCTGCTTTTCCGTACATGGTAAAGTGACTAAAAAACCACATGCACGCGCACACACACACACACACACACACACACACACACACACACACACACACACACACACACACACACACACACACACACACACACAGAGAATGTCCTTGAAGACTCTTCCATTTATAGGCCTGACTGGCTGTCACCGTCAAATAGTGTGTTTTTCCTGTAACCTAGGAAATAGTTGTGACACTTTATTTGACAATAACGATGCAAGGGGAAAACAAAGTATTTATATATGAATATTTATATATATATAATAAATCAATCATATGTTTCCTTAGCCAGCATTGGATAGTCTTGTAAAATGAGGTACATCACACCATCCCGGTCTCTTAAATAACAACACAAAATTAAGTGTAACCACTGAAGCTCTTCTTCTGTTGATTTCTGTATGGATTCTCCTCATACTGCACAACATCACCTCACTCCTACAAGTGTTGCCAGCGTAACTAGGATAAGCATCAACCAACCACTGGATGCTGGCACAGTCAGTTGAGTCCTGCTTTGGCCAATAACAAAGCAGTATCCTTTTCTGCTTTTACTGCAGTGGCAGGATGCTTCCTGAAACACAGAACAAAATTCAATGTACTCCTTGAATCCAGCTTTAAAATAAAATAAAATAAAATGTTTATTTATTCCTTACTTGAGGGTCTCAGTCTCAGGGCTCGGCTAAAGTATTTAGGGAGAAGTTTTCCCTCTGTGTTGCCTGCAGTCAGTAACACGCCGTTTTCTGACCAGAAGAACTCAATACCATCTGTGCAGTGAGATACAAAAAAAACACATGTAAGGGAGCTTCTCGGTAGACATAGAGGCTGAATTGATGATAGGATGGTAGTGTTTATTAGGTGCAGACTTTACCAGCAAGAGCCTTAGGGACATCAATATACACGGCTAGATCACAGTCTTTCCTCATGCCTGGCAGGGAGATAAATGAGTGGAATGCATTTGTCTAAAGGTTTAGTTGCGCACACACACACACACACACACACACACACACACACACACACACACACACACACACACACACACACACACACACACACACACACACACACACACACACACACACACACACCACACACACACACACAGCTTACCACTGATGACTCCATCCTCCCCTGGCAGGCCAGGTGCCAGGTGGATGTGGGTCCTCTGCATGCGGCTCAGGCCCTGCTGCTGGATGGAGCTCCAGTTGCGGAGATATGTGCCATGAACGGCCTCAGCAGGGCAATCCGGGGAACCAGCTAGGACCGGATTCAGCTCTAAATCCTGTACCTGAAACACAATTATGCAACAACTATTACAACAGCTTTCAAGATGAGGCTTCACATGAGGGTTTCTTTCAAACAATAAAGTTCTTTAACACAGAGACAAACTGTCATTCCGCTAGATGTGAGATCTGTAGATGAAATATAACTTCTAGCAGTGGAAGACAGTTCTGAAAAATGAAGGGTGAAATCTTAATCCCAGGACACCAAGGGGTCATATACAACGAAAACTCTGTTTCAATGCCATCTGCAAATGCATCTGTGTATGATTCAAGAGAAGGAAAAAACCAGCACCAAAGCAAATACAATTAAAGTTGACGATGCATTTAAGCAGAAGAGCCTATGCTATTCCCAAATGTATTTTTGCACCTTCACCCTGAGCGGATTTCACTTCATTTAGATGATTCAAATTTGATTTTCATTTCTATTTGTTTCCAGAGGGCTAACAGCATATGTCACGGGAAATGTGATTGGAATTGATCTTTTGAAGATGTAAATTGTTTTATTATATTTGAGTGCATGCTGCAGAACAACAAGGAGTGTGTTGTACTTGCACAGGATCTCCCTGTGTTTCATTTACAATCAGAAGAAAGCAGTCGAGGTGAAAGTATTAATAGATTTGGTAATATTATGTTCGACAGCTTTGTTTCATATTCTGTTCACTTGCCTGTTTATTTTGAAAACCCTGAAAGGTGGGGTCTGTGTGTAAAACATGGTTGTTAATCCATAAGGTAATAGTTTCATTTGGATCAATTGTGCATTTGACTGTATATTGGACTATATTGGTATCTGATACTCACACTCTCGCACTGGCACTCTACATTCTTTGTGTTGCGGTGTAGTGTCTCATTCTGTCTCTGATTTGTTTGTTAGCCTACCCAGAGGGATGGAACATTTCTCTATCTTGAAACAATTTTGATGGAAAATGAATTAAAATTGATTAAAGATCTATATGCACCCAGACCGATATACCATCATGTGAAAGTTGTTATTGGAAAAATTAAATATCCTCTCAGGAATACATGCACCTCATCATAGATTTACTGCCATGCATACCTGTACTGAATGGCCCTGAGTGGCTCGAATCTGCAGGCGGCCGTCCTCTGGATGGGGGCGAAGCTTAAAGCGCTGCTTGTCGTTTGTAGCCACGACTCTTTCTACATCTTCCAGAGAATATGAGCGGAAACTGTGGGTGAGAAAGGAGCTCCTCCAAAAACAGGAAGCCATCTATAAGAATGAGAGTTTTAAAGGTTAGTGTGCAAGTCTGAAAACATTTTAAGTGACAGAGAATACAGCTGTTGGTGTAGAAGGAATAGTTAGTAGTAGCTTAAACCAATATTGAATATCAGGTCACATGGTAAGTAGTATTTCTGTAGGAGCCCAAAAAGGTAACTTCAATCACAATTATCACCTTGGCATAATTGATTAAGGGGTGCATGTGTGTGTGTGTTTGCATGTATACACCTACACCAATCAGCCATAACATTATTACAACCTGCCAAATATTGTGTAGCCCCCCTCTCAGCCCTGACGTAAAGAGACGTGGACTCTGACAGTCTGCTTTGGCCCCAAGACGTTAGCAGCAGATCCTTTAAGTTTTGAAAGTCATGAGGTTGGGCCTCCATGGATCAGGCCTAGTTGTCCAGCGTATCCCATAGATGCTCAGCTGGATGGAGACCCGGGGAATTTAGAAACCAAGACATCATCTTGACCTCTTTGTTGTGATTCTCCAAGCCACCTCCTTCCATTGCTCTGCTGTGTCTGGTTCTGATGCTCACGTTTCCATTGTAGGAGGTGCCAGTGGTGGACAGGGGTCAGCATGGACACCCTGACCAGTGTGCAGCTAAACAGCCCATTACACAACAAACTGTGTTGCACAGTGTGTTCTGATGCCTCTCTATCAGAACCAGCAGTAACTTTTTTTTTCCAAAATCTATTTATTGATTTTCTTTGGCAGACAGTACATATCAAAACAAAATCAGTCCATACACATATCTCAGTATGAGGTAATCAGTGTGCAAGCAGTAACTTTTTTAACAGTTTCAGCTCCAGTCACTCTTCTGGTAGATAGGACAACAAACACTTGCCAGACTTCACTCCCCACTCACATCAATGAGCATTGACCGCTCACGACCCTGTCATCAGTTCACCAGTTTTCCTTTTATGGACCACTTTTTATGGTGGAATGGGAATGTAGGGAATGTACCAAATACTGGAAGTGATCTGGAAGTGATCGAGTGAGGAGTCATTTGTTTGTTTTGATGGAGAGAAACCAAACAGAGCAACATGGTTACATATTAGGACATCCTTGGGTCTCAGAGTGAGGTGTCAGACCTCAGATGAAAAAGCATCATGTCTCCGATAAAGGTCCGACATAGCTCTGCAAAACTTTCATCATGTGTCAGAATTCAGATGAAACGGCCTCAGACCACATAGCCTCAGGGTAAACAGAGTCAGGCTAAAAGGAGTCAGACTTACTGGTAAAAGTGTTCCGTTGTTTGAAAAATTGTCTCCAACTTTTTAAAAGTGTTTCATTTTTTGTAAATTTGTTTTGTCCTTCAGGGCCACTGTAACTTTTGGTCCACAAGAGCTGCAGTTTTTGAGATGCTCAACCCAGTGTCTAACCATTACAGTTTGCCCATTATCAAAGACGATCACATCCTAACCTTGCTGATATTGACATCCAACATATAAACTTCCGGGACAAAACAGTCAACTCACTTTCTAACATACTTCACCCACTGACTGGTCCCGTTATTCACCTCTCCTGTCAATGTTCAGAAAGGTTTGGCTGATCGGTGTGTGTTTGTTTTTGTGAAGCTTATGTTTGGAAGTATTTCGATCTGTTACACAAGTGGAAAGGAAAAAAAGTAGGCAAAATGAGACTATGTTGTACGGTTAAGAACTAATTTGAAAACCAAATCACTTCCTTTAAAAGTATGCCTAAAAAACAAACCAATGAATAAGTGCAGGAAAAGATCCATTGGAATGCTTTTCATTCAAAATAAATTTTAACACTGCTTACTATAAATTCCCACCTGCATAGGAGTTTTGTCAGAGAGCGGAACAGTACTAGTTTTTGTATTGTTACTAGAAATTGTGTCACCCAGAGCAAACTGTAAAGGGACTGTAGAGAGATCACCTGTACCCATGTGAAGACCCATCTGGTTTGCCCCATGGCGAAGAGCATAAGACATGGATTTAGACAAGCGGACATCTCTGTCCTGGTAGGGGGTAAAAGAGAAAGCAGAGAGAGAGTGAGAGAGAGAGAGAGAGAGAGAGAGAGAGAGAGAGAGAGAGAGAGAGAGGAGAGAGAGAGAGAGCAGACAGACAGACAGACAGACAGACAGACAGACAGACAGACAGACAGACAGGACAGACAAACAGACAAATAGACAAACAGACAAACAGACAAAGAGACAGACATGGATTTAGGCAGACAGACAGAGAGAGACAGACAGAGACAAAGAGAGAGACAGACAGACAGACAGACAGACAGACAGAGAAAGAGAGAGACATATATAGAGAGAGACATAGAGAGAGAGAGAGAGAGAGAGAGAGAGAGAGAGAGATCTTATTACAACTTTGGTTTATATATAGCACCAATGACGTTAAACTTCCTTACCATTGTACTGCCTTCAATACAGCCAAGACAAGACTATTAATAGAAAATAATTCTTTGGATGTATAAAGAGACAGGACAATCTCAGTTCATCACAATCTTATACCTCTCCACCACGACTTTCCTCGCCTTCCTCTCCTGCCTCTGCCTCCTCTTCCTCCTCTGTCACTGTCCATTTACACAAACGCTGTCACTCAGATCTGATTTTACGCAGTTAAATATTGTAACATGAACTGTGTTGTTTGAAAGAACTCACTTGTTGTCAATAATAATCCATGTCAAACGTGCAGCAGGCTGTCACTTCCTGATTGTTCTCGCTCCCCGCCTGTAGATGGCGCTGTGGCGTCGGTGCAATAATCTGCTGGCACCAAAGAGGAAAAGCTGCATTTTGTCCTGGAAGAAAACATCACCCAGATATCAGCTGCAGGTAAGAAATATCCAACATATCCATGCGATTTATGACATTTCTCAGTGGAGACTTAGCGATGGACACTTAAAGGCAACTCACAAGTCATGCCACTCGATACAGAAAGGACACATGTTTCCTGGGGCTCTCGGTGTTGGAGTTTTACACACAGGCTAACTATTGTTAGCATAATTGATCTGGACCTTACAGTCTATGGAGCTTGCCTGTAGATAGATTATTTGGGGTGTTTTAGTTTGAACATTAAGGACACTGGAAAGCTTACTGGGATTAGTTGTATTAAAAAGCTTCTGCTGAGTTCTTTGTGCGACCTGTCTGTTGTGCCTTTTTTGATTGTCTTGATATCAACGATTTTGATGTGCAGCTTTTGTGTAATCTCAGTATACACTCTTTAAAATGAACATAATAAAGTCTGTGGGTTGTAGACGGGGTGGCGGGTGGGTCTCCTTTCTTTCTCTCAGTTAATTTAAATGTTAAAGAGATTTGTTGGCACAGCTGTGTGATTTTTTGACTGTATTGAAAATATGAAAAGCAAACATTTAAATTCTTTTTGCGTTATCCTTTTCCTTGAGCCTCTCTTAGCGCTTTTATGTAAGAGTAACGTGTGATGTTTATTTCTTGTTCGTTCTTTCGTAGGCTTCACTCAGATGAGCTCTTGTACGAAGCTGCCAGCTGACTGAAGAATCCTGGCCTCGTCACCATGGAAACGAAAAGGTAGGACCGTGAACAGACAACCCTGAACGATCACTGCACGAGACACGAGAGACCGTAAGTTACCTTAACCAGTGAAATGTACCTTACTTGATGTGTCCTGGAGTATTCTGCTTTGAGACATGATTATGTTCCTCTAACCTCGAAGTTCACTGAAGGTAGCTTAAAGCTACTGTGGGTAGGAATGGTGTCAAAAACGTTACTTTTTTTTCTGCTGGGTTGGAGAAAAGTCATAATACCCATCAGAACTCATCCATTAAGTGAAGTAATTTGAGGGACTATTGCAAAATTTCTGCCTTTGTATTAAGCAGTGTTATTATTCCCCTTGTTTCCAGTTATGACGGACTAATCATAGATAATCTCAAATCCTCTGTCCTGATTGGTTAAGGGGCGGCCCCTACTACTCCTCTGATTGGTTATGAGTCTGGCACTATCATGACTGCACACGCAGATCTGTGTTGGGGGGCTAAGAGGAAGGCTGTTTTTCGAAACCGCCTACTATAGTAGCAGTAGTACTGATTTGGCCAACGTCAGTATGTAGTTAGTAGTATGTGAACAAGAAAATTTCACAGCATGCATTGGACCAGTCTGCCTCGCGTACTGTTTCCCACAATGCACAGCACACGCTCCTTTTTTTCTTTTTCCTTCTTTTTTGACGGGAGGAAATCAGTTTTTGGGTGCTGTGAAGGTTATTGAATTACATATAAACCACTTCCTAACTTTTTGAATCATAAATGGAAGCTAAAGAAGCAGTTTCTCTTTCGGCTTTGCCGTTGTTTACTTCCGCTTTCCGATTAATGATTTAAAATGTTAAGAAGTGGTTTATATGGAATGTAATAATTTTCACAGCACCTAAAAACGGAGTTCCCCCGTCAAAAAAAGAAGAGAAAAGAAAAAGCGGAGCGAGTGCTGTGCATTGTGAGAAACAGTACACAAGGCAGACTGGTCCAATGCATACTGAGAAATGTTCCCGGTCAGTAGACATCCAGGAGTTTTGGCTTACTGCAGATTTTGCTCTGTTCACATACTACTTACTACATACTGCATTTGTCAAACCAGTACGTACTACTAGTATAGTAGGCGGTTTCGGAAACAGCGGCCTGCTACATACTACTTACTAATGTAGTAGGCATTAGGTATTGCCTACTACATACTGCGTTTGAATTTAGTATGTAGTTTGACTGTTTCTGTTCGATCTGTGTGCAGTACGCTGGACCAGACGTCATTAGATTTCCTGTTTCGGAAAGCGGAAGTAAACAACGGCGAAGCCGATAGAGAAACTGGTCTTTAGCATCCACTTGTGATTTAAAAAGTTAAGAAGTGCTTATGTGTAATTTGATTACTTTCACAGCACCAAAAACTGATTTCCTCCCGTCAAAAAATAAGGGAAAGAAAAAGCAGAACGAGCGATGTGCATTATGGGAAACAGTACGCGAGGCAGACTGGTCCGATGCATACTGTGAAATTTTCCCGAATCAGTAGACATCCGGGGAGTTTTGGCATACTGCAGATTTTGCTCTTGTTCACATACTACTTACTACATACTGAATTTGGTCAAACCAGTATGTACTACTAGTATAGTAGGTGGTTTCGAAACAGCCTTTGTGTGCCAAGCGACTCTAATTAGCTGATCTCAATCAACCTGTTTCTTCCCCACTGTGGGCGAAGGTTTCCATGGTGATTGTAATTGCTGTTAGGACTACAGGTGAGATGGCTGTTTTATTGAGATTCAAGTTTGAAAACACATCTTAATCTTTCGTCTTGGTTGCCTACAGCCTAAAGCACATTGTCCTGTAAAAAGAACCTTCAATGCCTTTGACAGTGTGAAAGGTATAAATGTGACAAGTCAGAACTGGACTGTCCTGAATGAGCTACACGTTGTGATGTTGTAATGGAGTTTTAGGTGTAAAATACTAAAGTAGTTGTTGAAAAGGCCAAAAATAAGTGGAAAACATCAGTACATTTTTATGGGCACAGAAGAAATGTGTCAAAGAGTCTATCTATTTTTAGGTTACCTGGCCTTAATAATACTGCCCGTTGTATTTTCTTGGTTAGAACAGTGCCCTCTTTGAAAAGTGCCCTGGCTCTTGGTCCAATGTGCCTTGTAATGGGGCCTCTCACTGGGGAAAACATGATAAGTGATGTCAGGGAATGTTTTGCCAGTAGACATACTGTGATGAAGTGCCATTTCACTTTGTCTTTTTTCACTTGTTTTCTTTTGTTCAGGTGATGGAGTTCCATCAGCATTCCAAACAGCTGCTGTCAGCTCTGCGTTCTCAGCGCCAGCGGGGCTTCCTTTGTGACTGCATTGTCCTGGTGGGCTCATCTCCGTTTCCTGGCTCACAGGGCTGTTTTGGCCTCCTGTTCGCCTTTCTCCCACATGTTCTACTCAGATTCCCCGGGGGTCGGTGGTGGGAACGGTACCAGCAGCTCTGTCACACTCGACAGCGACATCGTCACGGCTGCTGCTTTTGGCTTGCTCTTGGACTTTGTGTATGAAGGTGTGCTACAGCTGAATGAGTCTCCGCCAGTGGAGGATGTATTGGCAGCTGCAAGCTTTCTGCACATGAACGAGGTGGTGAGAGTATGTAAAAGACGACTGCAAAGGCGAGGGCCTCTAGCCGAGGCAGACAGCACCCGCTCTGAGGAGAGTGCTGTAGCGAGGAGGGCCACAGAGACAGTGAGGCAGGGTGGGTGTGAACCCATGGTGGCCATGGCAGGTGATCACTTGAATCCAGCAGCGATTGGCGGCATCACTCTCATCAGTAACCACAGCAGAGAGGAGTCAGCTCAACTATGTGAAATCTGAGCAGAGGACAGGTGGGGGGGTTGCATAAGTCTAGAGCTCAGACTCCCCTGAGCCCAAACCTGGCTGATACCACGCAGCCTGGCATGGACGCCCCTCCTCTGCCACCAGGCAGAGAGAGCTGTACCTGGGATAATCACAGGCCGATCTGATCCTACCTCAGGAGGTCATGACAGATTAAAGACTGGAGATCAAGGGGAGGGATCATCGCGCTCTGCAGTCCATGCAGCTCTACAGAGTCCTATAGGTACAGGCTTTTGTTAATTTTCACACTATAGTCACTTAACGTAAAGAAATACAAACACTAGAGTAATATCTAAGTTCCCTTACACGTCAGTGTCACAGGGAGAATAGCTGACAAACTGAATGCCCAACATTTTGAATACAAAAATGTGTTTGATTTCATAATCTTTGCACTTTTTTTTCCTCTGTACTAAAAGTCTTGTGCTAACTTGTGAATAAAATGTTCCCTTTTTTCTGTTTATTCTTAGCCACAGTGGTAACCAGCAGCCTTCCTCGTCCTCTTCGTCCTCAGTGCCAGTGAGTCAGGCCAGAGGTCAGTCAGTGGTTTTTCCTCCTTACTCAGAATCCAGCCTCTGCCCCAGCCCCCGTCAGCAGGACACACCAAGACTACCCAGTGAAGGTTCTGTCCGGCACCCCTCAGAAGGTGATCACAGAGGTGCATCAGGCGGAGAACAGCAGATGGTCATGATAATCCAAGCATCAGCAGCAACCTCACACAGGGAAATGAGCCAGACACACTCACAACTGCAGAATGACTTCCCCCAGATTCGAATCCGAGTGCTGTGTCTCTGCAACACCAAAGCCTGGACCTTCAACTCCGCTCAGACTCAAACTTTAAAGGGACCTGATGTGTTACTGGTGCTCATCCCACAGTTAGACAAGAGAGATCTCTTCTGGGTGGAGTGAGGACAGATGGCAGAGATGAGGAGAATGTGAAAGTCAAAGTGGAGGCCATTGTCATATCTGATGAGGAGTTAGAGGAGGAAAAGGGGGAGAGTCCAGAAAGAGAACCAGTGATGGATGTAGACGATGAGTTTGAAGAAGATATCCAGGAGGAGGATCTTAACAATCCTCAGTATCTCTCCTCCCACCCACAGGGCCTTTTACAAATGACTTCCCAATCTAATGACTACTCCTTCCCCCTCTCTCCCTCTTCCTCCTCCTCTGGTGGCCGGCCCTTCCTCCCAGGACACTTCTTCAACCTCTTTCGCTGCGTCCATCAATCCTCTGTCCACAGCTCAGAATCAGTCAGACCCTCCTGCCTACTTCCAGGACTTCCAAGACTCTATGGGGACCTTTGCGGATGATGTGCCCACATGTGAAGCCTGTGGAAAGACTTCTCATGTACGTACACGCTGCGGCGCCATGCCATTGTTCACACGCGTGCACGTCCCTTACGAGTGTCACTACTGCTACCGGAGCTACACACAATCAGGTGACCTGTACCGACACATTCGCAAAGCCCATGACCGCTCACTGCGCACCAAACGCACCAAAGCGGACATGGAAATGTTAGAGCCCTCCCCAACCACCACCGCCACCACAAATACCACCTCTCCTCTAACACACAGACACATCTGTGTTTGTCCTACTCCACACATCACTTCAACCTCAGATTCTAACTCTAAATTGAATGGAGCTGCGTCAAAATATTTATAATTTCAGAACTCAACATCCAGCTCAACTTACAAAATATATTATCATATATTTTATACACACCCTGCATAAGCTCTTGCTTTCTTTTGTACTGAAGGCATTTGTTCCCCATGATTACAGAAATACAATACAGTCATACACACATACACACATCATCTTTTTTGCTTATGAAGGTACCACAGTGTGAAGAGGTAATTTAGTGGCAGGGATAAAAAGAGATGGTTCAGTTTTTTCTACATTCTAAGGAAAGGGGCTTCACTGCCTCATCTCTTATCTCCTTTTCTTTTGTAAGGAAACAATTTATTGATATTTTCCTGAGTACACACTGGGCATGATGCTGTTCTTGTACTGCATCCTCTAAATATTCTAGTTTCACCAGAAGAGCCATCTCAATAACATCCTTCAGATATAAGTGCATTGGGATTTTCAGAGAACTGCAGCTGTTGTTTGAAGTCCTCATGGATCCTCCCTTCTATAGTTCTCTGACCTCGTGTTTTTTATGGAAAGAGGTTTAAGGAAATCGATGTGTGTTTTACTTAGGCTCCAGCCAGTAAACACAAGTGATACCTGCATTTCAAAGAAAGCTGGCATGCTAGACATTCATGTCAACATAGAACTCTAAAGTTTGATTGTTTAAATCCTTTTTTTTATTTAAAAAATGGTTCCTTTGTTAATGAATTAGTGCTTCTTTTATACTCTTCATATAATTTATGATTTGTGTATGGTTTATTTTATCGTCAGTTTTGATGAAGCCAATACACTCATAGCAGATGTTTACAATATATTTAATATAGTAGGAAGCAACACTGCAAAATAGCTTTTAATCTTGCCTTTGTTTTTGTTATCTTTTTCATCCTCTACACATTTTCTTGAGCAGTAACACAGCAAGTTGTGTTCATTGATACATTTTCCTAAATATGGTATCTGACCTGAAAACATTTAAGTGGTTTATCACATTTCAAAGATACAATATCAACTTATAGAGGTAATATTGTGAATTTGTGGTTTCTTGTCCAAACTTCTGGATTTTCTATATTGTGTGATAACATTTCACATGGCATTTCCATATGGACAGTTTTAAGTTGTAAGGAAAGGGGTTTGATTATTGCCTATTCCACTTCCAGCCTACTGTTACTATGTTCACATGTATTTGTGAAGTAAGGGAAAGCAGGAAAACAGTTTTCGTAATTCCCCCTCAATGTACGTTTTCACTTTTTGCTCATGTGACTGTTCCCCCTGCAGTTTTCCCTGTAGTGACAGAATACGCAGAACAAGCACCCTTTAACTTAGTCTCCTCTAAAAATGTTTATATTTAATGATGTGCCTCAATGACTGTTGACACTGTTTGAGTTAGTTGTCATGTCATTTAAACAGTTTTCAAAATTGTTTCTGTAGAATATGAATTATTATGTACTCTTATACACACATGAAGATGTACAACTGGATACTAAGAAACTGGATCAGAGACATTTGGACAGGTTTCACGCCGGCTTGTGTGCACAATCTAGATGTCACCACCTGTGAGTAAACAGTTTAGTGGAGATGAGGGTAAATATATTTCTTTGCATTACACAAAGCACAGGCTGGCCAGTCAACCACATTTTCATTTTTCTTTATTTCACTACAAAACACATATAAAAATATAAACATTGAATCTGTTATCACACTACAACAACACAGGGTTTATTCTTAAGTCTCCTCACACACTGTATCCAGTTATCAGAAAAACTGTACATGCTGAGGTGGTGCACCGGGCCTCCTCTAGACAGTATGTTCTGTCCTCTCTTCAGTCCTCCACTGGCCCATGGATCTGTGAAGATGTAAAATTTCAATGTTCTTTTATTTGCAACCACCTGATGTTGTAATAAATTGACTGTTGTCAACGTAGCAGTACTTGTCATTTCTCCATATGGATATACAAAGTAAGATTACACCACACAGTCCTGATGGCAAATTGCAACAAAAACTCTAATCATACCGACTGTGTTGAGATGTCACACAGTGTACTAACCTGAGGACTTGCATCCTAATATTTAAGATGGAGAGTAAATTGAAATGAGTCTATCTGGTAAAGTAACATTCTGATAAAAATTATGATTTGCCAAATTGTGTTCAACATATGAAGGATGAATTGCCAAAACAGGTAACTCCGTTTTTTAGAAATTTGAAATAGATTCCTAATAAAGTTATCTTTTCAGATATCTCTGATTAATAAAGGTCATTGTGACTTAGTCAAGACACCAACTTCAGTGATTGATCATACCAAAAGCTAGTATAGAAAAAAATATGTTTTTGAAACATTTTTTTTATTTTTTTCAAAAGTAAGATACTGTTTTTGCAAATTAACTCTTCATATACAGATTGTTTATAACATCTAATACAATATAAGATGGCAATTTATAACTATGCAGTACTTGTAAGGAATAAGCATTAGGTTAAGAAGTTACATACCAAATACAAACATACGCCCAGTGCTTTTACCTTTAATTACATAATGTAAAGCACTGGGCGTCTTCAGTTTTACTTGGACCTTATTCAACTCCAGTTCTCACAGAGCTGGGGTGCTGTGTTAAATGTTGAGGAAAACAGAATTCGAAGGTTTGCTACTAATTTAAAACTGTATTTAATTGAAAATAGTGGAGAGTTAAAATCAAATGTTTATATTTAAAAATGTACTTAATTTATTAAACATATGCACAACAAAATGATCAAATCTTTCAGTTTCAATATTTTGATCTGTTGTATTTGCATTATTTCAATTAAAATAGACTTTAAATGATTTGCAATAATCAAATCCTTTTTTAAATAAACATTTTACACAGCATCCCACTCTATAGGAATTGGGGTTGAAATCTGTTTTTTGGGGGGGCTTTGATTTTGTCTCTGATTCTCTTCAACACAGAGGTATGATTATGATTCATCTTTAAAAAGTATTTAAGCTGAATTTAAAAAAAGAATACTGGTTTACATGTGTGAGTCTTATCTTAGATTAAACTTTATTAAGCATTTAAATTCAAGCTTTATAAAAGTCAACTTACCGCCTCAGCCAACTCTGGCCAATCCATTGCCATTACAACCGTGTCATCAGAGTTTGGAGGTGTCTCCAGGTTCCAGTAGGTCAGTTTGTCAAACACTGAGGATAACTTTACTGTCCTGTCCTGAACACACACATGGATAAAATTCAGCATCACATGGACATGGTTACAAAATTGTCACTACCCACTCAGATTCACGTTTGATTTAATGCTTTCTGTCAGTGCTTTGCTCCTCTGTGTAAATGTTCACACTGCTGCTCAGTGAGTACAGTTAGTGTGATAGAAAGATGGTAACAGTGTTGTTAACCTCTTGGTCAGAGCCGGGTTTGTTGACTTCTTTCAGCACCAAGCCAGTGTAGCCTGTTGGACAGCTGAGCTCCTGCCCCTTCAATGCTCGTCCTCTGAATGACACTGTCTTCTCTGTAGGGACAAAATGCACAAATGAGTGATGTCAGAGATACTTTATATCTGTCTGAAAAACTATAAAGCATGAGAAACCCCATTTCAAAACCATCATGTGACTACTTGTAGGTCTGACTTGCAGGTCAGATTCAAAATTGTTGCATCAAGTCATCCTTAGTATCATTCTATATAGGCTGGCAACCTGTCGAGGGTGTACCCCATTTCTCACCCATTGACAGCTGGGATAGGCTGTGTTACAGTCTACAGTCTACAAGAGAGGCTTTGAACATCACAAAGGCAGATGCCAGACATATTCTGTACCTTGTTTGCAGTCTTTTGTGGTAGCAGTGAAGTATTGTGAGACCTTGGCCGGCCCGTTGTGTTCAATCTCACATGGCATCAGGTGGACAGAAACCCTTGGTACCTGGCTCACTGACGACCCAAGTTGAACACGTGTTACACTGGTGTTACAGGACATCCTACAACCAGAAGAGAGAAGAGGACAAACAGTTACCACCAAAATGAACTCTTGAATTCTTCTCAAACCTTTGCAGACTGATGACGAGGTTAGTTTTGCTAAGGAGTCTGCTAAGCTATGGCTTCAGGAACAAAGCAGTCCCTGAACCCTGCTGATTTAAGAGGTTTTTTATTTTCCAATTACAAAAACCGGGATACTGACAGTAAATGCAGTCTTCTAACACACACACACACACACACACACACACACACACACACACACACATATATAACAATCTTTTTATTGAGGTTTGATTTTAACAGAGGGCAGAATAAAAAAAGACAGTTCCTTAGTTCCTTTAACAAGAGTGCCTGATTCATTGCAGTTAATAAGACATTTTGGGAGAATTCATAAGTAAGTAAGAATAATAATGAATTATAACAACATAAATTACAATTACCAAATGAGATGATAATGTACAACCTCAGGGGCAATCAAGGAGAGTTTAAAAAGATCTGGGGTGATTTTCTTTAATTCTTGGAGACAGAATCTGTAACTCCTCTACACTCTCCAGTTAGCAATGCAAATAGTGACAACTTACATAAGTCAAGCCTACTCTGGACGGCCCTCTTATGGGATTGTGATCAATTGTGCAGAATAATGTACTTTCACTCTCTGCATCTGAGTGTCTTGACTCCCAGAAATGTAATTTATGGCTTCTAACATAATATCTTAAGTGCAAAACTATCTCAGAAGCTGTCAGGAGCAGGTCATGGTAAGGTTTGGTAGCTTTAGTAACAAACTATGTGCACTTCCACGAGACTATGCAGTGTGTCT
Organism: Notolabrus celidotus; assembly: GCF_009762535.1. Classification (NCBI taxonomy): domain Eukaryota; kingdom Metazoa; phylum Chordata; class Actinopteri; order Labriformes; family Labridae; genus Notolabrus; species Notolabrus celidotus. Next base: position 21,881,680 of record NC_048279.1, read on the forward strand.
CCTACGCAATACATAGTTCCATAAAAGTGTGCTCTCCAAGCTTATCTTGAACACAACTAAACATTTTGCATTTTGTAAAATCATAAATATTCATTTGCAAGCACCGATGCAACATTACCTTTCTGCAGTTTCTCAATCTGAATTACATGTAAACCTCTTCCGGTTAGCGCTGAGCCAAGCATGTGATTGGACGAAATCTTCTTCTTCTCCGTCAAGAGAGATTTAGCGGGTTTTTTCTGTTCTATCATAGAACACCGCCCTCTCGTGGCGAGGCACTATTATGCCTTTTAAAAAACAAAAATATGTCTTACTTGGACTTTTTTACTTGTTTTTTTATTTAAAAAAAAAAAAAAATAAATAAATAATAATAAATAATAATAATAATAATAATAATAATAATAATAATAATAATAATATAATAATAATAATAATAATAATATAATAATAACTAGGATTCCGTAGGCGGAAGAATAATAATAACCCTTAGGGTTACAATAGGGCCTTCGCCACCAGCGGTGCTCGGGCCCTAATTATAATAACTCAACTGTTCAGGGAACACTTAGGCACTTAACCTGACCCTTCTCCTCTTTTCCTCAGGGGTAGAATGAATCAGAAGGTCAAAAACCCAGCTCTTATTGAATATTTAGCACTGAATATTGAATGTTGAACGATATTGTTGACTTGTTTGTTGTGATTAGCTGTGGCTACATTATCTTTAAAAAAAAAAAAAAAAAAAATGGCACTTTTTCCGGCACTAGATGGCAGAACCTGTGACCAATCAACTTTGTCGCACTTACTAAGGTTTTCCCCTCCAGTCTAAATTCTTGCTCATGTTGTACATGGCTTTGGACAAAAGCGTCTGCTAAATGAAACTGTAGAATTGTAGAATTGTAATATTAAACTTTAATTATATAGCACTTTTCTTAACAAGGTAACAAAGTGCTTCACAACAAAAGAGCAGAGAATTACAAAGCAAAAAAAACGGTGCAAACAGTGGGGAGAAAAAGACTGAAGCAAAACAAGACATCTGAATGCAGAACAAATTCATGAATTAGGGGTGGAGAAATGCCTTCTTGTATAAAAATGTTTTTAGTGAGGATTTAAAAGCAGTTAAGCTTGTGGACTGATTAATCGTCAGTGGCAGGGAGTTCCACAAACTTGGAGCTCTGATTGAAAAGGCCCGGTCACCTTTTGTTTTGAGGCGGGATCTTGGCACAACCAGCAGAGAAGCGTAAAAAACAACTAAGAATTTCTAGCAGCCTATGTAGCCATGAAAAACAATAATTGGCATAATAAATAGTTTAGGCTTTGGATTTTCAAAAAAAACTTTAAAATAGACTCTTAGTTTACTGTCCAAGATAGGAATAGAACTGAAAATAAATAATAATAACTCTTATTATAGTCTTGATTTCCCGAAATGCTGTCCTTTTTGTAACCTAATTTAATTTGTTGCCTAGTTTGCCGAGGAAGTACTTTACATGGATGAGAAAAGTATTAATAATCCCCAATACCTTGTTGTCAGTTTCATATTTAACAAAAACAGTTAAATACAGTTGGCTGCAACATATTTCTAAATGTGGGATGGACAAAAATTCTGTCCAATGGCAGCTTTTTAGGAGCTGAGGACAAGATATGGGGTTTTAACAGTGCAGTGAGAAGAAAGAGTCAAGCTGTGGACTAAGAGACTTCAGGGAACGGAGGAGAGATTTTATAACAGCTCGTACAGCCAACAGAAAAAAGAGGTGAGTTTTTATAAGAAGATAAAGTACCTTTGCAGACATGTTGCTGTTGGATACAGCATGGACTTTTATTTCTGAAAACAATTTTCCAACTGTTTGCTCAAGTTACCTTTGGATGTTAAGTTATAGCAATATGTTGAGCAAGTTGAAACAGTTCTCCTATTCTAATTTACCATACCATAATATCATCACAATCTTTGTTACAAGCATTGACAAGAAAAACAGCTGAAGCATGCAGACACTCTGTTGCCCTGTGTGGAATAAAGATTAATACCATTAATCCACTAACATTAGTACACAGTTACTATAGTTATTTTCCCGTTGCCTTTATCGATACTAATGTGACTTTACCTCACTTAGACTTACTGGTTGTCCATCTTAGTCTATGTAATGTAAGTGTGATGGATATTCTGAGCTTTAAAACATGATAAACTGCGACAATGTCATCACTTCTACAACCCCACATTTAGGGTACTTTATTCCTTTATGTAAGCAAAGTGATATTTTATGTTAGTGTCTTATTCTATGTTACATATCTATGATATTTATTTTGAATTTCTGCTCTAATCTTCATAGGGCGTATGTATAAAATACAATAGCACATTCAGATCAGTGTCTGTTTACACACATTGGAGTCATCTGACATGAACAGCCTCTGCTTGTGACTGAGATTGGACTCAGTGGTTTCAGCAGCTCTTCATGCTATCAAAGTGGGAGTTTTGTCTCATTTATGAGATCATAATATCGTTAGCCACGCTGGGTTTTTGATAATGTCAAGCAGACAAAGCCTGATCTATCATTATTTTCTGTATTACATGACTTTTTAGAGTACATTTAAGATAATTCTGCCACAGACTGAGAACATCAGCTGAACAGAGTCATGACGATCACCACCTTTTCTGTGATTTTGAAACTGATCCTCAAACCCTCTCCTAAAATTTCCCTTTGTTGTGTGTCAATGATTAGATTTCATGGATGAAGATAGCCGTTTGCGTTCAGGAGACAATGGAGGACGATCTTTCCTCTTTAGATGGGTGGTGCGGCTGCTCCAGTATATTGTCGTCATGACGTTGTCACCTATCCGTCAGAGAGTAGTACAAGTCTTCATTGTGATCTTGTTGTCTTCCTACTCCTCTGGATCGCTGCCTTTCTGTATGGGAGTTTCTACTTCTCGTACATGCCCCAAGCAACCTTTGCCACACCTGTACACTTTCACTACAGGTGTGTATTTAAAGTCCTATAAATAGATGAATTACACTTTAGTCACTTTGTTTATTTCCTGCTGTCTTATTTTACTCAGCCATTCACTTTTTTCCCACGCAGGACAGAATGTGAATCTCCAGGCTCTTTTTCATGCTCTCACCCAGTGGCCAACATCTCTCTGATGAAAAACAACAGACATGTATGTATAAACATGTGAGTATTTAAATCTTTCTTCCGTTGTGCAGAAATCTCTAATCTTTTTAAAACCCACATGCAGGTGTTGACTTTCGGCCAGGCCTACATGCTCACCCTGGAAACTGGAGATGCCTGATTCCCCGATCAATCAGAAGCTGGGGATGTTCATGATAAAGACAGCCTGTTTTTCTCGAGACGGAGAGCAGACTGCCTCGTCTTCCTCGCACTGTAAGTTGCACTAAGATTTGCCTTTCTCCTCTGCGGCCTCATGTCTGAAATCAATCAACAAGTCTGTCAATACTTTCTGCACATTCCACTGATTTGCTGTGCATTGCTGTGTGTTTTCTCAGTCAGGACAACTGCTGTCTGCCTCCAGCTCTCGCTTTGTGAGTACAAACAAAACTTTTTTTTAATCCTAAGAGCCAGGTCTGAGTTAGATCGGAGCTGCTCATGCTTGCTGCAGAGCTCCAATACAGCATAAGGTGATCTCAGTCCTGAGGTTACTGGGATGATAGACAGACATATAAATAATTATCAAAGAAAGTATCAGGGAGATGGAACTTGGGGTATCAGTGGCAGAGACAGACTTTTTTGACTGGAGTGGCCAAACTGAGGGCAGGGACTTCTGTGAATATAGGGACTTACCCCAACCATGGGATGGTAATTTCAAATAATCCATCTACTTTAATTTCAAATGTAAAAATAATCCAAAGAATGTAATGTTCCGTGTAATTTGTGGGCAACATTTAAGATATGTATCACTTTAAAACACTCCTGAAAACCTATCTTTTCTCCTTGGCGTTCAGTCCCAGCTAAACAAGAATCCTTGGCTTTTACTTTTTTACTCTTTTTATTCCCAAATTGAGCTCTAACTATTATTTTATTGTTTTTATTTATTGTTATATTGTGATGATTATATTGTATTTTAATATCGTACAGCACTTAAATGTGCTTTATAAATAAAGCTTGACTTGACTTGATATGATATACTTAATCCTTTGAGGAGAAGATGTTTCTCAAAAGTCCCAATTTAAAGTATCGACCAAGGTAAAGTGCCGACAATGAAGTCGGAGAAGCTACCTATATAGCCTGTTGAAATACAGCCCAAATTGTTAATTTCAATATAAGTGCACCTCTGACAAGGCAAATAGCTAATCATGATTTATGATTTCAGTGGTGGCAATGATCTTGACCTTTTAAATCCAACTCATCACTGGTTCCCAAAGTGTAGGCTGGTGCCCACTTCTGGGACTTGAAGGTACTGAGAGTGGGCCACAGGAGTCATTTACAACACACAAAGGATATTGTTGAATTTGGCTTTAAAAATGTACCATTCTCACGTGTTTTGATGCATGATAAATTATTCCCTGAATGTGTTCAATAATTATTGCTCTACTTAGTAAGTATTGGCCTGAGTTGTGTGAGTAAATGTTTGGGGGCCTCAAATATTCCAGATTTTCAAACGGGGCCATTAAATCGGTAAGTTTAGGAAAGGCTGTGACAGACTTCTAAAGCCAGGCACTTCATCGAAGTTTTAATGAGAAACACTTTTTGAGAATACATTTGTATTATGGATGCTACATTACATTTTTTAGACATTTAAAACATTCCTAATGCCCAAACATTTACTGATCCACCCTCACAGAAGGCTTATTTGAAACACAATTCATGGATATAACCTGCCCGAAAGCACTGTCTGTAAACTTGAACTGAGTTAATATATATTTTTTAAGTTGTTTAAAATAGTTTAAACTCAAGCTGACTTTGTTGTGCTATTAAACAACACTTCAGAACTCTTGAAAGGGATTTCAATTTAGGGAGAAATTGATGAATTAATTTTAGAGAATGGATCCAATAAGATCATCTTTATTTATGATCCTTATGTTTTATATTATCTCATAGCACAAGTCATCATTCATCTGTGAGGAAAGAGCACAATAGTACATGCCTGGGTGTGTCTGAAAAAAAGAGTCTTCATGCTGTTGTCTCCGCTGTGTGTGTGACGTTTTTCTCATAATGTGGCCAGAGCATGCTGCGATACCGTTCAGGACCTGCTGAGGCAGCTGGGGACGGTGCTGCTCCTCCCAGCCTTCCTGACCGGAGTCACTGAGCAGAAACAGGTGCTGGAGGTGGAGCTCTTCACAGAGTACATCGAAGACCCTGTGAGTCCTGAGCTACTTTAAATAAGTTGTATGAAGAGAGGAAATACTGTTTAAAGCTCCCTAATGGTTTTCTTTTTTTTATTTTATGTACAGTATTCTCCCTCAGTCACAAGCGTGATTGAGATTCTGTCCAACAAGGTGCAGATATACTCATCTCACCTCCTGATTCATGCTCATTTCACTGGTATAAGGTAAGAGTCACCACCAAGAAGTGTACATGCAAGAGACTAAATAGTAACACATATATGTAAGTCATGTAGATTATAACGAAACCTTCAAGAGAAGTTAAAAAATCCCCTTTTTATGTGGAAGAAACAAAGTGGGGAAGCCATGGATAATTTTTCATCTGTTTCTTATCACATCATAATGTTTGTTTTTCTCCTTTGTCAGATACTTCTTGTTCAATTTCCCTCTCATATCAGCCGTGGTGGGTGTGTCCAGTAACTTTGGCTTCCTCAGTCTCCTCTTCATCCTCAGCTACTTGAGGCTGCTGTTAAGAGGGGGCCAAACATCAGGGCCGGTGAGGCCTGTTACTGTAGACATCAGTGATCTTTTTTTAGCTGCAGGGCTGCACATCTCTAAGTTTGTGTAATGGAGGGACAATTACTCCATACTTTGATATTATACAGCTCAAACTGAACCTAATGAGTGCTTACTTTCCTTATTTTTTTTTTTACAGCCTAGGTCAGATCTGCGACTGGCAGAAAGGGAAAATATTGCAATTAACAACCCAAGAGATATTGGAATAGATTTTGCTGTGAGTACATGACACATACACATAGGATTGCAGTGTAATTTCAATCATTGTACCTGTCATTTAGTTTTGATTAATGCTCTTTCTAGGTGCAGCAGAGGCAATGGGGTCTTTCCAGATGATCCCACTCTACAGTGGATAATACACTGTTAAAATATGTAATGTAACTGTCGAATTGCCCTTTAGTATTTTGCAGACCCAGGTTACTATTGCTTCTTTTCACAATGCTACAGTTTTTTGAAGAACATTTATATTTCTTTAAATATGTTGTAAGTTCTATATTTCACAATGTAGATTTCTTATCAATACTTGCATGTTTTTTTTTCAACATGCTATAAACTGACCCACTGTAGTTCCTGTTTTCTTTGAAATGTAAAATGTCTCTCTGCTAACATGACTAATATCCTGTCAAACGTTTTTAATTGCTGTCATCCTTTATCTCTTAATCAGAACGGGAATAGTGAGGAAAAATGTGTCCTAACTATTCTTGAAAAACATCTTAAATTGATTAAGTTTGTGAGAAGTCGTATATCACATGGCATTTTAAAGTACATTCTTTTTAACTGTTGCAATAAAGGCTATGAAAAACTTCTCGTCAGCCTGTTAGTTTAATCTAGTGAGGAAACACCTCTATCAGGTAGGAGGACACCTTAATGTGTTCCCAGCCAGGCAGTTTCCATACCTGGATGTGTTGTTGGCCCGCGGCTCTGCTGGCTGAATAAAGTTTTGGAAACTTATTAACGTCACTGCATGCAAACTATGGAGCAAGCAGAGAGGACAAAAAGGCATTACGAGCTCATTGAGAGGCGCACAAAACTAACAGGTGGTAGACAGGTAAGGTGCATTTTTTTGTTGTAACGTTTGATTGTGTCACTTTATGAACACTGTTGCAGCTATTTTAGAGTGTATCTGTAGACGCATGTCCTTTAACATACCTATTGTGCATCTCTTGTAAACATCTCTGTTCTTTACAAGCACATGTTGGGCTCTTGGAGTAGATTCACCGTCTGCACTCAAGAGTGACAGGATGGACATGATGAGCAAAAACAACACGGAGGGAATAAACAGAATATCTGACCAACATCAGTCTGTGGATGAGGGTTCTTCCAGCAGCTGCAGGAGGGTCAGAGTGAGATCTAGACCCAAACTCCAGTCAACTAAAAGTTTCCCTCCTTACAGTCAATGCATAGGTGGACTTGGAGAGGATGAAGAATGGGACGATCAGCCTGATTCAGAGTCAAAACTGGCTTCCCAGCCTGCAGACACAATGGTGAGCAAAGACAGGAATGAAGTAGTTCAAAGCCTCGGAAAAAAGGAGGAGTTTGAATTGCACAGAAAATATGCCAAAGAAGAAGTAAAGGTAAAATGGAGGATGAGAAGGAAGGAGAGGTTAGGAGGCAGCTTTGATACAGACAGGTGGGAGAGTTCAAAGTGGAGCGTGAAAAGAAGGGTGGAAGAGCCTGAAGGAGAGATGGAGTGTGATGATGATGACGATGATGATGATGATGATGAAAGGGAAAGAGGACAGTGGAAACACTTTGGAGGAAGAAAAAGAGAAGAAGAGGACGAGGAGAGGAAGAAGACTCCTGTTTCAGCAGTGCAGCAAGAAGTAGAGGAGGGGATCGGGGAGACTCCAGAGGCTGAGCTGCTGCCAGGAATGACAGAGAGTTCCACTCCACATCAGTGGTCCTCCCCTCATCCCATTCTCTCCAAACTTTTGCACTCCTCTTCCTCCTCCTCATGCTCCTCCATCAACCTCTCTACTGAAGAGAGTGATGAGGTCTTCAGCGAAGGAGAGGACGCAAACGCAAAGAGGAGGACGTTCAGGAAGGTGAGAAAGACGAACTTTTTTGATGTTTGCGATTCAAGCTGAACTGACCCTTGCACCTGTGGTTTAGGGTGATTTGCATTGGATTGAAAGAGGACATTGACAAGGGTGGATTTGAATAATGTTTGCATGCCTGGTGCTGCTGCTAAAACCGATGTGAGAGCAGACGGTTAGAGGGAGACTAGGGAGTAGTTATTCTAAAAAAGAAAACTGTGCATCTTTATGATCATCATAGAGGATGCAAACACCTGCAGTTTGTAGGATTTAGGCCAAACACTACATCTTCTCTAAAGTAAAAACATGTCATTTGAGGTCTGAGTTGCCTCTCATAGTTTCTCTGTAGTTTTCTCTGCAGGTACAAAACTGTTCAAAACTGTCAAAGTATGTGCACCAAATGCACTGACAGTCATGACTGTTTTTGGCGATCACAGAGAACTTGAGAGGTGTTATTTACTGTATAAAAAGTATGTCTCCTAAGCTGCTTTATATTGTTGAAGGAGTGACATTGTTGGTTCTTTTTCACAAGAGAACCAACAATGGTTCACAGTGGGAAAAGGCCACCATAACTCTTACTGTTTATATATACTGTTATAACTATGTGCTTTAGCCTGCTTTGAAAAGGGCATTGAGGACGGAGTTAAGGTTTTAGCACACATTTAAATTCACAGGGCTTCTGAGGGCCTCCTCAGAACCTTCATTTTCCAAACTTCCAAGCACTGGCCTTCATGAGGAAGTGGGTTAAACTTGTATCCTTAATTCATGCCAAGTTTAAAGTAGACGGTTAGCAAAATCTCAGACAAAATAAAGTTATTCAATCCTTCTTGCTGGATGGTGCCTTTCGTCCTGTAAGCATGCAGATGTTCAGGTTTGGTGAACTCGTTTTTGAATGTTTTGTCAGTGTTTAAGATCCAAATATGTGCCCTGCCTCTTCAAAAACAAAACATTCTGGGAGACGCCTCTCATGCTGAACGCCCATTATGCATGCATGACATGGCATGATCTGCTCTTTTGTTCCTCAGTGCCGCTCTTGGAAAACTTACCTGACTATGATGCACTGGTCAATGCGACGGCAGAGCTCCTGGGTTCAGTTGGCTGGACATCAAGGCATGTGTGTGGCAGTCCCTTCAAAATAAGACACATACAGGCACTCAGAAAGTCTGAAAGTCTAAAATGTCTGCATGCACTTATTCACTTACTGGACTCTGACTTTACCTCACCACATTTGGACTGTTTTTGTTGTGCTTTAAGAAAACACATTTATAGGTTAGGTTTTATAAAAGACATGCATGACTAATGACTCCTTGCGGGCAGCAGGTAACTTCCAGCTAAGTGACAGCGGAGAGGTGCTGAAGTTGTACAGTGAGGTGGAGGAGAGATGCCTAGACTTCCTGATGAGGGACTCACTGAGACCCTTCGTCCCCCAGTACCACGGCTTGGTCACCAGGGGTGAACACTGCTACATCCGGCTGGATGACCTACTGAGAGGCCTGAGGAAGCCCGTCATCATGGACTGCAAGATGGGAGTCAGGTGGGTGAGAGGAGTGTGTTCCTCATACAGGAAGTGAACAATGTGTAGACTAAAATACCCTGGGACAATGTAGGGCTTTGAGGAAAGATCATCTGATTCTTTTCTACAGCTTCTTACAAATGGATATGAATTTATGTTGGTTTTAAGTCCTAGTGCAAAATAAGGGATATAAATACATTTTTGAATTTTCTAATAAAAAACAAAATTTTCAACAAAAAGAAATCCTGATTTCTATCTTAGAAATATGTTCATTTTTTTGGTACTGCCCAGTTGATTCTAGTGTGGCTGACTATTAAGTGTTTCAATTGCCTGTGATGGATGAGGACTCCTCCATTAAAAGTTATCTTCTCAGAACCTTTCAGGAGGAGGAACTTATCAAGGCTCGGACCAAGGCCTCCCTGCGGACTGACATGTATCAGAAGATGGTGAAAACCGACCCTTCAGCTCTGTCGGCAGAGGAACATGCACAGAGAGCGGTGACAAAGCTGCGATACCTTCAGTGGAGAGACAAGACCAGTTCTACATCCACACTGGGCTTCAGGATAGAAGGCATCATGGTGAGAGAAAAGACCTGTGACATTTCTGCACTGCTATTATAAACCAAAAATACCTCAAATGTTGACCAATGCTGTACTGAATCTTTCCTCGTGAATCAGATGGCAGACGGCAGCGTCCAGCGGGACTTCAGGAAAATTCTGACCTTGGCTAAGGCCACAGAGGTGTTGCTCTACTTTTCTGGGAGTCACGTGGATATCCTGGTCAGTTCTCTCTATAGGAAAATGAGTTACATTGCATGATCCTACACTGGAAAAGTTGTCTCAAATCATTAACAGATTAAAATCTACATTGAAATCTGAAAATTATAGAGTACAACAAATGAAAACAGGCAAAAGAACATTTGTTCGGTTTAAGTTTATCTTCAGTTGCTCCTCTCTGAGCGAGGAGAAAAAATTATCAGACCATTTTCAGCATCCAAATAAGTATTCAGTGCACTTGTGCATTTTATTATTTGCTGTTTGCACACAAAGCTTTTGCAACAATCATTTGAAGCATTTTAATAAAGGTTAATTCATATTTTAATAAAGATTTATTTTGAAAAATAAAGCAAAAAGTAAGAGACATAATTTCACCCATGTCACGCAATTTCAACGCTGCTTGCATAATCATTGCCACAACTTCCCTAAAATTTTATTTTTTGTCCTCTTAGGTTTTTAACATTTATCTTTACAATGTCATTTTTTCACTACGGTTTTAAATGACAAACTTAGCCATCTTTATTCTCAGAAAGCCTACCACTCCAGACTCCTGGCCCTGAGTGAAGCACTGAAGAGCTCACTGTTTTTCAGAACCCACGAGGTAGGTTTGCACAAACACACAAATCTTTTCTTTCTAAATCATCTATCACCTCTCTCTTTTATTCTCCTCTATCCCTCTTTCAATACCCAACTCGGTCGAGGCATGATGGCTGTCTAACATGAGTCTGGTTCTGCCTGAGGTTTCTGCCTGCTAAAAGGAAGTTTTTCCTCGCCACTGTAACTAGCTAAATATTGCAATGTGCAATGCTCATGATGGATTAAGGTGGGGTCAGACTGAGTCTTACCCTGTCTTGAAGTTGGGTCTCTGTTCATAATTTACATAGAATGGTCGAGACCGCCTATGTTTGTAAAAGCATCTTGAGATAACGTTTGTTGTGATTTGGCGCTATACAAGTAAAGAAGAAAACCTTTCACAAGGCCATATGGAACCAAGAAGCCTTACTGCCTATACAGTTTATATTCTTCTCAATGAAATTCACCCCTGCTTCACATTTCTGAAATGACTCTCCATATATTTGACCTGATCAGGTGATTGGCAGCTCGCTTCTCTTTGTCCACGACCACAGCGGCAATGCCAGCATTTGGATGATAGACTTTGGGAAGACGACCCCTGTGCCTGACACGAGTGAGCTCCAGCACGACGTCCCGTGGTCTGAGGGGAGCAGAGAGGACGGCTACCTCATCGGCCTGACCTCTCTCATTGCTTCTCTGGGCCAGGCCATCAGTGTGGCCCCTGGCAGCAGCAGGACGGCTGTAGAGCAGAGATAAATGTTACCTGAAGTTTGTTGAGGATTGCGGCTGAACAACACTTACACTCGGGGTCAGGTCAGGACAAAATGGCTACTGTTACACTTTGAACTGCTGCCTCATTTCATTCACTTGAAGAGACCACAGAAGAGGATTCATTAAATGAGAATCTGAGATTAGCTGACTCAGCTAAAAACTCAGAGACTTGGGATAATTGGGTTTTAAATTGACATACTTTAATTGTGGAGACTGTTCTTTGTTAAAAGGAATATCTTAAAGGAATGTTTTCTTTCTCATCCGTTCCTATTGTGTAGTACTAACGGAAAGTACATGAATACATGAATATACAGTGTATATTGGTGAATAGCTAACACTGTTATGAGCACATTTGTCTTAAAAAGACTGACCAGGGTGTAAAAAAAGACCTAAATATGGTCTGATATAAGATTGATGTGAAACTGTTTTTAGAAATTCAATTTTTTTTTGCAAATGACAAAGTAAAATGTATCTGTGTACAGTTAGGAAGTAGAAACAGAATGCATTTGTCTGCTCAGTCTTACACATTACTATCTCTAATATTAATAAAAAAGATTCCTTTATTATTTATAAGAAAGCAACATGGAGGAAAAATGAATGTGTATATATATATACATACACAAATGTATTTGCATTAACTATCTTATACTTTGTTGACAATTTATTTGATCACCTATGCCTACCTAGGTACAAAATAGTAATGCTTTCAGCATTTGAGAGGCTACTTATGTTTGTCTTTGTTGTTTTGGTGTTTGCAAATTATGTGACTGTAATTTACAGTGCGAAGCTGGGTAATTTGTGTCCACCACATTGAAATCAATAAGGATTGGACATAAGCTATCTTAGACACACCTCCATACATAATGCACAACAGAACACAAAGGACCAAATAGTTTTCCCATCACATCTCCTAACTCTACGCTCACAACAAAATACAACTAGTTATAGTCAGTGGTGGACAGTAACAAAGTAAATTTACTTGAGTATTATTTTTTGGTAAACTTATTACTTTTACTCCACTACATTCAGAAGATAGTTTTGCACTTTTTACTCCACTACATTTCTATCAGTGCTCTAGTTACTCACTACTTTTACTTTGACGTCAGCTCACGAATTTCCTTCTCTTTCTGAAATCTGATCCCAAAGACAGTAAAATGTGTTTGTGTAGTTCTTTATGTCTCAGTGGTTTAGTCATACCTGTATATCATGCATCTCCACGGTTGAACGCGGAGCAAACACAGAGCAAATTTCACTCAGATCAGGCAGTTCATTTAGAGGTGGTAATGATGGTTATAATTCTCCACCTGAGCACCCATGGCCATATCTTCAGCCCGTGTTAGAAGTTTTTGAAATGAAGATTGATACGTATCGTTTGAAATGTTCTCCCTGTTTCCCACTCTGCCCAAACATATAAAAATTCACTGTCCTGAGAAAGCGTGTTGAGCTAACATTTTGTTTCATTCCAGATGAACATTTCAAACTAAGTTGCCTGTACTTGGAGTAACTTAGTGTCTGTTTTTATTCCATGGTATAGTTTTTAGAGATTTCAAGTAATGTTTTCTAAATAAACAGAATGTAACAGAATGTACTCCTATGTATTCTTGACTTCACTTATGTAGTGTGAAAATACAACTTTTTGAGATATTTTAAAAAGTACTTTGAATACTTAAGTATTTCTAAAAGCAAGTACTCCAGCACTTTAACTCAAATAATAATTTGACAACTTTCACTTGTATTGGAGTAATATTTGACCTGGAGGATCTATACTTTGACTTGAGTAATGAAGCTGTGTACTTTGTCCACCACTGGTTATAGTCATAGGTTATAGTGTACCATCTGTTTTACCATGAAGTTCATGATCCATCTTGTGGTGAGGAGAGTGTGAAGCCCGTGATAACACGTGTTAAGAAACTGTCCACCAGGTGGCGCCATCTTACTGATTGCACTGGAGACAGGTGAGCGCGATAGTTAGACTAACAACACCCGGGACAGTAAGCAGACTGCAGAAGGAGAAAATCATTTGGTATATTATTTCGACAAATCTTACCAGGGTACCGGGGTAAAGTAAAACAAAATGATACTTCTTGTCGTTTTGCGTTGAGGGTCAAGCGAAATGTTAGCTAGATGCTGGTTATGCTAACGCTAGCAGCTAGCTAATATACAACTCACACTTTTACTCTGCTTCAATTTAAACGTCTTTAAAACAGCACGTCAATCTTCCTTTTCTTCTTCTAATGACTGCGAAAGTTCCGATAGTTGTTCAAAAGTCTGACACTGAGGCGTTTTTCAGGATGGACCGTGTGAACTTCCATCAGGGACGCTACCCCAGCCTGTCAGTGGTGGCACGTGTGTTGACTCACGGTAAGTGCCCTGCAGAATCAGGTCTACTTGACCGTCGAGTACAGAGTCTCTATTATCTAGTAAAGTCGGGTATAGAAATCATGGGTTTAAAAATATCATTACGAAAGGATAACTATAATATATTATAAATGTATTGTAAGGTCTTTGAAAAATAAACAAATATTGATTAGCCTCAACATTTGGCTGCAGACATGTGAACCAGACGTTCACAAAGAGAATGGGCTAGTAACCTCAATAACCTTTAGTGTAAAACATTGAAAATCAAAAGATCTACATTTTAAAATGTTGGAGGTGTAGTCTATGGGTGTGATGTGTTCAAATATAATTAAGTAAGTTATTTTTAGGAAGTTGTGTAATTAAATACTGAAGTTATTGGTATGACTGGTACGAGTTGTTCTTTATTAGTAAAATAATGATAATCCTGTGGAATACTATCTTACATTCAATGTGGGGATGATGCTGTATATTGTTTTAATAACTCTGCATTGCTGCTTATGCCATTATCAGGGTTCGTACAATTTTTTCACGGTCAAATACTTTTCAAGGAATTTTAAGGTCAATTTTCAAACTTTTCAAGTACTACTTTTCAAGACACAGTGAGAAAGGCATGAAGATTTGCACCGGGTGGGCCAAATTATATCAGCTGTAGTCATGTCATTTTAAGACCTTAACAGGGTACATCAGCCTAATGCTTTTCTGAGGAGAAATCGTTTAATTTTTTCATCTTTTCTTCTGTTAGAATTCATATTGTTATTGATACTGTTATTAATAAGCCTTCAATGTTCAGACACAAGCAGCGGCCGTACCGCTGTCACTTGCAAGATGTTTGTAGCTCGGGGCCGGTCGCCGCATCACCGCGGTCGGTCTGTGACGGGTCTCGATGAGAAACACTGTCATGCCTTCGTATCCAGTGGGAGAGCCTCCCACTCCATGGCCGCTGGCTCAGGAACGACACGGTATTTTTAGACCAGACTTGTCGCCCACCGACCGTGGTCAACTACAAACATCCCGCGGGTGACAGCGGTACGGCTGCTTGGAATAATCACACCACCTACACGTAATAAGGCACAGTGCTTCTACATCACACATGCCTAGCATGTAGCATAAGCAGGCGGTTAGCATCAACAAATAATAGGCTTAGTTATGTCGCACTGTCCTCCTGGGGGCGACGTCACGTCACACATAGACTGTATAAATAAGGTCACACATGACAAGAGACCAGCATGTCACCACAGCGGCAACCTCTGGTCTCAAACTATGAAGCCCATGTGGAAGTGTTATAAACTGCAATTCATCGAGAATCCGCTTGAGGCTGGCTGCAGAAACACCGGAAACCACATAGACACCAATTCAAAAAAGACGATCTTTGCAGCATTAATAAACATGTTTACAGCCTGGTTCAAAAAACGGCTTGTCCCTACGTAGCTAATTTCTCTATCGGCACACACTGTACGGGGTGAATTTTTTTTTCTAACGCAACGGTTCAGAAGATATTAAGATTACGAGTTTTTCACCAAATAAGGACATGACTGACTTGATTCCCAGATGGGAACACATAGCTTTTGGCTAGGAGGCTCAAACTCCACCTCTTTACGTCACACTCTGCCTGGTTGAGTTCCGCATTTCCAATATGGCTGCCGCCGTCGATTGGCTTCAAAACAGTGCTCAGGAACAGATTGGTGATGTCACGGATACTACGTCCATTATTTACACAGTCTATGGGTATCCACAATAAACAGGAAATGATAATGACTGATGCCGAGCAGACTTGGGTTTAGCCAATCACAAACAAGTACCATGGTCCTACCCTTTCCGGTTTCTTGACATTTATTTTGTGATTCTGAAATTTATTTTATGATTCTGAAATTCATTTTCTGTTTCTGAAATGTTTTTTTCCAAGTGAAATTATTTTTTGCGCTTTTAAAATATGTATTACTATTGGCCTTCAGGGCCACCATACATCAGGGAGAGCGGTTATTTCTTTTTTTCATTTAACTATTTTATTTCTCTCCATTTAATCGAAATTTCAAGCATTTAGAAGCACTTAGACCCAAAATTCAAGCATTTTTCAAACCTTGAAAACACAACATTAAAATGCATTTTCAAGGATTTCAATCACCCGTACATGAATCATTCATTATCACCATAGCAACCGATGGACACGTCCTAGGGGCTAGCTGAATTGACGGCTTCTTCAACTACCCCCCTTGCCTCTGTTATAATATAATTGTATATTATTCGACCAGTAGGTTAAGTTCATATTGAACTGAGTATTCAGACTCAGTTCAATATGAGTGGTCTTCGGTGGTACCGTTATGCACAGTACCGTAAACGTCCAGGTATGTTAAGCAGGGCGATATGTTATATATGCTCACAGTTCAAGCCTTGCATTATGTCAGAGCTAACTTTACCAAAGTATGTATGTAAGCTGAGAGTCATTTTGGTCTACGATTACAAGCTCTACAGGTTGAATATTTGAAATACCCGCGCCATGTTGTTGGCCCGGAAGAGGAAAGGCTGAAACAGTTCCGTTGTCTCCCCCATGAACGCGTAGTAGGAGAAGCTAAGTGAAGCTAACCCAGCAGCTGGTGGAAGAGCAGCGACTGGATCTCGTTGTGGTCGCCTTTGTTTCTCATCCGAACAACTTGGAATGTGTTGGCTTTGTCCCTCTGCTTAATATTTGTGCTTCATAAAAGAAAGAGCCGAAGCCCTACGAGTTTTATTTACCACCCAGGGCTGTGTTTTTATCAAACATCATTCCAGAAACATGGCGGACGGCGGGCATTACTACAACGGTAGGAAAAATGTTTGCTACAGCTGAATTAACTTTATATATTTTGTGCTACTTGTGCCGCTTTCCATCAGACCGTGGTAACTTTATGGTGAGCAGAGAGGTCAGGAGCGGTGGTTTCATGGCCGGAGGAGGTAAAGTTATACCTCGGCCTTCCTCGAGGTTTGGCTGTTGTTTTCATAGAGTATAAGTTTTAATCCTCTACTTGATTATAGCTATTTACTTTTTTTTTAAGTACAGCACTAGTACATTTATGTCAATAGATCTTTAAACATAGTAAATATAACTCAGGACCCATGGCTTTTTGTTGTATGAGTATTAATTACATGTAAGGAAATAAATCTGTTCAGCATTTAAAAAAGATTATTAACTAATGTTGAATTAGTCTGAAGTCAACCACTGCAGCACATTTACATCTAGTCAGTAGTAATTTAGGATTTGTACAGTTTAAATTTTTAAATAGTCATGCTGTAAGTAGTAAAAATGAGAATAGAGGCATTTTTCATCAACGTATCACAAATTTCCTCAAAGTATATTCTGTAGTCGATTAGACTAATCCTAATTTATACTTTGGAAAAGATGCGTTTAATTGAGATTGAGTTTGAATTTTTTAAACCTGTCTGTGTGGAATATTATTATACATTGTTTGAATTCTTTTCCATTTTCAGAGCATGATGATAGAACTGCTCCACAACAGTATCGCAACCGTAAAGGCAGAGGTGGCAACAAGGGTCGGTCATACGACCGGTCCCGCAGAGACCGCCAACGAGGAGGACACCCTGGAGGTTTTGGAGGTCCTGGGCCACGGTCGAGGCTTGATGATCCTGATGGAGATGTAACCATGAGCGACAACTCCCAGGACAGCAGCTCCCAGAACAGATTGTAAGTGTGGCTGACTGATCAAGCCATGTTGTTGTGAATCACATTGTTAATGGTATAATTCTGTCGTTTGTCAGAGTGAGACTAACTACTAAGCTTTTAAACAAGCTTCAAAATATTTAAATAGAAAATGCAAGTGAGTTCTAGACAGGTTCAGACTTATGACACCAACATGATATGTCTGTATCCGAAACCCTGTCGGCACATGCATCAGGGCACACAGCAACCCCTGGGTGATGTGATGTGTCAAATGGAGAGGCAGTGAAATGAAGGGAGGAAACTATGCCATAAAAGGTAGTTGAATAGTCATAAAAGATGAGGAGAAAGGGATGAAGCATAGCTTTGATGTTTTATGAGACAGGAAGAGGCACAAATGTATTAAGCCTAAAGGCTTTAAGAAATGTTGATTGTTAAACAAAAACAATGTAAATAGGTTATTTAGAAACTGCAAGCTAACATGGAAACTATGATTTAGTAAATGTAAGCAGATGAGGAGTCACAACATGTTAAAACATTGAAGTTTACTTCCAGGACCTGGTAGTTGCATAGACATTGATACACAATACAAGAAGCTTTGCTGCTGTCCTTCCTGGGTGTGTGAAACGTAAACAGAAGCTGGTTTGATTTGACCACAGGTAATTATGTTATTGTGTATGACGATTTGAAAGTGATTGTTTTAATATCGGGACTTCTTTTGTGTTGTAAAGCAACCCATACACAAGACCTTTTCGGAAAGGAGGCGACGGACGGTTTGACAGAGACAGGCGACAAGGCAAAGGGGGCAACAGGGGAGGAGGAGGCAACTTCCGAGGTGGAGACAGAGGTGGTGGTGGAGGTGGCAGCGGAGTAGGGAAAAACCGGTCCGGCTGGTACAAAGTGACGGTGCGTATCATCACAGATGCTGTGTGTCATCTATTTTTTGTATTTGTGTATTCTGTATAAGGAGATCTTATTTTGCCTTCTTTACTGTTGACAGATACCACATGGAAGAAAATATGAGAAGAAATGGATACTGACAGCCCTTCAGAACATCTGTTCTGTTACTTACTCGCCTGTTCAGGTGAGGTTCAGGCCGTTCTATTATTCAGCCACGGCTTTCATTTGTACTAGCGTCATGGATTGTGTCTTTATCATACAAAGTAAGATTTCATGTTTTTTTCCCCTCTTTTTGTCTAGTTTCATGTTGACCACAACAGAGCTCATTTCTATGTGGATGATTCGTCTGCTGCTAACGCTTTGCACAAGTGTTCCCACAAAATCACGGACAAAGACGGCTATAAGGTGTGTATGAAAAAAAACTAAAGATATTAGTTTTGTTGTTGCAGAAAGTCTATGCATAATAAGTCTTTTTAGTTCTACACATGTGAAAAAGTTGTCATTTTAAAGTTACGCAACCATGACCTCTACCTAATAAACAAAAATAAATCACACTATCTGTTTGTTCAAGGTGGAAGTACACGTCAACCCCAGCAACCCGCCCTCCTTTCTTCTCGCTGACCTGAAGCCTGAGCACTTGGAGCACCTGAAGGTGAACTAGAGGAAGACTTGCACATATGAAATGCAGCTTTGACAATACTGACACTTAGTAGAGTCAGACTCTTAAATAATGGGAAGAATTGAATTTAGTCCTTTGCCTTCTCATCTTCAATATGCAGATTGATGAAGACGGGCAGGACTTAAGCATTTAGGTCAATGTGTTTAACTGTGTTAGCTTTGAAGTTGATATGATAGAAGTAGAAAGAAGTGGTCTGAATCGTGACTGCTGATGAGTTGCTGTATTTTCTCAGTCACAGCCTGTGAAATCTACCCTTGAACTTTGTCAAGATGTTTCAATCAATTTAAACAATGTTAGTACTGTTCAGATATGACCTCATGTTGAATGTTTGTCTCTCACAGCAATGCATGGCAAAACGTTTTGATGGCTCACAGCAAGCACTGGACTTGAACAACATCCGCACTGACCCAGGTAATCATGTCAGATTCATATTTGTCAACTATCCCAGGGCTCTGGTGCTAGTGGCTCTCACAGACAAACTTTGGCCATAAGGATACACTCGATAGCCTCTGGCACATTCTGTTTATCCTTCATATACCGATCTAAATCACAGATATGACTATGACACAGAGCTTAAAGATGCTTAAGTTTTCTGGGATGGTTTGAAGTATTAAATTTAAGTGTAAGGCTGAGCCACCCTCTGTGAGCACACACAATGGTACCTCCCATTCCAGTCCTTCCTCTAAGATAAGAGAAAAAAAGCATATATATATATATATATATATAAACCAAACAAGAGCCAATAAAATGTCAATTATTAAAAAGTTATTAGCAATTAAAATTAAAGAGGTAAAAAATAAGCATATCTTACAACATAAGCACTGCCATATGCCATTATTGGTTGTTAATGCCCAAACCAAAGAGCAGGCTCTGTTACAGAAGTTCAATAAAGAGGTAGTGCGAACAATATGGCAACTAGAACAGAACTTTGTTTTATTACTGTATTGTCACTGAAACTAACATTAAGTTCTTATGTAGCGCATTTGTTTCTTGTTTTTCTTTTCAATCCCTAATTGAACTTTTTGTGACAGACCTGGTGTCCCAGAACATTGAAGTCATCTTGAATCGAAAGTCTAACATGGAAGCTGTGATCAAGATCATCCAAGAAAACATTCCAGAGGTACTTTTCATTCACTGGATATTTTGGTATGATGTGCAAATGTAGTTATGAACTGGCTGCTATCTAAGCTGCTGATCAAACTGAATGTGATAACCCGTGTCTCTAACTTTTCCAGTTGACAAGCTTGAACCTGAGTAACAACCGAATTCACAAACTGGATGAGCTTGGTGAATTGGTTACCAAGGTGCCTAATCTGAAGACCCTCAACCTTTCCCACAATGAGGTGAGACTGGCTGCTAAATGGCTTAACAGAAAAATAACTATACATGAATTTTGTTCTTAACCTGATTTACTTAGATCCTCCTCTCACTCCAGTTCTCTTGTTCTTTTTGTGTTGGTGTACAGCTGAAGTCCGAGCGGGAGCTGGACAGTATGAAAGGCCTGAAGCTGGTGGAGCTGTGGCTCAACAGGAACCCGCTGTGTGACTTCTTCAAGGATCAGGCCTCGTACATCAGGTCAGTCAGTGATTTAGGGGGGTGAACTGCTTATGGAGGGTCAGAATGTTGGACTGTTTGTGTGTCGTTTAAGTCCAGGAGGTTTTCCTGTGAGTATGCAGCAGAAATCTACAGAATACGGCCAAGGTTGCCCTGGTGTGTTTTTTTGTGTGTGTGAGACGCCGACATGCTAACTAAAGAAACACTTCCACAGCAGTCAAAGATGAGCTTTTGGACGAGCGGAAGGAGAATTCACAGCTAATCCCTTTGTGTGGCAGAATCAAATGAACTTGTTTGTATAGTTCAAAAAAGTATTTGTTTTGTTTTGGGGGTTGTTTCCTCTCTCTGGATGAATCATTTTACTTTTTCACTCTGAAAATAGCAAATGTCAACATTTCCTGCTCCCAAAAGTTGCTAAGGATATAAACTAAAATACAGTTTCACATTTCTTTATTTCAACCCTATGAAATTCTCCAACTTCTCTCTACTAGTTAGTATGTAGTGTTCTCTGTGGGACATCCTTTCATGCTTCTGTTCTGTAGTATGCTTCTCAGTGAGTCTGTTCACAGCACTCCCCAGCTGACATCATGAAAAGTTATTCTTTAACCTGCGACAGAACTCCATCACACTGCTGAAAATGAAAATAGATTTGAAAAAGAAGTGATTTAAAGGTGACTTTTAGCATGACGGTGAACTGCTCTTGAAAAGACAATCTTCTGTAATGCTCTCTTGATATTACTGTTAAACAGTATAGGTTTTTCATTGAGGAGGGAGCGACCAACTGTTGTCTTGACAAATGTTTGGATGAAACACAGAAAACTCACAGCTAGTGACCTCCCCTCCCCTCAAAACACCCTTGCCCACTTGGCCCCCCCTGCATCAGGCCAGTATGGAAGGCTGGTTAGCCCATGACGGGTAAGATCCCACCGAAACCCTGGGACAACCTAAGGCAGGCACAGTCACGATTACTGGCCTCAGTCCCTGTGAGCTCTGACTCACAATGAAGGCAATGAGAAGAAATCAAGAAGACGGGGCTCCACGGGACAATTGTGGGCTGAGGAGGAGGGGGATATGTGTCATTATCAGTGACCAGTGACGAGCCAAAGAGAAAAAGCAATACGCCTCTTTCACTAAGTTGGTTCTGTTTGGCCTAAAACAGGCCTCTGCTGTTCAGGAGATCACTTGAAGGGTTTGGCAACTACCCTTAACTAACTTCTGATGAGTTTATGCTCTGAACTGAAATTTAAAGTTCAGTTTTGCCTGAAATCTGTTCATTGAAAAGAAATGAAAACACTTCCTGTTTCTGATGGCTGTGACCATTACAAAAGAGCTTGCACATTACACTGAGAGAGAGCAGAATAAAGGATGTTCACTGTAGTCCTATACCTTTTAATCTTTCAGCTCCTCTGTAACCAGAGGTTTGGGTTCAAACAAAAATGAAGAACTAAATCCCAACAGCAGTAAGTAAAGTGACTGCTAGTACCTGAAGATTTGTCTCCCCAAAATTGATAAGAGCTTTAAAATATATTTCATAGATAACTGGTTTGACTGTGCAGCAGGGGAAGGCTTTAGGATGAGTGGTGGGACTGCTGGGTTCAGCTCACTTTGAAGCCTGCTTTCTGTTTTTCGTTTGACTTTTTTCTCAGGTAGCTATTAATCAAGGTTTCAGACACCAGCTAACTCTTACATTATGATCAGTGATTGGCATCTTTCCTGAATGTTAGACCACTTGTCATAGTGTTTGTGTGAGTTTTACTTTAATATTTTTTTTTTACCCAGACCCAGTTTTGTATTTTGGTGACGTGGACTCATCTGTTTTCCAGTATCTTGGCCAGAGTTTGGGTGGGAGTTAACAGATGACTGGCGGTAACCCCCCTCTCTCCCAGCAATGCATTCCTTCTTTGTTTTTTTAAATTGAAAATGTTTACAGCGCAGTCTGCTCGATTTTGGGTTCTATATGTTTGTGTGTTTGTGTGTGTGTGTGCTCTTAGACAAGTGTGTTTATGTTGCTCCCCCATGTCAGATCTGTGTGTAGCTCCATAATGGGGGAGAGGGTGAGTATACCTGCTGGTAAGTACATTTTGGGTTAGAAGAAAGGACAAGGGTTTAATGTGTAACCTCTGTATTAACAACTATACAAGGTGAAAGCCCTAAACTTTTATTTGTAGGCGCTCACCATTTTCTTATTTTAAATGAACTTCCTTGTCCTAGATGTTGTTAGAATATACAATAACACATGTTTGGCCTGATTGAAGATGCCTGCATCCATTGCTGATAGTCTGCAGTTATCACCCACAAAGCCCTCTACCTTTGAAACACACATTTAAAGGCCTCCATTCAAGCCCAAGCCTTGCCCAGCTATTGTCTCTTTATTGGAGGAAATTAAACCCTAAAAAAATACTCCTGTGCCATACTAAATTCATCACGTTTTAGCTGTGATCATGTAAGGCCTCTCTGTATCACATTCTGTGGATAAAACCACACCTCCTGCTCAGTCTCTTAGGAGGAACTGTCTGCTCAAAACTGGTTCAGTTAACCTGACTGTTATCACTGGAGCTGACAGACTGTAGTCACACTTGCCTCTATTTCTGTCTCCCTTCTTTGCTCTCATCAGTTTTTATTGTTGTGTGTGTTCATTATGAGATTCTGCAAAGTTTAAAGCATGTTGTGGCTCTGCCATTACTCTGTACAAAAGCTCAGCTAAAAATCAAGAAAAACCCAAACAACTTTGTTGTCTTCCATCATTGTGTATGTACATCATACATATTTTAATTTGGAACGCACCGTATAATACTAAACAAGAATCTTAAAGCATACATGAAAATGAGAGGGTTAGCAGCTGTGACTGCTTTTGGTATGTACAGTATTGACCATGATAAATCTGCTGTGTGTGAGGTGGTGTGTGATGATAACTCTCTTGCTCTTGATTTTTTTTTCTGTACCAGTGCTGTGCGACAGAGGTTTCCCCGGCTTCTCAAACTGGTATGTCAACAAGTTTACCTTCTCTTGGTCCCTCTGAAATCACCCCCTCTCTTTTAAAGTAATGATGCACTGGTCAATATTACATCCAACTTCATATAAAACACTTTTTTAGAGCACCACCATATCTTTTTTTTTTTTTTTTTTTTTTTTTTTTTTGCAAGTTAAAAAAGAAAATTCAGACCCAGGGAATCTTTTTTTAAATTTATATATAGGAAGTGTAGGCCTCTTATTTTAAACTAAATGTCGTGTTGCCTGTTTTACAAAACAAATGTTCAAAACAATTTCAGTAGTTGGACGCAGTTGTATCTATAAATGAATACAAAGTGGAAAGAGTTCACCAGTGCTCATTTTCATCTGTCTTATTTGCCATTTTTGTTTCAGGATGGCCACGATCTCCCCCCACCCATTGGGTTTGATGTGGAAACTCCCACCACTATCCCCACCTGCAAGGTCACTTGTTATTACTTACTTATTTCACTCTTACAGACATTCTCTGGTGTATTGAATGATCCTAGGAACCTTGTGAGGGTGTTAATTTTCTTAATTTTAAGCCTTCAGGTGAAGGTCTTTAGACGATTGTCATCTTTGTTCCTGACTCATATTCTTTAATTACCAATGCAGGGTAGCTGTTTTGGCTCTGATGAAATCAAGGCTCTCATCCTTCGATTCCTGCAACAGTGAGTGTCTAGCTTTTATGTAGATATTCTTTCCACAACAGTCAATTGATCAGTGATTAATAATGTTAACATGTGAAATGTAGTATAACCCAATGCTGACTGATTACCCTGTTTGACTTTTGTATAAAACTTTGCTTGCAGTTAAGTGATACATGATTGTGTTGCAGGTACTACAGTATATACGACTCGGGGGACAGACAGCCGCTCCTTGATGCTTACCATGATGGAGCATCGCTATCACTCACAACACCTTACTCCACCCAGAACCCCTCCAGGTGAGAACACTCAAAGACTCACACTGATAATAAGAAATACTTAAAACTGCGCTGAGAAGCACATGGAGGAATAGGATGTGTGGTTCTTGTTTTATTTCATGTTTAAGAGTATTCTAGGATGTTTATGTAATGGACTTTTTTTTCTGAAAGTCCACTCAACATTCGGCATTCTTTTCCTTGAACCCTCCTGACACCTACCTACCCGAGTCTCTGTATTCATATTGATTCCACCTCCTTCTGGTTGCAGGAGCAGTCTGGGAGAGTATCATAAAGACACACGAAACCTGAAGAGGATTAAAGACTCCAGTAAGTGTACATCACAAGCTGTTAACCTGTCATAATAACTGAACAATTTAAACTTCATGTCATGTGCTTGTCTTTGTAATGTGGTTTTTCACTCAATCTTTTAATCCTGTAGCGATGCGGTTCCGGCTTCTGAAACACACGCGCCTGAACGTGGTGGCTTTCCTCAACGAGCTTCCCAAAACTCAGCACGACATCGCCTCCTTTAATGTTGACGTAAACACATATACGGTCAGTTTGTAGCTCTGTCACCCAGTTCTTGTTTGACAAACTGTTTCCTGTCACTGAACTTATCCCTCTGTATTAATCAATGAATAATGTTTTTCATTTACAGAACACACTACTATCATTCACAGTCAGTGGAGTCTTCAAAGAAGGTGAGAAGTCTGGTCACCATGGTCTTTAACTCTTCTTTTATTTACTGCAGAGGGTTGATTTTGTGACTAATTTGTGTTTTGTTACTGTTTGTGTTTAGTTGTTGTTGATGGTAAATCTCGAGAGTCGACCATGGCCTTCTCTCGGGTTTTCATCACGGTCCCAGCAGGTGGTTCAGGGTAAGTCAAGGGAACACCCAGGGGCAATGATCTTCCTGTTGTCCTTCATGTTGTCGCTGAGGATGAGAAGTTACTGTGGGCAACAATTCTAATTAGTCCATTAAAAGAAAGTGGATATGAGGACAAACACCCTTGTTTTCCCCGCTTGCCCAAGTCCCCAGTGTCCCTATGAATTTGCTCCTGAGATAACCTATTCACATTTCTTAAAGGAAAAAATTGAAACTGGCACATATCAATTTAAGTTCTTCTTTTCCGGATTTATGACTGGGTACCTTATTTTGACATTAATTCCATAGAATACCCTCAGGTATGAGCCTGAGGAGATATTGAGCAAGTTTTGACATAGCCAATTAAGTCAACAGCAGATGAGCATCTTGATTCACAAGATTTAGACTATTTAACAGCCCAGTAACTCTCCTTTTCAAATCTCCATCTTATCTAACATGTTAACATTTTTTGATCCACACCTTAGTTTTTTAACCTGCAGCAAAACAAACATTCACTTGGAAAAGTGTACTGCTTACTGGTATGTTATTTTTCCAGCTAAATGGCTCATGCCTGTTCAACATGTCAAACAGCACTGTTGACATACCTTAACTCTGAAGTACCATTAACAACATGCTATCTCCAAATGACATGTAGAGTATAGTGAAAGTAGGCTACAGCTTTAGATTGTTTTCATCTGTTCCTTGATTCATATACTGATTAAAAACTACACTTAATTCTCTAGTTCAGTGTTTTTCAACCTTTTTTGAGCCAACGCACATTTCATACATTAAAAAATCCTGAGTCACACCACCAACCAGAAGTTTTACAAAATGACACATTTAGTCCCTCAATATATGAATCTATTTATCTGAGAGAGGGACTTTGGCTACTTCTTTAACTGCGTCAGGGCAAAGCATCTTATTTACAATGGCTTTTGCAGGTAGTATTAATGTCTCTTTCACAGTGTGTGGCTTTTTTGATTTGGCTACAAGTTCAGCTACTAAGTAGCTAACTTTGAGAGCTCTCGCAGACACAGTTGTAGTTTTTCTCATAAAAGTTGCCTTTTCAACCACCCATATTATGCTCTTCATCCAGGTTAGAATTTAGTCCAGGGCCCAGTTTGGAGTTTTTCATTTTTCCTATTAGAATATTTAGTCATCGCTGTTGTAAGCCTACGTATTGTCACAAACACCTCCCGCATGCATCATTAATTCTATTATCTTAAATTAACAAGGTCATAAGTGTGCTTTATTACCACCCAGTAGGTGGGTAGGGCAGGTCAGTACATGGACAATTATTTAATTACTCTGCCAGATACTACACTGCAGGCAAATTATTTTCAGTATATGAATAATATTTTTTTGGACTAATAAGTGAAATTTGATAATGTCCACAGCACACCTGACGATCTGTCATGGCACACTAGTGTGTCACAGCTCAGTTGTTGAAAATCACTGCTCTAGTTTATTATTGCTGCCAATACTGTCCAATGTCACTCAACATTTCTAAAGTAATAATGACTTGAATATTTAAACTTACCTTGGGGTAGCATTTCGCTGTCAAACCTAAAGATCAGTTTTGCAAAAGAGGTTCACTTTGTCCTGATAACCTTGAAATAGTCTTACATTCTTTCTCACCATTGTGTTTCTGCTGTGTCACAGTTTGTGCATCGTGAACGACCAGCTTTTCATTCGGATGGCAACAACTGAGGAGATTCGCCGAGCCTTTGTTGCCCCTGCTCCAACTCCATCCTCCAGTCCCGTCCCCACTCTCACGGCACAGCAGCAGGAAATGCTCACAGCTTTCTCAGTGAAATCTGGCATGAACCTGGAGTGGTCCCAAAAGTAAGTTTTGTCAATGTATAGTATATGTTGACATGGTAATTGTTCTGCCTAGAATTCAAATACCTTAATCCATTTTCTCTCTTGCAGGTGTCTGCAAGACAATGAGTGGGATTTTAACACAGCGGCAGGAGTTTTCACCCAGTTAAAGGTATTTTAAATTTTTTTGACTGCAGCATTATAAAAGTTTGTTCAGTTTTATCAAGAGGCCCTAAAATCCCTTTTCTTGATCTGTTTTCAGACGGAAGGCAAGATCCCTGACGTGGCATTCATCAAATGAAGAGTTGAATCATAATTATCTGAAATAAAATCTGAAGTTATTTTATTTAAGGCTTTCGTTTTATCTTTTATCCGTTGCCTTTCATTTTATTGAGAATGATGTAGATTAAGTTAACTCACGTAAACTGTTTTATCAGCCAAATGTCAACAGTTTGGCTTAAGACTAATGTTAAGATACAGCTTTCGGTTGTTAACTCAAGTTTGTTGGTCATTTGTATAGATATCACTCTTTTGTATAGATATCACTTCATGTTTTCATAGGAATAAAGACAAGGCCTGCGGTTTCACATGTGTCATGTTCACATTGATTTGTTATAATTTGTCAACAATAAAAGATATTTTGTTATACAACTGATATTTCACTGCAACCAGAATTCAAACAAAAATTAAGTGGAAAACTTTTTTTTTTCTTGTTGGAAATGTTTCACTAATAACCACCTTGGACTGTAGTTCGACTGGAGACAATTTTCTTGATGACCGATGAAGGTGTGGAAGCCCCTGGACAAAGTTGAAATGTTTGAAAACAATTTCAAAAACTAGTTTCAAGTAGCTAGATGTCTGCCTAGGCAAAAAATATAATGAATAATGAACTTCAGACCATTCCAGGCTTTCATTTTTCTGGTGCATGTAGTGTGTCATTGCAGCTTCTTTTAATCAGACGTCTGTAATAACCTTAATTGTTACAGATGATCAAGTTTACAGCCCTTTGAATTATCAAAAACTGTTTTAGTAATCCAATGGGCTTTTGTTTGTTAAAAAACTGTAGGTATGCGAAAGAGGATCATAAGTTTTCTTTTTCTAATGCTTAATCACCTGCCTGATTTTGTACGCTTACAGAATCTCATCACTAAGCATCTTGTAGTTTTGTTTTAAAGATGCATTATAAGTAGTTAATATTAATTGGTTGTCGTATTACAAAAATATCAAAGTTGTGTGTGCCTGTTGGAAAGTAGACTACAGAAATTTACATTTTGCTAATTTGTTGATAAAGAATTGAAGAAACCTTTCAAATATTCAGTATTTTGAGCTATCAATTACTAATTTTTAGTTACTTTTTAAAGTAATAATTTAAGAAACGCAAATGGAACAGATTTCTATGTACAAAATTACCGCTTCTAAAAACAGTTTTCCAAAGTACATAACAAACAATGGGTACATTCAGAAGGAGCATCATACATAAACAATAATTAAGGACATTTAAACAATACAGCTTGTTAATCTAAGGCAAATGAGAAAATTATATATGCATAGAAAACATCATAAAATAAATTGAGTAAGGAGGGAATAATTTTACAGTTCACTGGGGAATTATTTTAGGGAATCATATATATTTAGTGCTTTTGGTCCTTTCATTATTTTCAATGATTTCAGGTATAATTGGAATTAATTTAGAAAAACAACATATTTGGGGGGAGATTTCATAGTTCTGTTTTTATGACTGAAGAATTTTGAGAGGCATTATGTTACAGCAGATTTCAAAACTTTTATTTTTTTAATATCAACCCGAAAGTTATGTCATTCATTCAAAAGGAATTTGAAATGGATTAAAATATTATTTTTTTAACATTCATGGATATCAGTCCAGAAGGATTTCACAATTTGGCATGAGAAGAAAACAACTTCATTTTCACAAAATGACCTTACCAAGATGGCGCCATGGGGTATCATGTACCAGTCTTCCGGACCTTATTCGTCACTGTGACGCGTGACGCACGCACGTTCGCCATACCATCAGTTGGCGTATGATAACAATAAACAACCCTGAAACAAGAGATACGCACCAACAGGACCTGTCGCTTCAATTCGACACAAACGTATTGAAAATATGAGCCGAGACAACTACAGACACATGGAGTGACGTCTCGTCAAGTACCGAGGGAGTGTTGTCGGTCCTGACACAAAGGATTTCCGAGTTTTTGTGACAAACCTAGGGGAGAACTAGAGTTACGGGTTACCCCTTCCTTAGCCCTTTGTAGCTAGCTGTGGCTCATTCCTTGTTTTTGCACACTTTGTGTTAGTTTGTTATGCAGTTGCCAGAGGACTGTACTCGAACTCGTTCTCCTCCGTCACCTCTTCGCTCCCTCTCCCTGCTCTCTCTGGCCCTATGTCTCGCTGGCTTTTCCCCTGGTCAGGCTCAATCAAGAAGCGGGCCTGTCGGTACCTCTTACAGCACTACCTCGGTCACTTTCTACAGGAGCGACTGAGCTTGGACCAGCTGGGCTTGGACCTGTACAACGGCAGCGGTGTCATCAAAGAGATCCACCTCGATGTCTGGGTGAGTGTTCTGGCTGTCAACATCTAACCACAGCAGTACACATCGTGTGTTTTGTCGGACTCGTGCACCCTTGACTGTTTCGCAACTGCTCTCGAGTTCAACAACAATCTCTAACGTCATGCTCAGAGCCTAGCTCGCATTTCTTCGAGGAAATACTCTTATAGCAAACACATCACCAGCCCAACACACCAGCTGCCTCAATCCTTGGTGTCTTAACACTGTAAATAGACATAATTCCCTCTGCCATGTTGGCTGCTCACATCTTCTATGAGTCTGATCCCAGTGTGTTCAGACAAAAATGAAACTAGGTTTTTGTGTCTATCACTTTGTGTTTCTTAGTTTCTGTTCTCTTTTCTTCTACAGGCTGTCAATGAGCTTCTGGAGTCTCTCAGTGCTCCTCTGGAGATAGTGGATGGCTTTGTTAGCAGCATAGAAGTGACCATCCCTTGGCAAGCTCTCCTGACGGATCACTGCACCTTAGAAGTTCATGGTCTACAGATAACATGTCGACCCAAGTATCGCACCAGTAAGTTGTTCTAAAAGCCATTCCTAGGGTCAACCTGTGGGATATCCCCATCAGGAGGTCAGCATTAGTCAGGCCAAGGATGAGAGAGAAAGAATCAGAATCAGAATCAGCTTTATTGGCCAGGTATGCTTGAACACACAAGGAATTTGTCTTGGTAAACTGTAAACGGTGCTCTCTTTGTACAAAGGCATAAGAATAAGCCATATAAATATAATAATAATAACATCAACTATAAACACAAAAGAATAACAATAGGCATGACTAATATATATACAGGCTAAAAATAATATATGATAATAGTGCAGTGGTGAGTAGTGCAAAGATGCTGATGTGAACATGAGGTAGTTTTACATTTAAAAAGTATGTGTAGGTGATAGTTAAGTAATAGAATAAATCAAAAATATGTTTTTTGTTTTTTTTAACCTTTATTAAACCAGGTGAGTTAATTGAGAACCATTTCTCATTTGCAAGAAATACCTGGGCGAGAAGGCAACACAGGTGGCATGACAATATATAGAAGACAAAACGAAAAACAGAGAGGACATACAGAGAAATCTAGAGACAGAACAATACAATACAAAAATATGACAACAGTGAACAACTTAAAAGCATTCTGCTTGGAGAGGAGCTCTTTACAGATTTATCAGATATTTTATTGCTGTTTGTGTTCCAAAATCAGGATAGTTGTAAAGATTATTCAGTGATTCTTTTTTCTGTTATCTCAAAAGCAGATGTCATGCTTTTTTGAGCAGAGACAGGTGTATGTTTGTTGTGATTTGATATCCAAGTGATACAGACGAAGACATAAACATCAGGATTTAAGAACGAGGGCTCCCTGACATCCATGAAAGATCATTTTACACTTTTCTTTTTTAGGAGAACTTTATGTGCTCAAATCACTGCTCTAGATTTTCTATATTCTCTTTAAAATGTTAATAAAAGTGGACAAGTTTGTATTTTTATATTTTATTGAAATGTATTTTCTAAAAGCCAAACTGACATATCCAAAAGTATTTTGTTCCCTTTGATATGTAAGCAAGACAACACATCACAGTAGTATAGTCAGTATTCATAGTAATCCACAATTTTCATTTTTTCTCCATTTTCTATTTTGATGATTCTTCATTTCATATTCATTATTTAATCAACACATTTACACCGACGCTTAGAAGATGCATCTTAGACCTCCAAGTACAAATTGTAGATTTTTTCACACACACACACACACACACACACACACACACACACACACACACACACACAGAGAAATTCACTAATGCTTGCTTTGAAGATGGAAAGTGCCTCTGTCTGTACACATGTCACATGTACCATAAGGAGGCTACAGAGGACATTACAGGCCTCATCTTAAATCATCTGTAAAGTATAGAAAATTCTGGGTCTAATGTTCCAATGTTTGCACTCAGATGGGGGCTGGGACTCACAGGGCTGGTCATCAAGCATGACCTCCAGCATGCAGCTGGCTCAGGAGTGCCTGAAGGACCCCCCAGAGGCGTCAGAGGAGCCACCTGCCCAGCTGGAGGGCCTGGAGATGTTTGCACAAACCATTGAGACGGGTAAGCTAAACTTGACTATGTAAATAAGTGATTGTGTCAACATATAAACATCATCATCAACATTTTTCTACAGTAATGATAAAAAAATGATGATGATACACCTGTGCCTGTCTCTCTTGTTCTCTGTGTTCACAGTCCTTCGTCGTATTAAAGTCACTTTCATAGACACTATCGTTCGCATTGAGCACCAGCCCCTGGACCTGGAAACAGGCATTGCCTTAGAGGTGCACATCAAACGGTAGGTCCCAGTCATTTTCTGCCCCCAAAATTAAGACTTATAATAATACTTAGAGCTTTGTTAACAACACAGTAAGTATAAGATGTAGTTTCATCACATTTCAAAGTTCTAATGGATACTCAGGATACTTGCCCCAAAAACAAATGGATTTCATATGCTTGGGTTTGCTGAACATGCTGATAGAGGGATGTTATGAGGTGAGGAAAATTCAACTTCAAAGGTAACTGGGGTAGTTCAGTTGGCAATAATTTGTTTATAAAATGTCTCCTTCAATGAATGATCCTAATGAATAAATTTAGGTGAGAATCTTCACCGGTTAGATAACTCCCTGGATTTGTTATTTAAAAGAACACTGAGTATTCCAACTACTTGTACCATCACCTTTAAGGCCAATGACAGTTTAAGGTTTAGTTGTGTGAAAGAGAAATAATGTTTTTTCTCTTAAGTAAATACATCATCAGATACAATTTTACATTTAAAAAAAGAGTTAAATTATATAACAATAATTTTAGGTTTGTATGTGTGTACATTTTATTCTCTCCTCTTATAACCTGCAGAAAGATAAAGTCACTATGACAGCAGGTTGGTAACGCTGTGATGCGGAGCTCCTTTACCAAAGTGCAGATGAGAACAAGTGCTCTTAGAAGTGGGTCATAAAGACATAAAAGTGCCCTACAGCTCTTTTAGAGGGGAATACAAACAGTAATCACAAACAGGATCTGAGGTATCATTGGTGAAGCGACTCAGGATGAGCTAAAACAGTATAAAGATCAGTATAATGTTATCAGTATTTTGTCCTTTATTTTTAAAGCATCACATTTCTACCCACAGCCTGTTTTCTTTTAATCAACTAAAGCAACTCTCTGTCTGTGGTCAGTTATATTATAGCTCTCAAATTAGAGCATGCATTACAGTAAGGATTGAGGATAAGCAAAATGGAATCCAGGACTTATATCTGATCTCTCTGCTCATCAGCAGATAAGGGAAGGAGGCCCCTGCTTAGTTATGAGCTCTCCTGAGCCTTATGTTGTCTGATAGCCTCAGTGTGAGGCTCATTTTAAACCGGGTCAGCATGGATGGGGTCCATCACCTGAGCAGGGTTTTGTTCAGTGGCTGAAAATAACTTCAGGCTGAAATTCAGGTGTATTCAATACTGGATATCAGGGGGTCTGTAGCATTGACTTTGGAAAAGATTTGCAAAGTGGCCTCAGCCTATTTTTTAAAAAATTCCAGTTGTCGAATTGAATGTACAAACTGTGCTTACATGACAGTATTATTACAGCAAACATGGAGGCATGGCTAAATATCCACTTGCTGGATTCATCACCAGGTAGCAACCTCTGAGTTTCTTTAATTTTTACAGGTTAATGTCCCGTGACTGTGTTGCCTTTCTCTGACTCTGACTCAGTTGAACCTGTTCTGTTTGTGTAGATTGTTGACATTGCTGCTCAGGATGGTTGTGTTGATCTGGGGTTAGTGACCAGGAGGCCCTGATCAGCTCAAAAGTGTGATTTATTTTCTTGTTTTCTAGAGAGAACAGCTGGTTTGAATGTATTGATGCAGAGAGCCTCTGTCAGTTTATTCAGGGGCAAGAGCAGAGCTCTACCTTACCACCCCAAAGCAAAGTTTTATTAAACTGTGACTACTTGTACTGACTGAAATGCCATAGTCACATTTATTCATTTAAAGCCCTTGTGAGTAGTTTTTAACTGGTATGAAACAGGCAGGAATTTATATTGATACCTCTTTATGATCTCTAAACTGGTACATGAGCAACAAGTTTGATTGTTTCTGTATTTCTGTATTTTTCTATTTTCCAAAGCAAAGATTTTTAATGACTTAATCATTTAACTTAAACTTAAAAGATAGCAGGAGGGTTTTTATTTGTACCACTCGCAAACATGTGCAGGAATAGGCAATAAAGAAATAAGAGGTTCTGCTTGTCCACATGAGGCATCAACATTGACATTAACTGAAAGTTCCTCACACAATGGGTTAGCACCATTAAAAAGAATATCCATGAATAGTTCCATGGAGTTGCTTGTTTCTACATATGATACTTTAGTTTTTCCTGAAAATGAAAACCATCCTTTTTTTCAGTTAAAAAATAATCTTGTTTTATTCTCACAGTTTTCTTTTGTTATTGCACTAAAAAATAGTATGTACTTGTTTGTACCGTTTTGCTCCAGGCTGGAATATTTTGACGAGGCAGTGCGAGATCCAGCAAGCCAGACTGCCGTGCCTGTGGACATCCACCAGCCGCCTGCCTTCCTGCACAAGATCCTGCAGCTGAGCGCTGTTCAGCTGTTCTACGACAGCACTGGCACAGTACAGGTAATGCACACATTGTACTGCTAAGAACTCTCTAAGGGAAATCTTTGTATCTGTATTTTATCACTTTTCTTTTGCCTTTTTCTATGATCATTTATTTCACGCGAAGATTCATCAGACTCGAAAAATATAAGGGAGAAAACTCCAAATGCAAGCATGTCATTTCATTGTGGCAATCTGATCTAAACTAAATGCATGTGTTAATTTATAAATCAGAGGAAAAAGAACCATGGATCAGTTGCTTTCTGAAAGGAAAAAAGAGTGGTTGTGTGCCTTATTTCTGAAGCTGGTCTTGACCATTCAGACACAAGCAGATGTAAAACAATCAAATCTCTCCTCATTCTAGGGTCACCATGAGGAGGGACATCCTGAATCAGCTACAGCTAGTGAAGGAGAAGAGGAGGAAGAGGATGATGATGATGAAGAAGAAGAAGAAGAAGATGAGGAGGAAGAGGAAGAGGAAAAAGAGGTGAAGCCTCAGACTTCTCCTCCCTGTCCTCCGTCTCAGCCACTGCTCATCGGAAGCTGCTCTGGTTTCATCGAAACCATGGTCAAAATCAAGCAGAACGACATGCTGCCAGGACCAAAGGTGTGTGTGTGGTTTTTTTTTTTTGCAACATGATGAAAGATCAGTAAATGAAACATTTTTTTTCATATTGCCCTTCATATTCCACCTGTTTCTCTCTGTTCAACAGTTGGAGTTGGATGGGAAGGTGGGCTGTGTCCACTTGCTACTGTCTCCAGATCAAATAACTCACCTGATGGACCTGCTGGCAGCTCTTTGCATTGAAACAGGTATGTTAACACACAGCCACACAGATACACATTTATTTATCCTGGAACAAAGCTACACTCAACTTTTCAGTTTGACTCTTGCCCCCAAAACACCCACAAGTTGACTTTTAATACTCTGAGCAGGAGGTCTGAATCCCGGTTTTTAACTATTTTAAGTGTCCTGGGAAATAAAGACAGCAGAACTATTAAACTGCTTTAGAAATCAACACATGTACCAATGAAACAAGCAAGAAACAAGTGACATTAGCTTTTTTTTTAAAGTCTACAGCCAGATGTCAACAACTCAGTTAACCGCTGATTCTAGGCTGAGAGATCAGCGTACAGAAACGCCCTTTTTTCAGAGATTAGCACAGACTCAGGCTGTTGATAGTGTCAATCCTTGTGGCAGAGGAAGTAAAAGTGATGATTAAACAAGCTAAGTCATGTGCTCATTGGATTTAAAGTTGATTGTGATTTGCCCATTTCAGCTTTGACTGATGACAGAAATGAATTGCTTATCAAAAGCTTGCATCCTTCAATTCTACATCATTTTCAGCTTCTGATTGAAAATAGGAATGTTATAATAATTCAGTTAGACACAGACATTACGCCTGTGCTGTTTGAATCAAGAAAGTAAGGTCACAGACGTAGTGTCACACTCTAATCCCTGATACTTTTCCTTCTCAGACACATTAATGAATGTGTGTCTTTGTCCTCTCTCCTCCAGAGCCTGAGACTAAGTGTGGTGGAGTGCACAGTCGTCCATTAGACTCAGACGACCTGCGGATGATTGAGGAGGACCTCAGTAAGCAGCTGGGCTCCAGCCCCAGAGACAGGGAGTGGGATGATGAGCCCGACATGGAGCCCTACATCACCAGCCTGGAGAATGGAGGTGAAAAAAAAAAGAGAGAGCACAGGTTCACTCTTTAACTGTCAGACCAGAGATACATCAGAACCTCGGCAGACCTGCAGTTTGTGACAAAGCAAGCTGCCGTGGATAGAAGTTAGGGAAGGTTGAACTTTTGAATACAAATATAGCATGCAGTATACAGGTGAACATACAGGCTTGTAAATGACAAAGTGCAGGATATTCATCTTTAGCTTGGCTGTTTAAAATGTAAAAAAACAAACGCCTCACTGTTTTTTGTTTTTACTTCAATGAGAAATGTAGGCGGTGCGGAGGTTCAAATCTTTGGTGTTAAATAAGAAGAGATAAAAACTCCTGCTGCTCCTCTCCAGTGTGACACAAAGTATACATCTAGTATTAGATGTGCTCATGAGTTTTTTTTTTGTGTGTTTGCATGCAGAAATGTTTTTCTCCATGTGTCCTGCTGGGATGAACAGTAGCGTGACGTCAGTTCGCTCTGGCAGTGAGCTGTCAGACAGCGATATGGAGTCATCGACCCAGAGTCTAGCCAGCTTCACACAGCCTGCAGCGCTGTCTGCACAGGTACACACTGTGTTCTTTATGTGCGCATGATTGGTATCATTTAGTGCTACTGAAAATAATATTTCTTATGATTGGTTCTGTTTCTATTTTTTTATTTCAAGCAGCAGAATTATTAAACCATGACTTTACCAACACATGACTCATACTTGTAAATGTATTAATCAAGTCTCAGTTGATCTGATTCCTACTTTTGTTTTCCCTGTCAGGGCATGGTGAACTGTCCCAGGAGGTATCCTGTAGCAGGCTGTCTGTCAAGTTTACCGCAGTCAGGCATGAGGACCAGAGGTAAAATCACTGCCATGCAAAGTGAAGGGTTTTATCTGCACTTTAAAGGTTTCTATCTCTGAACAAACCTCAGTAGTAGTTAATCCTTGCCTATATTGCCTCTCCTGCTTCGGCCCTTGTGTAATCTTTAAACATTATCTGCATGAAACAGCTCTGCACAGATGAATACATATTTTTTTTAATGTGTGTCCGTCCTCTCCCGTGCAGGACGTTCACACAGCGGCCAGGCAGAGCAGCTGAAGCCCGATGCTTTGTTACGTGTGTCACTTGGCGGCCTCACCCTGACCCTGCTGCAGGAGGATCCGCCCTCCAAGCCTGAAGGAGCATCATCATTGGCTCAGGTGTCTCAGGTGTTTTTCCGGGAGCTTGCGTTCTTCAAGGACAGCATGTTCAGTGAAAGAGACTTCCACCATCTGAGAGGCGGCTTTGCCAAGGCCTGCCCACACTCCCATCTCAGGTAGAAAAACACTAAGGGATATGATTTTTCTATGGGGAATTCAAATTTATGTGGACCTCTTACCTAATTTCATTTTGAAATGATTTCATGAAGCACAGTGTTTATTAAATAATCACTTATACAAATATTTCTGAAGCAGAATATGCCTTGGTGAAGTAAAAAAACAAACAGCATGTTGCTTTAAGGGATGTGTCACTTGTCTGACATGGTTCTATCTCTCACACACACTCACACACATGTAGTTGTTGAGTGCTTTTAAAACTTCTGGTACCTCACTGTAATGGTGTTATCCTCTTCTTCCCTGACTTCCTCCGTCTTCAGAGTGACGGGAGCAGCAGTGCAAGTTGCTTGTGAGATGCGGAGTGGGAGACGCCACAGTCGAGCTGTGACCTCTGACCTTTCCTTCAGCAGACTGGAACTGCTAGAGTGCCTCTGGGAGGATGGAAAGCCTCAGTACAGTGAGGTAAAAAACTTGTTTGAGTGGACCTCTCCGTAGTTAACCAGGGGTTTCACTCAAGAAGAATGGACCTAATTATATATTTATGTCAAGATCTTTATTTTAAGCTCTTAATATTTCAATCAAACCTGTATCCTTTAGTGCAAAAAAATAAGAGTCATCTAAAAAGGTCTGACATCTAAATCTCTGGACGCCTGTATCAAAGCTGTTCTCTATCTGTCTTTGTATTAGGAATAATTCATACATGTCTGACTGTTAGTGTGGAAGTGTGGAGTCATGACGGAGAAATCTTACATAGTATATTCATCTTTCAGCTGCTTCAGTTCCAGAAAGCTGGTTTGTTTACAGTTGGGGCAGCAGCCAGACCATGTGCCCAACTACACTACGGCCTCACTGAAAAACACCTGCGCAGGGTATGCCTTAAAACACACACACGCACACGCACACGCACACGCACACACACACACACACACACACACACACACACACACACACACACACACACACACACACACAGACACACAGAAATGCATGCCTGTTGAAGTGCAAAGCCTTCTTATTTAGAAATATTTTTTTTTGATTAATTTGTAGTTTTGTCTCAAATATCCAGCATCTTGGGTTCAAATTTTTACAGCTTGTGTTTGTTTTGTGTACTAATCAAAGTAGCAACAAAGATCAGTGTTTGCTGTAAGATTTGACAACAAAAACCAGAAGAAACAAGAGGTTACTTTTGATGGTTACATGATGATTGGAAAATAATTTGTTATGACAACATTGACAAAAGGTAAATCCATTGTTTGTTTGTTTTTCATCATTATTTGTATCTTACACTGCATTTGTTTTTTTTTCCTATTCCAGAGTTTTATCCTTAGAAGGCTGCATTACTCTCAAAGGAGTAAGAGCACCTGTAAAACTATACCCTTGAGTCCTCCTCTATATGTATACCAGTAATCAAAAACATAATGAAGTGTAATCCAGCTTTGACTTTATGTTAGGATTTTCAAAAAAGAAAGCTTTAAGCCTTCTCTTAAAAAGAGAAACAGTGCTTCCTGTAGCCAAACAAGTAAACCAACAGGTGGGAGATCTGAAATAAATTCTCTACCTCCCATAGTACTCTTGGTGTCTCTCAGTAGGCTTACTCTGGGGAGTACAGTGTTCCAGAGGGCTAACATGACACCTTGAGTCTTTTAAATAAAATTATGCTTCTTTGATAATTTCATGTTTGCATGATTTGTGTGTGCGTTTGCAGGGTAAACAGCGGATAGTACGGCGGGACAGTGTGGTGCGGGTGGAGCTGGCAGAGCTGAGCGCTGAGCTAGACCTAGACGTTATCAGTCGTCTAGAGAGACTGAGCAAAGCCTTCAGCCACTGTTCTGCACAGCCTGCTGGTCCTGGACTCATGCAGGTGAATAATAGCACACATGTATTGCATAATCAGGATGCCAAAAACACACACACTCCTGTAACAAAGTATTATAGGAGAAATTCAAAATTACTCTTTATAACTCATGTCATGAGTTTTTTTGTAAGTTTTTGAAAATGGTAAACCAAAAACCAAAGCTTTTGAAAATTGCTGGAATAGATAATTCTGTCATGTTGGTACGGCCATGTTTGTGCTATCTGTTCTAAAAGAACCCTTCCCTGAGAATTGTGATAAATGAATATGTAAAGATTTCTCCCTCTCTTTCCCCTCAGACACAGAGCAGTGAGCTGTACTCCTCCTTCACCCTCCTCTCCCCCCACGCAGTCCTCAGGCTTCGCTTCCCCGTACCTGACCTACAGCCCCCACCTAAGCGCCGACCTCCGACTGAGAGAGTGGTGAGGCAGGAGACCTTGGTGCTGGAGCTGACGGAGCTGGAGTTGAAGCACCAGGAGGCCCCGGACCTCCAGTCCGAGCAGACTACCCCTGGACAACCATGGGCCCCCTGCCTCACCCAGCTGCTGGAGGCCTCCTTCACTGACCTGCACGGTGGGAACACACACAGCATTATGAAGCAGTTACACTGGGTAGAACCTGGTGCTTAAAATGGATGATCTGAATGTTTTCAATTCAATTAATTTAGCAGAGTAATTCATTCAGTGGTGCCTGTAAGATAGATACTCAGACATGACCAGACAATTAAATATTTTGGTCACTTTCTGTCCTCCATGGATAAACAAGACATACTGTAGCTTTGTTAGACTTTTAATCTGTGAAACGCATACAGAACTGAGGTACTGTCACTACACAGGCTCATACGAGGGCTGGGAAGGCGGCTCTTTCCCCTGTATCAGAGTGAAGAAGAACCGTGACTCTCTGCCCAGGTTAGTTGTGCTGTCTTATTATAGAGAAATTATTTAAAATTTATGTAATTCTGAGACCAGCTCTCTCTAATTGCCTGTCTTTGTGAGTAGGATATCTGTGCGTGTGCGTGGAGGTGAAGCTCAGGGCCCTTCAGGAGGTCTGGATGGGATGAACCTCGGCCTGATCAGGGACATGGGGGCCGCTTTCTTTGAAAGTCACTGTGAACTCAACGACAAAACTAGCTCTCCGTTCTCCTCCAACCGCACCATGTTTGAGACAGAAGAGGTGCACTCACAAAAACACACAAAAGAAAAGAAACATTTCAGCTTATAAACAAGAACTCAAGACTTAACTTGTTCCTCTCCTCTGTCCTTGTTTCAGATGGTGATTCCGGCCGACCCAGAGGAGATGCGTCAGTTTCAGGCACAGTGTGTCGCCCAGTGTCAGTGTGCTGTGGATATCTGCTTCCCACTAGCCTATATCCTCTTGCCAAGCAAACAGGCCTTCCAGAGCGTCTACAACAGGTATAACACACGTGTGAAAGCTTCCTTTTAAGATAACATCATCCAGGTATACCTGTAAGTGTTGGGGAATATTAGAAATTATTTTCAGAAGAAAGCCAAAGGAGTGATTACAGATATAGGATTTATTTGAAAGATATAGATTGTTTTTGCAAAAATTAAACCAGTAGTCGTATGGCAGCAATTAAGGTGATTCTTTTTTTATTCAGGCATTTTTGCCTTCATTAGATTGGGCAGCTGTTGGGAGTAGAGTGGGCAATAACATGCAGCAAATGGTCATGGACAGTTAACCAGAGTTGGAGTTTAACCAGCAACCACTGTAACAATGACTAAAGCCTCAGCACATGGGGTGCGTGCTGAAATTGCTAGGCCAA
Source organism: Notolabrus celidotus (assembly GCF_009762535.1). Lineage (NCBI taxonomy): Eukaryota > Metazoa > Chordata > Actinopteri > Labriformes > Labridae > Notolabrus > Notolabrus celidotus. The sequence goes on from NC_048279.1 coordinate 21,922,773, forward strand.
CTGGCGCCCCAATAAAGTGCATCTTGAAGCTGGAACGAAAAAAGACCTTATTTATTTGGTTTATTCATTAATTATTATGTAAAGTATTCAGATGGCAGCTTTTGAAACAAAGAACTCAGAGAAAGAATATCAGTTATTTTGTATTGTCAAACAGTTTTAGTGGGTACCACCATCTGCTCAAGTGTGATTCTCTGCTAATGACTTAAGTTGTGTTCTTTTTGAGAAAATTTCCAATTTTTTAACAACAGGGTGAAGATGTATGAAATGCACCCTGTTGCCTTTTAAACATGATTGTTTTGAACTGTTCCTCTAGAGCTGTTGTGTAACAAATGGCTTCACCTTCCAGCTTTGTTCGTTTCCAGTCTTTATTTTGGTCTTAAATCATGAACCAGATGTTATATTAATTTTCCATCACCCCTCCATCCAACAGAATCAATAATGATCTGTTGATGTGGGAGCCACCTCCACCCTCGGCCAACAGCCCAGACCACAGCCGCCATCATCGTGACGAGTTTCAGCTCTGCAAGTCAGCCTTCAGACTCGGTGAGTTTGACTGCTGTGATGGGAAAAAGTCAAACAACATGTAGATCTGTTCGACATAATAGCATGTAGACTGAAATAATGACACGTTTTTTTTCAATCTTTACCACAGACTCTGATTCAGAAGAGGACGAGCCTCAGTTCTACTTGGCTAGTGAGTCAGAAGGAAAGACACAAAAGTCAGCTCCCCGTCCAAACCACAACCTCAGCCTGCTCTCTCTCACTGTGATCATCAGTAAAGGTCGGCTCCAAGCCAGAACAGACAAGAAGGTGAGCCACAGGGCGGCAGACAGCAGTGTTAGTAAATGTAACTAATTAATAAAAATAATGACTTTTTAATCATTTTTAGGCATTTTAGTTAAATATATTTTGAACTTTAGGACTGACAACAACTGGATTTTTGTGTTGCGAGTCGAACCCAAAATATTTGACTCTAATGTTTTGAGTTACCCAAAACAGCTCTGGCTTTATCCATTCTTGATTTAAGTAATTTTTTTCCCCTGTGCATTAGTTTATATTAGTGTTATTTGTCTTTTTTAAATGTTTGCATTACATCTCATCTATTCAGGAGGACCAGAGTCATGGGGAAATTGTGCTTGACCTGGAAGGGGGGAAGATATTCAGTGTTGCGCAGCATCAAAACGACCCCAATCTCAGCTTCCTGTGTCTGGAGAGCAGACGAGTGGAACTCTACCATCGAGGTTCACATTGTCATTTTTACTTTCAAACATTTAGTTATCACATAATTCCCTCTCAGGGTTACATTTAGTTAGAGTTTTTATCTTACGTATAAAATGTTAATATATTTCATGACCCATATCTTTAACTTAATATAGCAGTGGTCAAAGACACCCCCATCCCACAGAGGTTAGAGATGCCTAACTTCACTCCTCCAAAGCATTTGGACCCCACCATCTACCCTACAGAGGTGGGTGTGAGCAGTGTGAGTGGCAGGGAGGGGGAGCTTCAGATGTTGTCCACAGCCATCAAAATCACACTGGACTCACAGAGGAGTGTCAAGGTGCGTCCTCCTCTAATGTTTGATTTGTCAGCTGGTGAAAGTTTAGCATTATAAACGTTTGGTTTCTGTTTTCTTTTGTAGGAATTCCTAGTTGCCCTCAAACTTCAAGGTGCCACCATGCGGCATTACATGACGCAGTCTAATCACAGTTGGCATGAGCAGGTGAGAAGTGCTGAGTCAGGTTTTTGTACAGATCATGAGTACAGAGTGTTTTTACTGACTTCTTGTCCCAAATTGAAAGGAACAATCTCCTCCACCTCTCTGAACTCTGAACAGATATTGGCAATATGTTCTAAATTTCCAGTTCAATTTTTATTTCTGGGCATTTGGAGTTGTTTCTCTTATTCCTTGCTTTTCTTGCCAAAATAAAAACAGTGGATAGGAAAAGCAGGATTATTTTCAACTTTCTCAGGGAATAGATTTTTTTAGTTAAAGTACTTGGTAGTAGCCTGTAAGATTAATACAATGTCTTTTCCATCTTTTGGACAGACATTTCAAATATTTCACAAATATAACCCTTATGTAATAATGTGCAGCTGCATCTCAAAAATGTGATTATCACAAAGAATTTCTTGTTTTTCACGACAGAAACATGTTTGAAAATAACTTATTTGACCTGTATTTCAATTTTATAGTGTCTCATGTTCCATCTGTTCACATAAGGGAGGCGGGCTTTATGACCTACACTGCAAACCTAAACAGTCTCATTCTTTGTTGACCTTTAGTATTCAAACATTTTCTCAGGGTCATTGTTTGGCCTAGCGGTTTAAGTGGGCCCCATGTACTGAGGCCACAGTTCTTGTTACAGTTCTTGTTACAGTCTTTGCTGGTTTGACTCCTGGCCACGACCCTTTGCTGCATGTTGTCCTCCTCTTTCTTGTCCACACATTTCACGTCTCTTGTTAGCTGTCCCATCTAATGAAGTCAAAAATCCAAGACAAAAAAAACGTCAAACATTTTCCCCAACTACATAAATTGTGAACAACCTGCAGCTGCAGCATTTAATTTCAGAGTATTGAAGGTGACTCAGGAAGCTAATTCACGGAGGTAGATGTGGCAGGTTCAGGAAATGTTTAAACATAGCAGTTAATTAGAAAAGAATGAAAAGGTATTGTATATTACACACTGATTACATGGAACAGAAAATGACACCTGAGGAGCTTTCCATCCTGAAAATAGGATTAATTGAACCAAAGTCCAGAGAGATGGACACAGAAAAATATCCACTGTGCTGTTAGCTGTTAAGATCAGCCTGCTCTCCCTCAAAATCAGAGGCCCTGCCAAAAACTCAATGATTGTTCCCTCTTCCTGTTCCCAGAGATCAAAAGTATATGGTATTATTTTGCAAGTAGGATTTACCACAATAACTTGCACAACCAAATAGATTTGCAGACAATGTCTGATCCCATTTCATTTCCAGTTGAAGAGTTACACTTGTGCCCAAACATGCAAACCACACTCTTTGCTGAAATCAGTCACAGTGGATGTTTTTTAAATGTTTGCCATCTGATATTTTTTCCCCTTTCAACTGAGCCTGTGTTTGCTTTTCGCAGCTGGTCGACTTCCTGGATGTCATTGACGATCCCATTCTGGGATACACAGCACCTGCTGTAATCACTGTCCTCCACACACACCTCGCTACCTGTGCCGTCGACTACAGGTAAGAATAAAACCTCTGTGAGAATAATAGTAAACATAAGTTATTTTGTCTGTTCTTTTCATTCACAGCTTCTGTTTTTCTTTTTGCCAGACCTCTGTATCTGCCCCTGCGAATGTTGTTCACTGCAGAGTCCTTCTCTCTGTCCAGTAACATCATTGTAGACACTGCCACTTTCCACCTCAGGTACAGGTCAACTTTTACATGAAGATTGCCTTTTAGATAAAACAAGTATTGAATAATATTCTCTGAAAATAAAGCATCACAATACTCTGAGTGTTTTGATTGTTGTCATAAGTTTGTGTCACACTGTCTGATGTGTTTCTGTGATGTTGTGTTCAGGTTCATCCTGGATGACTCTGCTCTCTACCTCTCTGACAAATGTGAGACTGACACCGTGGACCTGAGGAGGGGTAAAAAAACAAAAACATGCTATTCATGCATGCTGTTTACACTTTTGTCATATAAGGTCTTTATGTTTCCTGGCTAGCAAGGTTTGTTAGTTAGTTTAGTTTAGTGTTGCTGCCCTTCGTCATCACATGTAACCAGGATGTGAAGCATACCTTAGATATAGCCACACTAATCTTAATGCTCAATGTGGATTTATTTCTCAATCCAATTTTTGTTCACAATGTTTTTTAAACTTCAGGTAGGAAGAAAAAACATTCAGTCCCTTCTTTCCCACCGTCTGAAAGTAGCTTTAGAGAAGTTACAGCCAACATTTTTTATTTTCCACTGATGAAAAAAATCCTTGAAAGGTGCAACTGGCTCAAAAATGCATAAACAGACAGAGGCCCAAATCATCTGAAGAGCTGCTAAGGATGCTTGATATCCCTCAAGTTTGGATGAGTGGTAGAAAACAAGATATCGTTCCACTTTTATCATGATGAAGGGATGAGTGTTAGATGTATTCACCCAACAAGAGTAGTGTGATTAAAATCAGAGCTCTAATCAAGGTAATGGTAAACAGCAGAACAGCACAGCTTCTTTATGAAATTATAAAATCTAAAAAAAGATTAATGTCTCTTGACGTGTTAATCTTCATGACTTCTACTTTCTCTAAAGGGTTTGTTTGTTTATTTGTTTGTTTGTTTGTTTTAAAAGTATTGTGTTTTTAAAAAGTGTTGAAGGAGGAGGTCATCATATTATAAAGAATGGATTAAATCAGGGCACTTTAAGAGTCAGTATTATTAAAGTTCACAAGGATGACAATGAATGGACCTCTACTAAAAATAAACCTTGTGTCTCTGTGTCACACAGACTACGTGTGTGTTTTGGACATTGACCTGCTGGAGTTGGCCATCACTACATGGAAAGGCAGTGATACAGGAAAACTTGTGAGTCTATGTCATGTGTTTATGCACCTGTTTCCCTCACCTTCACTCCGCCGCCAACAAATATCCCAGCATGTAGAATGAGCAGCTGTGCAGGAGAAACTGAGCTCAGTTTCCATCAAAAACAACCATCCATGGCATGATTCAGGAAGAGTGAGGTCTAAATCCATTATCTACAATAAAACGCTGCAACATAAAAGTCATTAGCATGTTGTTTTCTGCACCATCCTCTGAAATAGGGAGGTCAATTTTAATTTTTTTCTGCGATCGATCTTTGGAAATGTTAACGATCAATTATCGATTAATCAATAAAAAATATTGAGTATTATTACGTCAAAACTAAAGCAAAATAAGTTGTTTTTCCCCTAAATTATATTTTTCACTGCAACAAAATGCATATAACTGACGGTATTGAATACGGGTACATGTTTAACACTTATTATTAACAATCAGGTTCATAAAAATATTCTCTCGTACATATTAAGTGAAGGTTCATACTACTAACAGAAAAGTACTTCAGACTCACAATGTGAGTTCACATTGAGTGTGCAGTTTTCTGTCTACTCGTTCTTATTGAGAAAAATAAACATGTTTGTTTGCGGTCAGGTGTCAGCCACAGAAAAGCCCAGATGGCTCTGATGTTGCTGTTCTGCAAACATAGAGGACTAGCAATTCCAAACATTCTGTTTGCTTTGTATCCAAAGGTGGAAATGTCCTGTTTAAAGTTCTCAACCTTCGTGTCCGTGTCATAGTTGGAAGCAGTTGCGTATTGATCCTCTTTAAAAAGTGCTCATGCAGGCGCAGAGGCGCAGCTGCCAGCTGAGCATCTCCGCTGTGCACAACACCTTTGACAGCTGATACACATTGAAACATGCTTTAAACTTAAGACACCTCCCTGATAGCTGAATGAAATATGAGACTACGCGTTGTTTGTTCCACGTGATGGAATATTTAAAACAAAAATGCATGTTTTGAGTAGTTTCTTAACAATCAATGAATCAATACTCGATTAATTGTTTACATCCCTACTCTGAACATATCACTGTTCACATTGAGTGTGCAGTTTTTATGTCTTTTCAGTGTTGGATCTGATATAAACAACAGAAAAACTTTCATTACCATTGATGATTTCCACTAAAGCTGGTACTTTGTCCTCTTCAATCAAGCAGATTTTTTGAGATCCAAGGGTGTTAACACTTGTTAATCTGATTATCTAAGGGTTTACAACGCATCAGCATCAGCACTGGCTTTACTTCTAAATACATTAATAATGAAAGCAGAAAATCTGCATCTTTCCATAGATCATTTTGCTGTTTTGTTTTGCTTTTCGTGGTTAGTTGTTACCGGAGGCACTGACATCATTTTCTCACATTTAAAAAAAGAATCTCAGTGTTTCTTACTCATGAAAAAGTAAACAAATGCAAGATTAAACTCTCAGCCCTTTGAGGTTTTAATAGTTGTTATTGGAAATATCCTTTCACCTCTCTTGCCATCGCCCTTCATAACTCTCTATGTTTTAAATATGTTCTTCTGTATCATCTCTCTCTTCTCCAGTCACAGCCTCTCTTTGAGCTCCGTTGCTCCAACAATGTGGTCCATCTTCACACCTGTGCTGACTCCTGCGCTGCCCTGGTCAATATGCTGCAGTATCTGGTCTCCCAGGGTGACCTCCATCCCCCGCCGCGGCACACTTCACCCACCGAAATTGCGGGTCAGAAACTACCGGTAAGTTTTTCGTACCAAAAGTAGAATTACAACAACATATTGACAAGAATTTAATTTAGGCTTTAGTGATGTGATGTGTGTAGTTTATCACTTACTCAGTTAGTACGAAGGCAAATAAGAAAAAGTCTCAGATTACTAAATCATAATCTGCTCAGAATTTCCTATAGAATAGTGATTGGGTGTAAATGGATTAGCATCGTTGCTAAAGGGAACACAGTGGTTTCATGAAGTTCAGAAAGTGGTCTCAAGACGTCGTTAAATTGTCTCATGTTTGTGTCACATTTTGTCTTGTTAGCTGTCAGAGAGTCCTGCGACCTTGCCGCCCTGCCCTCCAGCTGAAACCGCAGAGATCAACCAGTATGACCTCACCGACGCCTTAATAGACACAGAAAGGAGCCGCCGAGAGGAGAGTCTTGATCCAGGTGCTGCACTGTCTGTCTCCTTTTCTCTGCACATCTGAATAGCAAGATATGATTCAGTAGAAGCTTGAGTGAGGATTTATTAAAACTGTTTCCAGAAGTGGGACATGAAAATATGAAGCTGTCCTGGTTTCAATTTAAGACTTCTGCAATTTCTCTGCATTTGTTCAGGTTCACCCTCCATGCCCAGAGGCTCGCCTGTCTCCGTCTACCTGTTCCCAGGTGAAGCTCCAAAGGGCGGTCCACCTGTTCCGTTGGATGATGACTCTGAGCTTGACGGGCTGGTTGCCACAGCAACAGAAGCACAAGCAGACATGATGTCTGAGGAAGGCTCTGAGGGCTCCACCGACAATGACGACTTCTGCATCTTGGAGGCTCCTGGCATGGGCATTCCTGTGAGTCTCTCCTTTTTATTTTATGACACTCTTTGTTTGATTCCTTTTTCTGAAATGATCTTCAAATGATCACATAAAATATCTACATGGATTTGTTGCAGCCCAGGGACGGGGAGCCTGTAGTGACGGTGCTGTCCCCGGGGCCAATCAGGGTGAAGGACAGTCACTTCTCCAGACCTCGAGGCAGCTCAGACCTACTCCGAGCCCCTAGTCGCTTCCCGGTGCCCCAAAGCAGAGTTGTGCTGCGGGAGATCTCTGTAGTCTGGCATCTCTATGGGGGCAAAGACTTTGGTGGCAAGCCTATGTCCATCCATGCCCAGCATGCAAACAGGTAACAGTGCTGCGAGTAGGTTCTAAAATGCACAGAACATTTTATTTCCCTTATAGGGCATACATCATCATTATAACACTTTTAGATATACTTCTTTCTCTCTCTTCTTCTCTTTTAACCGATAAACATCTTTCTTCCTCTCTATTCAGAGGTCGGTCAGTCTCAGCTGGTGTTCGTGGATCCCCATCTCGCTCCGTCGGCGCCTCTCGTCCTCAGAACTCCTGGCGCTGGGCGGGAGGTAGTGGGCGTCAGCACACACTGCTGATGGAGATCCAGCTCACCAAGGTACAAATTCAGAGTGTGTGGCAGCTGAAGTAAAATTATTTAAGTGTTTGTGTATTTACATTTTCAATTAAGCACTTAATTTTAGATCTTTTATTTGATTCATTTTTCCTCCTTGGTTTCAATTTACTTTGCATAACGAATTGTCCCCACATATTTATCCTTCGTAAACATGAGTAGTACACATCATCACATGTTACTTTTTGTAAGAAAGTATAAAAGAATATTTCTACTTTTTTTAAATTTGAAACTAAGCTTTATTTCTCACTTGTTTTAAACCAATCTAACTTACCCTAAAGATCTTCATAATCCTTCTGTTTCCTCCTCCAGGTGTCTTTCCAGCACGAGTCCTACTCCGTGGCGGGGCAGGATGGGGAGGGGTCATTGGCAGCTGCAGCTGGCGTTTGTCCTGGTGGCGAGCAGCCCCTCTCTCGGCAGGTTTTCATCGTCCAAGAACTCGAGGTTCGAGACCGACTAGCCTCCTCACAACTCAACAAATTCCTCTACCTCTACACCAGTGAGAGCATGCCGCGTCGAGCCCACTCCAACATGGTAAGACAATAGATTTGAATGTAGAGTGTGTGAGGAAGCTTGATTTAAGATTATATCTATCTATCTATAATATCTAACTAAATGCTTCTGATTGTGCTTTCTATTTTTCCAGCTGACAGTGAAGGCCCTGCAGGTTTGTCCAGAGTCTGGTCTCGGTGGCCCAGAGTGCTGCCTCAGGGTAAGCCTGCTGCCACTACGACTCAACATCGACCAGGTAACTGAAACAGAAACTGTGATTTAAAGCAGATCTGCCGTTTAAAGTTTGTTTTTTATTTCAACGAGTAGAAAACAGAAATGTCTCATTTGATCATTTTGTTCCATTCATTCTGTCTTCCCTCTCTGTCTCATCACCTTTTGTTCTTTCTTTCAGGACGCTCTGTTTTTCCTTAAGGACTTTTTCAGTAACTTAGCTTCCTTTGTTAACCCTTATCTGCCTGTGGACCCTGCAGCTGAAGGTGAGCTATGACTGATAACCATTTAATCTTCAGGGCTTTTGTCAACAAGAATTATTACTGTCTTAATCAAGACCTGAGAAACAGGCTTCTGTGATTTAACAATCAGCTTTCTGTGGAGTCAGACACACAGGTTCTGATTATCATCTTCACTGTGGCGTGATTCAAGCTCAATTTGAAGCATCCGATCCCTTTTCCATTTGAAGACGCATTTTAGGGAATGTTTATGTTCCCTCCTTTCTCTTCATGTGTCTCCAGTGAAGCCAGACCCTTCACAGAGAACATCTGAGGAAGCTGAGTCGGCTGCTGGGCTGGGACCTGACCTCACAGCATCTGTTGAAACTACCTACAGCGAGCAGAGCTCCTCCTCTGCCGGCTCCACCTCCTCCTCTGAACAGCCCATCTACTTCCGGTATTTAAACAGAAGACTGTCAAAAAGTGCTTGCAACTTGTCAGTGATTACTGGAGTTCAAAATGTTAAGAGATGTGGTAGTAGATCTGATGCCTCGTCTCTCTGCTGCAAATTTTAGGGAGTTTCGTTTCACCTCTGAAGTGCCTATCTGGCTGGACTACCATGGTAAACATGTGGTCATTGAACAGGTGAGAGCTCACTTATCCTGACCGGAAGCTTAAAACAAAGAATCTGATGGTAGACCTAATACATTAATTTAACTCTTCTCTTCTTCTTTGTCTGCCAGGGAACATTTGCAGGGATTCTGATCGGTCTAGCTCAGCTAAACTGCTCTGAGCTGAAGCTGAAGAGGCTCTGCTGCAGACATGGGTACTAATGCAGACCATCTATAACAACAGAAACCTCATTGGTGTCTTCAAAACATTCCTGCCATATTTGAACTATTTCTTTGTCTTTCCTCTGCATCCTAGCCTCCTGGGTGTGGATAAAGTGATCCAGTACGCCGTCACAGAGTGGCTGACAGACATCAGGAAGAATCAGCTGCCAGGCATTCTGGGGGGTGTAGGCCCCATGCACTCAGTGGTTCAGCTTTGTGAGTTTTTTCTTCATCGTAGATGTTTTCTTATTAGTATTCACATTTCTTTAATATTAATTAATTCTTAATCCCTTTCCCCTCTTCTCATGTGTGCATGTTCCTCCAGTCCATGGAGTGAGAGATCTGTTCTGGTTGCCCATAGAGCAGTATAGAAAGGATGGACGCATTATTCGAGGTCTCCAGAGGGGGGCAGCGTCCTTTGGCACATCCACAGCATCAGCTGCTCTGGAGCTCAGCAACAGACTGGTGCAGGCCATACAGGTACTCAGTCTGTGAGGGGTTTTTACTCCAGGTTATGACGATGTTACGTTTCATCGATCTTTTGAGGTAACTGATACCTTGTGTCTCCATTCCTGATTTCTGTCTGTTTCTCTTCCAGGCCACAGCAGAGACTGTGTACGACATCTTATCTCCAACTCCTCCTCTGAACCGCTTCGCCATCACTGAAGGCCGGGCCCCCTCCAGTAGGCCACGCAGAGCCGCTCAGCCTGCAGACCTCAGAGAAGGTGTTGCCAAGGCCTACGACACTGTTAGAGAGGTAAGTTACTAAAATGAACACTTAAAAAAAGACTCTGGACCCCATCCGGACAGACATTCCAAAAAATAAGTAGTCATCTTAATTTCTTCTTCCTCTTGTCTTCATCCCATAGAGGGGTTTAAGAAAGCCTGTTCTGATGTGTGTTAAATGTCCTCTCTGTCTTCCTTATGATCCCACAGGGCGTGATTGACACAGCTCAGACCCTGTGTGATGTAGCATCCCGTGGCCACGAGCAAAAAGGTCTGCCTGGTGCTGTGGGCGGCGTCCTACGGCAGATCCCACCCACTGTGGTCCGACCTTTGATCGTGGCTTCTGAAGCCACCTCGAATCTACTTGGAGGCATGCGGAACCAGATCAAACCAGACGCAAGGAAGGAGGACTTCTTGAAGTGGCGCACAGAGGACGGCCAGGAATGATGACGGCCTTTTTTTTTGTCTGTGTGAGAGAGTGTGTATGTGTGTATGTGTGTGTATGTGTAAGTGGGAGATTATGGGGGTCTAGGGTTTGAGTGTGTGTTTGCATGTATGTGCGGACTAATGAGAGTCAGTGTGTGCTCCGATGCAAAAAAACAAAACAAAACAAAGCATAGACTAACGACTACTGCAGTGTTAACACCCAGTGTTATATGTGTCTCCATGGAACATGGACTTTAATCACTCTGTTTCTGCATTCAACAAGAGCTCTCCTCATAGTCCTCCTCAGTGACACATTAGTCTGCAGGTCCTTCTTACTGTCTGTGCAAACATATCACCATCATTTTCAACTGAGCCAAGGGCAGGTAAGACCATCACTCTCAAGGTTTGAAGTTCAAAAGACAGACACAGACATGGGGTTTTTCATAGACTCTGGATTGTGCTACGTGAACCTGTTTGATATAAAGTAGGGAAGTAGGGAATAAGTAGTTTCTTTCATCAACATTTGCAGTATGAATAAGAACAAGTCCAAGACCATTTCATGAAGCTTGGAAGAAGATAATTTCACGTTGATTCTTATTCGCTAATCAGTCGCTGCAAACAGCATTCAGCAGATCAGTCAGGACATCAGTTTCTTCATTTTGTAGGTTCAAATTGACAAAGACGAGCTGTTTCACCGTGAACACAGGGAGAATGTTCTAAAAGTCTGCTTTAGTGAAAACATCTTGGCAGATTGTTATCATCAGAACTTCAAAAAACAGCACAACTCATTAGTTCAGCAGAAACCTGCTCCAGTCAGTGCTGATATTTGTGCCATAAACCCTGCAGAGTGCCCTTTTCAAAATCTAGTTTGTGTTGCCTTCCTCAGTCCTTTACCCTCTCTGCTACAATTACATTGTATACTGGCTCATATTGATCCACACCAGACTGAATAGAGACCAGATCACACAACGCCTCTTAACTCTGTAGCATGTTGGATTCTGTCAAAGCTTTACAAAGTCAAATTGATCGCAGTAAACTGTCCATATTTTAGCCAGTCGATCTTCTATCTGCAGCTTGTTTGTACTTCTGTTTCCATAAAGATTTAAAGGCCGGGGGTTTGACATACCCTCCTCTGTCTTCAGAAATGCTTTGTCCACTTCTTTAGTTGCCTTCCTGCATTTTTTTTAATTTTTCTCTATTTTCTTTTTTTAATTTTGTTGAAGTATAAGTATTGTCATACTCGTTTTCAAATTATGAGTTAAGAGGATGTGAACCTGGTGGAGTTGGAGGATGAAAAATCGGGAGAGTTTGTGGTTTTAACGTTTTACATTTGTATCTTTTTTTTAAGTGTAAGGGTCCTGTGTTCCTCTGTATGTGTGAGAGGGAGAGTGTGTGTGTGTGTGGGTTTGTGTGTGTGTGAGAGAGAGACGCATGTCTGTGAGGGTGAGAAGTTGATGCTTGTTATAGTTCTTGTGTGTAATTACTATTTACTATATCATAAACTGTATGAATGACCTGTATAATACAAAGACAAGGAGTATGCAAAATTAATACAAAAAATAAAAAAATTCAGTATAAAAAGTCCCATCTTTGCCTGGTATTTTTGCTGAGAATTAATGCTAATATTTTGCATTGAGGGTAAAAATACATAATAAAATTCATGCACATTTGCCCTTTGTTTTTTTACTTCAAACTTCTACCACTCGATTTAGCTTCATACTGCCTTTTTTAAACTACTTCAATATGTTTATATTCAGATGCTGAGAAAATATCTATTTCTAAACTTTGTTAGACATTGACACTGAAGACATGCTTGACTAATGCTTTGAATTGCATGTCAAAGTAAAAGCTAATCGGCCCGAGTGGTATTAGTCAAGGACCTTAGATGTACTCTATAGGATTTAAATTGCTATAAAGGAGATTTAAGTATAATAATTAATGATTTATCTTAAGTATTATGAAAAATATAACTGTCTTTGTTTTTTTTGTAAGTAGTATTTTATTGATTTTTACATAAGACTTATCACATTTGGGTGAAAAATAAATAACTTTATTTTTTTTTAAATGAAAATATATATAAATAAAATAATAATATAAATGAACATGTAAATAAAAATAAACACATTTAACTTATAATAAATGAGACCAAAACCCACAGTTAAAAAAACAAAACAAAACACAAAAACAAACATGCACCATGATCTACTCCACTTTAATATCAGCAGTACAGTTCTATACAATATGTGTGCCTTAGTTCAAGCTCAATCCACATTACCAATGTATTTCAAATAGTCTCCCCAATTTGCAACATATTTCTCCACCATATCCTGACAACTGTCTTTGTTAATAAAAAGTCTTCACAATGCCTTTAAACTCTAGAGGAACCAACGTGTAGGGGAAGAAAGTCGCCGGGGAACTTTTTTAGCGACGCAACCACATCACTTCCGGTCCACATGTAAACGCTTCAGCGTGAGTTTTATGAAGATAGACTAGAACTGTCTGTAGGATCTTAAAAAAACGGGTTTTGCAGTTGACTGTGTCTTTGAACATCTGTAACCATGAAGCTGCTCACGCATAATATGTTGACATCTCACGTGAAGGGAGTAACTAAAGGATACCCGCTCCTCATCAAGGTAAACTAGCAGAACTGCTAGCTGCTCACTGTATGATTTAAAAACAATTAAGTTTTAAGGTCCCATTTTTATGCTTTGTGACTCGTCGTAATGAGAGAGTGGATAAACAACAAACCTCTCCACTTGTGCTGTGTTATTGAACGTGACAGGTATTTATTTGGAGGTAGTCTTAATAAGCTAGATCAAAGTGAGGACCATGTAGGATGAGATGAATTGTACTTCAGAGGGAAGATGCAGGTGGATCTGCAGCAATTAAGGTTAAAGACAAAAATGAAAAAGGTTATCAAAAGTGAATCAAATAAGATTAGAAGCAAAAAATATTTTAAGAATTAGATACCATTTATATCAAGCGACCGATGCAAGTAGCCTCTTTATGTTTTAATCACTGTAAACGTGCCAACTTAACCTATTCTATCTCATTTTTGGGTCCCTGTGTTGTTGTTTTCAATTTTGTATTCCTTTTTTATCCTGATATGAACATAGCAACATTTGAGTATGGTACATTACAACTGTATGAAGAAGAATATGTCATGATCTCCATTGAAAATTGACACAAGAAAAGTAAATGATGTGATAAAGGTATTATTCTTTGTGCTGATTGTATGTAAAGACACATGTAGTTTAAAAAATAGTTACATAACATATTAGTAGCTTTGGATTATACACTTGTGTACATTTATACAGATTAAGAGTGTCATGAAAAATAATTATTGTTTAAAAAAATGTTGATTTCTTGTACAGACTGCAAAATATTTCATAACAATAGTAGGAAATGTGTTTTCAAACACAGCCACAGTGCTAGTTGTTGTTAAAGGACCCTTAAGGACAGCTCTGATGAGTTGTGTTTCCCTCCTGGTGTTTTCTCTGTAAAGGCCACTGAGGTGAAGATGAATGAGGTGGAGTTCAACTCTCAGTTTGTCAGCCGGATGATCCCCAAATTGGAGTGGAGCGCTCTCGTCCAGGCTGCTGAGGAGGTGAGTCAGCTGCAACTGATATATGAAAGCTCTTAATGTCTCACTTTATTGATACGATGTTGTGTAAAAATATATAAACAAGGATTTGAGGCTAATTTGGACAATTGGTTATTTTAAATGGAGGAAAAAACTTTCCTGTGGGACTGATGGTTGGAAAACAACACAAGAAAAGAAATCAGAGACCTGCAAAGAAAATCTTTTCTAACCCTTCTAAGAGCGCTAATAAAAAAAGTCAGGATTTTGGCTCGACAAACAGAAGGAAATTTGTCTCATAATCACAATTGAAAAGCATCAACTATTCAGGGTTATTTTAGTGAAAAGGAGAACCACCTATTATTCTAATGTACTGTAATTAGCAGAGGATTTCACAATCGTTTCAGGCTTCAGTCAAACTGTAGGAAAAACACTGTGAACATTGACAACACAGAATAATGCCTGGTGGTCACTGCTCAAAATTACAAAACTGGAAAATGATACTTGTATCATGGATTGAGTGTGCATTTGAAGCCGTCACAGGGAAGCAGGCACTTTTCTTTATTGATTTTTTTCTTCTTGTTGGAAACACATCATCAGTAGTACCAGAAAGGGTTGAATAAATAATGACCTAATCCCCCCAGGCAGGGCTTATTAGAGGGCAGTTTCTCAAACTATCAGGTGTCTTTGGAACAACATACACAAGAGGGTTATTTTATCATTTGGAGTAGTTTCACATTAACATTTTAAAGGGCTAGCCTAAAGTATTCTGTTTGCTGATGTGTATTACATGTTGGGGTTTGTGTAGTGTTCAAAGACATGGTGACCACTTTGGTCTCTTTCTTTGCAAGACTTTAAAACAGTCCACTTCGAACATTACAGTTTATTTTTCTTCTTTAGCTGGGTCACCGACAGGACCTTCCAGGTGAGCTGATAACAGACTACGACAAAGACGAAGACTTCCTGAAGAAGGTGCACAGAGTGCTGTTAGAGGTGAGGAGGACCAGTCCTACCTGTGAAGACTTTGTAGGGTTTCTTTTTACCATTATTCCTTTTACTAAAAGGTAGGTTGTTGGTATACTGTGGTTACATTCTTGGTAAGGGCAGCAACTGCTTGTTTTACAAGTAAGTTGTAGTAAACAATAATAATGTAATATAACATAATATAATATGGCAAAGATAATTATATAATACAATGAAATATGCATTATAATATCATCAGCAGTCAGAGAGTTAGATATTAGCTGAAACCTAAGAATCCTGGGCATTTCTGCATTAACATTGCTTAAAGAATTGCCAAAAGCATGATTTAATCATTATGAAAAATTTTAACTTTTGTTTTTGTTTTCATTTGCTTGTTAAAAAAAATCCCTGTTTTGGGGTAAATAGTAAAATTCATGAGTAGATCTGTATTCCCATTCAAACCAACACTTTTCCACCAGCCTTATTACATTTTCAACACAAAGGGATAAAGGCATTGGCCCTATCTGTATATTATAAACTGTGTATATGCAGCTGTGTTTCCTTTCCTTCAGTTCACACAGTGAGTCATTATGATAATTATGGGATAGCTTTGTTTGGAACACTTAAATACACCTTTCGGTTAAAACCAAAAGATCTCACAATATTTACTCTTTAACAAAGAAAGACTTCCTGCTTCTATTACTGGCAACAGCAATTAGTGACTAAGCTTTCCTCAGGTCATTTCCTGAAGTGTCTTTTTTTCATAATGTCACCTTGTTCATTCGGTTTTTTTGGAGAGATCAAACATAAACTCAAATATTTCAGTTAAAGACTTTATTC
The DNA here is from genome assembly GCF_009762535.1 of Notolabrus celidotus. Lineage (NCBI taxonomy): Eukaryota > Metazoa > Chordata > Actinopteri > Labriformes > Labridae > Notolabrus > Notolabrus celidotus. The sequence goes on from NC_048279.1 coordinate 21,938,804, forward strand.
TAACCCCTATAAGAAAAAAACTACAGGGTCAGTATGTTAAAGTATGTTGACCCCCTGCACTCCACCACCTGTCTACCTACTGGACTCTGGATTGGCTGCAGTGGCAGACTGGAAAATTATACTAAACTGAAACTGAACTTGAAGCTACCCTGCAGAGTTTTCTTTTCAACAAACATTTTGTTTACATTATGCGTTTCTCTAAAGTGTGTTTTTATCTTTAAGATCCGACACACCTGTTGAATGTGTTTCCTTCCTCTAACATCTGCAGTTAGTCCAAAATGCTGATCCTCATCTTTTAACTGGTACTCATAAGCGAGAGCACATTACCCCCATCCATCCTTCTCTCCATCGGCTCTCTGTCCATGTAAAGATTCATTATAAGGTTTTGTCGTCTGTTTCTAAATCTTTAAATGGAATAGCACCACAGTACATATCCGGCCTCCTAGGCTACACCCCCTCAAGGTCTTTGAGGTCTGCTGATCAACTGCTTCTTGTGGTCCCTAAGACCAGGCTGAAATCCAGGGGTGATCGTGCCTTCTCGGCATTGGCCCCCAAACTGTGGAATGAGCTGCACCCTCATGATAGAACATTCCCGACCTTACCAACTTTAAATCACATACTTATTTTTATTCCTGGCTTTTAACCCAGCATGGAAGTTGTGTGGTCTCTGTCTTTGGTTATTTTTTTATTGGCTTATATTTTCATTGTTTACAGTGTTTTTTTATGTTCTGTGTTTAACTTATTTCATTTCACTTTGCATTACTTAGGTAAACTTTGGTCTTTAAAATGTACTGTATCAATGAAGTGGATTGGGTTGGATTTGAAAGTGGTACATAGGAACTCTTTTACACTTAAATGGGGAATTATGGTTAACAACGTCTTGCTTCCTTTGTTTCCACTCATCAAAAATCTTTGCACTGGAAAATTTAAAAGTAGCTGTTTCTGCAGTTTGCTGGTCGTCACTTTGTCTAACACCTCCACCAGGGCAAAAGTTCCAGGCATCAAAAACAATGAGATATAAGGGCTCAGACTTGTCCCTGATGGCCTGGTTTGCTGTTGTTAGCCATAAAGAGACCCATCAGTATTGATAACAGTTGGTTTCATTACCATTTAAAAGCTCCTAAGTGGATCTTTAAACTTTAGACATCTTGCTGTCTTCATATGATGTGCATATATCGCACTTGAAGCTGAAGCTGTTTATTTATCAGATACTTAAATCAAAAATCTGGGTGTTGTTTGAAATGATGAGGATAAATTAAGTGTTGACCTTCCTGAACTTCAAGAGAGGTACCGAAAAAAATCATCAGCAAATAGCACATGTTCGGTCCTGTGTCCGTCATCAAAGATATTTCTCCAAGCCACTCTAACCAGGAGTATGGCAGCGGTGAAGCCCTTTCTTGCTTTAACTTTTGGCACATAAAAACACAATTTGTTTTGCTCTATGATGACATCTTGTGGTGACCTCATACCTCCTCTCTCTTGTGTGTGTGTGTGTGTGTATGTGTGTGCTTGTGCTGCAGGTGGAGGTGATAGAAGGCTGTCTGCGGTGTCCTGAATCAGGACGAGAGTTCCCGATCACCAGGGGAATCCCCAACATGCTGCTGAATGAGGACGAGGTGTAGACAGACCTCCGGCACACACACTCTTCCCTCAAAGATGGAGCTGCTTGTACTGAGAGAGAGGCTGGACACCGTTTGGTTGATTGATTATAGTTCTGACGTTAATGTGGCGGAAAAAGCTTTAAAGAATAACAGATGGAAAAGTTCCCTTAGACGAACCCCCGGTGGTTTTATCTGTATTTATTTTTGTAACTGTTTGTGTTCTGTTTTTTTTTTTTTTTTCAATAAAACTGTCCTGATTTCCATGACAGCCAAACCGTTTTCAGGTTTTTGTGGAAAACATGGATTCACTTATATTACAGACATGCCAGAGCTGCATGGGTGAGTGACGGAGCTCTGAACCCCATCTCGCCCTCTCTCAGGGTTTAAGAAATTGCTGAGGGCCAGATGACGTGGCAGTGGCTCGTCTATATTTGGCTTTGAGGAAAAGAGTCAGAAAAAAAAGCAGGCAAGCGAGCAGTTGTTTTTGAGGAAGTCTCTCTTTTTTTTCTTTTATGCCATCCATCACAGCACACACACGACACCGCACTCTGGTGGCTTGCTGTTAGGAGATGCCTCATGGTGAGTGCGATGTCTTTACGAAAGAGTCAAACTGGCACAGAGACAAATTAAACTTGTTCCATTTGGCTGTCTGAGACGCTGCAGCAGCCAGTCAAGTTGGAACAGGAGCATGTTTGTTCGCAGGCGGTATCATTTTTAGAAACCTTGCCAGGACAGACGATAAAGGAGGAGAAGGGGGGGGGGGGGGTGCCCTGACCAGAAGCCTCGAGGCAGCTTCAGTCTCTTCTACCTTTCCCTTCTACTTAGAGCAATTACAGGCTTGCACCCGCAACTATAATAACGGTATAATGGGATGGCAGCAGAGCAGCAATAAAAGCCACCCCTGACAGATTAACAGTCCTCTCTGAGTCTTGAGCTGTAATTAACAATGAGACCTAAGAGAAGCAGAGAGGAAAGAAAAGGGCCAAGATTGAAAGCTGGAAAAGATAAAGATAAAAAGGGATGGGCTGTGAAGTGATTTAATGAAATTAGGATAAGCCTCAAGCTATCATGAATAAGCTTTAACTGAATATATCACTGACATCCTTTGTAAAGCTGCATTTTAGAAAGGAGCAAACTGAGACATCTAATTTATCTGTCCTCCGTTAAATTATTTACTAAAAAAGATTTAGCTAAATATTTTGGGATAAATTCTGCTTCTCTGCTTTTTCATCAGCTTAGCATATTAAAAGCTGGAAATGGCTAACCCTGCTCCATTCAAAGAAAACAAAACACCTCTGAAGCTCTGTAATAAACACCTCATATTGTAATTGTTTGAATCAGACACACCCGAAAAAGGAAGTGTAAAAGTTCTGTTTACCCTCTGTTGTTTTCTAGTCAAACAAACAAGATACAAATAATTTTTTATCTCTACGTGTTGGTATGATTTTGTTACCTTTGACCAAACTTGGCTCTAGCTGCTTCCACTGGTGGTCACATTGCGCTAGATTAACTCCAAGCTTGCTTCATGTTTGCTGTACAGACATAAGAGTAAACTGAGGTCAAACTTTTTTTCATCAAGAAAGCAGTAAACTGTATTTACCAAAATGTCTCACTATTTCTCCAAGCCTGATAAGTCCTTGTTTACCTGCACGGAGAGGGCGGTGCAAGCATTTTTGTGGAGAGCAGAAATTGCAAAATGTGTGTATGTGTGTGTGTGCCTGCACTGGTGAGAGAAGATGGCTTTTGCCTACATAATCACACACTCCCTTTACTTTGGTGGCAACCCGCCCCACCACCACCACCACCACCACCACCAACCTCTCACATCCAGTCCCTCCCTCCATCCTCCACCTCCCTCTGTGTCTGCTTTTCTCACAGAGGACCTGCAGAATAATGGAGTCCCATCATGCAGCAGCAGGTCTCAATTTTTTCAGCAGAGCTTTCAGACCAGCACTTACCGAGTAAACGCTCCTTTTTAATTTCTCGGCACAAGGGCTTCTTTCAGATATTTTTTTCTGCGTCATGTCTTTTTATGACGTCTGACTTTTTTTTCCGTGTTTTGATGTTTATATGAGGGGGATCAACAGGCCCACCATGGTTTTCCCAACATAAATCAACAGTTTTCCTACATTTTAGTGCAGGCTGTTTACATATAACACGGAATAAGAAGACCTCATTGGGCATTTTTTTAAAAGCAGTAGCTATACTTTCTAAAAGCGGGTATGGGCCAGTTCCTCGCCTCACAGATGGGTCTTTTGGAGGCAGAAGCTCTGGAGCTGGGCTGCTTCAGATGAAGAGAGCAGCTCAGGTTTTTGTTTGGAGATTTTACGACATGGGCTGAGCTCCTGTGATGACTGTTTCTCATGAAAGCTGATCAATTATCCGAGGATGGACGAAGGAAGACGGAGACGGATAAAACGTATCGGTTGGACAATAGCTTAATATCTTTACCTCATCTTTACGCGGAAAGCGCGCACGCACTGGCGCGGGACACCGCCGCAGCATTTGAGCGCACAGGACTGGAGTTAAGCAGAGCTTCCTCACAACATAGTTTAAGGTTTTACAGTGGAGTTTGGTTTAAGTGTGAGTAGAAGTTTTTAAATAAAAAGTGTTATATTCAGATTTAATACGTTATACTTTATTCATAAGATAAAACGACAATGCCTCTTTGAGTCTTGTGTTAAAATAAGCAGGCACGTGTGTGAGTGGTGTTATATAATTTCTTTAGCAGATTAGATGTAGTCAGCAGATGTGGTTTTTCTTTTTTCCACAGAGCGGTTTTGACCAAAATTAGCCTGTTCAAAGTCGATATCAATTATTTGGCTTTTTGTGTTATGATAAAGAACATTCTGGTGACTTCGTTTAAACCCTCAGTTTAAAATATTAAACCACTTTGCGCAAACTGAGACTCGGCTTTGGTTTCGGTCAACCACAGTGATTTTTACCCCGGTAGTCCAGTCCCTCTTGTGTTCTCAACCGGACAATGTTGCTCCTCCGCCTCTCGCTGCTGCTCTTCCTCCTCCGGTTCTCCGGTGTGTTGCTGGTGGAGGGGATCAACACGTGTCAGTCCATCAACCTGGACAGGCAGAAGTCCCGGCGCATCGAGGCAGTCCGCGGACAGATACTGAGCAAGCTCCGCATCCGCAGCCCGCCGGACGACGACGACGACGACCCTCAGCCGAGCCCGGTCCCGGCGGAGGTCATGCTGCTGTACAACAGCACGCGGGAGCTGCAGAAGGAGCGCGCGCGTCTGGCCGAGTCTGCGTGTGAGCGCGAGAGCAGCGAGGAGGATTATTACGCCAAGGAGGTGCAGAGGATTGACATGCTGCCCCCCCGCACCGACACAAGTGAGTCCAAACCATGTAGAGGGGGGTCTCAATGTGTGGTCCGAGATCCCATATGGGAATCAAATGGGGTCAACATTGAAAACTTATTCCATGATACTTTCCTGTTGTTTTTGTCAGGTGAAATTAATCTTGTGGACCTTTAATAACATATCAGAAACATCACAATCGATCTTCTTAATAGCTTTAATTTTAGTGTTTCAGTCTATTGAAGAACTTATGGAATAGACTTCAACTTTACCTGTCCACCCTACAGTGTCAAGTGGAATCAATGCAGTTCCTGCTAGTATAATGTGTAGAGCATTTTTGCAGGTTAGAGTCTTGCCTTCAAAATATTTTTCAGGTAAGGGCACCAGAGTTTTGGCAGAAGAGTCTACTTAATGAGATTAAACTCAAACAGGTGATTTAAAGGTTCCATTCATTAGATAAATACTGGGGCATTGTTGCAAAGGTTTGCATGTTGTGTTGGTGGTTTAAAACTCTAACTGATATATACAACAGGGCAGTTTGATCTGGTGCAAATGCACAATACTTAATACAGTTTCTAACAGACGATGACAACCTGTCAGATACTCTGAGGCAGAGAAGAGTAAAGGTATAAGTAACAAACTCTCCAGTATCTGTGTATCAAATTTCTCTTAAATGTAGTATTTAAACATAATGTTTTTGGTTGTATTACTTTTTAAAAATATAGAATTACAGTCTTGGGGAGCTGTAAATGCACTGCCTGCTTCACAGCTACTGTGGATGTACTTTTAAGCATTGCACTCAGCTCTCATCAGCTTTGTGAAGGCGCACTGCCAGATGTGGGTTGTCACTGCAGCTACCAAACACAAAACATCATGTTGATAGACCTTTTTTATAAGATTAATGCACTGGGTACTTCTTGGTAACATAATTGTACAACTGTCAAGTTGGGAGGTGATGTTTAATGCTGTAAAAACCCATACATTAAACAAAAAAACCAGACACATTTTTCTCACTTCTCCAAAACCTGTAATTAAGTTTGGAGACTCATCAGCAGTAATTATGTGTGAGACAATGCATCACAGCACTGTTTCATCCAGTAGTATAAATACAACATGAGCTGTTGTTGGATCATTAGTCATACTTTGGACTTTTTCACATCCAGATGCAGTTCAGCCAACGGCCCCCAACCCCCACTACAGAGTAGTCCACTTTGACGTCAGCAGTGTGGACCTAACCAACAGCACCCTGGTCAAAGCTGAGTTCAGGATCTTTAGGGCTCCCAACCCACAGGCCCGGGCCTCTGAGCAGAGGGTGGAGATCTATCAGGTAAACAACAGTATGACAACAACACCTGTGTATTACTCTGACTGCAGCAGAACAACAAAAAAAGCAACTAATAACAAAATCAGTGAGAAAAAAATGCTTTATCAAGGACAATCAACATCTCTTTTCTTGTCAACATGACAGATACAAATCAGTGATTTCTGTGTTTTTGTAGATTTTTTTCTCTCTCAGGATTTCAAGACTTCACTGGCACTAAACTTTTACTAAATAAAACTATCCTTGTATTTTGGCCCTTAGGTGATATTTGAACCTACAAAAGAAAATAGCCCCAGAAAATTGAGAAAACAGAACTTTTGTTGTGCTGTTCATTTGTCATGTAAAAATAGAAGAACAAGAACTCACTGGCCCGTTAACCACTATGAAAGTAACACTGGTGATAGATTATCCTGGCAGACTTTGTATCTTATTTCCATCATCGTCCCTGTAAATGTGTCTGCATTAAGCTTCTGAAGCAAGATGAGGAAAGCACCTCCACTCAGCGCTACATTGACTCCCGCACCATGCAGCCAAAGGCGAAGGGAGTCTGGATTTCTGTGGAAGTCACTGAGACCATTAAGGACTGGGTGTCAGATGCAGGTCAGCCTAAGCACACATTGGAAAGCCTTGTCTTTTGGTTGTGAATTTCATCTTCATAACGTCCCTGTCTCCTCTCCTGCTCATCAGAGAATAATCTGGGCCTGAAGTTGGGCGTCCACTGTCCCTGCTGCACCTTCATCCCGTCCACCAACAACATCGTTCCCAATAAGAGTGAGGAGCTGGAGGCTCTGTTTGCAGGTTGGTTCTTGTTTTCACAGTATGCACAGAGGAGATGACTGAAGCAGTATTCCTCTAATGCTTCTTAGGAGTATTCATCAGAGCAGCTGGTGGTGCTTGAGATTTTTCTCAAATGTTCATTTATAAAAACAATAATTCATAGTTCCTAAAATAGCAATACAACAATGAGTTGAATTTTAAAAAGTTCCATTAAACACACTTTATGACAAAATCAAGAACCTTTGGTAGAACTGTGGCAGGGATGAAGCTGAAAGTTCAGAGCTAGAAGAGAAAAATGAAGCCATAACAGAGCCAAAAAGTCATGCTAGAACCAGAAACAAGACTTTTATTACTTATTTTAACCCTCCTGTTATGTTCATTTCTTTGGAACAGCAATAATGTTCCTGGGGCATATTCAATTATCCAAAAGTGTCAGAATACACTTTTTTTTAAATCTAATTTTTAACTCCATTACCAACTATTTAAATCAAGATTTAGACCATTTGTGTTCTTTAATTTTCACAGATCATGGTTCAATGAGGATAACTCACTCGTCATGCATTGGAAATTAATGTTAAAACTTTTTTAAATGTACATTGGAAAGCTCAAAGATAAATACAATAGTTTTTTATGACAGATTTTTTCGAATTTTATTTTACATATTGAATTTATTTATTTTTTATGAAGTGATGTTGATAAATTAACACGACATCTCTTCTGCCACATGCTTCCCTGATTTTTAAACTGCATTTAGCTGGTTTGGAAGACATATATAGCCTAAAATAGACTTTTAAAAGGGTCAATTTGACCCGCAACATAACAGGAGGGTTAAACTCACACCAGTTTCTTTGGTAACTCTGCTTGGAGAAATGACCTCAGTAAAATGACATCAGGGCATCCTACCAAGTGTTTTTCAGTAACCAGGTTGTTATTAAGTGAATCAGAGACTATCGGCTCAGTGCTGTATTTCTCCTCTTTACATCAGCTTTTTTTTAACCGTAACTATCAGGAGATGCTTATGAAAGGACTTCCAAAGGGGTACATTGCTGAACAAGTTTGCTTGACATAACATTAGGTGTAAAACTCTGTGACACTAAATCTCTAACTGTATTTATTGACCAGATAACTCCTTGAAAGAGAGTTGATGGAGACAAGCTGTTTCATGTCACAGAAGGAGACATCCAGAAAAGATTTTAGTTTCGTCTTGAAACATATGATTTCTGACTTTTCTGAGGGCTGCAGCAATTTTGTGTGGATGCCAGTTGTTTGTGGTTGACTTGTTTACATAAGTTGTATCCAGGCTGCACAAGAAAAATTAGCTGTTGAGTCAACCACAACGCATAAAAAAAAAAAATCTGCAAGCATGACATTCAGTCAGCAAAAGATCTGATATGGAAGTTTTTATCCCAATGGCCACAAAGGATGAGCAATCTTTATTTTATTGCTGGTAGTAAAAGTCTTAAAAGAACTTTAAAAGCCTTTGCAGAAGATTTATCCGCGCAGCAGGTCACAAAATGTGAACCTTAAGTGGAGTCTTTTCTGCAAGGCGCCTCCAGAATGATTCATGAATCATTTCGACTCTACTCTGCACGAATAATGGAGAAACTGTTTCTCCACACACTGTGAAACTATTAAACGTCAGTCTGTCTGTGTTTCTTCATTTAGGCTCCAAATTACGGCACTTTCTTCAGAATTTACTCACGGCTGAGCCAAGGTTTTTTTTTTTCACTGCTTGGAAAAAATGTTGACTTTTGATACTGATGTAAGACAAGTAGCGGCTTGTTTCCAGCTCATGTGCTTCTATTGGCCAAGAAAACTTGAAAAAACATGAAATCAGACATAAACAGTCAGGCCTTCATTCCTGGCTGAGGAGAGCAGTGTATCATGTATTTATTTCTATCCAAGTACTGTAAAATGTCATCAGCAATAATCAAAGTATAATCTGTCTCTCTGCCTTTTGGAAAAACACTTAAGAGTTTAAAGTCCTGAGCTGCAGTGGAGGAAACTCATGAGCAGAATATGTGAAAATGTGGTTAGTACTGACAATGAACCTCTGTCATTATTTCAAGGTATTTACTCATTACTTTCCAAACTTCTAGTCTTGTCATAATTTAAGATGAAGCACCCTCTCCTCTCTAACCCTCTTCATGGTTTGTGTATATATTCACTCGTGAGTGGCTCCGCTAATGAAAGACTTTTCCTTTTCCAGATTGTTTCATCTGATCATAAGCCCGAAGAGAGGAAACTATTCTTTGCACAATGAAAAGAAGCCACAAATTAAACAAATGTCCAGAAAAATAACATCATTTGTTTGGCAGTGCACAGTTTTCCTTCCATGCTAATCACCAGACCCTTTTAACACAAAGACACTGTAATAAGTAAAAAGGTACGCCATGATGTTGTCTTCATTTTTCTTACCCTGAAGCAAACAATGACAGTCTGTTATGGCTCAAGTATAGTCAGTATTAGTCAGAATGCTGGCTCTCTAAAGCCAAAGAGGCACTGATGTGATGCATGCAAAAAATTACCTCCAGTGTGACATATAACATATGCTTAAGGCAGAAACACTGCTCTCTAAACAACAATATGTCCTTATTATTGTCTATTACTGTACTTACAATAATTGTGCCTGCTCACGTTGCAGCAGTTGATCTCATCCTCTGCTAAATGCTAGATATTCCTGTATTTACTGCGGGGTCTTAGTTCCTGCATACTGCTTTGGAGTCGTGCATGTAAGACATCCTTTAAAAGTCACATAGACAATTACCCAGCTCTGGTCCTACCTCCACTGCAACCTTTAGAGCAAAACAGTGCCTATCTCTCTTTGTGTTTTTACCTTTTTTTTTTTCTAAGTGATAGTATTTGGCATTTTTGACTTAAATGGACAGGACAGCTGAAGAGAGACAGCAAGTGTGGGGAGTAGAGAGGGAGGGAGGACATGCAGTGAATGGTCAAGGCTGGAATCGAAACTACGATCTCTGCGATGCGGGCTATAGCCTCTGTATATGGGGCGCGTGCTTAGACCGCTAGGCCAACGGCGCCCCAGTGTTTTTACTTTTTATGCAGAAAAATAAGGTGGAATAACAGCGAGCATCTCTCCCTTGAGCAGTCCGTGTGAAAGTGTTTGTGTCGTGTAACCCCTCGAGTTCATGCTGCAGCATCTTGATTCACCAGACCCTCAGGTTTATGAACTGTGACGCTCTCTCCGCAGGTGTAGACGATGAGCAGCTCCGTCAGATCAGAAAGCCTGGTCAGGTCAAAGGTCAGGCAGACTTTACCACCAAGACGCCACACCTCATCCTTACCCTGCTGCCCAGTGACAGAGTGGACAACCCGGCCAAGAAGAACCGCAAGAAGAGGGCGGCTGCCACAGACACCTCGACCTGCTCCCGGTAGGCTGCCAACCAGCTCAGCATATGTGTGTGTGAGTGTGGTTACTGTGTGTGTGAATGACTGAGAGCACTAACATTTCTCTGAGGATTTGTTGTTTTATAATTCTGAAATGTAGTTGTGGTGTGTGGAGGATTTCAGTTTTATTTCTCCTGACCCAAAACTCATTCTGCAGATTATTGTGAGGCTAAACCAACATTACTGGTTCTGTGTTTAGAGAGTTTAGAGTGTTTTCTTTAGAGTTCCTCTCACTGCAGGGGGAAACACTGGCAGCTCTGCATAGTCATTACCTTTTGATGGCTGCTCTCTCAGTGATGACTTGATGTCATTTTCCCATGACCCAACTTTTGGCCTCTGCCCTACACCTAGAGCAGCATCACGATGGGAGCTTGAAATACTTCTGTGTGTGTGTTCTATTCCAGCGGCTCAGACCAGGGCTGCTGTCTGCGCTCGCTTTACATTGACTTCAGGCGGGACCTCAACTGGAAGTGGATCCATGAGCCCAAAGGTTACAAAGCCAACTTCTGTGCTGGAAACTGCCCATACCTCTGGAGCGCCAACAACCACTATAACATGGTGAGAAGGCCTCTCTGTCAGATATCTGCTGGGGATTGATGAGTAAACTCTGTGTGACTGTCTCTGTGGAGGAGTGGTCAGCACATGGTGTGCAGGGATGGATGTCTACTGTTTGTGGAGCTTTCACTTAACAGGACCAGAGGAGGAATCAGCTTGGGTGTGGTCTACAGGAGGCAGAATGAAATACATCTCAAACATAATGATCAGGGCTGGCTGCATATTAGTGCTCCACTGGTACTGTCAAAAAATCTCAAAGGGAGCTGTTGGCCTATTTTTAAGCGTGCCCAGTATACAGAGGCTGTAGTCCCTGCTGCAGTGGTCACTGGTTCAACTCCCAGCCTTGACCATTTCTTCTCTCACTCTCTACTCCCTCTGTTTGCGTTCTCTATTCAGATGTCCTATCCGATAAAGGCAAAAACACCTCAAAGCACTAAAAACTGATACACTTTAGATCAGGGGTTCCCAAACTTTTCAGCCCGCGACCCCCAAAATATAGGTGCTAAAGACTCATTACCCCCACTGTCCCTCAAAGTGATTTAATGTGGCTTCATTTAGCTGGTCTGCAGAAAACTAGCCTACCTCTATGAGCATGTGGCTGTGTTTCCTGTGCTGTTATGAATTAACCTACTGCTACTGATGCTTTTAATAATGAACTGTTCACTAACTCTAAACTTAGGAGTCATGGGTAAAATATACTATTTTAGATAACTTTCGTCATTCAAATTTTTTTTTGTTGCATTTTTTCAGTATTTCTTTGTTCACAACAAGTTGACCAGGTCCTGGGGAAACCAACAAAGAGAAGAAAAAATAAATAAATACAAAAAATACAAAAATAATAATAAAAATAAAGAAATAATAATGATTAACAGTACAAACAAAAAGGAAGATAAACAATAATAAATAATAATAATAATAAATATTTTTAGACAACTTAAAAAAAAAACATTCTGGAAGGCTTCTCACAACCTCCCATTTGTGTCTCGTGACCTTCCAGGAGGTCCCAATCCACACTTTGGGAACCCCTACTTTGGAGGATTTAATTGGCTTTAATCAGACTCTTTATGATATAAATCAACATCGAGACCAGGAAACATTTTTTAAATAATTTTAAGTCAAATTGAATTAATTTAATATTTGAGCCAAAGCAATAACTGCTGCTTTAGTCAAATAAACAGTCAACATATAAGATGTGTTGTTTTAGTTTGTCACCAAAACTTGTATTGACAATAGCATTAATCACCCATGCCTTCCAAATGACTGATTGCAGATACAAATAACATGATATATTTTATTGCTCAGACTAGTGAGTTAGATTATCAAATATGATTTTTTATTTGTTTTTCCAAATAATACAATCCCTTGTTTTTAATGTAAACAACAACAGAGGGATGGATGCAGCCAAATCCTATGAATAGAAATCCTCTTCCAGTGATCTTTAGTCCCTTCTGTAAAACTATCCGGTCTGGACAGAATAAACCTCCAGCTCGACTTCAGTGTACAGAAACTTAAAAAGGCGGCTGACATTTGCCCTTAAATGAGCTCAGTGTGCATTGTTAGTGGTGTCTGAACACCATAGTTAGCTAAGATCGGTTAACCCCAGCATCATAAATGGGCTGTCACCTCGCTGAAGCCCGTTGCAGAACATATACTGTTGCGCAACACGGCCTGACTGGAACTGTAGCCGCACTGACTCTTACAGAACCTCCTCTTTTATTTTGGTTCCCCAGATTCTGTTGTAGAAGATATTTAGTAATATTTAAGATTTTTTAAACGTATTTGATAATTTGCCACTGTTGCTTTTGCACGGTTCGATTTGCTTGGTTCGTCAGTATGAGGACATTCTTGTTAAACATATTAAGTATTTGAAAGACAAAAAGGAAAAACGTATACACTGACATTTTATGTATGGGATGAACCACAAGTATTTTTAACTTGTTTGGACTAAAATAGATTAATGTATACACCTGTATTAGAAGATTCTGTGTGTATCATTTCAAAGTCTCCTCTCCAATCGTCAAGTGTTACTTAATTCTGATTGTCGGAAAATGTACATGACTATAAAGATAGAACCCAAATGCAGAATTTTTGCCAAACAAATTCACCAACATAAATCAACAGTTTTTATACTGGAAAGCTGCTCGATGTTTCTCACGCCTCGATTAACGCTCATGGTTGTCTCTGTTTCCTGGGTCAGATCCTGCCCCTGTACAACAAGCTGAATCCTGAGGCCTCGGCAACCCCCTGCTGCGTTCCCCAGGACCTGGAACCCCTCACCATCATGTACTTCATCGGCCGCACGCCACGTGTTGAGCAACTCTCCAACATGGTCGTCAAATCTTGCAAATGCCGCTAGATTGATGGGAAGAGGTGAGGCAGGCAAAGAGGATTATTAAAGGCCCTGGACTACGAATTGCTTCATTCATGAGGGAAACAAAGACCACAGGACAGATGGACCCTTTGTTCAATAATCTTTACAGACTCATCACACTTAAGAGACTTTTCCGATGTTATATTTCTACGCTACGTGACTCAAATGTCCGGATCTGCTGCGATTCTTTAAAGGCATGAAAACCTTCTTCATCTCTGGATCTTTCTGTCTGATATAGGACTGTGTAAATATGACAACATGGCTGTATTAAACCCATACTGTATATTAAAAGGGGGTGCTGTGTGATTGGGCCACATTTGGTCTGAATGAAAAGGATTCTTTTTATCAGGTTTTTTGATTCCTCACAGGTCGTATATTCCTGTGGCCATGGTCAGTAGAGCGAGCTAGGCGTGTTTGCTTAGGGTTTTAAGGTGTTGATAGGATGGAGGCGGTGTGGAAAGGTTTTCGCAGACTGAGATCTTTAGGGAGAGGGAGGCAGGGAGCAGATAGAAAAGAGAGAGAGAGAGGGAGGCTGTGTCCAGGCTGAGGCCCTGCCAGCTCTCTGCGGTCCCGGGCTGAAATCTGCCCGGCGTAAACAGGATGTGAAAGATTTCCAGACACCGACCCGACCACTCACGGAACGCTAGATTTAAACGGTCCCCTCATCTCCTCTGTCTCTCTCTCTCTCTCTCCCACTCTCTCTCTCTCTCTCTCTCTCTCTCTCTCTCTCTCTCTCTCTCTCTCTCTCTCTCTCTCTCTCTCTCTCTCTCTCTCTCTCTCTCTCTCTCTCTCTCTCTCTCTCTCACTCGAGGTTCTGGGATTTGCGGTGGGAGGAAAGAGGGAGAAAAGAGAGGCTTTGAAAATGAGACGTGGGATGATAGGGCTGTATTTGGAACGGCTACAACTTTGGAAGGTGGTATTTTGCAGCCTTAGCAAATTTGTAACTCTTTGAGTTTGACTCAAACGTTCGGTAATCTCACTCCTGTGCTCATTTTCTCAATGTGCATTTGTTATCCTATTGTAAAAAAGCTGTTGACTCATTGCTATTCTTACGCCCTGATTATATTTGTGTCTCACCTGTGTTTAACCATCAGCCTCACTCACACACACACACACACACTTGGTTTCTCTCCACATTGACCACTCTTGATAGAATGTCTAAAAGCTGGAAATAAAAAAACATCTCCAAGGCTCATTTTAAATATAGACTCTCTGGTATGCCAGTGGTTTGGTATGTGTGTGTCTGTGCTTGAGAGAGAGTGGCTGGCTCTATGTGTGTGTGCAAGTGTGTGTGTGTGTGCGTGTGTGTGTGTGTGTTGCTGGCAGGGTCATGTGTGATAGCACAGAAATGATTCCCTGGTTTTGTTGAGAAATTTTTCCTGAATGTGACAGGGAGTGTACTCTCAGTGACCCTGCAGACTGTGAGATGTGGATTTATGTGTGTTGTTTTGTGTGTGGTCATGTGTGCGTGTTTTTCAAAACTTGGTTGACATTAAAGTTTTATTCGAATGGGAAACTGTGCCGTCTGACATATATAAAGTTGTCACAACAACATCTCTTCATGTATTAACAGCCACACAAACAAACCCTATGTGATCAACATGATGAAATGAAGCTGACAGCAGCAGGTGGAGGTGAGGGAGGCCTCAGTGCTTCCAGACACAGCAGCTCCTCTCATACACAGAAAACAGTTCCATGGGAAAGAGTTGAGTTCAGGTCATTCTGATGTGATTTTGATTTTAAACCATGTATTTAAAGGATCTAGCTGTCTTTTCTCTCTGTACAAAATAACAGATTTGACAGTCAACAGAACCTCCCTTCTTATACAGGTCATTCTCCTGCCAACAGATCCCAACACTGTGTATATACAGCATTTGGCTGTGTAGTGTATATGGTTTAGTATGGGCTGGATACTTTCATTTCTACCCAGTACTTATATCAAATTATATTCAAGGAATTACATCCAATTACAAACGACATAGCGTACTTTGAGGCCGATTTTTTTACATGAGGTTTACGTCATCAAATACAGCAGCTGTGTACAGTTGCTCTGTAAGTGAGATTGTCAAAAATAAAATTATTTAACCAGATGAGACCCATTGAGATCAAGACCTAATTTACAAGGGCGACCTTGTCAAGAGGTCAGCAGCACACGTCAAAATAAATAGCACAACTCAACAGCATGGAGCATATGTACAAGCAGTATGTAGAAGCAATCAATAATTTAAAAGTGTAACTTATGTCACTTCTGTGTAATGTTTATGCAGCCTAGAAAAAAGTAGCATTGACTGACTACATATCTGTAGTCAATCAATGAATTGTCATTTACATAGTATCAAATCATAACCAAAGTTATTTCAGGACTCTTTACAAAAGAAGCAGACCATACTCTTTGTTGTAGTATTTAGAGACACCCAACATGAATCACCCATGAGCAAACACTTGGCAACAATGGCAGGGAAAAACATCCACTCACAGGCAGAGACCTCGAGCAGAACCAGACTCATGTTCAAAAGCCATCTGCCATGATTGTGTTTAGAAAGTGAGATAGAGGGAGGTACAGAGAGGCCAAGATGGACTACAACAACACAAGTAATACAGATGTCAGGCTGCAACCCCAATAAATATAGTTAAAAAGATGTGTAATATTAGCAATAGCAGTATAGTGATGATGACACAGATATCATGACTGTTGCATTAAATAAAGATCTTGGTTTTTAACACTGTCTCATTCTCGTGCAGGGAGCAGGGTGCGTGCGTGCGTGTGTGCGTACGTACGTGTGTGTTTGTATGTGTGTGTTTGTGTGTGTGTGCGTGCATGTTGTTTTGGTGACCCAACTGTTTAATTTCCAAGAGTTAAACTCCTCTTTGGTAGGCATGTGTGACCATACCAAAGAGGATTTATTCTGGCTTCTTGTGCCATTGAAATAACTTAAAGAGATACAAACTGTTCTCCAGCCATCGCAGTAAAATTGCTTTTTTTTTGTCCTTTGAGCCACAGTGAGAATGCAGCCTCACTGTGTCTGTGTCCACGTTTGTGTGTGTGTGTGTATTGTGTCGAGGTGCTGGTGCTCGACTTGTGGTGAGGCTCCCTCCCCCCGAGTAAACTAGCCCCAGCATCTGTTAGTCTTTTGCACTTAACTACCCCTTGCTATATCCAACCTGTACTTATCCCACGGTGCAGCGCCTTGCTCTGTCTCACACTGTGTCCCACTGTCCTTGGGAGGGGTAGTCTGCTGTGAATATTGACCCTCACACACACACACACCCCTCTATATATAAGGCATGTCTGTGCCTCTGACCCCTAGTGAGACTGTACACCTAGATCCTTTAAACACTGAAAGCACACCATACATACATACAAACATATATCCTGCTTGTTTAACCTCCATATAGGGATTCATGTCATGATTCATGGCTCTAGTTCTGGACTTACTCATCCTTCACAAACAAACCCAAAAATGCAAAAGAGCCTTTGATGACAGTCGTAAAAAGTTGTGCTCACCTCCACACTTTTGGTCTGCATCAAATATAGCTCACATTACAGCTGTGGAGAAGAATGTATTCTATACGACTGGATTGAGATTGTTCCTATCTATTTCCGACAGTTGAATTAAAATACAGCTGTCAGGGCAACAGGACAACATAAACACAAAATAAAACCAAAGTTTTACAAGCAGCACCGCGGTAACGAGACACAGGAGGAAACAGAAGATACAGATCTGTGGCCACAGCATTATTGAAGCCATATTCCTCAAGCACTCAAACTTGGAGACCAGAGGTGTACTTGAGGCCCTGCTGGGACAAAACAGAAGGGAGGCAAAACCCACAGGGGCACTGCAGTTCTCTTTTTGAACAGAGGAGGGCAACACTTCTATGCTCTTTGTAGGACCAAAGGTAAAGGAAGAGTAGAGCAGAAACAGCAGTGAGTGGAGGTCATACCAAACAAAAGAGTGTTCCCACATCTGTAAAGAGATGGACCCCCTTTGTAAAGTGTGAAATAGACATGATAAAACAGTCTTATGGTTTAAGTCACATATCATCAAGTTTCAATTGAAATTAACAAACTTTTTTTAATCTATTTTTTGGTCTATTATCATTAACACAATGTAAATGTCATATCTTATCTAAATCTTAAAGTGATATTGTTAATGTATTGGAAATATCACATCCCATACTCCTACAAAAAGGGGAAAATAAAGGTAATTTTACCTCCCTTGGTTTGAACTGTAAGGTAAATTTTATATATCTAAATTGTATTCTTTATTATATATCTTTATTTATCTATTTTTATTTTTACTTATTTTATTTTGTTTTACTTATTGAAACTTCTTCTTGATTGTACTTATGTCTGGGTTGCTGTAACAACTGAATTCCCCCCCCCCCCCCCCCCCCCCCCCCACGTTTGTCAGTTAACAGTGACATCTTATAGCAAAAACATATTTTAAAATGTCTGATCTTGTCAATTATTGACTTTAGAAACTTCAATTTTTCTGTTTGGAATTGTGGACTGTTGATTCGAGCCTTTTACACTTTGCAAACACCCTGCATCATGCAGGCTGAGACACAAATCTAAAGGTAAGATAAGGCAACAAGACTATGACACTTCACTTTTAAATAGTCTGTAAAGAATAATTAGAGGACAGAATAAAACATCCCGCAGTGTTGTGAGTCAGACTCAAAATGTCAATAATGCTGATGAGTGTTGGTTAGCACACCAGCTCAGTGCCATGTGAATATCTCTCTGCTTCCAGCCCTCTGTCAACAGATGACAAAATATGTGGGAGCCTGAATCGGAGATTGGATTCATTCAGTTGCTTATTTTGGCGCTGGTGGAGGGCACAATGCCACAGCAACTTCTTGTAGTAGTTCCTGGTTCTGAGTAAGCAGGAACTCACTGTTTATCCTACACCCACCGTGAGCCGGGTTCACTCAGGACTTTGAGAGTTCATGGTTCAGGTCATTTCACATCTCCTGCAACAGACCAAGGCCCAGATTTAGAACATGTGTTTCTTCTTTTACTAGACTTCTGAAATAGATAAGACATGGAATCCTTTATTTAACATTAGAAAGAAACACTGAAATACTCCTCTGTGTTTCTTGTTTGTTAAATAGGATTTATCTGTAGCTCCCACAGTTTAAAAGCCTTATTGCATTGCATTATGGGATGAGTATACATTCACAATACTGGCATTAATTGACAATTTTATTTTGGTAATTCTAGATGTTATAAGCACACTGAATTGTTTCACTTTTCAGCAAGAGCACACAGTTGTCTAAATTGGGACAGGTGTTTTTACAGTCTATGTACATTTAAAAGTTCATATTTTCTTTCATCCTTTAAATACATTTCTTTCTTAAAACAAGTTTTCAGAGCTGATTTTTCCTAAAGGGTTGAAACAGGAGTGTTAACAATGCTTGCAGACTTCTTCTTTCCTACATTTTGGGCACATTATTGTTTTTTCCTGACATCCTACCAGGGCCCTTCAATCTGTTTAATGTGTACAACTTTTAGCTTGGATTTGTATGGCTTCAGGCACAAGACAGCTAACAATAACTCCATGCACCCTAGAATAAACCATAGAGGCATCTCCATAAGCAAGTACATAAGTTTTGTTTGTAAGTTCAGAGGTCTGATAATCATCACTTTAATCCTCATATGTCGCTTGACAGGGTTAAACCAAGGACAGATAGAGAAGTTATTGAGATGTGTACACAAACGTCTGCATGGCTGCAAAGGGGATTTTTAAAAGCAATAAAACTTTATCAGCAAAGAGGAAACTAGGTCACATGCAGGATCTTGCTAACAGTGACTTAAAGACTCTTGGTTGTAAAGTTGGAACGATCCAATCTTAGCATTGCTTTAACAGCTCTCTGATCTAGTATATCCATGAGAGCACACAAAGATACTTATCATGGATTGGGTGAAACAAATGTTTTAACACAAGGCCATGAACAGTCTCGCTTTTAACCTTTTTAACCAGCAAACCCTTAACAAAAAGTAGTTTTATGGACCTGTTATTTCAAAAACCCTCCAGGGAAAGTGGTCACCCTCAAGAAGCAACATTTACAAAGTTTTAAACCGGCTGCGCGTGTATGACGTCTTTATACTAAGGCCTATAATCGGTCACTGTTAGTAAGATCCTGCCTGTGACTGGTCTTAGGCTGAATGATTGCCAGGATGTGCCATGGTTTGGTTTGTTTTTTGGTGGTGAGCCGAGCACATCCTGACACATCATGTCTTGTGATCAATTTAGATGAGACTTAAAGATTAAATTCCATCCTTTACAGAAGCTATGTTTTAATAATTGGCATTTGTTGTTTTAAATACCCTCTCCACTTTGTACCTCTGCTCCTATTCCTCTCATGTCATGTTTTCTATCAGTCGTGGAAGTATAGCCTAGCCTACCTCAACCAGAAAACAATGTAGTTAAACCTGCTCTGAGTTTGAAGTTAAAAGCTAAGCTAGACCTGCAGAGCTCTCCTCAAGCTCAGTTTTGATGTTAAATCTGACATAATGCCCACGACTGATAGACGGAAGCACAAAGTTAGGAGGCCTACATTATTATGTGACTGTCTTTTCAAATCCTGGAAACTTGTGACCAATTATTTACACCGGCTGCTGTCAATATTAAAAATGCTGCAATACTTCTTCAATTTAGAAACCTATTCATCTCTGATGGAGCTAAAGATCCTATCTGAGATAAATGCTGGAGTGACTGAGTGATCAGTCAGTCCTCCACTTTAATCCTAACTGAATTATCTTGTTGTCTTCAGATTTGTGCTGACGTTCATCCTCTATCACGAGTCAGACTTTAGTAATGTTTGTTAACCTCTCCTGTAGCACCACCAAGAGGTTGACTTTTGATTTTTGGAGTGAAATGTCCCTTTCAGTTTTGATTTGTTTCACAGGAAAACCTGTGCAGTGTCGTTAAACAGGCTCATCTAGATAATGTAGGTCTACTTTACGTTTATGAGATCTAATATGATTTGATCTGAGGTATTCTGATTAATGAAGGAGGTTATATTTATCTTGATAGTGTCGTGGTTTGGTTGGTGGCCCTGAAGAAGAGACAGTAAGACTGTGTCATCTGAAAATTTAACAAGATGGCTGTTAAATTTTCAGATGACACAGTCTTACTGTCTCTTCTTCAGGGCCACCAACCAAACCACGGCTGTGCCCTCCCTGAATTTGTTCAATGGTATGATGATAGTTTCCTTGATCTTAACGTATTAAAAACAATGGAAATTATCATAGAAAAAACAGCGTTGACCCCATAACCAGCACGATCCACATGAAGAGGTACAAATAATGCAATCATATAAGTACTTGGGCACCGTGTTTGACGCTAACTTGAAATTCAGTGAAAATACTGACAGCATTGCTAAACGAGCAAACCAGAGGATCTACTTGCTGAGGAAACTCAACTCTTTTGGTGTCAGCAAAAATATTTTATATTCCTTTTATCAGAGTTTTATTGAAAGTCTTCTAACGTATTCCTTTATATGCTGGTTTGGCTGTCTCTCTGTGAAAGACAAGAAATGTCTGAATGACATCATCAGGCTGTGCTCCAAAGTCACTGGAGTCCAGTTTAGGGACCTCTGCTCCCTTTGGACAGTGCGTGTGGTCCAGAAAGCGAACTGAATTTTGACCCGACCGGGACACATTCTTGGCAGTGAATTCAAAATCATGCCCTCAGGTCGGCGGTATTATGTTCCGGTGAAAAAAACAAACCGCTATGCTAATTATTTTATTCCTTCTGCCATAAGGCTGCTAAATGCACCAAAGGCAGAATAAATCGGGAATTACCAAGCATCCCGCTTTGCTGTACAGTCACTGGTTTTGGTATTTGCTGATGTCATGACGTGTTATTTATTTACTTATTTCCTTTACTGTATATTCTGTACTATGGACAGGTTGACTGTAAAACTGAATTGCCCTTCGGAGACTAATAAAGTATTCTGAATCTGAATCTGAATCTTAATGTCTCATTTAAACATCTGAAAATTACAGAGAAGAAGAATGACGCTGGATGCAACGTGTTCAAAACTTGTTGTAACATTCAAACTTCTATCTGTTATGTTAATCAACAGTTGGGATCCTGGGCAGCACTTGATTGTGGTAATCAAACACTGAAGCAGTTTAATCACAAAGTGCAGGTTTATCTTACTGTTTATTTGTATCATTTATGTGTGGTAAGGTGACAGAACTATAAAAGCTTTCATGACATTGTGCCTTTGACTCACAAAGCAGCAACTGTAGCTTTGAACTCTTAATCACTTCTGCTCATTCAAAATCTGAAGAGAATCTCTGTGAATGATGAAGTTTTTCAGTCTGGTGTGTGTGTTGGTTCATGTTGATATTTGAGGACAAAAACTTGTCCTCAAGTTATCAATGTTCTAGTCCTGGTTCTATATTAGTCTGTTCTGTCCCCTCTTAACTCTGGCTCTGCGTTGAGCAGGTCTGGTCCTCAGATTGGGGCAGGTCTGAAAGAGAAGAGTCTGGAGGTGGTGTGGGAGGAATTGACGGAGGCTGTGTGTCACTGCTGGGCCTCCTCAGCTGCGCAGGGCTCAGCTTGTGCGACAGCTGCCTCCTCATGCTCCTCCTCTTGGGCTTTCGTGGCCGTCTCCTCTTCTCCTCTGTTGTTGCTGACTGGACGCGATCGCTCAGCGTGTCTGAAGACTCGTCAATGTACGCCAGGTTCTCTCCAAAGAAATCCAGCAGTTGGCAGCCAGATGAGGAGGCAATGTTCAGGGGAAACGAGGGAAATAGTATCGGGTTGGTAGAAGAGGGAAGAAACGGGGGATGAGGGGATGAGGAGTGACGAGGAAAACAAAGGGCAGGTGGGTGTTGGAAGGTTTTGTTTGCTACAGGTTCACACACCACTGCTGGAATCACTTTGTTTTTCTCTTGAACTACACTAATGTCAGCAGCTCTCATTTCTCCCTCCTCCTGCACTGCACAACAGGGCTGGAACCTGTGGAGTCCCAAGAAGGACGAGGAGACTGAGGAGCAGTCAGATCTGGAGTCGAAGGAAGACTCGGATCCAGAAAAGGATCCTCCCTGCATGGCTGTACTTGCTGAGTCCAGCTCTAAGGTGGAGGGGGCCACGGGGAGGGAGAATGAGCGGGCCAGATGATGATGAGGAAACAACCTGCCCTCCACCTGCAGACCCACAGTGGGGTCAACCCTCTTACCAGGCCCTGCTCTACAGACCACTCCATCAGCACTGACCCGCGGTCTGGCCTTGGCCACTGCCGCCCTTTCAAGAGAGGAATGAGCCTCCAGCTGGCTCATAGAGTTAGTGTGGGCAGCCCAGCGGTTCGGCAGATGTCCGTTCTCAGATCCTCCTCTGACCCAGTGTCCCAGAGTACCCTGAGCACCACGACGGATGCGGCGACGCTCGCTGCGTTTCCAGCGCCGGCGCTGCAGGAGGAATGGGTCATTGAACTCCAGAGGATTTGGGATGCGGAAGTCCATGGACATGTTCTGGATGTTCTGGGTCCAGTCTGTTGCGTGGGCCCTCAACTCCTCCATCTGAGCGATAGAAAGAGAGATAAACATCTAAACAAGATTAGGTGCAAAACTTGATCTTCTAGTATTCACTGCTGCCTGGTACAAAGTGTCTCTCACCTCAGCACGCGTCCTCTTAGACAGCACCCTCAGCCAGTTTCCAATCATTGTAAGGATGGAGGCAAAGTAGGCCAGACCAAACACGATCCACAACCACACAAGAGGCTTAAAGAGTGTACCACCAGTCCGACCACCAGCTGGACACAGAGAGACAGAGACAGAGACAGAGAGACAGAGAGACAGAGAGAGAGAGAGAGAGAGAGAGAGAGAGAGAGAGAGAGAGAGAGAGAGAGAGAGAGAGAGAGAGAGAGAGAGAGAGAGAGAGGGAGAGAGAGAGAGACAGAGGAGATGAGGGGACCGTTTAAATCTAGCGTTCCGTGAGTGGTGAGAGAGAGAGAGAGAGGGTAGGGGGGGGCAGTTTCATTTATCTAGCTACAGAACATCTTCTTTATCGAGTACGGTGACCCTGAGAACTCACAGCACTTCAAATGCAAGAAAACACATGCAAAAAGACAAAACACAAGCAAATTAAGAAAACATCATCAACTTGACAACACATGCGCAGCCTTAAGAAAATGCATTGCAAAGACCAAAACACAACACATTAGAAAAAATTAAGGTTCTTAATAAACACTTACTTTTTTATTTCATTTTCCAACACCACTGATGGTAAGAGAACCTTAATAGCTCTGTGACTCAAAATCTGCGTCAACTACAAGCGTGTCCGGACGTGTGCATCACTTTTAAGTGTCCTCTGGAAACACTTCCGTTGTGTTGTGGTCTTTGCAACGTGTTTTTCTAATGTGTTGTGTTTTGGTCTTTGCAGCGCGTTTTCTAAATGCTGCGCATGTGTTGTTAGATTGATGAAGATGTTTTCTTAATTTGCTTGTGTTTTGTCTTTTTGCATGTGTTTTCTTAAGTTGCAGTGCTGTGAGCTCTCAGGGCCACCGTAATTGAGCCCTAAAGTAAAGCTTACAACATTAAAGACAGATTTTGGACATGGCCTTCTTGTAGTATGTACAACGCTGCAAATAATGATTATTTTTAATTCTTGATAAGTCTGCTGATTTTGATTAATCACATTAATGGCAAAAATGACCGTCACAAGTTCCCAGGGCCCAAAGTGACACCTTCAGGTGGCGTGTTTTTGCTGAATAATAGTCCAAGGCTCACAGATATTCTGTTTGTAAGAGTGTGTGAGCAAGAGAAGTGTTTACACAGATTGAAGGAGCTGAAAGACTTTTTTCTTCAAAATTATGAAAAACATCAAAAGTTCTCTGAATATTTTTCAGTTCACAACAAAAGCATTCACTCAATTGGTTTCAGCTCTCCCGGTGTAATAATAATAAATAATAAACTTTTTTTATAAAGTGCTTTTCTAAAAACTCAAAGATGCTGCACAAAGGATAAAATATCATATAAAACCACAGAATTATAAAAACATGAATGAAATAAATCTAAAAGCAATCATACGTTAAAGGCAGTTCTGAATAGGTGGGTTTTGGTGAGTGTTTTGAAGGTGGACAGGTTGGGGCACTTTCTAATGTGTAGTGGTAAGGCATTCCAGAGGGTGGGGGCGGCAACAGAGAAAGCTCTGTCCCCCCAAGGTTTGTTGCTTGGTGTCAGGTGGTAGGGAGAGGAGGTGGGCGTTGGAGGATCGGAGGTTACGGGAGGGGGTGTGGTGGTGGAGCAGGTCGGTGAGCTAAGAGGGGGCCTGGTTATGGAGGGCTTTGTGGGTGAGCAGGCGGGCGGCAGAGTTCTGGCGAGTGTACTGTATGTGCTGTGCTTTTTGTTGAACTTTGACCTCAGACTGCTGTCAGTAAAAGTGGTAAATAATTAGAATTTCAGTGTGTTGTAAACCCTGTTGACATTGATATTAAGAGTTACTTGCCTGTATATCAAAAAGTCATATTCAGCTTTTAAGAGGTTATAAAACTTGTTCACTGAAGATGCCTTCACTTCATCATGCCTTCAGTTATCTAAGCATAGACAAATTCAGCACAATAACCTCATTTATCCTCTCAGAAGTGAAAAAACGCCACCTTTCAATTTCTTTTTGAGGTTTGAACCACAGATTAGAAACGACTACATTAGAACAAACTGCTGCCTATTCTGTCTGAGGTATGGGGGTGTCTGCAACTGGATGTGTCTTGTGTGTAAGTCACCTGGTACAAAGTCTCCAAATCCAACAGTGGTGAGGGTAATGACAACAAAATAGAGGGACTGCAGAAAGGTCCAGTTCTCCACTTTCTGAAACACAACTGTAGGAACTGCCAGAAAGATCAGACAACCAATCAGGATGGAGAGAACTGCTGAGATCACACGCACAGTGGTCGGCCTGACCTTCCGTTTCTGAGGGAGGGAAAGATAACAGCAAATACAGAAGCAGAATATTAGTCTGTGAAGGCTCTCAGTCATCCAGGTCATGGTAATCCAAAGCTTGATTCGTAAGGCAACTGGACTGGTAGAAATTCTTGAAGACGTTTCACCTCTCCTCCGAAAGGCTTCTTCAGTTCTGACCAGACTGGGCAAGAGCTCGAAGATATAAGCCACTAACAGTCGTGGGTGTGTCCAGGAGTCACAAAACGACTGTCAGGTGATAAGAGAACAACTGCCAGGAACTAGAATAACGACCCTATTAGGACCCTTTGTGACTCCTGGACACACCCACGACTGTTAGTGGCTTATATCTTCAAGCTCTTCCCCAGTCTGGTCAGAACTGAAGAAGCCTTTCTTCAGTTCTGACCAGACTGGGAAATTGACAAATCAATTCTAACATTATCTCATTCACAGCTAAGACATGAGACTTAATTGAGGTAAGAACCACATTTGTCAGGTACCTGTCAGGTCAATCAACTTCTTAAACAACAGCAGAATAACCATTTCAACCTATAGCATTTGTTTAAATTCAGATGGTGCTTAACTAGAAAATCCCAGAGACACCAAAACAGTTGTTTTAATTTAAGGCTGAGAGTCTGATGAGGATAAATCCAGTCAAGTTTGGATCCTCAGGCAGGACAGAGCATTCTCACCAGAAAGAGGGTCTCAACTTTGGCCACAGCTCTTCGCAGCACTGTGCCCATGTGGTCACCCACGCCGGCGAGCAGTATTCCAAACATGGGAATGCCCACCAGAGCGTAGCACACGCAGAACAACTGGCCATACCACGTCCGAGGGGACAGGTTCCCAAAACCTAGTGAACGATAAAAAAGCTTTTTACGCAAGGTTCCTGTTGTATTCATGTTATTGTTGTTACGTTATGTGATACCAAAGACAATAACATAGAGAGATATTTTCAGACTGATAAAAAGATGATGTTTCTTCAGAACAAAACTCAAATCTTTTGAATATTGACTTTCTGTGAGAGGCGAGCTCTCCTATCAACCTTTCAAATGAGATCGTCCCTTCATAAGGCGTTTCATATTTGGAACATCATCCCACCTACCTATGGTGGTAATGATAGTACCACAGAAGAAGAAAGCAGAGGCCATGTCCCAGCGGTTGGTGAAGTTGGCAGGAAGGTTGTTCATATCCAGGCCTGCCCCCACTGCCTTCGCTACTTCCTGCAGGTGAGGCTTTGAACGTTAATCACTTGTTGTATTTCATAAACTCAACATATATTTGTAGATATTATTACCAAGAGTAGCTTGTCTATACATCTGTCAAAGAATCATAGTGGAGAAAAAACTATTTTCACCTCTGAAATGTAGTGAAGCATAATTCAAGCAAAAGAAAAGAGAAATGAGTGTTAAAATGTTTACAGAAGCACAATATTTGAGGGAACAAACTTGTTAAATTTGTCCATTGGTTTCTATAAGTGACAAAACATCCTCAGAGAACATGCATTTTTTGTCAGATCTACCCTTGATGTGTGGACTGGAATATTTTGCAAAGGCTGGAAATGTCTTAAACTAAGTACATAGAGTCCTTGTCAAAATGTGATACTTCTGGTAGTTACAGCTGATGCAGTGTTGCAGTAAGGAGGAATCTATTTGTTTGCAGTCGGACAATGATTTTTGAGCGGAAGCACTTTTACCTTGTGTCTCTCCTGCAAAACCTTCCCTTGAACAGTCATCTGCCTCCCTAACAGGACCTCACAGCTCACACCTCCTTTTTTACTTAACCCTCCTGTTGTGTTGCTGGTCAAATTGACCCTTTTTAAAGTCTATTTTGAGTAATATTTGCCTTCTAAACAAGCTAAATGCAGCATAAAAATCTGGACAGCATGTGACAGAAGATGTGTGTGTTAATTTATCAACATCACTTCATAAAAAAATTCAAAATTTAAAATAAAATAAACAAAAATCCATGTCATGTCAAACTATTATATTTATATTTAGGTCTTTCCAATGTACATTTAAAAAGTTTTAACATTAATTTTAATGAAAAATGAGTGAGTTAACCTCAACCATGATCTGAGAATTAAAGAACACAAATTGACTACATCTTCATTTAAATGGTTAGTAATGGAGTTAAAAATTAAATTTAAAAAAATGTGTATTGGGATTTTTTTGAGGTTCTGACACTTTTCGAGAATTGAACATGCACCGGGTCAAATTGACCCAGGAACATTATTGCTGTTCCAGAGAAACTAACATAACAGGAGGGTTAATATGTGTAGTTTCTTGTGTGCTTTAAATTTCAATATACTCAACAGATGTACTGGAATTACAGCATGCCAGCCCTCAGCTTAATAACATGTTTAACTTATAAATAAGTGGGGCACTGTTGGCCAAGCGGTCTAAGCATGCCCCCTATACAGAGAGGCTATAGGCCTGCTCCCCAGCTTTCCTATCCAATAATCCCCCAAAAACACAATCTACATTTTTTTAATGACATTTCCTTTTTTTTAAAGTATAAATTACACAACTCAAAAAAATGTGTGATTTACTTTGTCAAATCTTACATAGTGGGGTGCTGGTGGCCTAGCGTTCTGAGCGCCCTACACACAGAGGCTATAGTCCTCGTCGCAGAGATCGCAGGTTCAATTCCAGTCTAGACCATTTAGTGTCTCTCTTCAGCTGTCCTATCATTAAAGGAAAAAATGCCCAAAAAATATAACTTTAAAAAAAAAAAAGCTTATATAGTTTGCCTTGAATGGGTGTGTGTCTGCGTAGTTTTCAAGTTAAGTCAGAAAGAGCAAAAAGAGAGGAGCAAAAAGACACGCTTAATATTTGTGTTTAAGTTTTTTCAAAGTGGTAGCCATGTTAACACAGCAAGTATGAGTTTTTGTGTCAGAGTTTTCATAGTGTGCAATGATACCTTCACAAGGTTGTGGAATTCCACCTCAGTGACGCAGGATTTATTCTCCAAGAAGTTTTGCGTGGTAACCAGCAGTTTTTTGAATGCCAAATCCTCACCAGGGGCCTCCAGGGTTCGGAATACAAGCGCACCCATCACCAGGTACAGCATCACCCCAGTCAGCAGGGCAAAGAGGGTGGTGCCCCGCATTTTCTCCCTGTCGACCCCCCCTCCCCTCCAGGGTTAGGGGTCAGAGCTCAGAGGCCAGGATCTGGGGGGGCTCTCAGCCAGGATACACAGGGGCACAGCTGGCCATAAACAGGAAGTTCCTTTAGAGAGGTGCTGTTTGCGCGAGCACACACATGTGTAAACCAGCAACATAAGTGTTCTTGGAAGGCTGACAAACATGAAAGACAGTACTTATACATCTGTGCGTCATAGCCAAAGACAGTCACTGACAGGAAAAGTGTGAAGTGAAGAGAGGACATGAAGTCAAAAAGTATCTTTAACACACAATGCTTATCGTACGACTGCAGGGACTGTGCACTTGGTTGTCTTTCCATCATGAGCATGTTTTTACACATTTTTACATATATGAACACTTTGACCATAAACCTGCTGCTGTCCTGCTTTGTGTTTAAAACACCTACTGTTAGGACATCATTGTCACAAAGTACAACAGGCTCCATAGTTTCCACCAACACAGAGCAGAGCAACAGCTGTTTCATTTGACCTTTGATGGGTGAACAGCAGGCCTTCAGGACAGGACAGAAATCCCCAAAGTCTGCAATAAAATCATTCAGTTTTGCTTTGATGATATGACTCACTATAAAAAAATGTACTGTCTCTCTCCTGTTGTGAATGCTTGCATGACACCTTCTGTTTGTAACACACTGTGCCTCCTGCATCACCAGGTCTCCTGCATCAGCCTTCATCATGCCAGCTAACCTCACAGTTATCACCAGATCAATAACAAATAATGGAAGAGAGGCTGGTGGATAGTTCAGTCTTCATCTGAATGTTAAACAATGGATCAGTGATAGGTCAAATGTGTCTGAAAGGTGTAAAGATTAGTTGATTTGATGCATCTTCCTTTACTGGCATTTAAGGGGTATCAGAACTTTCCCATTACAAGCTGGGAGAAAACAAGAGGAAGCTTTTTTTAAGGTTGAATTGCTGTTGTGGTGTCTTGTCATGGCTCCTTCCTCTTTCCTTGTGTTTCAGTTGTTCTCCCTTCCTAGTGTGTGTTGTGTTTTTTTTCTCTCCCCTGTTCTGTGTGTGTCTGTCAGGGCGTGGCTCTCCCCTGCACTGCTCCTGCCAATCAGCCTGCACACCTGAGATCTATCCACTAATCACTCCTGCAGTATATATACCTTGGCTCCACAACTAGTCTTCATCAGAGTGTTCAGTTCCTTAGTTCCTTAACGCTGTACTGTTCTGTTGCGGACTACCTGCCTATAGTCTTTTGCTGTTTTTGTTTCTATCTCAAGTATTTCTCAGTCTCCCTTTTGCCTTCAGGATCACCACTCACCCATGATTTTTGAATGCTTCCCTCAACCTCTCCTGCAGTCAGATCATCTGTTCTATCCCCAGCTTCAGACTCCATATCCAACCTCATTTATTAAACATTTCAGAGGTATATTCTAAGAATAAGACCTGGTTTAATGATTTCAGTTTTAGTTTTAAGATGGATTAGGCTTTATTTTAAGATGAGCCAGCTTATATCAAGATCAGCGTAACCATAGTTTTCTAATAGTGAGTCATTTTTTACTAAAAGATGTGTTGTTTTTCTTGTCCCCAGGCCTTAATTTGCTCAAATGAAGTATACAAAATAAATAAAAGAGATTTTCTTTGCTTATATTCAGTATATTTCACTTATAACTGTGCTGTAGGAAGTTTGTTTTCAAGTAGTTTGCGCTATAAAATCAGCATATTCTACTTATTTCAACCCTTTTAATACTTTTAAGAGCCTGCTTATTTCTAGATTTAACCCTCCTGTTATGTTGTGGGGCAAATTGACCCATTTTAAAGCTCAAAAATCTGAAAAAAATGTTGAAAGTATTATTTCGCATTTCTAATGTCACACTGGATGAAAGGCTTGTGGTATTCAGAGGTTCCTTCCGTTTTAGGTGATATATACCTTTCAAATCAGCTAAATACAGCATCAAAATCTGGGCAGCATGTGACAGGAGAGGTGTCTCGTGTTAATTTATCAACATCACTTCATAAAAAAAAAAATTCAAAATATAAAATAAAATTTAAAAAAAAATCTGTCATGTAAAACTATTGTATTTATATTTAGGGCTCTCAAATGTACATTTGAAACAGTTTTAATATAATTTTTTATAAAAAACAAGTGAGTTATACTCATTGAACCATGATCTTTGATGATTAAAGAACACCATTGCACTAAATATTGATTTAAATGGTTAGTAATGGAGTTAATAATGAGTTGACCCAGGAACATTATTGCTGTCCCTAAGAAACAAACATAACAGGAGGGTTAACAATCTCATTTTTAAGAGGTCATGTCAAGTAAATTTAACTCGCTGCATGGACAGATAATTACACTAGTTTTAAGAAATGTTCATCTTGATTAAAGTTTTTTTACCCTATATTTAAGCCACCATTTTTTGCAGTGTATACATTGTTTCTGACATACTGTGTGTTGTGGCAATCATGGAAGACACTACATTCAAACAAGTTTAGTTTGACTCATAGTCACAGCCCCTCAAACTAAAAACTAAAAATAATTAACACTCAAACTAAGATTAACATTGTACACATGTGTCTGTATATAGTGCATTTATGCAATATAAAAGTTTGTCTCATTTATTACTTTATGTAGAGCATTCAAGGCAAAATCTGTTTGACTGAGAGCTTTTCTTCAATGTATCAGGCTATTAACAAATCTGTATCTGTCAGTTCTCTGCTGTTATATTCAATCGGTGTGACACAGTTGAAGTTGGAGTTTACTCAACTTTGAGCGTGCCAAGACTCTCTCAGATAATGAACATTAAAAAACAAAGTTGTTCCATTAAAAAAGCTCCTTTAAAAGATGAATGAAGGGAAATAAAGCGTAGTGCGTTGATAAGTGGAACCAATGTGATCACAGCAAAATGGAGCGATGTCTTATACTGAAAGGAACTATTCACTCGCACAGTCAATGTGGTTTCTTTTAAGATACATAAAGAACTGTTTATGAGGAGAAAGATAGTACCTCAAGTCGCTGATGTCAGGAGCTCATCCCATGTCAAAGCTCAACACTTCAGATGATGGAGAAATGTCCTCTCATCTGTATCCTTGCCCTCCTTCTCTTTGATGTGTCATCAGCATTCAGGAGTCAAGGACTTTGGGTCTTTTTCTTTCTCCTTAAAGCAGACAGACACACACACACACACACACACACACACACACACACACACACACACACACACACACACACACACACACACACACACACACACACACACACACACATGCATGCATGCAAAGTGTCAATGTAGAAAAGGGCATAAAGGAACAGAGAAGCTTTAGTTGGTACATGACTTTGTTTCTGGCTCTGTTTAAGGAGGCGATGTGTGGCATTAAATAAGTGTTCACATTGCAGAGAGTTTGTCATAATAACCAGGGAGGGTCTGACACACACCAGGCCACCCTGCCAGTGCTCTCACAAGCTACCATACATCTTAACATTAATGGAAAGCATGTTCACCTCTTATCGTCATTTGGCTTTATGTTTTCTTTGAACTGTTTGTACCTTTGAGAGAGACATGAACACACAAAGAGGACTAAGATTTAGAAGCTTCTTGCTCTTGGTCAAGCATTGCGCACGTGGATCTTGACAATGTCCTGAGACTTTCCAGAGACTGGCCAACTGTTAGCATTCTGCGCTAATGGACTGTTGGCTTTGGTTTGTTTTGCTCTCTGCCCCTGGCTTCAGCACTGACAGACGTGATTAGTTATCATAATCTAAACCTGTGCTGGCATATTTTGATATTTTGCTAAGATATGGAGTGAGTGGGAGGGCTAAGTGAGGGATGGTGATCTAATCTAAAGTTAAACAATAAGACAGGTGGGGAAATAAATCATGGAGTGAGCTGTTTGAAAAGAAACTGGAGGCCTGGAGAAAATGTTCATAAGCGAGTCTCAGTTCTACATTTAAGGCAGGGGCGATTCTAGGATCGGATGTTTAGGGGTGCTGAGCCGGGCAAGATACATTTCACTATTTTGTACATTTTAATGCAATTTCATTCCCACATTTGTGAATGAAAAGTAGAACACTTTTTGGGAAAGTCTGTGACTAAACCATCAAATCTGATAAGAGTTATTTAAATGCTGAGCCACAGCAAAAGAGACATGGATTGGAATCATAAAAGAAACATATGTTAACCCTCATTTCTGGGGAAAGACAACTAATTTTGATAACTGCTCCTCAACATATACATAAACAGTATGTATGTTTCTGGAGTAAACCAGCCCCCTATAGTGAGTACCAAAAATTGACATTGGAGTTATTTTTTGGACTTTCATTTGAATTGCAATGCACAACATGTAAAACGCGGTGGAGCTGCTGTATTTTTGTTGTAAAAATATTACGTTTCATCCAAGTACTGTATGGTTTTGAAACTTTTCTAGCTTGTTAAAAAGGACATACAGTAAAAAAAATGTAAAATCTCTCAAATTTTAGGGGTGCTGGGATTCAATTTAGAGGGGCTTCAGCACTCCCAAAAATGGGCTAGAAAGGCCTATGATTTAAGGTCAGAGTTTCAGACATATCAGGCCAAACTGAGCAGAAGAAAAATGGTAAAATAATCTGAAACATTCCTTTAAATAAGTCATCCATGTTAATAAAGAGGATTATTAAAAGTACTCTGACTGTTTTCACTAAAACGTATTCTCTCTACAAACTATGCTGCAAGGACACAGTACCCAGCTGTATCACAGGCTTAGTGCTGACAGAGAACTACAAAATAAAAGCATATATTTTACTTTGGAGTGGACTTATGACCTTTCACAAAGTCATTAATCTTAGGGTGATTAAGCCAACAGAGTATACAGCTATTTATATCAAAAACATGAACTGTTTACTCATTTGATGTAGCCATAATACTTAGAACATGTTACCATCAGTGTCAATACTTTGCTACATATTGAAGTGAGCTTTTTGCATGATCAAATTTACACAAACATCAGTGATGCTTGAATTACAGGAGAAGTAAAGAAGCCCAGCTTTTTTCACAACTTACCATCTACCAAAAAGATGCCTGTTCATGAACGCAACAGTCTGTACAGCCAGGAAAGCGTTTTTCTTTCCCGCCTTTTATTTACGCCGAAAACCCTCCAGAGATGGATGACCATCTGGAGGAGAGGGCTTCTGAAAAATGTACAGTATTTAGAGAACATGAAGCTCCCTAATGATGTGATTATTCCCCAAGTATTTTTCTTTTTTTTTCAGTTAGCTAATACTGACGTCAGGAGATCACAGGTTACAACTCATGTTCTGGGAAAGTTTGCACTAAAAATGATCATAGGACTGTAGTGAGCTATATGATTAGCATCAATGAGATGTCTCTTTGCTATGAAGCAACAAAAACACATTGAGAGAAAACTTGACAAACTTCAACAGCTGGGGCATGTTAATCTTAAAGTATACAGCAATGTAGGGCAAGTTACTATGTAAAATGTAGCTCTTAATTTATTGCATTCTGTCACGTCAGGGGTTGAGGGCATCGATAATGACAAACATGTAAGAGCAGATGAAGATACTCTTTAAATTAGTTTTAGTCAGCGACCACACTTGGATACTTGCAACCAAGACATATTGGAGAAAAGACAAAGGAGCCACACAAGTCTCTAACTAAGCAGCATGCATGACACAAAATCCCTTTTCATCTAAGCACAAAATACACATATTTTTTAATCTTACCTTTAGATTGAAGAAATGTTTCTATCCAAGTTTCTTTCATGCAGCATGTGCGGCTCTGACCATTCAGCACTCAGGGAGGAACTGTGTGTGTATGTGTGTATGTGTGTTGTCAAAGTGCATGTGTGCATGTGTTTTTTTCCTTGGAAGGTGTTTCCCCATTCTCGTGACCCTAGATCACTCTGGCAGAGGAGAGATGATGGTGGGAAGAGGAGGACCACGACGAAGAGGAGGAGGAGCATTATAATATTGCGTACAATGAAGTGCTGTCGCCGCCAAGGGAAGAGCACAGGGCCCGGAGTTTCCTGAGTTGGACATGGTGGGGGGGCTGTACTCTTGTCATCCGTGTCTATCCACCCCTCTGTCTTTTAGGGAAGTAAAAACAGACTCTTGTTTCTTTGCAGACAGAGTTAAGAGACACACAGTTTTCTGGGCTTGAGGAGGAATTTTGTTGTGAAATAAAACTGACTTCAAAGTTGGAAAGCCCAACTCCTCCATCTTATCTTTAATTCTTTGACCCACGTCCACTCCTTTTAAGCTTTCATACTTTCTCAACTATGTGTTCATGACCAAGAGGCAAAGGGAGAGGAAAGTTAATTACGGAAATACTTGTGTGATTAAACTGCGATATTCCACTTTAACTCTGAGGACCTCATCAGTGGACCACAACACTCATCCAGACTTTTATCGCAGTGCCTTCCCGGATTTCATCTGAATTTTATTTGACTTATTTTATTTTAACCATCTTAAGAAATATATTTTAAAATATTATATTCCTTTAGAGTTCTTTTAGGGGAATTTTAAGTCTTTTAAAATGTGTTTTATTTCTTTATCTTGACTTGTGTGTTTTTATGATCTGCCTGTTTTATTTTGCTTCCCATGTAAAGCACTTTGCAACCTGGTTTTGAAAAGTGCTCTACAAATAAAATTATCATTATTATTAGTATTATTGATAAGATGACAGGATCAAACGGATCTCACATCTCAATATGAAAATAAAAGTTTAAGATAAGATAATCCTTTATTCGTCCAATAACGGGGAAATGTTTACAGTCAGACTTCAAAGATTTAAAAGCATTTAAAGATGAAGAGGCACAGACAATAGTTTGAGAGCAAGTCTTTTATTCTAGACTCAGTAACACAGATACATTTAACTTAAAGTGTCCAAAACAAAGCAACACAAGCACACTGAGCTCAGCCTGCTCAGAATCTTGCAACCACTCCTCACTGCCAATGAACTACAGATCCCAGAGATAACAAGGCAACTGCAACTCACGGAGTAGTGTGTGTACATGTGTGTGAGGATGTCAATATGGCAAATGACTGGCAATGATGACATCTAGCCAAGGCAGGAAAAGTCCACGCTGTACTGACTGAGACGACTAATCAAGGCCCAGAGAAAACATCTAGAAGAGTCAACTAGAGAAAAGATCACTCCCACACTTTAACAAAAATATGTATTCTGCTGAAGTCATCTCAGAAGACTCTGAAATATGTCTCAGTAAGGGTTTCAAGAAAAGGTTCAAATAGTTCAAGTCTGTTTCAAAACAATATATAAATGCTTATGAGGACATTGAAATAAAAAAAGGCCAATTAAATTGTTATTCCCTTTCAAACTGAAAGAAACACCTCATTAGCAGTGCTGCAATATCAAGTTTACTTAGTAGCATCAGCTGCTTCACATAAGAGTAATACATTGCCGACAGTAAAGAGACGAATGTAGATTTACCTTTCAACTGTAATAGATTTAGGCACCTTCTCCAAGTAGTCCTGCCAGTCATCTAGCCTCTGAAACAAGTATTTGGTGAAACAAAGCTTTATCCAGAATTCATAAATACAAACCTCCAACAGTCCTGTAAGAGTTTTTCTACAGGTTGAGGATAATGGATTTTATCCTCCTATCTTAAATTAAAACGCTGCAGAAAAGGATCTCTCATTTGAGTGGTCAAACCTGGGATACAAGACAGATCCAATCCTAACTCTAAATCAGCTCCAACTTATCTACAAGGTCTACATTTTACATACATGTTGGCTACTGCCGTCTATGGCACAGTAGCAAATGTGCAAGTATCAAAATCATATCAAATAAATTAGATCTGATCAAACAGAAGAAACAAACTGAATTTATGTGTTAATAAAATAAAGCTTCAGATGTGAAGTTTTTGGTTACTGCATCGCAGAGCTAACAACTGAGTGCTTGTTAGTGTAGGAGAGAAGCAAAGCAGCAGCAGGAGGAGAGAGGGAGACCAGTGTGTTTCACCATACATGGAGCGGAAACCAGCACAGGTTAGACTGAGTCATAGACATGTGCTCACCCTTTCTCTCTCTCTCCCACACACGCACACACATGCACGCATACACAAATGCGAACATCAAGATGAGGACACACATGTTCATAATCACAGCTTACATCTCACCCACTACACTTTCACGCAACTTCTGTAAACACCTGCCCTCTGTTGGAACACATTCAGTCGTATATAAATAAGCCACCGCAAGAATCCCAAAAAAGAAAATAGATCACGTTCTCACAACAGACCTTGCTTGACTTCTCCCTTTTGGAAAACAAGTCACACACATCTTGTTTGGAAATGCATCAACTAGGCACTGTTTTCTTCCACACGGAGTAGACACATCATTTAATTCAGAGTTACTAAAAACTAAACAATCCCTCTGGAAAAAGAGGTTCTTATCTGCAAGAAACATCAACAAACACCACTAAATCACTACCTCTGTGCCTAAATATACAGGT
Organism: Notolabrus celidotus; assembly: GCF_009762535.1. Classification (NCBI taxonomy): domain Eukaryota; kingdom Metazoa; phylum Chordata; class Actinopteri; order Labriformes; family Labridae; genus Notolabrus; species Notolabrus celidotus. Next base: position 21,975,643 of record NC_048279.1, read on the forward strand.
GGGTGTAAAGTGACAGTGTTATGATGGGCGACAGAGTCTCCACACTGTAATTAAGAGGATAAACTACTGACCATTAAGACATTTTACATCCACAGAGGAGGTGTTTGTTCTACCCAGTGCAGGCGCAGTTACCTGCACAACACACACACACAGGAGTCCATGTGGGATTGCAGCTCTTTAAAAACTGCTCATATGCTGGTTTTAAGAGTAGGAGGTGCTTCAGTTTGCTGGTGAAGGGAGAGTCCGTGTGTAGCAGCCGTCATCAATCACAGAGGTTCACTGTCAATCTGTGGACAACCAGTTGAAAAAAGATGTGAACATTAGACTAAATGTTCTCTTTGAATAGAGTGAATATAATTATATTTTTAATATATCATTTTTCCTTGGAAAAACATTGTGTTTTAAAAAGCAAATGTATCTTTAGTCTATCTCTCTGATCCAGTGATTTTCAACCACTGGCCGTGGAACACTAGTGTGCCGTGACAGATCGCCAGGTGTGCCGTGGGACATTTTTCAATTTCACTTAATTAGTCCCAAAAAAAATTTATTCATATCCTGCAAATAATTTCCCATGTAGTACGTCTGTGCCTGCAGTGTAGTGACTGGCGGAGTAATTCAATGCTCTTCTATGTACTGACCTGTGCTACCCACCCACTGGTGGCAATAAAGCACACTAATGACCTCGTTAATTTAAGACAATAGAATTAATGATGCGCGCGGGAGGTGTATGTGACAAGACGTAGGCGTACAACAGCGATGGATAAATATTCAAAAGGAAAAATGAAAACTCCAAACTGGGCCCCGGACAAAATTCTAACCTGGATGAAGAGCGTAATATTGGTGGTGGAAAAGGCAACTTTTAAGAGAAAAACTACAACTGTGTCTGCGAGAGCTCTCAAAGTTAGCTACTTAGTAGCTGAACTTGTAGCCAAATCAAAAAAGCCACACACTGTGGCAGAGACATTAATACTACCTGCAAAAGCCATTGTAAATAAGATGCTTTGCCCTGACGCAGTTAAAGAAGTAGCCAAAGTCCCTCTTTCAGATCAATAGATTCATAAATTGAGAGACTCAATGTGTCATTTTGTAACAGTTCTGGTTGGTGGTGTGACTCTGGATTTTTTCAATGTAAGAAATGTGCCTTGGCTCAAAAAAGGTTGAAAAACACTGCTCTAATCACTAAGCAGTGTGCTTTTTTTGTGTTGATCTGTATTCTCTGTAGGTCACCTGTAGCTGTGTTTTAATCCGTCTCCTCCTGTCTCGAGTCTTTCTGAGGGGCGGGTACGACAGATGTCCCCAACAAACCTCTTCTTACAATGTAGGGACACGAGGGACCACTGGGTATGTCAGCAAACCCTGCAAGACAGAAGATGGGAGGTGTGAGGGCAGAAAAGTAGTCTCATTCCGTCCCTGAGAACATGCATAAAGAAAGGGGGACATGTATTTTTGTAGTACCACTGGTGGTGTGTTTAAACTCCGGCCTGAAGCTTTAGATCATCACTTTCATTGTTTTCACACCACAAACCTACAGCTAGTACACTTACCTTTCATGACCACTTCCGGCAGTCCATAGGGTTCGTACTCGGTGTCGTCGAAGGCAGCAGACAGCTGCGTCCTGTTACGGCGGATTCTTTCAGCCAGTTGGGCTGGGTCAGCTGGGATGGGGAAGGAACCTGAAAACAACCTTTTGTCTCCTACCCCTGCCCCTTCAGATAACTGCACGGGAGAGACAGGAGGGGAATCCACTAATTCTTCCTCTTCCTCCTCCTCTTCAGTCTGTGTGTATGCACAGTGAAGGTCAGGTGGTGTTGGAGCACTAAGATAGAAACTCTCCTCTGTTTGACTGCTGACACTCTTCATGCCTGTACTTACAGGTCCGTCAGAAGAATCATTGGTGGTGTTTATTTTGTTTTCTGGTTTGGCCTCGTGATTCTTGATATCACACTCTGCCGTTCTGGTCTGATTTGGTCCTGAGATTACGTGGACATCTTTGGTGACTCGTTGCTGACCCGTTTTCTCAGATGACATCTGGATTACTTCAGAGTCTTTTTTCTCTTTGTGTTGTGTTTGATGAATATTTGACCGATGCATGACGTTGATGTCCAGGTTTTCTTTTTCAATTTCCTGAAAAACAAAAACAAACAGTTTCAGGCCTAATCCCATATGTAAACAAAGATCTATGGATGCAGATCTAAAGACAAAGGCATCAACATTAGTTGTTTTAGGTAGCACAGACCACAGGGAGCAAAGGCAGGTGGAAACACAATTTTAATACTTTATATCCTGTTGTTTCATTCCTTAAAATTTGACACGTTTCTCGACAAGAATTGTGTATTAGGGTAGAATATGTGTCATGCCCATTTTCCATATATCACTATTCATTTATTATTGGAAATCTTATCCCCCATTCACATACATAAATGCATCTCGTCGTGCCAAAAAGCCGACAGAAGACGAGGGGTGACCAAGCTTTTTCAGTGGTAGCTCCTAAACTGTGGAATGAGCTACCCACCCAAGTCAAAATGGCCCCCATCCTGGATACTTTTAAATCAGGTCTTGAAACTCATTTTTACCCCTTGGCTTTTAATACAACATGAGAGTTTATGTTGGTCTCTGTTTTAATTTACTGTATTTTAAATTTTACTATTATTTATTTCTACTGTTTGTATTTGTTGTGCAGCACTTTGGTAACCTTGTTGTTTTTAAAATGTGTTGTATAAATAAAATGGATTGGATTGGATACACCTTTATAAGTATATTTCCCTGTAAACTGATTTCACAAATCTGAATCTCAAGATTGTCTGTTGTAAAAAAAAAAGTCTGGATTAATCCATCAGTGACTTGGATTCTTTTTAAGTATAGCTGCCTTACAAAGGAAATTGCCAAGACTCCTTCTTTCTGTTGAGTCCTGGGACATCTTTTATTGTGGCACTATATAAATAAATATTGATTTATTTATATTGATTGGCTGACTGATTGCTCTAATGTGTCTATAATTCACACCAAAGCACATGATACTTTCCTGGTAATTATTCATAAATCAGGAACCTGAAAATTGAGCATTAACTGGAAAAAATGAAATCCTTCTGAATGGTCATGCTCTTCGTTACTTGAGATTTTCCTACTGAAATATTCTATGGAATATAAAATAAAAGATATTTATTAATAATAATAATAATAATAATAATACATTTTATTTATAAAGCGCTTTTCTAAAACCTCAAAGACGCTGCACAAAGGATAAAAACATCATATAAAACAACAGAATAATAAAAACATGAATAAAATACATTTAAAAGCAATCATACGTTAAAAGCAGTTCTAAACAGGTGGGTTTTGGTGAGTGATTTGAAGGTGGACAGGTTGGGGCAGTTTCGAATGTTAAGTGGTAAGGCGTTCCAGAGGGTGGGGGCGGCGACAGAGAAAGCTCTGTCCCCCAAGATTTGGTGCTTGGTGTCAGGTGGTAGGAAGAGGAAGTGGCCGTTGGAGGATCGGAGGTTACGGGAGGGGGTGTGGTGATGGAGCAGGTCGGTGAGGTAAGAGGGGGCCTGGTTATGGAGGGCTTTGTGGGTGAGAAGGAGGATTTTGAAATGTATGCGTTTGATAGGGAGCCAGTGGAGGTTTTGGAGGACAGGGGTGATATGGTAACGGGAGCGGGTGTGGGTGAGCAGGCCGGCGGCAGAGTTCTGGATGTATTGTAGTTTGTTGAGTTGTTTTGAAGGAAGGCCATAGAAGATGCTGTTACTGTAGTCGAGTCTGGAAGTGATAAAGGCGTGGATCAGGGTTTCAGCAGTGGAAAAGGAGAGAGATGGACGGAGACGGGCAATATTTTTAAGGTGGAAGAAGGCGGTTTTGGTGATGTGCTTGATGTGCTGTTCCAGAGTGAGATGGGAGTCCAAAATGATACCGAGGTTGTGAACATGTGGGGACAGAGTGAGGGAAGCATTGTCGATGGGGAGGTTGAAGTTGTTGGTGGTTGTGGTGAGGGATTTGGGGCCGATGATTATGAGGTCAGATTTTTCACAGTTGAGTTGGAGGTAGTTTTTTTGCATCCAGGATTTAATTTCAGTCAGGCAGTTGGTCAGGACCATTTAACTGGTCTAAAGGTCTGATATTTAGGCTGGTGATTATTAGAAAGAATTACCTTGTCAACTTTGGTAGTGACTTGATTGTACTCCTGAAGCGCCGCCATCTTTTTAGAGGGATGCAGACTCTTTGGTTCAGGAAGATTGCTGTGCTGCAATCTTGAAATAAAACAAAAAAGGTCATGCAAGAAATGACAAAGTAAGACAACAGACATTAAACTCTATACATACACATGATTGCAAAAGGTAAGTGGTGTAAACTATAAGTGACAGTCTATATGAGAGTATGAGAGTATTACCTGGAGAACAACATGCGACCCTGCAGTCTGTTAGAGGAGCAGGAGAGGAATAACTCATCTCCCCTGATCACTGTCACGTTACCAGGACTCTCCTGAACACCCAGGTTTTGCACTTGAACCTTTAGCTGGTCCTGGGTCATCCCTTCAGTCTGCTGCTGATCAGACTGGGGCTCTGAGTTTTCTGTGTTGAGAAGGTCAAAGGTCGGGGCTGGTTGTGAGGCCAGTCTCCACATAGTAAGCTCCTCCGCCTGCTGCTGGGTCTCCTCAGAGAGAGACCGTAGCTTTGTGTGCAGCTCCACCACCTGGACAGGAGCGGAAAGGCAAGACAGACTTTGAAATCATAGCTCACTTTTAGAAAAATACAAAAGTAATTTATAAGTCAATCCTAAGACAGTATTTCAAATAGCTGTGGATATTATGTTACACTTAACATATTTTACAGCCATGAAATACTATATAAATTGGACTGTTGACAGCTTCTGTCAGTAGGATTTGTCATATGGATGTTGTAACTCTAACCTGTTGCTGAAGACGGACGATCTGAAGCTCAGATTCTGCCTCCTGTTCTCTCTCAACCTTCGAGGTTCCCCTGTCTTCCTGTTCTAAAGCATTGATGTCAGCCAGCAGAGGTTCCTTATGCTCAAACAAGCGGGACACAGCAGCATCTCCTGTGTTTGGGATTTTCCTGGCTGTGTCTTGTTGGTTTTTGCCATCAGTGTGGACTTCAGGAGTGTTAGCTGCTGAATCGGGGAAGCCGTCAATCCTTTTTCTCAGCAGCTGATTCTCCTCTCGCAGGGCGATGAGTTCTGCAGCCACGTCTAATGTTCTTCCGTCTTGACTGGACTCAGTCTCTCTGATTACAGAAGAAGAGTCAGCGTCACTCAAAGTATTCCCTGAGTCTGGATGATGATGTTCCTCAAGCCCAGGAGTTTCTCCTGAGCCCTCATCTTGAGTCTCTTCTTTTTGTTTCCCATGCTCTTCGACTGTCAACTCCTCTCGTCTTTCCTGCTTTTCTTCCTTCTTTGTTGCCTTGAGTGTATCGAGCTCTTGCTTGTGGCGCTGCAGTTCCTCTCCCTGGCGGAGGAGGGTGCTCTCCTTCTCTTGCAGCTCTGCTAAAAGGCCAGAGATGTGCTGGCTTTGCGCCTCAAAAGCCATGGTGAGCTGTTTAGTCTGACGTGTCACCTGGGAAGAAAAGATGACGCAATAAAAATAAAAAAATGACAGGACAGAGGAATAGACATAAACCTTAGGGTGAAGAGGATAACAATCCACTACTGCAAAACTGTAACTGATGTCTATGAACAGCTGCACATATAAAAGTTAAATCAAAGAAGGCTCAATGTTCAGTGTTGACAGCTTGCATGCTCCCACTACTTAAGTCACTTCTTACTTTAGTGAGTTTGATCCTCAGTCTTTGTGTTTTTTAATAGTTTTGGGGAGAACTTATGAGAAGAGTGATGATGGCATTAACCCATTTTCTTTCTGTATGTACTTTTCCTTTGAGAGCTGCCTGTAGTCACACTGTGAGTGGGGACATTGGGCTTTACTCTAATCTCACTTAGTCTCAAACTTCTTTTAAAACACAGCTTTAGAAAGAAATGAGTCTGTTCAATTCATCTCTTTTTATCGGCCATGTGGATTCAAGTACAGTCAAACATTATTCTTGAACATACGGATACTAGGTTTCTATCTGAACTAAGAATTGTGGTCAGTAAGTGACATATAGAACACGCTTTGACCTATGAATACTGTCACAGATATGTATTTTAGTTAATCTAAAGTAATTAGAATGTCATGAAGAATATCACATTTTCCATCAGTTATTTAAGAAAGGAATAAATCAAATATATCCTTGAGACTTAAAAATGTCATCTAAAATGTTTCAAGCACTTTTTAAATTCTCATTTTAATAATTGTGACCTATAGCTAACAACCTAAAGGCCAAATTCCACCAGATCCGTGTCCGGTCCGTCTCCGATCCGTCACGGCACGGGATCTGTTTTTATTCTAGTCAATGTGTTAACCCCCACTGGACCAGCTCGGTTGCGTTCCGGCTGTGTCTCTGATCTGGCATGTCTGAACGCAACGGATCAGTTACACAAGACTTCTATTTTTGCCGGATGCCGGAGCACGACGTATCAATTCAGCACAGAGCAAATGGAGAGGGACAGAAAGTCAGGCACCAAAACAAAATAAAAACCTGGTTAATTTTCAGAGTATAACACTCCGGGTTATCATTAGATTGTTTTTGACTTAACTATGAAAAAAAAAAAGTCATTTAGAGCGGAGGCAGGCCGGGAGTCATCAAGTCATCAGAGGTTTTTTTCAGAGGCTGATAAAGACAAAATGGATGAGGAGGGGAGGAGGAGAATCCTTGATTCAGTGATTGCCGTGGGAAAACTTCGGTCACATGACTCCAGATGTCCGGCGGTCCTGCTCCGTGCTGCATTCTGAACGCAACCGGTGGGTGTTGACGGACGAGAGAGCACGGAGCTGGACCACAGCAGATCGGAGACGGACCGGACACGGATCTGTTGGCAGTCCCGTGTAAGAGTGCATACCTGGAACACCAAACTATTACAATTGTCCATAATGATGTGGTAGTCTAGTCTTTACAGCCCAAATTTTATGATTTAGTAAACAAATTTGTCTTTGCACCTTATTATTAGAAATCTTTCTAAAAACTTAGAATACTTTTGTGTATCTTATGTGGATCATCATTTACCTGGCTTTGTAGGGCCTCCAGTTTAACCTGGTATTGGTTACAGCGCTCCATCTCCTTCGCCTTCTCCCTCTGCAGCTGCTCCACCTCCTTTGCCAAATTGGAGTGAGAGAACTCATCCTTCTGAAGGGTTTTTCTAGTGTCTTCATCTGTTTGCCCCTCATCTGACAAACATGTGCCTACAGGATCCATCACTGATCCCTCCTCCTGGATGAGATCTGCTGTGGCCTGAGAGACAAGCATGTTGCATTGGTTGGTGGACTGGCAGAACAGGAGATGCTGCACTGGTGAAGGGAGGAGCTTGTTGTCGCAGCCAATCATGTTGGAGTTGAGCTCATCGTTATGAAGAGTCAGGTATGTCAGTGGGCTGTTTGTGACTGAAAGTTTCTCCTTTTCCAACAAGTCTTCATTTCTACTGCGCTTCAGTTCTTCCAACTCAGCTTTAAGCTCCTCTAGATTCTTGCTCAGCTCGTTATTTACATCTTTGTCAGTGTTCATTTGGTTTCTCTCCTCTTCCTCCCTCTTCCTCTCCTCCTTTTCTAAAGCCAGCTGTGATTTCACCTCTGCCAACTGTTTCTTTAGCTGGAAGTTCAGCTCTATCATTTCACTTTCCCTCTCTTGGAGCACTTTGTTTTGCTCTTCCTCCTGCTCTTCTCTCTCCTTATTTTCCTTCTCCTTATTTTTTTGATTCATCTCCGTCTCCAAAGCAGCCACAGCCTTCCTCAGCCTCTCAGTCTCAGCCCTCTCTCTCTCCAGCTGTGCCTTCCATCCCTTGTCCTGTTCCTCCTTCTCCACGACCTGGCTGGCATGTTTTCGACTCAGCTGTTTCAGTCGAGTCCTGGCTTCTGTCTCGGCCCGTCGCTGGCCTTCTAGGTCCTCGAGGCGCTTCTGTAGTTCTTCACATGCATCATTTAGCTCTGAGCGTAGTGCTGCATTCTCCTTTTTGAGGTCTTCAGAGACAGTAGCCTTCTCAGAGTTGAGAAAAGATGTCCTTTCAACAGAAAGCATCACATCACCTGCTATAGAGTTGTTAGTGGGCAAACCAGCAGTAGAATGAGAGGAACTAGAGAGTGCATGTTCAAATATGTCACCCTCATTTCTACTCTTGCTCCCCGGATCATTTCCATTATTTCCATGTCCCGCTCTTTGTAAACACTCAGAGTCTTGGGAGATGTGCTCTGAGTCGATGCCTTCTCCTGGCTCCCTGTCAGGGGGGTAAGATGCTGTAACCTCTTCCCCTCTCTTATTTATGCCCTCTTCTTCATCCCTCTTCTGCTCTGCCAGGTTTGCAGTGCTGTGCTTCTTGATTGAAGGGGATGGCCGAGAGAGAGGACTGTGATAAGGCTGAGCAGAGAAACTCTGTCCAACAGGGCAAAACTGAACAGGTTGCTGAAGAGGTGCTGAGGCAGCTTTTTGCTCTGTAGTTAAAAAAAAGGACATTCATTAGCATATTCTGTACAATGATTGTTTTAACAGCTTACACACACACAAAGAAAACATATATTCCTTTCATGAAAATATGTATCAACAAAACAGTTAAAGTATTTTGAGAGGTATTTATTGTCCAGCAGGGGGCAGCACTGAGACAAGTGACGCTTTAAATTAAGGAGAAATAGACATGGCAGGTCCTGTACAGAATACATAAATGTAAAGTGGACGATGAACATAAGGACTCATCCACTTAAATAATTTATATCCTTCTTTGTTTCACAGATGGATTAACCAAATGGAAGCACAGTGGTCAGGACAATGGTCTGAGCCCTCATTTTGACAAGTGTTTACCTTGCTGTATCGTCTTTCAGCAAGACACTGAATCCCTACTAACTATTGACCTCCGACCTCCCTGTGGAGACAGATAAGAGGAAATCTCTGTCCACTGTGTTTTGTCTAAAAACATATTGCATAAGATTCACAATCTTGGTAAATATCTCATTACTAGCAAATCCAAAGGATTTGCCAACCCACAGCTTCCTCCTCACCCTGCAGCTCTTTGAGAAGATGAAGGGCGTCGGCCCGCTCCTCCGTGAGTCTCCTCCCCTCCTCCTCCAGAGCTCTCTCTCTCTTCCTGCTCTGTTCCAGACTGACCGCCACACCCTCTGCATCGCGGAGTGCTTCCTAATGCGAGGACGAAATATACAAATGAGATGGGTTAAATTCATTTCAATGATCAGATATGCTGGCACGATCAGTTCCCAGTGGAGTCTTTGATTTGAGACCGACATATCTCTCAAGTCTCTTCACCAGGCTCTCTAAAATATATCCTCCTGAAGAACATCCATGACAAATCATATTTAGTTAAAGTTTAGTTAGTTAAAACAAAGTTACTACACCCCACCCACACTGACACTGTGGTTTAGGGAGATTTTTAATGTGATGAAAGGATAAGTGCAGTTCTTAGGACCAATGAAGGCTCATTCCTTAAGATTTGGAATCCTGTTCTGGATTATTTACCTTCAGATCTCAAGCATCCACTGTTGAAAGGCCAGTACCCTTCAGAGTGGAAGAAAACGGTGCCTAGAACTACATAAGAGATGACGCATCCAACATCACTTTTCATGCATTCTTAATGGATGGGAGTTGGAGGACGACTTATTATGTGCTAAAACTTGTGTTGTTGTTGTTTTTTGTTTTTGTTATTCTCTCTATGCTTTTGTCTGTTTGTTTGTTTCTTTTGTCTTTGCTAATCTTACTTTTTGTCATGTGTCATGTCTTTTTGAGTCAAAGGTCTGTTATTATTATTTTATTTATTTGTGTTTTTTTTGTTTTTTTCTCTGTGCTTGGGGGAAGGGGTGACAGTACATATCTTTGTCTGAAAATCTGCTTTGTGCTAAAAATGAGCCATGAATTGTGTTGTTGTGTTCTGAAAATGATAAAACAATAAAAACACATTTAAAAAAAAAAAAAAAAAAAAAAATACAAAGTTACTTAGAGCAACTGTATGTAAGAAGATTGTATTAAACTGTTGAAAGTCTCTTTTTAAAAAATGGATCCTGGAAAGTTTGTGTTTGTACTGGATGATTTCCAGATTATAAACAACTGTGTAAGATATATGTGTAAAGAGCTGCATATAAACAGTGTCACAATAAGGATATACCACAGGCAAATGAGCAGAAAATACGTCAGGTAAACATGGAATAAACTGCAACAGACAAACTACAACAGTGTGTAAATCATTAACTGCAGTACACCTGTACCAAGCTTTAGTCTGGTGACGCTTGTGTGACTATCTATCTCGTTATCTCAATGTTGAGCTTTATGAGTACACCTCAAGGTATATACTTTAGTAATGGTCTAAACAGCTTCTTCTTAATTAAAACATGATACTACAGCTGGATGGCTGAAGAGGCCACAATTATCTCATTATTTATATAAAGTGTATGTATGATCGATACTTTGGACCGACACATTAAAATGTTGTTTAAACATTTATAGAGTTCATTTTATACTGCTCAGCTTATAAATAATTGACACATGCTGACCCTGGCTCACTTAACTCTGGACCATCACTGCCGTATGTGTGCGTGTGTGTGCGTCCGTGTGTGCGTGTACCGTCAGCTTGGCTTGCGTCTGAGCCTCTTTCTTCTGGCTCTCCTGCAGCTGTCCTTCTGTCCACTTCAGTTTCTCTTTCACATTATCCAGCTCTTTGTCCAATGCCTGCTTCTGCAGAGACAGCTGATAAAAAGACATTGTAACTCAGCAGCTGCTAGAAAACAGGAATAATGCAATCAAAGAGCACTGAAGAAAAGTGGCATTAGAAACAATAGAAGTTGAGAGGTCAAATCAACACAGACTTAGTACTCAAAGAAAGGCTGTTGTTGTGGGTGGATTAAACAGGATCAGTAAAGGGAAACGGGAAACAGGGGAGCAATCAAAGATTAATAGGGAGTGTAAGCCATGTCTAATGAATTGTCATTAGACACCTCTCGAGGGACAGTAATTAAGATTTAAGATCATCAGCTTCCCACCAGTGCTCAAATGAAATTATGCACATTAAGTTCAGTATCCTTAAGCTACCTTTGTGTCTTGTTAAAGTAGAAGTAGTTTATTACCACTGAGATATACGAAAGGGAACTGTGCTTGTTTATTGCTTATTTCTAGCAGACTATTTTAAGTTTTCAAGGACACCAGACATTTCAAAGGTGTCTAGCTTTCCAGTGTTTTTGGGAGAGATAAGGGTGCGAGCGAGAGGTCTACAGTCTTAAAAGTGTTACGTATAGGCCATTAGGTCATTTACTTGTTTTGTAATATGTAGGTATGTTTTAGGCATGTTAAATCTGAAATTAAAATACCTATACAAGTAGTTATGTCTCCTTGTATAAGTTTGTCCACCTGTTATTGACATAGTGCGCAAATGTAGATGTTCGAATGGTTCCGTTTTTTTTAGAGGGAATATTCAAACGTCATTTTGGAGCAATTTTGACAGCCCTAATAGGAATGAAGTACTGCAGCATTCCTTTATGTAAAGGGAATCCAGATGAAAACAAATATGACAAAAGTATGTCAAAACATCACAACACACTCCTCCTTTGAGTCATGCAACACCTTCATACAGTCTGCCCTCATCCTGTAGACATGCCTTCACGCCTCTCTTAGTAAGACCATTTCTCACACACAAGTTATGAGTTTTTTTTACGCTTCCATAACCAAAAAAATTCTGCACCGTCAGATGCAGTCACACAGTCATTACCTTCTCTGCTCAACCTTTCCACTGGGGAGAAACCGAGAGGAGAGGAGGAAGTGGAGAGGAAAGCAGGTGTGGGGGGGGGAACATAAGCACAGAGAGCAAGAGAGTGAAACGGAGAGTGAGAGCAAACAACAAAAGGTAAGAAGTCAGACTGAGGAAAGCACTGAGATTATTCTATCAACCTTTGGAATAAAAAATATCGGTTTCAGGGGAAAGAAAGACAGGAGGAAGCAGGAAAGAGAAACAGGAAACAGCTCAAAAAACAAAGCAGGTAAATGAATCAAAACACAGATAGCAAGTGCAGAATATCATTTCGCTCCGTAGTTTCCAGGGTTCATAAGTTTCTAACATAAAGACTTTATCTTAGCAAATTTAATTATGTGAACATGCATACGAGAAGGCCTGTGTTGTCCTGTAATAGGTCAGTTTAAGATTAGTTGACTCTATGTGTGTATATACCTTATCAGCGTGAGCCTGCAGGGTATTGTGGACTGTCCTCGCCTGCTGAAGCTCCTGGTTGAGCTTATTCACCTCCTGATGATGCTGCTTCTCCAGAGCCTGTCGCTCCTTCTGAAGCTCCGTCAAATCCTGAGAGACACATACACAAAAATATATATTCATACAAGTCAAGACCCTTATCTGAAAGTCAAGCAGAGCTGCTTATACACTTTTTATTTTTAACCAAAGCTGGCCCTCATTATCCAATCATTAACCCTTAACCACCGGGGTACGTTTTCAAATATACTATAGAAACATAAACTGTAAAAAAAGTAACTTAAAACATTAGAAAAAAAAACAATAGTAGGTTTTAAATTATTTCTAGATTTCAATCGTGCCTTATTCTCATAAACAGTATAAAATATGTACATGGTATCCGTGACGTCACCCATCTTCACCCCCGTACAGTGTGTGCTGATAGAGAAATGAGCTACCTAGAGCAAAGCCGTTTTTTGAACCAGGCAGTAAATATGTTTATTAATGCTGCAAACATCGTCTTTTTTTAATTGGTGTGTATGTGGTTTCCAGTGTCTCTGCAGCCAGCCTCAAGCGGATTATCGATGTATTGCACTTCAGCATGGGCTTCATAGTTTGAGACCAGAGGTTGCCGCTTGCTTATTCTCCAGTTTACTCTGTTTTATTAATTAAGTTCTATAACAACTTCCCTGTGCTCCCCTCCAGTTTTTTCCCCCACATCACCCCCTGCACCTCTCCTTTCTTAACACACAGTGGCTTTATTGCTTTCTTTCTGATTCTTTCTCTCTCTTTATCTGGTGAGACGGCCACAGGCCTTGGTCAGTGTGTATTTTCCTGCATTCCTGCCTCTGCTTTCCCCTTCCAGATCCTCCTGGAGTGCCTGCCCCTCCCATCTCGTTTAGGGATTGGCTTCACCTGCTTGGAGCCTTTAAAAGCTGGGTGAATCCAAGATGGCTCTCTCTCTCTCTCCCTTCTGGAAGGCTGGTGCCTGCCAGGCACCCACTTTGGTTTTGTTTGGTGACTAAGTTGAGTTCAGCCTTAGTTTCCTTTTACATATAGCTTTGGTTAGCACACCCAGTCTCACAGCACCCAACACCCTCACCACACTACTGATAGCTTACTTTATCATTAGTTTTCCTTTGTTGAGTACTTTGAATACATTATTTCCTCATTTAAAAGCTGTCACTGTGTGGACCTTCCTTCTTTGTAATGCTCTTCAACGAGCTGGGCATAGCACTGGTCTGTTGACTTTTCTGAACAGTATTTGGCCTCACACGTTCGCCCCAATAACACAATTTGTCCACAACGCACCAGGCTAGTCCGATGTGGATGAGGCTTCTTTTTAAAAGCAGTATATGAAAAACTATTTATCTTCCTCCCTTAAGTTGTTACTTGGAACTGTTTTCTTTTTATTTCTCTCAATATTTAATTTGCAACTTGATCCATCCATCCATCCATCCATCCATCCATCCATCCATCCATCCATCCATCCATCCATCCATCCATCCATCCATCCATCCATCCATCCATCCATCCATCCCTCCCTCCCTCCCTCCCTCCCTCCCTCCCTCCCTCCCTCCATCTCTCCATCCATTCATCCATCCATCCATCCATCCATCCATCCATCCATTCTTACACTCTGATGTTGTTTCTCCAGCTCCTTAGAGCGTTGTTGATGCTGCAGTCGGCTGCTCTCTGTATTTTGCCTCTGACACTTCAGCTCCTCTTGTAGATGTTTCAGTCTTTGCTCAGCACCTGATGCCTGTCGCAACAAAAAACAAAACTTCATATCAATTCTCACAACAAGACAATTTTGAGCCTCTTTGATACACATTTGTTTGACGCTTTAACTGTACTTGAGTCATATACTGTTATTGGGGTCATTACTATTTAAGAGTTTGAGAAATAAGTCTCTAAAGAAAAAAAGACAAGTAGCTAAAGTCTAAGACTGTTCAGTTTGCTTGCACACAAAACATTTTGCTTATTTTTTTACAGTGAAGAACAGAACCAGGGAACTGTTTTAAAAGCAGTCTTGAAATTTGGAAGACACGCATGGATATATTCACCTAGAAGAACAAAAAAACAAATATATTGTTTTTAATTAGCAGTTATCACCTTTTATGTGAGAAATAGCAGTGGCTGTTATTTACCCGTTCACTCTCCTGTGCCATGCGTGTGTGTGCCAGGCTGAGCTCATCACGAGCTCTCTGAATGTTGTGCTCCTTGGCAGTGAGCTCCTTCTTGCTCTGCATCATTTCATTCTGAATGGACTTCAAAGTGCCAGCCTTCACAGACAGCTCCTCCTCCAGAGCAGACACACGACTCCGCATTTCTGACAAAGATGCTGTTTGATGGACCGGAAACAAAGAGACACACTAGTTAATAAGCTTATTCAGGTGTTAGACCAGATCTCAGAAAAATGCATTTCATCTTTACCCGGTTTAGATCATTTAAAAAAGTTGAATCATTTAAGAAGCATGCAAAGAAGAAAGGACGTTTTTTTTTTTTTAAGTTTGACGCCATTCATGAAGGACTCAGTGGTGGAGCATGAAAGACAGGATCAACTCAGGAGGGATATAAAGTTCTGATATGATGTGCAGATCAAATATGCTAAGCCAGTCTTCTAACTGTATATGAACAAAATGTATAAATATATAGAGTATGACTATAAAAACTGTGGCAGTTTCATATCCTTAACCCTCCTGTTATGTTGTGGGTCAAATTGACAGATTTTAATGTTCACAAAATCTAAAAAAAATTGTTAAAAGTATTATTTCGCATTTCTAATGTCACAGTGGATGAAAGGCTAGCAGTGTTCAGAGGTTCCTTCCATTGTAGGCACTATATGTGTTCCAAACTAGCTAAATACAGCATAAAAATCTGGGCAGCATGTGACAGAAGAGGTGTCTCGTGTTCATTTATTAACATAATTTCATACAAAAAATAAAATTCAAAATGTAAAATTAAATAAACAAAAATCTATGTTATGTAAAACTATAGTATTTATATTTAGGGCTTTTCAATGTACATTAAAAAAAGCTTTAACATGAATTTCCTAAAAAAACGAGTGAGTTATCCTCATTGAACCATGATCTGTGAGAGTTAAAAACACCATTGCACTAAATATGGATTTAAATGGTTAGTAATGGAGTTAATAATGAGATTTAAAAAAATGTTTATTGGGGGAAGGGCTATTGCACTATATCAGGTATTACTATCACTGCCGCAGAGACCTGTTCGTCTTCCTTGTTTTGCACAATACTGTACCATCTGTGGCAATGTAAGGCAAGGGCAAGGCAAGGCAGCTTTATTTGTATAGTGCATTTCATACACAAGGGCAACTCAATGTGCTTTACATTAAAACATTAAAAGCATTGGAGAAATTCAGACAGGTATAAAAGACAATTAAAATGACAAATATAATAAAACAGAAAAGAAAAAGGAAAATTAGAAATATATTAAAAATTACATTAAAATTGAATTTAAAGTGAGTTAAAATGAGCTAAGATAGGAAGGCAGTGGCAAATAAAAAAGTCTTAATCTTGGATTTAAAAGAGGTGAGAGTTGGAGCAGACCTACAGCTTTCAGGGAGTGTGTTCCAGATATGTGGTGCATAAAGACTAAATGCTGCTTCACCATGTTTCGTTCTGACTCTAGGGACTGAAAGCAGAACAGTACCTGATGACCTCAGAGGTCGAGATGGTTCATAAAGTAGCAGCAGATCAGCAATGTATTTTGGGCCCAAACCATTCAGTGCTTTATAAAACATCAGCAGGATTTTAAAGTCTATTCTCTGACAGACAGGAAGCCAGTGTAGGGATCTAAGAACTGGAGTGATGTGGTCTACTTTTTTGGTCCTTGTTAGGACTCGAGCAGCAGCATTCTGTGTGAGCTGTAGCCGTCTTATGGTCTAATGTAGAACATTACCGCTCAACCCCTCTGTTTTCTGTCTTATTATTTTTTGTATTTTTGTGTTTTGTATTTTCATATGTGATGGAAACTCATTGGATCATTAAATATGCCCCGGGTCAAGTTGACCCAGGAACATTAATTGCTGTCCCTAAGAAGCAAACATAATAGGAGGGTGAAGGTCAAAATAGCCAAATTAGTGTTTATGTAATCTTTACTTTAGTTTATATATAAAAAAATTTGTACATATTGCATTAATTTGCTATATTTTTAGACTTAAACACAAGTCAGATGTATTGTTGATTATTGAGCGTTTAATTTATTTCTTTTATTAAGAGTTGTGAAAACATTACGATTCCTTTGTGGGTAGGAATTAAAATTTAAATGGGGTATAATGGCTGAGGACTGAGAGTCATTGGGGAGAGGAAATTACTGGAAAATACAAATTACTTCCAGCCCATAGAGAACATAAACATTATGACTAAATCTACTCTCAATCCTTAAACTGACCACCAACAATCAAAAACACAGCGGTAACTCAGAGTTCAGGTCAATCCATACAGACTGCTTTATTGACAACTTCAGCAGCTGCCTGAGGATGTCAGCCGGCTGATTTCCAGAGCCAGGGATGAAATCAATTTCATGTTCACCCGATGTGTTCTCCTGTATCATTTTCCAGTTCCTTAAATTTCACAACTTGCGAAGTATAGATCTGCTACAATGAACAAAATAGAGTATGTCCTCAGAGAGTCAGCGAGGTTGCAGTGATAATAAAAGCTCACCAGAAGAAAAAAAAGCCTTGTTAATGCAAACACTGCAACACCACTCTTCCACATCTGTGTCCCAGTAGATAAGAGAGGCTGTTTTTGTTTTACACTGTACTGTCCCACTCCTCCTCTGAACATACACACAGCGTGGAGAGGAAGAGGAGTGTTACATAACGATTACAAAGTGTACTGAGAGGCACTTAATATCATGGAGCTGGCCTGGAAGCAAGCAGAGGGAGTCTCCAGCCAAGCCAGGGATTTCTACACAAAGTCTTGTGTAACAAGTGTTGTTGAGGTTACACAGAAGACACAAGATTCAGTATGGTCACATTGCTTCACTTAAGCTGATTTCTCTGAGGTTGTCCCATCATTAGAGGTAAAAATCAATTGAAGATGTAAACATTTTATCTAGGGATGCACCAAAATGAAAATTCTTGGCCAAAACCAAAAACCGAAAACTGAAACACCGAAATAAATTATTATGCCAATTATTAGTAGGGAGACCGGGGACAGTTGTAACATTTCACTCCTTGGATTTGAGATTAAGCCATGCATTTTCTGTTTGTGTTGCACAGACATTATATAGCCCATTTTATTAGCAGACACTTGAAGCTAGTTTGTATAGCAGTTTGAACACACTGGGTTAAAAGAGCTTAAAGTTATAGACAGAAATGTCAAAAATGTTACAACTGTCCCCGGTCTCCCCTACCATTGCATTTATGGCTGTGACTGTGTACTAACCTCACTAAAATCAAGGATCTCATTGACCATCAGACAACTAGGGTGCATACCCCTCATCTGGTTCAGAGAGTCCTTTTTTCTGCGCTCTGTTCTCTTTCTCCTGCGCTGTGTGCTTCTCCGTCTCCAAGCAGGTTCTCGTTATCCATCGCGGCCTGGATCATTTCTCGTGCGCGCTGCTTTATTCCCAAATCCAAGTAATGATCTTTATAACGCGGATCAAGTACAGTCGCAATGAAGTGCAGAGGATCCAAAGAGATCTCAGTGAAACGTGTGCTGACAGACTCTAAGAGTGTACTTTTCATTGTTTTAACTCTGTGGTCCGTCTCAACCTCTTTGCTTAGAAGACGCTTTAGTGCTGCAGTTAAAGGAATAACGGATGCAGACATGTTGGCCCTTATCCAGACAAGCGCGTACTGGCTGCGGTTTTTGCTTGCGTCATCACAACATTCTGTTTCAGTCGTGTTGTTTCTGTGATAAAAGTCTTTCAGCCGAAAACCAAAAATGCACTTTTGGGCCATTTTCAGTGGCCGAATTTTCGGTGCATCCCTAATTTTATCAACTGGTGTTATTGCTCAGCTCAAACTAAAATATCTAAATAACAGGAAGTATATCAAATTAATAAAAAAAAATAGAGTTTGCAGGTAAAGCATCACCATGTGGGGTTTTTTAGGGGGTTGTTGAAAACAAATCCTACTAAACAGCACTAAATAAACAATAAATCTATACTGCCACAATAAGAAAATAGCACCAGCTTTATCATTACGTGCCTTACAAAATTTAAACTTTTTAAATTGCACGTTACTTTTGTTAACGTGCAATTGCTCTCATTCTACAGTCAAAAGTGAAGACCAGCTGTGACTAGCTTTAATTGCTTTGAACCCCCAGACCCCTTTGAAGCAGCCTTCCTGTTTGCAGACGGTCGGTCAACAACACTGACAGATGTAAGCAGGATCTGTGACAGACAGTGTTTTCCCTAATTCTAACCCAACCCTCTATGAACACTGGGACAAATGTCCAAAATTAAAGGGTGAAAAAGGACATTTATATCTCACAATGTAGGACAATTATAGCAAGTCAAATGGATGATGGTGCTGAGTGAATCTTTGTTTAGTCCTGTCAGTGACTTGGTGCAGGGTCAAAAACTTCATACCACATTTCCAAGGGTACCATTTGAGATCCATACTCACTGTCTGTCTCTGCTCTGTGATCCGTCTCCTTCCCACAAGCCCTCTGCTCCAGCTGGCCCTGACTGATGACATCAACACAGGGAGTCTGGGGATGGGGAGAGGATGGGGATCTTCTCCTGGCTGCTGGCCTCGAGTCATCCCGTTCCCATGGAAACGCAGCCGAGGGAGTTGAGAAGGTTTCCGATTGGTTGGCTGAGTGGCGGTGGGGGGTGCTCTTGTGTTGTGGTCGTGATAATGGGACCGGGGGCACTTCTGAGAACTGGAGTCTTTGCTGAAGGAGGAGAGAATGATTAGATAACGAGACAAGGAGGGGCGTGAACAGTATGTCAAATTAAACAGAACATTTTGAGGTTCAGTTTTGAGGGAACAGGACGCCAGAGCTCAAGCTCCACGCCCCTACATTAAGACCCTTTTACAAAAGAATGACTCATTGCTGCTGAAACATACTTCATGAGATATAATTTAACTCTCTAAGCACCAAAACAATTCTATTATTGTTTCAAACACTTTGTACACATTTTGAAAGGAGTATAAAAGCTGAGAAAAAACTCAGGGATCAGAAAAATAGAATGACGCACTTACTTTCTTTTTGTTTCTTTTACATTTTTGACGTGTTTACAAATGCACCAGGACAGAGTCTAGTTGTGCACAGGTAGAAAACGTGTCTCCTGATAAGTCTGATGATATCATTTGATTTTGTTAAAGTTTGTAATATACTTTTAAAAGGCTTTAAACCAGCAGTTATCAAATGCTTGCTATGAGTGTTTGATATGCAGCCAAAGCCTGATTCAGTGTATTCAAAAGCAATCAATGAGTCACACTGTTGCAACGGGTGTCTTTTGCTGACTAATTACAGTGAATCCAGGAGCTGCAGTTTATTTCAAGTTGAAACAAAATACACGGTTCTGCTACCTGAACAATCACTAGTGCAACACTACGTGGCTGAAAACTTGAGTAACATTGACTCAGAACAGAATCTGGTTGCTGCCGGAAGTTACTGAACTGTTTCTTATAATAAAAGTATACTTTTGTGACCTTCCAAGATAGATTTCTTAAGGAAGTACCGATGTGTTCTAGGGGCTAAGTGCCACACACAGTATGGGGAAGTAAGACAGCATCATGATGTGAACTATTTTAAGCCTGATTTTTTTGTCCTTTCATGGAAACTGTTGAAATGAGAAACAATTTTAATAACATTAACCCTATGATTGGTACTGACAGAACCATGCTGTTACAGAAGGATCTGTGACTGGATCACTGATTTTTATTAATAAGTTACTTAGCCAAACAAAGGAGGACCGTAATAATAATAATAATAAAGTTTATTTATAAAGCACTTATCAAAACAGACATTACAAAGTGCTTTACATCATAAAAACCCACAATAAAGAGAACAAAGCATGGGGGGGGGGGGGGGGGGGGGGGGGTATATGGGCTGGCAAGACAATTTAAGAGGAACAGCTGAAATAAGAGTAAAAGAGAAACTACTAGAAGCAATTAAAACAATGAGTGAATTAAAATCAGTAAAACAAATAAAACAATGAGTGAATTAAAAAAAACATGAATAAAAGTAGATTCAAAATAAATGTAACATCGTGGATAAAACAATATCACAGGAAAGCCTTTCGATATAAAAATGTTTTCAGCAGTGAAAGAGAAAAAAAAATAAAAGAAAGGAAGTTCAACTACAGAACTGCTGCTTTAAGCTCATACCCACACTAATCCTTAACTAGCCTCTGTACGGTTCAGCATAACAACATTCCTGTACTTACTCGGATGTGAGGTGCACGGCTCTGTCCTTCATCTCTTTGCCCGGTCGTCTCCTCCTTTCTGCTACCTGCAGGACAAAAACACCGCATTTGTACAGGACTTGTTAAATAAAACCAAAGCAGATCAGAACCAGCAGTTAAGAGCCCAAGTGGTTTAATGACAAGAGGGGAAAGAAAAGTACAACATCCCCCCAGAGAGTAAAGGGATGGGAAAGGCCAGGAACTGAAGGAGTTTATTTATAACCTTTCTACTCATCTGGGGGCTTTGGTTTTTCCATTCAATTTTCCAAACTATACAGTGCTAAATGAAAAGATAAAAGAGAATAAACACAGGAAAGTCATAGAGTTACTGGACTGTACCATTATGTTCCCAGGGAGAAGTTGTGTTCCAGCAGGGTGTAGAGAACAAAGTGTTGTCTGCTGACCTGCTACTATTCTGCAGCTTCTCCAGCTCTGCCTCCAGCCTGTCAGAGAGTCAGAGGGAGGAAGAGAAACAGAGAGTTCAATGAAGGCAAGAAAATATGGAAAGCTCAGGCAGAGGCAACTACGTCTAAAAGAAGAGATAAGGGCTTTGTCCTCTAATGTGACATCGTCTAGTCTCTTAAAAAAGCAGTAATGATAACAGGTTTTGGCCATTCAAAAGTTAAAAGTAGACAGGGTACCAGGAAAATCATTAGAAGTACATTGTTTCAGCAGAGGGCCCTGGAAAGGGTCAATGCTACATCTCCCTGTGCAAGCCTTACATTGATACAGTTTAAGGTTTTACACAGGACTCACCTCTCTAAAGTTAAGCTCAACAAATTGTTTAACACAAGCGAACTGTGCAGATGCTCTATTTCACCTGCCAATCACACACACACGTTTTTCTCCTGTCTGAAACTAAGATCATTCTGGTCCTCTTTTTACGATAAATTATAAAAGTGTTTTGTAAACCTGTACCTTCCAGCCCTTTAATCTCAATATTTGGTGACCCTGAGGACTTAACTCGCTTTTCTGTTGGGGAAAGAAATATCATTGCTTTTGCCTCTCTTGTGGCCCACAGCGGCATTCTACTACAATGGAAGGATCATAAACCGCCATCTGAAAATTCCTGGCTACAAGACTTAATGTCCTTCCTCTATTTAGAGAAAATTAAGTATAGTTCTAGAGGTTGTTCAGATAATTTTATAAAAAACCTGGGGTCCTTTTCTATCATTTGTAAATTCTATTCCCTCTCTTGAGTACTAATGTAATATATGTTTCATAGGCCAAGTTGTAAAAATTAATTTCAAGATTTCTTTTGTAAGAAATAATTTTCATTTCATTTTATTTCATTAATTCATTCATTCATTTCATTTATTTATTATTTTCTTTTATTTCATTTTTTTAACTTAATTGTATTTATTTATTTAATTGTATTTATTTATTTGATTTTATTTACATATTTAATTTGTATTATTATTATTATTTATTTCATTTTTTTATGTATCAGATCTTTTTTCTGATTCATGAGTCCTTCCTGCTTTCGTATTTTTAAGATAACATTTCAAAACACATTTGATTGGACTCCAGTGGTTGTCATTGTATGATGTGTTCTTGTTTATCTGTAAAAATATAAAAATATTGCACTTTTTGATTGATGTATACTGCAAAAAAACCTACTAAAAATATATTTTAAAAAGTACATTGTTCCATTTTTAGTAGTGTTAACAAAAGGTGCCTCAGTTTAAAAAAAGCTAGCACCTTTAAATAGTCTGATGAGTAATCTGCTGCTAATAAAGAATGTTCTTCTGATCTGTTATATCAGTTTTTAATGGTTTGACTGAATCTAATCAATCCAGAAATGTGATGACTGCTGTGTGTCAAATGTGGCACAACATTAATTAACAATTCCTTTGATTGTTGATGTTGCTGATAGCTCTTTAGGAATCAGCTCTTTTTTCAGAGCCTTTTGACAAAATCATCCATCAGGTGTTTGTTTTTTTGATACTACATTTTACTTTACGAGTAAGTCTAATTTTCATGAAAGCTTGGTTATTCGCATAGTACACAACAGGAAATGTGGGGAGTAGAGAGAGAGGGGGGGTATGCAGCAAATGGTCACGGCCAGGAGTTTAACCGTCGACCTCTGTGACCCTCTGTATGTGGGCCACTTAGACTGCTAGGCCACCAGCACCCCCACACAAGACATACATGAAATGGAGTAGCCTACCTTTTAATTTCCTGGGTGAGTTTGTTGTTGAGGGTGCGAGCAGCATCCAGCTGGCCTTCAAATGAGCATACTTGGGCCTGCTTTGTCTGAAGCTCCTGGTTCAGACGCTCCCTTGCGGTCACCGCTGCCTTGGCCTCATCTCGAACACTCTGGAGCTCTCTGTGCACATACTGGAGCTCTCCACGCACCTCCTCATGCTGTGCAGGGAGAGGAGGAGATGAAAGAGGACATAATTCAGCATTGACACAACAGAGATTACAAAATCTGTCAGACTGTCTATGCATGTTTTGCAGATTCATAGATGTTATAGCCTTAAACTAACATGGCTGCTTTTACCTTTGCAGTCTGTTTTTCTAGGCTTGTATTGATGTTGTCCAGCTGTCGCTGTTTCTGCTTGTTCTCTCTGGACAGTCGATCCTGATGGACCTGCAGCTCCTTCACTTTTTGCAGAACTCGCCCAGACAGCCCCACTGTCCAGTCGTCCTCAGCCCAGCTCATTTCTATCAGCCAAGCAACATCAGAAAAATCAAATCAGCACAGTATCCCAAAAAAAAGTTTCATTCTGCATATTTTCTTCCTGTATTTCCCGGCACACTGGAGAAATCACAAGGCAACTTATGAGTAAAAGAGGCGACTGATTATTTCTCTCATCAGTGAGAAAAAGTGCAAGCTGACCTGTGCTATTCCTGCTCAACAGATCCTCAAACAGTTCTCGGAGCCATTGGAGTCAGTGGCTGCAGTGAAGAAACCAGCTACACACAGTCTGAAAACAAAGAGGGATAACAGGCCTGTTAAGTAAGGTGAAGGTATCTCTACATCAATTTATGTTGTGACAGAGGACCGACGCCACGTATCTAAACATGTTTCAATCATCTGTGCCTCCAGCTGTGTGTCCTGTCTTGAATATGTTATGTTGCTAAGGCTTTCATCCCGTAGGGAGACACTGGTTGTCACCACTGGGCAGCTGTGACTCAGTGTTTTCCAACAGAGACCGCCTGCTTCTCTCCAAGAGGAACTTAAGCTGAAAATAAATCCCTTCTCTCAGTCACACTCCTGTAACTACTGAGTTTCTTACTCAGATAAAAACTCAACATATTTGTTCAAATATGCAGAAATGACTAGAAGTCAAATCTAAAACAGTGCACAAAACATTCACTTGCATCTTGTATGTGTGCATTAAGACCAACTGATACAGGCATACAAAACGGAAATGAAAGTGAGAGTGCTGGAATGAAGAAAAGCCTGACTGAAGTTAACCTGAGGAGGTTAACTCTGAACTCGGTTTTGACACGCTGTGTAGCCTCAAGGCTTCAGCTCTGTAACTCCAGTCTGAGAGTTTCTGTCACACCTCCCTGGTTGTGTCGCTGTGTTTACTTTTTCCAGAGAACAAGACAAGCACACATTCTTCACTGAGATAACAGATGTAAACTTTGCAGTCACTACTATTTAGGAGTGACATTTGACACAGTATCAGAGCTCCCTCCACAGACTCCAACTAGTTCAAAATGCAGCCGCTCGGGTTTTAACAGGCACATCAAAATATCAACACATCACTCCTGTCCTCACCAGCTTACATCGGCTGCCAGTTTTTTATCGTGTCGATTTTAAGATTTCATTGATTACTTTTAAAATTTTAAATGGACAGGCCCCAAACTATTTAATCGACCTTTTAACCCGCTATGTGCCTGGGCGGCCCCTCAGGTCTGTGGATGCATTTCTGCTGGTTGTGCCAAGATCCCGCCTTAAAACAAAAGGTGACCGTGCCTTTTCAATCAGAGCTCCAAGTTTGTGGAACTCCCTGCCACTGATGATTAGACAGTCCACAACCTGAACTGCTTTTAAATCCTCACTAAAAACATTTTTATATAAGAAGGCATTTCTCCACCCCTAATTCATGAATTTCCTCTGCATTCAGATGTCTTGTTGTACTTCTGTCCTTTTTCTCCCCCCTGTTTGCACAGTTTTTTATGCTTTGTAAGTCTCAGCTTTTTTGTTGTGAAGCACTTTGTAACCTTGTTAAGAAAAGTGCTATATAAATAAAGTTTATTATTTTTATCATTATTATTTATTATTACTCTAGTTGCTATAAAGCAGCAAGCTGCATTTCATTAAGCATTGCAGAAACATTTTTCATCATATACAAATCAATCATCTATCAATAAAACTTCAGAGAACAGAGGGAAAAACAATATCTGTCAAAATGTCAAAGAATTATCTGAAATATGGGAGTGCTTGTATTTTGTCAGAAGATAAATCCAAAACACATTTAATGTACAATTATTTAACAAAGAGACAAGCTGCACTTGTATTCAAGAAGCTGGAAACCAAAGAATGAGGCACTTCTCTAGAATAGTTTCTTGGTTACCAAAATCCTAAAACCAAATACCTCTTCTCCCAACCTGACTGTATATATTTGACATTTGTTTTAGATTATTCTATATTTTTATTGTCTTTTATACATATTTTCTACCTGTTTTTGTTTTATTTGTATTTATCTCATGCACCTTCAGGGGCAGAACTTCTAATTTCATTGTACACCTGGCAATGACAAATAAATGCTATTCTATATTGTATTCTATTCTATGGTTGTGAATGACATGGACTCACTGACATGACTACATTTAATTCAGTGTTTTCAGAGACTCAGCAGTCTGATGCTACTTTGTTACATTTTCCCTTGATTCCAGTCAGGGACCTTCTAAGGCTGCAATGTTTTGTTGAATGTCACCTTGCTGACCTTCTCCTAATCTTTATGTATGGTACATTTGAAATTAGGCAAAAACCTTTTTAAAAAAGAATGGAGAGCATATCTGACAAATACAGTCCAAACTAGCTTTGTAATACATTGAAATGTTTTGCCAAGAAGCAGGATACACAGAGGGTCTGACTTAATCTTCAACCAAAATAACATCATAAAAGACAACAGTTGTACCAACAACAAAGCATTAAAACATAGAATCATAATTTTACCAGATGTGACTAATCTGCCCTCAAAAATGTATTTTTGGGTGAAATTAGCTTTTATAACAGGATGATGGATAGTGCTGAGGCATTGGAAATCAAAACAGAAGATCCATTCTAGTGAATGGAGAGATTAACTGGCCAGGATAGCTTCTTTTGAACAGCTACAGAATCAATAATAACACTTAAGTATTCAGATAAATATGAGGTCCTTATCTGGAAATGATTGGAGAAGGTGAAGATGGTATCCGATGTGCAATTAATCTGCCCTCTATTTCTGATGAACGTCATGTATCATCATGAAATGTTATATTGTGACATTAAATACTATATATGTTAACCTCTAAACATCACTGAGAGAATTAGGAATGCTCTTTTATTATTATTTTATGTATTTATTAATTTTATTATTATTATTATTATTATTACATGTAAAAAAAATCTCTTTGTTGGTTTTGTATAACTTATATATAATTTATCAACTTGTAGTGAACAAAGAAATACTGGAAAATGCAATAAAAAGTTGAATGACAAAAAACATAGAATAACATATCCATTGTAGTTAAGATTACTATCTACTTGACACTGTTGATATCTTAATGAACAAAAACATCTTTCTGATAACATGTTTTAGGGTTATTTCTATTTTCTATATATTGATACACCAGCTCTTGTAAAATGATAACTAGAGTCCCTCGTCTCGAACAAGACAACAGAGAGATGCTCATCGTCCCTCTTTCATCAGAGTTCGTGAAGTATCTCACAGCAGCCTGGTTTGGCTGATGAAGGAAGGGGCAGACCATAGACTGTATAAGGAGCAGACATTAGTGGGACCCCGGCTGGCCTGTGCTGTAACAATGTGTGGTCACGAGGTCGGAGCAGAACAACAGATAACTATCGAAGAACAAACCTCTGTATTTTGTAGTACCGTGAACACCTACTGTCAGTTAATCCAGATTGAATTGTATCAGTTGAGACTTTCTTTTGGCTGTTAGTGTCTGTTCCCATCAGCGACCAACGACTGACAACTCTCCTAGCAGTGATGCTACAAGCTAACCCCACTCTCTACTCACCATTCACTTTAGAGTTACAAAGAGCGCGAGCCTCCTCCAGAGAGGCTCACACAGCTGTTTGACAGGACCGACAGTCTCCGGTCCTCCGCTTCTCTTCACCGGGTTGAAGGTCGTCTTCAACGGAACCGAAGGTACCGACTGACACCAGCTGACAGTCCCAATCTATGGTCCGAATACAGAGACAATACGCCGCGCGTCTCGTGCAGCTGTCAGGCAAACAAGCAGAGTCGTTGTGGCACGAGGCGGAGCAGTGGTGGATGACGTCACGTAGCGGGGGAATGTTTGGGAAAAGTCCTCGCGGCGGTGTGAGCCTCTGATGACCTCTAGCGACAAAATACATCATTACAAACACACAAACACTGCTGACAGTCAAATGTAGACCAGTAATGGGACCAGGTGTATTTTGTAATGTTTAATTAGGGCTCGAGCACCGGCAAGGTCAGCGAAGGCCCTCTTGTAACCCTAAGGATTATTACTATTCTCTATTTCTTCTGCCTCTTGTACCCCAAATTTGCTCCCCTCAACGTGGTCCAAAACTCACGAAACTTTGCCCAAAATTCAGCCTCAAGAGAAATTCTCATATTCTGTTGTTCGTTTCTCAAAATTCGCTCTACAGCGTCCCCTACACCCATGAAAATCAGATCCGTCACTGGGAAAGACCTACATGCATGACATTTTTTTGCATATCTATCATGTCAAGACTAAAAAAAAGTCTATTATTGTCATGGTCTTAACCCAACAGGAAGTGCACAAATTTAAGGTGAAGGCCCGATTTTGGTGATTTGCGGGTACGTATGTAGGGGAACCGTCAAACTATCACAACTCTTTCTATCATGATCTGTGATGAAATGGTTTGGTTGCCTCATTGTAGATGTTCCTTATTTTTTTTTTTTTAAATCCTTATTTACTGTTGTGCATTGCCCTTACACTGCTTGGCAGTACCTGCACCCAAATGGACTCGAGGCACTTTGTTACTCGTACTGATCTTGTTTCCTCTTATCTAGATCTTTGGTTGTGTTGTTCTTGCTAAATGACATTATAACATTGTAACGTTGTAACATGAACAATCCTTCAGAACGCAATTAAAGTCACAGCACCACCTACTGGTGACAGACAGTACTGCAATGTAAACTATGCTGATAACTGCACAAGTATCCTCACAGTTTCAACCTATAGGCCTCTGAAGTGCAGCACAGCATTGCCTGCTGCACATCAGGCGGTGTCGCACATCAAATGGTGGCACACATCAGGCGGTGCTTGTACGAAGGCCCGCACATATCTGCTTGCGGTTTTAATTAAAGGTGCAGTTGGTAGGAATGGGGTAAAAAACTATTCTTTTTTTTCTGCTGGGTTTGGAAAAAATGTCAGAATACCCATCGGTACTCATCAGCAATTGAAGTAATTTTCAGATTATGGCCAAATCTCTGTGTTTTTCAATGCCTCTGTATCAAGCAATGTTATTATTCCCCTATGTTCCCGTTATCACGAACCAATCAGAGCTACTCTTGGACCCTTTGTCCCAGTTGGTCGAGTGGCAGCCCCTACTAGGTTGTCCTGATTGGCTGGGAAGCCGGCACTACTTCCTCATAGAACAAGCACAAGAAGTCGGGGAAATCTGGTGAGGTAGTGTTGACATTCGAAATCTCTCTCCAAACTGATGTTTATATCAGGACTACCAACCATAGACTGTTTAAAGTATGGACGTAGTATCCGTGACGTCACTCATCTGTTTCTGAAGCAATGTTTTGAGGCCAATCGGCGGTTGCAGCCATGTTGCTTCTGTCGAGCGATTGTGACGTAAAGAGGCGGACTTTGAGCCTCCTAGCCAACAGCTACAGTGTTCCCGCCTGTCAATCAAGTCAGCTGTGCCTCTCATTGGAAAACTTGTATAATTAACCAGAGTAGGGAGGTTTAGGTAGTATAACAAAGTAGCCTAAGTTTTTATAAGAAGAAAAAACTATTGCCAATTTCAGCTATCATGTCACAGAATGACCAAGTTGTTACAGCAACAACAAACCCTTTACTTAAAGCTGCTGTTGATAGAAATGGTTTAAAAAACGTTGTTTTTTTCTGCTGGGTTTGGAGAAAAGGTCATAATGCCTATCGGTACTCATTGGTAAGTGAAGTAATTTGAGACTATTGCGAAATCTCACCTTTTGCCAGTGCCTTTGTATCAAGCAATGTTATTATTCCCCTCGTTCCCGTTATGATGAACCAATCATAGCTAATCTCCAATCCTCTGTCCTGATTGGTTAAGGGGCGGCCCCTACTACGTCCTGTGATGGCAATTTCTTGTTCAGGCTATGATGTCAGCGTGATAGATGAAATAAACTCATGGAGAGACAAATGATTGTCTTTTGTCAAGTTTTATTATCAGTACTTTTTGCAAAGAGGGAGAAAACAAGTGAACTTCACTCAGTGGAAGTCAGATGTCTTCTGCCCCCAGAAATGTGAGTTCAAACAGTATATAGAAAAGATTCAAAATAGGTGTGGTACATTGACAGGAAGCTTCTTCCAAAAAAGGTAACATCCTTTGGTCTAACAAAGATCATTTATGGGTAGAATACAGAATCTGTATCAAACAAAAGCCTTCTGTGTACGACCTTGGAGAACTGCACGTGCAACAGTTCCTATCAGTTTCTTACAGAAGCACAGAGAAACAGAAAGCAACAGTTTATTAATTTACCACCATAATACGTCATCACAAAAGAAGGAGTTATGGGAATACAGGAGATCTTACTTCTTATCAAGCTAAAAGCCTTCTGTGTAGACCTTGGAGAACTGTATCTGCAACAGTTTCTATCAGTCTTACAGAAGCACAGAGGAACACAAGGCACAACAGTTTATACAATAATTTTCCACCACAGTCCTCCGATTGGTTATGAGTCTGGCACTATCATGACTGCACACGCCGATCTGTGTTTGGGGGCTAAGAGGAAATCTGGTTGGGAGGGATAGTGTTGACATTTGAAGTCCCTCTCTCTCAACAGATGTTTACTCTGTGACTACCAACAGCACCTTTAACACATCAATATTCTTTTGAACTATTCAACCCTCTTTAGGCTGTCGATGCTGTAGTTTCTGCTGTATTGTTTGTTGTAAATTGGAGAACCTCAACAGAGCGCTTTATTTATTTATCCTAATGAATGTAGTGTGGGTACTGTTGCCTGGACTTCAAATTACCTCCTTATAACTACTAGCTTGGGCCATGTCAGGATTCTCATCGTCTTTGACCATTCTGCAACCTCCAATGCTGTAACCCTCACATCACCCTCCAGTGCCTCTCTGATTACTTTGGCCTCAATGGGACTGCTCTCTTCTAGTTCTATCTTTTTGTCCCCATCAGTCTCCAGTCATCTACCTCAAGGCTCAATACTTAGATCCCTATCTACCCCTATTTATTTTCATGCTCCTGCTCAGGCCTAAGTTTACAATGCTATGCAAAAAATATGCGCTCAGCACCATATCACCCATACCTTCATTCGCCTTTTGGGGCCTTATACCACAGTTCTGGGCCGTACACTAGGGGCATTCTTTATCGGCCAATCTATGCATATGTATCCATTCATTCTACTATCTTCGTTGGCCTTTTCAACATTTTTACAGTATAATTTTAGTAATACTATTTTTTTACTCAAACTATTCAGTTCAATAAAGTTCACTGAGCACAGTAACACACCCATTCCTGTCTAGTTACAGTAGTACCAGCATCCACTGTAGCCACCTGTAATTAGATTATAACAGTCATTACAACCACTCATTTCAGCAGGCTCTGGATTTGTATATAATCTGGGATTTGTTGTCTCAGTGCTGAGTGCTGTGGAAACCCAGAAACTTCCCTGCTATTGGGACAAACAGAGAGTGTATAAGTGTGGGAGAGAGCGATTATAGTTATGTAATCTAAATGTAATGTTTGCCATGACAGTCTGTAATAACTGATGTCCCTGCAGGATTAGAGTCTGCAAACTGGGAGACCATTTTCAGACAAACACTACGTTATTTTTAAAAATACCCGGTATTAAAAATCCAGTAGGTGTTCTGGACAAAATGTCATATTTACATAGGGACATCACGGTCAGACGCTGTGGAAGTGGCTTTAAGAGAGATAGTGCCGAGCCTGATTGTGACACTGAGCTTAAACAACTTTTACAGATTTACCTGTGGCATCAAAACAAATAAAACAGGAACAAACGTTCAGGATAAATATGATTTGTAGCTTCATTAGCCATCTACACACGATACCGTTATGTAAACACCTTACCTGAACTCTGTAACAAACACACTCCTGCACAGGTGTGGGGTAAGCCCTCCTCGTCACTTGCTCTTTATTAATACAGGATTACATTTATTCTCAATCCCAAACTCACACACACACACACACACACACTCCGCTCTTCACAAAGGTACAGTGCTTGTCTGCCAGGGACCGTCACAGGTAGCAGGCAGTCAGGTAGCTGGAGTTGGAGGAGTTTTGTCCTTCATGGAGGCCTGCTGTTCATCTGGCTGCTAACAGAGGCTTCACTCAGTAACAGGTGGATTTCTGTCAAAAAGAAGCTCTGAGATCACAGTTTCTTAAAGGTAAGACAGCCATCAAGCCTTGATGAGAGCATTCAGCACCATAAATAATGCTAGTCCTGCTATGAGAAGCTGGTTCGTACTAGTCATGAGATTGGGGTTTAATTTGTGTCCTATATGAGTCATATTTCACTCTGAAAGCCTTCACTGCAGTAGTTTAGAAGTTTTGCTCTGAGTATGGAAGCTCAAATTCTCTTACATTTTTAAGGTAAAAATGATTAAATCCTTAAATTAATATGATAAAATAAATCATCCTCAAATGGCAGAAGGTGTTCTCGTAGTGGTCAAATTGTCCTTACGATTTGTACAATATTTTGAAGACTAAACCTCTATCGTTGAGTGAGATTTTATAAATGCCACAGCCTCTCATACAGAAAATGTGTTTCATTTTCTTCTCTGAAGTATGACGTTACTCTCTAAACTAATGTCCGTCTTTTCCAGATGTTTCCTTGGTCTGCTGTCTTCTCTCTTGAGCCCAAAGTCCCGGGTCAGCGCAGCAGTGAAGAATTAGTTACCAATACTCTAATGTTGGAGTTGGGGGCCATGGTGAAACGCACTGAACGCATCCGTCTGGAGAGGGCCACTGAGGGCAGGCGTCGCCGTCGCAGCTCCTCCTCCACAGCGGATTACAGCTGGCTGGCTAACACCCCAACCCAACAGCCCTATCAGCTGACACCCAATGACCTGCTAGAACTGCAGGACCTCTGTTCCAAGATCCCTCCTGCACAGTGTGGCCCTGTGATTGTCAGGTGAGAGAGACTGCAGGTCAGACAAGGAGACGTGTGAAGGAGGCAGGGAGAGGTTTAACTATACAGTTGAAGCGTGAACCAGGAGCACAGATAGTGAATAAGAAACAGAACAGAGACCTGAAAGTTTCAATGAAATTATTACCAAGCTCCTATTACCAAATGATTTGGTCCAAATTCTTTCTTTATTAGACAACATATAATTTAACTTTAATTCGATCAGCACACACTGTATTTTTTTCTAACGAAGATATTGAGATTAGGAGTCTTCCAATGAGAGGCACAGCTGACTTGATTGACAGGCGGGAACACTGTAGCTGTTGGCTAGGAGGCTCAAAGCCTGCCTCTTTACGTCACAATCGCTTGACAGCAGCAATATGGCTGCCGCCGACGATTGGCCCCAAAACATTGCTTCAGAAACAGATGGGTGATGTCACGGATCCTACATCCATCTTAATACAGTCTATGGTTCTGACACTTTTGGGTAATTAATTATACCCCGGGTCAAGTTGACCCGGGAACAATATTGCTGTCCCTAAGAAACAAACATAACAGGAGGGTTAAAAGCAACCCAACAGAGTGGCAACATACATATCGTCTAAGTTTAATTCTGCAAGAACTTGAATAGAAGAAGCTGTAAAAAAGGAAATGTGCAACATTGAAGTGTTGTAAAGCTAGCAGCCTGTTGCTGCAGAGTCCAACTAGTTCATTTTAACATAAGTCCTGCCTCTGTCAAGGGAAATAAACAATCATACTATATAATTTTGGGGTGGTACCAGGCATTGCCAATTAAATATCAAGGTGTGGGAATTCGAACCCTGGAAACTTTACTTTTACATTTACACAGGTCTAGATTTGGAATTATTGTAACAGTAGACACAATGTTGATGACAGATGAAAAGTTTCAGGTAAAAATACCTGTTTATGTCAGTTCTCTTTTCCTCAGTCTTCTTTGAGAGTAAACTGGTTACCTATTGTGTTTGGATTGTTGGTCAGCCAAACACAACAAGAATAAACTTTTGCTTCCTAAAGATCCTTCGCAGAGCAGCAGTGCTAATTATAAGTTGTACTAGTTTCCAGTGTGCTCTTTGTAGCTATTCTACCTGGGGCACAGTTAATCAGTAATTGCTTTCACTGCAGGTTCAGGAGATTGGTGTCGCAGATGGAATCTGAGGTCCACGAGGTGCCTCGGCTGTTTCGTTCAGTTTTACGTGAGTGTGTGGATGAGGTGAACGGAAACGATGACCTGCAGATGCAGGACGACATTTATGAAAAGCAGCAACGCAGCAAGAGCCTTTCTTTCATTACTTTCCGCACCAAGTTCCGCACAGGGCAGTTCTTCAAGGGCAGCGGTATTCAAGGCTCCAGGGGGAACCTGCAGCAGGAGGTGGATTGGATAGATGATGAGGAGGATGGAGAAGGGGAAGAGGAAGCCATCAAGGCCAGGGCAAGGAGGGGACGGAGTAAGAGTATGCCAGAGATCAGTCCTGTGGAGCAGAGTGCCCAGGGGTGAGAGACACAAGGGCAAAGGAGTGAGGGGGACAACACAGAGGGGATAGAATAAGGATGGAGTGAGTGGAAGGAGGGCAGGTAGTAAAACATCAATCAAAATGGGAAAGAACAACATTTTAAAAATAATTATTTGGATATTCTCTTTTTATGGTGAGAAGAAAACTCTAGAGAGCTGGCTTGGAGTGATTTCTTGACTCTCTAGAAACCCATTATATAGTTTATGAACCGAGTCGTTAGTCAGCCATGCTAGCACCATTGTTTTGGTTTAAGATGCATTGAAACCCATTCGATGTGCTGATGAGTTATCAGACAAGTCATAAAAATAGAAGCTCTTGGAGGCATGAATATCTGAACACTTGATGATTCCATCTAGTAGGTTTTCAAACCTTTTGTTCTGAAGGAAAGTGGTGGACCACCAAACCAACCAACCAGCTTCACTCTCCATTCAGCTGGTCTGCTTGCTAAAATACTCTACAAGGACTTTCTGTAGAACAGTTCCTGATGACATCTTATAAATTGTCCCTTTAAAAGGCACGTTGTATGACAGACGAGACAACTGTGCTTTGCATAAGATGGGGAGGTTAAGCTAAATCTGTGTATATAAAAGCTTAGACTTCAGATCATATAGCTTTAATCTACCCAATAAGTAAATCACATGAACTCCTATTTTCTACAGGGAAAATGATGAGCAGAGAGGAACATGTAAAATCTTCCATTTGTTGGCACAAAGTTGTCTTTGTTTTGATTGTATTAGTATTAAGTTGTGGTTGTGAACCAGCTGAGATGTAATGTATGCTTGTATTGTGGCCAACTGATGTCTGTTAAGTGTATATTTCTCAAGCATAATGTCCGGTGAAGCTTTTCTACAAAAATTGATCTTTATCAGTTAATTTGGCTTAAATCTGAAATAAATGAATATCATCTTTGTACTGTGTCTGTCCACTTCATCACAGCATCAGCTTAGCACTTCACTGTTGACTAGACTTAGCCCTCAGCCAAGCACGGCTAATTATATCACTGCCGACTAATCCTCTTATCCCAGACAATCTCAACCTTGAATTCCAGTAGCCCATCGATATTTTATTAATATGCACTTTCTTATCAATACATCATTTTCACTATTTGCACTTTATACAATTAAGTCAAGGCATTTGGCTAAAAAAAAAAAACAGATGCAGGAAAAGATAGGAAAAGAAGTATTTCTCCTTAAAAAACTGTAGTCATTTAAATAACATCCAGTAAATTGGACAGAAGAAGATGTGGTTAATAACTACAACAGTGACAAACAACCAGACACTTCCAGGGAATCTGGCTGACTGAGTCACTCAACCAGCCCAACCCCTTCATCAGCTCTGATGTCAAACCTGGAGCCTGTTCAGATACTTGACTCATAAGTTGTGGCCAAACTAAGTTATATTTTAACCGTTCAACCCAACAGTTTCATTTACAATAGTGTGGTTAAGTAGGTTATCATCGACCTCTCTTACAGATAAAGCCTGGATTATTTCAGCAAACCTCCCTTCAGCTGGCTGCTGCAGCCTTTTGGTAATGCTGGACCCAAACCAGTGTTTATTCATTGAGTCATCGTTTGATAAAAGTACCCATTTGGCAAAAAAAAAACTTTGAAAGCAGAACAGAACATGTCTGAATAAAAAATATTTCACATCATTACTAAATGGTGTTACAGGAGAACTGTTGAAACAGGTGACAGTCATGCTCTTCAGTTAAAAGCAAGAAAACAAAGGAGAAAAATTACCTCATAATAAACTCCAGGTCTGTCGTTTGGCTTTGAAATAATATTTATAATAATGAATGACCTGTGGTAAAGGGGGTGAACAAGAAAAAATAAACCAAAA
Organism: Notolabrus celidotus; assembly: GCF_009762535.1. Taxonomy (NCBI): domain Eukaryota; kingdom Metazoa; phylum Chordata; class Actinopteri; order Labriformes; family Labridae; genus Notolabrus; species Notolabrus celidotus. The sequence continues at coordinate 22,011,194 of NC_048279.1, forward strand.
CTAAAAAGACAGTTTGCAGAATCAAACCATAAAATTAGCCATTTTGATTAAATGTTTATGAATATTAGGTCAAGGTACAATACAGAGCAGTTTTTTTGCTCTCTATACAAAGTGGGGACTTAAGATAATTTATTCTTTCATTGAACAGAGTTCGACATCTTCATTCTTCTCTGAATAGTCGAGTTAATATTTAGAGTCTGTGGCTCAGGACCAACCCAAGAGTCTGTATTAATCAGAAAGTCTCCCAAGCCTTAATCAAACCATCACGTTGTCAGAGAAGCCTCCTTCAAATATTTTCACACATGTTGGCTGGACATGTCTTCGTAATCCAGTTTCAGCATAAATTCCCTTTGCTGTGTGCTTTTTCCCTCCACTCAGCTGCTCCTCTTTACGTTAAGCGAAGAAAACCACAAAGACAATGAAGAAGACGACCAGGACGAGAAATATCTTGATCATCAACCAACGATTGGATGAGACTGACTGGAAGTATTTGAGGATCTCAGTGTGGGCAGCCTCTACGTTCAGCTGGGTGTCCTCGACGTTGGCATCAATCCTGTGAGAATAAGAAGCATGAGGATCACTGACATGATGTAAAATGGGTGATAATGCTACCTAAAGTCAATTTTCTCTTGAGTTATCTTAATTTCTGAAAGTAATAAAGAGGATTAATACCACTCACATGAATGTACTTGGATATATGGTATATGGTATGAAGCTGAAGCCAGTTAGCTTAGCATAAAGCTGGAAACTTCAAGAAGCAACTAGGCTGTATGCACCAGAAGCTAACAAAACTTGCCAGCTAGCATCCCTAAAGCTGACTGTTCAGCACAGTACACATAGTGTGTTTAATCTGTACAACGCACAGAGGATAAAAGGTAAGACGTTTGAGGTTTTAAGGGGTTTTGTCAGAGCTACTACTTTCTAGAGTCAGGGGCCCAATCTCAATGTCCTCCCTAAACTCTGAGCCCTTCTTGACTTAATTGACGTCAGCTGGAAAGTGCTTGAGGGCAGGAGGCTGTAAGAGCTCAAAGCAGATGAACTGGAATGGGACAGCACTTTGAGACTTTGCATGTGACTTGCATGACGTCATGAAGCTCACCTTAGCTCACAATTTTTACTTTCCTCAAATTCAAGGCGCTTAAGGGATGACTGACTGCCATGTGATCCAGGCTCTTACGATACAGACTGCTTAACCACACAATTTATAATGTATGAATAGGCTATATAATGATTTTAAATAAATTATACTGTATACCCATCTGTGTGAAGATAAATAGATTAAGGCTGTTTTCTATATTTATACTCACAGGCAAACTTTTTTATCTGTAAATTTCATTGAAACTTTCATGCTTCTTTTTTACTGTAGTGCTTTTTTAAATTTAATGTTACAGCAATTGTTTACCTTTCCATGCTCGCGGGCTTCCCCTGGGAATCCCGTGTTTCACATCACAATGCTAGGAGCTCTGGGTAATTCCCTTACGCTAAGTATGCAAAAATGCCCACTTACAGAAAGGGGGCATAAAGGGCTCAAAAAGTCTGAGAGATCCCTCACAAGCTTTATGATTTGACAGTGGCACAGCCTTAAGCCCTCACAGACTTAGCAGGAACGTGCCTCAAATTCAGTGAGTGCTTGAGGGTTGACATTGAGATTGGGCCAGTTTGGTAACATCAAGGTCCTAAAAAGACTGGGGAGTCACTGCTTCTGCTCCTTTTAGCACAAAATCACCAATAACCCCCCCTTCTTTTGTTCAAGATTGAGGTTTATGCACAAATACAAAACACATTACTTGGAGGGCTGACAAGGTGTAGGGATGAAGGGTGTTTTAACAGGTGGGCTGCTTCTCTTTGTTCTTAAATCTGTGCTAGTTTAAGAAAGTCCAGCTTAAGCTGTGTGTTTTTTCATTTACATTACATTCCATTCTCCAAAGTGAACTGGTCTCTCTTTTTCTCCTTATTTCTTCCATTTTTAGCTCCCTCTTACCTCTGGATGGTCTCCTCCTGCTCTTTGACCATGTGTGCCAGCTGCTGGAATATAGAGCCCAGTTCAACTATGGTGCTCTCAATGTTCTGCATGGTGTCTGCACGGCTCTGGATGTACGAATCCTGTGAAGACACAACCAGGATATCAACAATTGAAACATCAGAGCACATAAATTACCTACTGAATCACTTTTTTTTTTTACATATAAGAAGAAACATTTTTACACTGTACATCAACAGTCTACCTGCTCATCAATAAGCTGGAGTTGCATGGGATTGGTCTGAGAGTCCATGTTGATGGCTACTTCCCCCATACTCTTGGATTCATCCTGCATCAGCACTGAGCTCTCTGAGGGGACACAACAAGCAAAAGACAAACACACACGCATGTTCAACAAGAGGAACAAGAGGGTAAAAGCAAATATTCCAGCGGGTACATACAGTAGCTAGTGATACCCGCTGGGAGATTCAAACGTTCCAGGGAAATACCTTTTAAATTTGAGGTTGTATAGCCCTGGTAGTCATAGCGCTGCTCGCGAGCTGCATGCGGCTCCTGGGCCCCTTTTTTGCGGCTCCCTAAAATATTTTTTAATTTTTGCATTATAGATGACCAAATACAGTTATAATCATTCACAAGGATTTCGAGCAGTTCACTATGACAACAGCTATTTGAGAAGTACACTGCCAGTCCAAATGTTTATGTTCATCCATGGCTATTATGGCTTAATGTGCATTTGAAAAACTTAAAAAGAGGAGACTGAAACTAGAAGATAAGAACAAAATAGCCAATTTTTCTTCTTTGTAATATCTGTTATGAAAAATGTGTTCCCATCAAAGATGGAAGCCTTTGCATCTAACATCCAGTCCTAGTAAACACTTTGATCATGAATGTATGACTCAGTCAAAGGTAAATACCCCAGAAAGGTTAGCATGTTACGCCTGGACAGTTAAAATGCATGTTCTCTAATGTTAAAGAGTAATTAGTTTCCAATAACACAATTGTACTAATCTTCAATAATATAGCATTTACATGTATTATTTAAATTTACCTACATTTTATAAGTATATATATTTCTTACAGGATATCAACTGATTATTCATATCATATATGTATTGTGTTTTAGTTGTAATGATTATAAACATTTTACTGGCAGTGTAAATGTATGCACAGAAAGCCTCTTAAGCTGCGTTTCCACCAAGCGGTTCAGTTCAGTGTGGAAAAGTACACAATTGTTGGCGTTTCCACTATCAAAAGTTCAGAATGGCACCAAATTAACTGATCCATACCGTCCTACCTTTTTGGCAACCTTCTGTTGAGGTACCAAGCGTAACGATCAGACCCTAAATACACTGCAATCCATTAATCGATTGAGAACAAGGGGGAGGAGAGTTCGTACTGGATTATATCTCTCCTAACCCAATGTTATTTGATCAGTAAAATTATGAACCATAATAAGTTATGACTGTTTTATGCATGTTTCTATTTATGTCAGGGTATGTTTTCAGGTGTTATACTGGTGCCCAGGTTGGTCTTGTCAGGAGAGAATCATGTTTGCTTAAAACAGACACCACCTGAGCAGAGGGGAACAGAGACGGATGCAAAGGGAGAGGGAGATTGTACCAAACGGAATATTCCTAGTAACCTGATGAATAATTAACATGGCTTCCCTGCAGCCAACATATGTCATGATTTTTTTTTCTAACTAAATTCACTGTAGGCTTAAATAAAGTGCTATGCATGTTATTTCTTTCACCAAATAACTGTCCTGGGCACAACTTCAGAATACAAGCATTGTAGAAAACAAGGAGAGTCTCTCTGCAGATAAAACAGATCAGGATTGTGCTTTTAAAAGCAATCTGGAAATCCTTTCATGCTATATTATAAAGCCAATACAGACTGCAATGTATCATTGTTCTGTGTTTTTTTGGCCAAAATGCTTGAGCAGCTCGTAGAAAAGAATGGCCTTCTCTAGATTCTCTAGATTTTTGGGTCAGGATGACACACCCTGCTTACAACTAGGGTTGCAAAATTCTGGGAATTTTCAAAGTTGGAAACTTTCCATGGGAATTTATGGGAATAAACCAGGAATTTACTAAATTGAAGGTTGGATCTTAATAGGGAACTGAAATATAGTTGGGGAAAAAATATATTTAAGCATAATCCTGACTAAAACAACCAGATTTCATGCAAGTACAGTTAAATATCTATGCTATTCCTCAATCACATGCACATAGCACACTGCTTACTGCAGGGCTACTAAGACCACGCCCCCTACATGCACTTTTTATTTGCACGTTGAATGGGACTTTTTTGGAGGGAAAGCGGCTCTTTTCATTTAACATTTTGAATGGGACTTTGTTGGGATTGCAATTTTTGAATGGGTTGGGTCGGAGGGATGAATAATATTTAACTAAACATTTATGTTTTTTTTCTTCAATGAGAGAATTGATAGTTCAATAAAATATTTAACACTTGATAAATTTCTACTTACAAATACATCTGTTTTAATTGTATTATCTTGGATGAATGTCTGCTTATAACAATACAAATATTTATGCTTGGGTATGATACCTTTCCATTAAATTACCCTCAATCCCAGTTAATTCCTATAAATTCCCATAATTTCCAATTTGGAATATTTCCAAAATTCCCCAGCTTAACTTCCCATGGAATTTACCAGAAACTTTCCACCCCTTTGCAACCCTGCTTACAACAGCAGAGTAATCGGTTTGATCTTAACACACACACCAAAATGAAAATGAAACTATTCCAAAGCTGTGACAACACACTTTCTGAGTGACACATCCAAGGGTACAGATCACTTTTGAAACGAAAGCAACATCAGGGCTTAAAGTACCACACAATACTAAACCAAACCGGACCATTTGGTAGAAACGCACCATAAGCTCCCCCTGCTAATATAAGAGGGTCTCTGGTAAGCAGCCTGTTCAGGAAAAAATTGTCTCGGTCTTGTTTCCCAAGATATTTAATTGAGCCAAACAATTACAGAAGTGCTACAAAGCAAGACCAAAGAAACATCTGAAGGTGTGTTCACTCTATAATGCTTTCTGGAAACAGCCACAGCAACTTTCATGTTAGATGAATAGATAAAAAACAGGAAAGTTTCAGGTGATACTTTTTAAAACTGTGGAATGTTTGAATTTTGAGAAGTATGCACATGATCAGGATTAAATCTTAAAGGTTAGAGTTTATTCTGCATGTTTGTCAATTAATCAACCTAATTTGAGCAACACTGCACATGAAACCAATTTAGGGTTGAAGGTTGATCGCAGCATTGAGTTCAATGCGGCTTGCTGATATTTAAAAAGTTCAAACTATGTGAAGGATTCAAGTTGGTAGAATATGTCCAGGGTAAAACTTTTCCCACTAACAGTATCCATAGAGTGAACACACCTGTATGTAGCAAAAACAGCATGCTATGTTTACCTGCTGGTGCCTTTACTTTAAAATGAGACCCTTGTGAAAATCACAGTGAGTGAGCACGAGCGCGACGCAGAGGTGTGAGTAAACTTACTGAAGTTGTTGGCCATCAGAGGAGAAGACGAGACGGGAGGCTGGGAGAACTGCTCTCTCCTGCTGCGCTGCTGCTTCAGGTTCTGCAGACAAAATAACAGAAATGATGAAGGGCTGTGACACCTGAGCAGGTACTTTCTTCCATCAAAGATAGATTAGACCAAAACACCACTCACCTCTGTTCTGACTTCTAAGACTGATTTGAAGTCATTGGACATCGAAGCCAGTTTAGACTGAAGACAATAGTAAACACAACAAAGTGTAAAGTGTAATTAAGCAACACGCATTTGAGTGAAAAACTGTATAAACATTCTCTAATGCCAAAATAATGATACCAAACATGTTCTCTTTCCCACTTTACACAGATTGAAAGGCTCAAGAAACAATTGCTGGTCAAACACTAACATTGAAAAACTTTTTGCCTACATTTTCTAAAAACCTGGACGTTAAAATAAGGATTATCATTTATCTCTTAGTTGTGCACTCAATATGTACAACACGATATGAACCAGACAGTACTGAATATACCTGTAATGACACTACTATAGTGTTAGAGTGGCTCTGGATATGTCGTCCACCTGGAGCGCCACGGGACCTGACTAAGTCCTGCAGCTGTGCAATTTGTTTGTTTAGACTGTTGATGTCCTAAAGATACAAACACAGGAGAGAAAATAATTAGACATTTATTTTAAAGCTTACTTGAAATAATTCAAATTTATTCTAATGAAATGTTAAAAGAGAGTTGACGTACTTGTTTAATAATATAAGTTAGCTCCTCAATCTCCACTGCCTTGTCGTCAAACAAGGATTTTCTTTTTGCCACTAAAACAACAAAACAGAAGGTAAATCAGAACTTTAGATACTTTGACACACCAGATTATAAGAACAGTATAAATTATGTTATTTGATTAAAGTTATACTTACAAATAGTGAGCTTTTCCAGTTTGGCAAATGTATTGCTCAGGTCCTTTCCAATTCTCCTACAAGAAAACAGAAAATAATTTAGCACCCTTTGTCCTGCACAAACTTAAGAAGGGGTACTTGTACATTCGGGTAACACTTATTTTCATTCTTAGCAAGAAAAATTAACATTTTTATCTCCATGTTGTGTCTTCGTATGTGTACACTTTGTGCCATGCAAGCAAAATGATCAGTCAACAGTCTCTTATCTAACATTTTAAGTGTTCTTCGCTTAATACAGAACTGGTGGAACAGGTATAACTGCCTGAATTCAAATAGTTCAACAATGAAAATCAACTCAACAACCACATTCAGAAAATGTTTATATGACTTTGAGGATCTTACTTGGCCATAACTGTGAAGTCACTGCGCTGCCTGAGGGCGCTAAGAGCGGGTTTGCTGGGCTGCACTCCATTCTGGTAAGGGAGACAAAAAGTAGAAAGGGCATTAGATGAAAGGTTCATGTAAAAATAACAGGCTGAGGGGTTTCTGAAAAAATATGACAACACAACATTAAAAACATTCCTTCCATTCCAATAAAATCAATAATCTATTGACATAGGCTTTGGGACTGATGGTCAAACTAAGTAATATCATCCCTGCGAGGATCAGTAACTTGTGATCATAATCAATATGATGTAGGATTACTATGACTTATATTTCAGCAAAACTGATCCAAATATGTTTTCAGTGAATAATTCTAATGTCAAATATGTTTTTCAACAACATGATCGTAGGCAAAATTGTCATTCACGCAGCTTCCTCAAGCTGTCTTATCAGGTGTTTGTTTTCCATCAGCCCCCTCATATCTACTGACGCCAGCGTCTCTGTGATAACAAATATTGGCCAAAACACATGCATATATGGTTGACAGCCTTTTACCATTGTTTTTGATTATGGGTATTACTTTTCATTACCAACTGGCTTTTTAAGATAAAGGGATATCTTAACAGAGCTTAAGGAAATCACCACTATCAAATATTTGAGCCTAATTTGACCAAACAGAGTGTGTGACACGCACACACTCACTTTGCCAGACAAATAAGCTGTTTTTAAATTGCACTGCATTTAATCTTTTTGCACTGTTTTAAACCATATTTTATTGTCTTTATTAGCCTACTTCTTTAACTTTAGCTTATCTTTTCTATCTAGGTATTTTTTTATCCATTCTCTTCGTCTTGTGTGTATTTCCTATGTTTATCTGTTGTTGTCGTTGTTCTAGGGTCTGAGAGAGAATGGCAATATCAAATTCTCTGTATGACTGGTGCATACTGCAGTTTTTGACAATAAAGAAGACTTTGAAAATTAAAGCAAGGAAAACAAGTATAATGTTTCTTTTTTTGTTGTTGTTCTTGTCTTGAGAAATATCTGCAGTAATAGGATGACTATTAATAACTAGACAAAGAGGAACGAAAGAACAGGAAACCAAAAGTAGAAAAATGAAAGTCCATCGTGGTTATTAAACATTATCATCAAAAAGAGGTAAAATAAATACTATTAAATTGAAGATAAATATTAGACATACAGGATTTTTTCTGTTAATATAATGACAGGTGCTCTGTGTCAACATACCGGTCTGCCCTGGAGAGATTTACAGGCTGACTGGAACTCGAGTGTCCGGTCACGGCACGTCATCTTGCCGCTGGTGGGAGGTCAACAGACTGATGACCACCTGGGACAGTTGGGTCCTTCTCTTCTGGACTGTGTGATGGAGTAATATGACGACCTCAAGGAGTGGTGACCGACTCACATCCAAGGTGGGGTATCCTTAATGGGCAGATGTACACACATGTCTGCAGCAAAAGGAATAAGACGTGGCAAACCAAACTTTAGGTCCCTCTGTTGACAGCTTGATCCATAAGAGATGAAAAACACAGTGTAATCATGTCGGCTCAGTTAAGCGTTTAAACCAGTTGACACTACGGTGGCCTTGAAGGACAACTCACATTTAGAAAAAAAGATGAAACACTTTTACAAAGTTGGAGAAATTTACATTTTGGAAAACAAAATTACAAAATCAAAACACTTTTACAAAGGCCAAAACAAATTAACAAGATCAAAAAACACTTTTACAAGCGGTGATACAAATTTACAAACAGCAGAACACTTTGACCATTCCTGAAGCAAATTAACATTTCATTTTTACAGAAAGGAAATGTACCAAACACCAGAAGTGATCCAGGATTGATCGAGTGAGGGGTCATTTAGTTTGTTTGGATGGAGAGAAACCAAACCGAGCTCCATTTGGTACTGGTACTCCGTTTGGTACCAGATCATTTCTGGTGTTTGGTACATTCCCTTTCTGTTAAAAAATGAATGTAAATTTGTTTCAGGAATGGTAAAAGTGTTCTGTTGTTTTTAAAATTGCCTCACCGCTTGTAAATTGTGTTTTTATTACTTTGTAAATTAGTTTTCTTAAATTAAAATTAGTTTTGACCTTGGTAAAAGTGTTTTGCTAAAGTAATTTTGTTTCATAAAATGTAAAAATGTTTTCTTAAATATTAATTTGTTTTGTCTTTCAGGGCCACCGTACAATACCGTTAGCTAACAGCATCGTTTGCTAAACTAAACAACACGACTCAAGGCTGATTCAACCACTTACCGTTTCACCTAACGAATAAATAACAAAATAAACTCCTTATGCGTAATGTGAAGCTGAACTAAGTGATAATATGAGCTCTAAATCTGGACCATCTCTGTGTTTACAGGCCGCCCATCACGACAAACAGCTGATCAGGGCCCGACCGGCGGCTAACCACAGGCTAACATCGAGCTAATCTGGCTTTTTTCAAAACCGTGTATCTTTCTTTACCTTGATCAGATTCGATATAAACCAAACGCGTAGTATTAAGTCCAGCTTAAAACACCAAAATCGATCAGTTCCAACTCACTTCAGTCGATATCACATCATTTGGAGAGCCGTCGATGTTTCTGGTGAAAACTCATCAACCCAGGAGTTAAAGTTCCGATCCGGGTCATTTCCGGCATTGACGTCACTTGCCACGTCTACTTTAGTGTGGCTGGAAAATCCCTGCAGGCACAGCATGCCACCACCAGGGGGCGCCCCACATCATGTTTATAATACACTCTAACATGATATATCATTCAAAAATTAGTTTAATTTTCTTTCTAAACTTTTCTTTCCACTATTACTTATTTTATTAATTTTACTGTATTGATTTCATTTTATTTGTAAGTATTTTATTTATAATCCTGCCTTTTATAATTTTACCATTGCTGTTGTTTTCTGTCTGTTATTCTGTGAAGCCCTTTGGGCTGCATGTTTTTATGTATGAAAGGTGCTATATAAATAAAGTTGAGTTGAGTTGACTTAATTAACATCATTTTTTTTCAATATTATATTCATTGTTTTCATTTTTGAGTGCAAAACACTCACAGGAAACTTCCCTTTAACCCCCCTACCACTACACCTCTTCCCTTACAGTAAGACAGAGTATACATGAATAAAGTACAAAAATCGAGCATATGAAGAGAGGAGAAAAAAAAAACATATGTCAAAAAGAGATAATGCACAATACAACTGCAAATTCCACATGTGTGTCTTTTAAAAATAAAGCATAACATTTTGTTGAGGGATAATCAGCCCGTAAACGGCATGATTTAGTTAAAAAGAAGACATGATGAAATAAAAAATAATAATAGCAAGTAAGAAAAGTCTTGACACACAATAAGCCCATAACCACTACAACATAACAAGCATAACACAATGAAGGGGAACAGTGACACCACAACTCCACATCTGTAAGATTTGCTTTCAATACATTTGATTTGACTTTATGTTATGATGGTGGATTACTTTGTATGTGTGCAAAGGTTTGTTATTCTACATTTTATGAACCATTGTCAGATCTATTTATATGACATTCCCTATGGCAAAGAATAATCCTTGTGGCCTATAGGAACCCTCAGTCACTCCCTGTCTGTACATTGTGTACACTTCTCCTTTACATGAAGATTACATAACCTCAGGTGTGTGGTACTCTGATAGGTTAAATAAGTTACTGCATGCCCCTATGTAATGGCTGTAGAAAATAAATAAAATACAAAATAAACAGGTTTTTGAATGTAATGTTTGTATTATCATTATGATTATCCTTATTATTTCAAAATTGAAATACAAAACTTATTTCTCAACAAAGTTAAAATGACTATTAATTTAGATACCAATCAATTTATAGCTTCCTATGTTTTTTTTTTGTTTGTTTGTTTTTTTGTTTGTTTTTTGATGGGGCTGTGGATGGGATTCTGGGGTCTGGAGCCCTGAAGCAGTTGCCCTGGTCTGTGTTACAGTGTTGCTATTATCACATACGTTAATAGAAGAAGTACCTGGACTGGTATTGTAACTTATTGCTGAATAATCAACCTTAAATTAATGCTAATTACAATGTCATTTTTTTTAGCAGACACTTTTATCCAAATTGTCACATAGCAGGTGAACTACCTTTCAAAAATTGTAGAATAAGGATGAACTTTATAAGCCACATGTGTTTTAACCATTGTTAGATTTTGGAATATATTTTAGTAGTTCTTTCATCCTTATTATTTTCTTCCCGATACAAGCTAAATAATAGTCTTGACTGTATCCTTATATAAATCAGCATTGTTTCCTACTACTAGAGCTTAGCATTAGTCTCCAATGGTATGGATAATCACTTTATTCATCTGAAAAGCATTTCTTGCATTCATTTTGTTAAGCCAGATTAAGTTCAGGTGATACAAGTGGGTATCTTTCCAAATACAAATTATTTTAAGTCTGTTGGAGCTTAAATATCAGAATCAGAAAGGAAAGAAGTAACATGCATGAGGCTAAATCACCAGCAGAGGAGTAATGCACCTGTAGTATCATCAAAAGGACACCTTCAAAGATAGCTGTCTTCAGACTGATGAAATGAGGCACAATGTGTCATCAGTGCTGTTATGTCGATGCAGGAGAAATGAACCCTTAAGTTAAAAGCAAAGAGAAGGTGGAATAAGCCGACTGACAGACAGACAGAGAAGGTGATTGGCTACTGCCTCCGGTGAGTCGACCTGCAGGTATGGTTGGGCTATAGAGAGATAACATCCACTCTCCTCTCTGATCTCCAATCACTCCTACTGGTACCCGCATCCTCCACCTGACAGGATCAAGCATGCCCAGACCACAACTATGCCCTCACCTACTTACTTGCTAGACCCCAACCACAAAAACCCCAGCCAAACTCTATGCCCTGCACCACCCCTCATCTGTTCATCTACACTCACCCTCACCTTTTATACCTCTTTATAATCCTCAGTGCTTATCTCTGTCTCAGAAAACACTCAGTTTTTTGCTTTCACACATGACTTGTTGGACAAAATTACCCACCTAAAGACAGGGAAAACAGTTTCTCCTTTAAAATCAGACAGAAAAAAATGTTCGTCATCTTATATCTTTTCTGTTTTACGTTACATGACCTTGTAAAAATGTAACTTGTTTTATACTCTCTTTCTAATTGTATTATTTTAATTTTTAATTTTTATTTGTTATTGGTAATGCTAGCACTTTGGCTGTCGCAGCTGTGTTGGTTTGCCCAGTGCCAACACAAGGTAGAAATGTGTGGATGGATGTTAGGATTTAATATCTCCACAGATATTAAAAACTTGAATCATACATTCAGGTCCTATTCATGACAAATTCTAATGTCATGTCACCTTGTTGCCCCTTGTCACTGATTTCTGATCTTCTTAGACAGGATCTAAAGGTGCAGCCAGAGGGCAGGAGGGTCTAAAGTTTAGGGGGCTCAGAATTCCATCACTGCTATATGCAGATGATGTGGTTATTTAGGCTTCCTCAGGGGGGACCTCCACATCTAAGTCAAAGGCCTTGGTTCTTTGCAGGTAAACAGTGGATTACTCCCTCTGGTCTGCGAGTGAGTCTTTGACCCAAGTGAAGGAGTTTAAGTATCTTGGGGTCTTAAGTGAAGGTAAAATGGATCGGGAGATCTACAGGCAGGTTGGTGTTGTGTTGGCAGATATGCAGACTTTCTGCTGGGCATTGTAGTGAAGAGGAAGCTGAGCCTGAAGGCAAAGCTTATGATTTACCAGTCCTTATATACATTCCATCCATCACCTATGGTCATGAGCTTTGGGTTGTGACCGAATGACTGGGATTGTGGATGCAAGCAACCAAATGAGTTTCCTCCGAAAGGTAAATGGGCTCAGCCTTAGAGACAGGGTCAGGGCACAGAGTAAAGCCTTTACTGCTTTGCATCAAAAGGAGACGAGGAAAGTGGTTCAGGCATTTGATTAGGATGCCTCCTAAATCCCTCCTTTGGAGGTGTTCAAGTAGCGCCCAACAGGGAGGAAACCCAAGGGTCCTTCCAGAACTGGCTGGAGGGATTATGTAGATTATCTCACCTGGAATAACCTCAGGATCCCAAAGGAGGAGCTGGAAAATGTTGCTAGGGAGAGGAGTTGACTTGCTTGGCCTGGTGCATCCATGACCTGACCCCAGATAAGCAGAAGAAAAAAAGAATGGATGGATGGATGGATGGATGGATGGATGGTTGTATAGAGGATGGATGAATGGATGGATGGATGGATGGATGGATGGATGGATGGATGGATGGATGGATGGATGCATGGATGGATGGATGGATGGATGGATGGATGGATGGATGGATGGATGGATGGATGGATGGATGAATTGACTTTTGAACTGATAAATGGAAGAATGGACAGTTGAATAGAGGATGGATGGATGGATGATTAGAAGGAAGATGAATGGATGGAATAATGATCAATCTCTGATTTTCCTTTAGTGCAGTCATCAAGTCTAAAAGTTACTCATTTGATATGTCAATAAAACCAATGATAGTCATATTAGCCAAAGTTGATCTTTGTTTTAACCGCTAATTTGCAATATTTAGCAATCTAATAGGCTCAAGTATGATTGTTGATATGTTAAACATTCATGCCTTATGTTAGCATTGTCAGTGTAGTTACATTGTCATAGCTAGGTTAACAAATAGCTCAAAGCAGTGTTCAAATAGCACAAACTTATAGAGGTGCCATTGACTCTCAGCCTTACTAATAACCCACCATGAATAATGTAAGTTTCATGTACTTTAGTATTGACACATTGTAAGTTATTACATTAAACTTGTTAGGTAAGCACAACAAGCTTTGTTAAAAATGAAAACTTACCAAGATCACGCAAATTAAGGCAACACATGGAAGTTTGGATCAAGTTCCACTAATGTTCATCATGTTCAAACTCAATCAAAGAAGCTGTTTGCTTTTTTGGATACTTCCCCATGTGGTGACAAAGACTGTAAATCTTTTATCAAGGTTGATGTCCTTCGGTGGATTGTGACAGACAAGGCCTGTGGATCCATGTTTCTGGGGGAGATAATGCTTTTAAAAAAAACTTTTTTGGTTAATTAAAGAAAAAGCTTTGTATTCACAAGATGTTACAAAACACTCACTTTTTCCTGTCAGTTCAGCCGAAAAAACAGCAAACAGACATGACTCTTTTTTTGTACTGTACCTATTGAATGCAATCTCTCTTACTCTCTAAGTCATCTCTCTTACACACACACACACACACTCACACACCAGTCCTGATAGCATCTAACAAAACACACTTGCAGGCTAGATAGCGTCCAGTACCTGCTTCAACACAGCTGCTGCAACAAAAGCAGGGAGGAAACCAGGGCTGGAGTTATTAGACAAACACAACTCTGGACGCAGAGAAAGCAAGGTGAAAAAATACAGGAAGTCCTGATACAAGAGAAAAGATTCAGACCGGGAGATAGATGGAGTGAGGGCTACATGGGGATGCTGGGAGGCAGACTGGGAAAGAGACGAGAGGACGTCACAATTTGCATGAAGTATAAGGTATAAGAACATAGAGAAATACCCAAAGAACCACATGATATATTCCTTGCAGAAATGTCTGCCTCTCCTCGATTATTATTCATCTGTAGGATGACATTTTGGGGGATTTCTGACGACCGCAGGGCTTTATAAAGCAGATTTTTGAGTAAAGGCATCTTCTCTGTATCATGATGCATGACTCACTGTCCTTTTTTTTTTCTGTCTCTTTCTCCCTAATCTTGCAGCTATATTTAGTACTGGCATAATGCCCTTCCAGACAGATAGGTTGGCAGCAGCATTTAGCTCTTATTTTCTCTTCTCTTCTGTTTTATCCTCTCCTCTCCTCCTCACACTCAGAGAGTATGAGGGGGAGGATTTACATGGGATCATCACCAAGAATTGACATGGGACCAATAATCAACATAAAACTATCATGGGAGATCATGAATTTACAACTAGTAGTTCTAGTTGGTGTAGGTTGACATCATATACACCAGGTTTAACTTGGGACCTCTTCTGAAGTCTCAATGATGAAACACGAGAACTTTTGAGATAAGTTGGTAAATTGCCACAGTCGGTTGCTGCAAGAAAGCTGTGATGCTTAATGTAGCAAAACCTTTTTTTACATAAGGTTATGTAACCAAGTAAAATATCATATTACATAACGTCACATAAAGTAACATAACTTTACTTCAAGTCACTCCACGTCACATTTTGCCACATTTTTTTATGTTACGTTGCGTTTTGTTAGACAATGGTTTCATTAAGTTACGTTATGTGACATTAAGTGAAGAAACAAAATGAAACCTGACATTACGTGGAATGATTTTTAAAATTACCTTGTGTCAGAATAGGTTATAATGTGATGTGACATGACGGGACAAAAGGTTACACGACAAAAGGTAAAATGATAAAACATAACATGACAAAAGGTAATGTCAGTCTTAAAATTATCACACAAAGAGTCTGTCAAAGATTTGGAGAAGAACAGAAGGATTTTTCCTCTTTAGAAATCTATATTTCTTTAACTAGTAAAATAGTTCAATCACCAGTTCGAAAAGTTGAAGTACAGACATATTAAAAGAAAAAGATTTGGAAGTGAAAGTCAAGGATGATAATATCCATAAGTGAAAGCCCCTGAAAGAGTTATCTTATTATCTATAATCTGTATGAGTGTATGGCTTCATAGTATTTTAGCTGGTAAGGATGGAGGCATCCAGGCTATGTTATTTACACATACTGATATCTTTATCCATTGAAAGTTATCATATTTTAGTCTTGAGTATTGATAATGGTGTTCTAATGATTAGGTTGGATGATAAAGACTCCAACTTTGATGTAATGCTGTCCAATGATTAAAATTGTATTATATGAACTTCAGTATTTATTTTAACCCTCCTGTTATGTTGCGGGTCAAATTGACCCTTTTTAAAGTCTATTTTAGACAATATATGCCTCTAAAACAGTTAAATGCAGCATACAAATCTGGGCAGCATGTGACAGAAGAGGTGTCATGTTAATTTATCAACATCACTTCATAAAAAAAGAAAAAAGTAAAATAAAATAAACAAAAATCTATGTCATTTAAGACTATTGTATTTATCTAAAGGGCTTTCCAATGTACATTTGAAAAAGTTTTAACATTAATTTGAATGAAAACGAGTGAGTTATCCTCATTGAACCGTGATCTGTGAGGATTAAAGAACACCAATGGACTAAATATTGATTTAAATGGTTAGTAATGGAGTTAAAAATTAGATTTAAAAATGTGTATTGGGATTTTTTGGGGTTCTGACACTTTTGATTATTTGAATATGCCCTGGGTCAAATTGACCCAGGAATATTATTGCTGTTCCAGAGAAACAAACATAACAGGAGATGCATTTAAGTCAGAGTAGAGCTACTTTAAAGTTGTGTGGAAATAAAAGCAATATATTTGCCTCCATAATGTTTGGAGCAGAAACATAAAGCCGCATCAAAATGACTCCTTACTACACATGACTGAATGAACTTGATGCCACCCTGTGTGTCCTCACACCTTTGTACTGGACCAACTTCTGACTCAGCAGCACGAATGAAAGGAGGAGAGGGAACAATATTATGTCTCATAACACCACCTCACATCACACACACACCCTTTCTGTACCAGCCTCCCTGGGTGTCACTGTAATCAAAAGTGTCTGTTTACCTTTCATTACCGTCAAAGGAGAGATTACAATGAAGAGACGGGGGAGATGAGGACATTCAATGTAGACAGCAGCAACTATAAACAGTGACAGAATGAAAACAATTGGGTTTATATGAAAAATAAGACATTTCCTTTAATAACATCTGTAACATCACGGTTGTATCCTGGTATCATTTCAATACATTTGACAATGCAGTGTACACTTTAATGGGGACATTACATCTATTAATTGGCATTTATATACTAATACAACATAAAACTGCATTGTTTTCTACAAATACATGATAATAGGGCACAAATGGTGTAGCAGCAAAAAAAGAGTGTAGTTTTTTCTTTATAGATAGGCTACAGTAGTATAATGTATTTGCAGAGAAGGGATTCATTGCAAAGGTACAGCTAAAATGAAGTACAAATACATTTCTAAAGTATGCACGACGTCATACACAAGGTCATGGCTGGATATTAGAGTTTATAAACTGTTATATAGTCTAGTTAGGGGTCTCTATAGGCTAAGACACTGGAGGCTAGACATGGCTAGCTTTATAGTACACTGTACTGTAGATTGCGCAGACACAAAGCAGACTGATGTTTAACACTGACACAGTATCAGGACATTTAAATGAGATATTAATATGTCCAAGATGTATATCAGTTAGAGTTGTGATGTTGACAAACTGGGACACCAATGCTTTCTAATTAATTTGAGGTTTTTGCTTTTATTGGTCAGACTTAGAAATAAAAAATTTGGTCACATAAAGAGCCACAGGGGCTCACAAAAAAAAGCTTATCTCAGCAGCACAACTCTTTCAGGTGGAATGTCTTTGATATGTTGTGCACGTCTGCATGAGTGGAGCTTTTCAGTCTGAGTCAATTTGCTCCTTCACTTCTGCCTTCAAGAGATTTTTTTCTCCAAGTGTCTAATGTACAGCATGTGCTTCACTGTTCACTGAGGCTTGAGTCTCTCGTGTTTCCCAAAACATTTGTTGGCTTGTTCAAAAGAATGAAATATTAACAAGAAAAAATTGATTCATCATAAATGCAGGTGCATAAATAGCTGCAAGGTAGTTCAAACTATAAAGGATTTTAAAATTTTGAGGAAAGGGTTCATTCTCTTTCTTGCAAAAAGTAAGATGAGGAGCTTGATAATACTCCAGATCGGTCCAGCAAATACCGAAGCCACATTAGCAACCAGTTAGCTTAATTTAGCCTAGCATAAACACTGAAATCAAGAGGAAACAGCTAACCTTGCTATGAACAAAAGCACCAACATGTGCCTGACAGCACCTCTCAAGCTAATTGGCAATAATACTTTACATTTTGTTTTTTGAATCTGTATATAAAATCAAATTGTTCCTGGTTCAAAATTCAATGTCGCCAAGAAAAGCTTGACCATTGGGGGTAAAATGTTCAAACATTATAAATGCACGATAAGAAATAGCTGCAAAGTGTTCAAGCTAGCAAACATCTCTGCCCATAATTCCTTTTTAAACTTAGTTTTTACACTATGGTCTTTAAACACACTTATCTTAAGAGACTAGTTCATCAACTGGTGGATTTTTGGGGTGCTGCTACAATATTAATGCTAAGCAAAGCTAACTGACTGGCGCCTCTTAAAAGAAAAGACATGAGGGTGGTATCAATCTCATCTCTCAGCAAGGCAGGAAACTAAAGACTAAAAGCTACAAACGCGTTGGGAAATCCTCTCCTATTCCACATTGTTGCACAGTGTCTGGTCTGTACCCAGAGGACCAGTTCAGTTCTCCTCTTGTGAGACAGTTTCCCTTCAGATTATTGAAAACACACAAAGAAAACTCCTATAGGTTCCTCTAAACTAGAGATCATCACTAGAAATCTGCTATAGCTCCACAAAATGACACTAGAGACTATGCTTATTGCTAAATGTAAAAAAATGTATGCTTACAAGAGCTCTGAAATAACACAGAGAAAGTAACAACAATGCTCTTATACTTGGTCATTAATATGCCGTGATATAGAGGTAGTGATTGAAGCATTGATTGACAGTAATAACAAGCACTGAACAATGGACTCAGCGTGAAAAAAATAATCTCATCTCAGGAAATATAAATACAGAGCTTATCACAGCAGCCTCGGAAACACACTTCTTTTGCTCAAGGCTGACACAAATAATTCAGACTCTGGACTGCTGTGTCAATCAGCAGGATCTATGGATCTGGGGTAGAGTACGGCCATGAATCATGGACTTTCAAAGCTACTGTTTGTCATGTAGCTCAGATGCCACGGGACAAAAACAAAGGTTTGAATGAGAGTAAAAAATGTGCTTAAACTGTGTGACCTGCCATAATGGGTCCTCTGAGCTCTGGATTTAGCCCGCTTGCCGACTGACAAGCTGCTCCAGACCTCATCCTTTCTGAAACGGTCACAGTTCAAATCCCTGTGCCCACCCAGCAGCCAAGCAGTCATGAACTAACATGGAGTTAAACCGTGAGATTCAGTCAGAATATAAACAAGTTATGTTCCAAATGAATAATACTCTCTCCATCCCGGCTCTAACATGCAACAAAAACAGCCATGTTTTCCTTTCAGTGCACTGGGAAAGGCTGTTTGCTTGGTTTGTGTGTGCTGCGGCAGACAACACTGCCCCACTGATTGTTTGAGTTACACATTATAATGTATATAGTCTCCTGTTTGTGGCCTGTGTGAGCCCTCTCTGTTTGAATTCAATACATTTGGGTATCGGTTTGGATGCTGACTGTGTTCATAGCCGGCCACCCAGTGTGACTCTTTATGCAGACGGATTAAAGATGAACACTATCAAAACAAAGACACATTCTGCAATATACACAATATCTTTTCAATCATCTTGACGCAATTATAATAAAATATAAAACAGAGGCATATAATACAATATCAAATGAAGACTTTACAGTAAATTGCAAGTATAAACTATTGACTTATACGCAGTAAAAACAAAAGCTTATGGCTACCTGCATTCATTTCACATTGCATGATGTGTGTAAATATGTATGTGTGCCTGCTATAGCACAGAGCGTGTGAGCCTGTGTGTGTCTGCATTAGCAGTGTCGCCTGTGTTCCTGGCATTATAAGTGTGAATGTTTGTGTGTGAAGCAGTGGACAGCCGCCAGCCCCCTCATTATTGTCATTCTCCTCACTGCCTAAAAGAGACGCAAAGAGAGGCAAAGCGACTGCTTTCAGTCCAGGAGCCCAAGAACGATGGAGACAAAAGGCCCAAATTAAACAAATGCTGGAAATCGGCTTGGAGAGCCAGCCCCGTGGTCAGACACTTTGAATGAGAGAGAACGGCTGCAGGGATATCCCATCTGGGTCTTTCAGTGCGGAGACCACACAGATACACTCACCTCCCAGCATTCAGTGAGACTATAGGTCCACGCACACTGGGGTGCCAGTTCATGTGCATGTCCCATGTCCTTGTGGAAGTGTCCATCTGTCATCTGTGGCCATGTTTAGATCATCTGCACAAAAAGTGGCCTTTATTTCAACCTGGAATCAGCCTCCATGTGCAACTTGTCCTTAAAGAAGAAAAGAAAAACTTCCACTGAAATCCAATCCTCCTCATTTCCTTTGTTCTTGTTTAGCCATAGATTAAGAGTGTTTCTATTGTTCTCTTGTATCTACAAATTTAACTGCAGACCAGAAGCACTCATAGTTCTCCAACCTCCAAACCGCAGCAGAGCAGTCACACACTCAACTGCTTACTCCAAGAAAGATTTAGTCTCTCATAAACACCACTGTGTGCTGCCATTTCATTCTTACATTCCCTCCACTCATGGGATGTGTTTTTTTTAGCTCTACATGTCTGTACATGCATGTGGACAGACAAGGGATGATACATTGTTTGGCTGTTCACACACACACACACACACACACACACACACACACACACAAACAAACACACACACACACACACACACACACACACACACACACACACACACACACACACACACACACACACACACACACACACACACATATGTAGATCTATTTTCAGGCTGTAAAGCTGCACTTGAAACTAAGCTAGAGTGCTACTACAGGTTCTCGTGTGCTTCTATCAACACTTCCAATAATTGTCTGAGGTCCTGGATGTTAATCTGTGTGCTTCATGGCACTGATGCTGAGAGTGGGTGGTGAATCTGCAGGGTTGGTGGAGGAAAGGAAGAGAAGGGAAGTGGATGGACACATCAAGTTCTCATGGCTTCACACCTGGAACAATCAACAGAACATAGATTAAGGTTTCTCTGATAAAAAGAAATCATCTCCAGATGGATATGCATAAGAACAATACAAGAAAAAAACTAGATGAGGGATTTATATCAGAAAAAAATAAAGTAAACAGAATTAACCATGTTCACACAGCCGCCATTTTCCTGTGACATCTTGCTCACTCTACAATGCTGTTACTATGAAGTGCTTCTGGGTTTTAATGCTGCGAGAATGAATGCAGTGACAAATCTGGAGGGAAATTGGTCCATAGTTGAAGTATAAAAAAGAAAAGAAAGCAGTGAATGGTAGCATTTACTCACTTGCTTGCTTGTATTTCCCTAAGTAAATCTAAAGGTAACCTTAGCATTTAGCCACTTCCTAATTACCACAAATATATGCTAAAAAATTGTCTGTTATCTCATAATAGCAAATGGGGTTTTCAATATGTTGCTTTAACTTAAAATAATGCACAATGTCCTTTGGGGGATCCACTTTCCATTGACCTCAGAGCTGCAGATAAATCAGGAAACATGATCTTTTAGATTCTCAGTGTTTTTACAACTCCTAAAGACACATCAGTGTGACAATCTAACAGCTTCTCACTCTTAGCGTAGTATCTCAGGAAAATGGCAGCCATATGATTTTAGTTAATGGATTAAAATATGTCTCTGATCATGATAAAATGATTATGTACTGTATGTATGTATTTTCTCTGCAGACATGATACTGTCTTATCTCATGAAGATCCAAGAATAGCCTGACTATTGTCGCCAATGAATTTATTAATTCAATGGACAACGACAACGGAATTCCTTCGAGCAGTGCCTGTGTTCTTAAATTGTTGCTTTAAAAAAACTTCTGCACATCATTTTATCATATTGCTTGTATTTTATATTTTAATGTTTGTTGTCGTTGTTATCTGTCTGTTTTGTTTACTATGACGTGTGTTGCTGCCTCTCTTGGCCAGGTCACCCTTGTGAAAGAGGTCTCGATCTCAATGGGTCTTTTATCTGGTTAAATAAAGGTTAAATAAATAATTGGGGGGCATTGCTTTTTTTCACTGAGACTGTTTTTTAATGGACTAACCTCTGCTTGATGGGAATATATAAACTCATTTAAAATCACCTACTTTAACTTCTAGGGTAGAGCTAAAGTGCTGACTTAACATTCAGTAGTCGAACGTCTCAACCATACTCCATGCTTCAAGCAGAGAGGTTTTACTGCATCAAAGAGTCCAAGCAAGTGAGCTTCTCCTTAACATGTAGAATATTTAAGACCTAAGCTTGAATTGGATTTTGGATTACCTTTGAGGAGTGATGGGAAGACGCTCTGGAGCAAGAAAATACATCTTCAGTCTGTACTGAGCCCAGCATGATTCAAATTGAACTTACTAAAATGTGTATTTGATTAGTATTAAATATTGGCAGCTACCTATGTTTTAATACTCAGCCCTATCTTTGTCTTATATTTTGGTAACATACTGATATGTTTGAAAGTAAATGAGTAAATATGAATGATTCATAAATAACTAATACAACAGGTACGATATTTTACCATATTTTATGTGTTTTATGAGGACCAACCTGCAGCGTTGATGGTTGAGCTTCCGGTTTTTCCGACTGCAGCTCTCGGCTCTGATGGTGCAGCGACACTGACAAGACGTCTCATCCAAAGCCCACTTCCTCCCTCTGCAGGGGCGACAACTAGGCCTCTGAGATGGCAATGGCGATGGAGAAGGAGGTGGAGAGAGAGAGGGAGAGAAGCTAGTCGGAGGGGGTGAAGGAGGAGGAGGCGAGGATGGAGGAGGGAGAGTTGGGAGAGTAAGGGTCCTGGATGGAAAGAGGTAAAGAGTAGTAAAGTTAGCTGAAGAATGAATTTATAATCTACAATTATGTAAACAGCTCTGTTAGTCTGGATTGAAGTGAGCTCAGTGCTAACATCAACATGCTGATGTGATATCGCAATGGTGATACAAACATGTTGAGCAGCAGGGACTTTCACAATGTTCAAAATCTTAGCTCTGTAAGATACCATACCATTATCAGCTTAGCACTAAAAACAAAACACAGACAGCAACATAGGAATACTGTTAGTCTTGTAGCTGGGATACATTCAATATTTGACATAATGATGGCGCTAGATGAGCAAGATACAACTGTTTAATTCTCAGGAATGTGCCAAATAAATGTCCTTATAATTCATCTAATAAATACTGAGACCTTTATTTAATTTGAACACCACCTGACGCTGGTGCTACAGGAGAGGACAGAGCTTATTAAGAGTCTGTAGGCATCAATATGAGGGGACCATGACTCTTGAAATTTCAGGACACTATACCTCGTAGTTGTAAAGATATTTCTGTCCAAACTTAAATTGCAACAATGCAAGGTCCCAGAGATACTGCTAAGTTGCTGGTTATGCTAGCTCATGTCATGAGCATGGCAAAAACTGAAACACCAGCTTGTTAAAAACTGAAGTGCCAGGCTGACATCACCGACACCACTCAGTGTGTGTGGGAGATGTGTGACTAATGAGGGATACTATTTCTTCAGCAGCAGACAAACTTTCTGCTCTTTCTGTCGGCCCGTTTTTCGGTCCGTTTCCATGGCTATGGTCACTTAGCTGCCTTCATGAGGCCTCCAGTTTCTCCTTGAGACGCTCAGTACTTTCTCTGGCTCTGAGAAAGTTGCCTGCGTCACTTGGTCCATTAACTGGAGCTGGTTCTGCCTCAGTCTTCCTGGGAGGCTGGCGGTCTTAATGAAGTGACTTAATGAGGCAGAGAGGGGCCATCTTTGTTCATGTCCTGATGACCACGCCTGTCGCTGGCATGGATAGAGGAGGTGGCATTTAAGAGCAAATTACACAGATTTCACCCCTGCCAGTATCTGAATAAAGGCGGTTTGAAGTGATGGATGGGTGGTGAGGGACATCACACCCAAACCGAGCCATCTCTGACCCCTGGAGACTAGATAATGACTGACAGCAAAGTGAAGTGGAAGAAGAGCCACAGGGAGAAGGAGACCAACTCTGTTACTCTCCCCAAATCCCCAAAGTGAGTGCAATTTCCTGTCTAATTTAGGACAAAAATCATGTCCCAAAATCTGGAAAGAAACAGCTTTTTTTTGGAGTCATTGGTTTAGGACTAAACTCTCCATGATATAGATTTTCTCTACGTAATGTCCCAGAGAGTGACATCATGACGTCTGCGTGTGTGTTTGTGTGAGAGAGTCCTTGACTGCTTTAGCTGTAAAACAAATTAACCTTCAGTATATCCTGATAACCTAGTTTTTCTCCCTGTAATCCAAATATTCACTCTGGTGCTAACAGCAGAAAGTACTGTCTAAAAACACACACACACATAAG
Source organism: Notolabrus celidotus (assembly GCF_009762535.1). Lineage (NCBI taxonomy): Eukaryota > Metazoa > Chordata > Actinopteri > Labriformes > Labridae > Notolabrus > Notolabrus celidotus. The sequence goes on from NC_048279.1 coordinate 22,035,301, forward strand.
AACAGAACTAAACTAAAGGCTTGTAACCGAGTTGAAGTGTTGTGTATACTGAAAATAATACGCACACAGCTCTGGTGGCTTCAGGTGTCTTATGCCTGGACTTCCCTCTTTCCTTCTTCTTTTCTTTTCTTGTTGGCTTCACTAAAGGCCTGTAAACATCAGAAACACAACATGTTAAAGTCAAACATAAATCAGTCTCCCTGCATCTTCTGAGTGAGCATATCAAAGTATCCTCATATGAGCTGAATGTGCTGCATGTTTTATTTAGAAGTATGCTGAGATTTATTTTAACTTATTCTTTACACTGACAGTTTCTGATATAAATCATAACTCTGCCATTTTAGGGTCTGTCTTCTGTTTAAGTAAAAGTTAAAAAAAATGTTTTTAGACACTTGAGAATGACGTTGACGTCTTTTATTTCACAATGAGGGGCTTTGTAGAAAGACTATTGGGTTTCATATCTGCAGTAAATTATGGGGAAATGTCAAACAATTCATGCCAGAGTCCCAATATGATTTATCTCCTAATGTGATTTTTACAATTGCAAAGCTCGTAAGTAATGCCCTCAAGCAAACATTTAGACCCATAAAACACATGATAAATCTCTTAATCAAAAAAGGATGCTTACATTTGAGTCTGACCATCACATACAGTACATGCTCTCGAGAGTTCACAACAGATACTTGTCTGTTATCAGGTTTTTGCAACTTTATACAACTTTGTATCATTCTTACTTTGTCATATCTGTCTGTTTCATTGGTTCTGTTGTAGCAGGTTAATACTGAATATTTACTGTATTTCTAGAATGATCAATATTTGAAATCTTGAACCCAAGAGCTTTGCATGTTATTTACTTTTTTTCTTGTTTGCTGCTTATATCTTCTTCCGACAGCAGTAGCTAAAAAACAAGTTTGAACAAATAAACATTTCTGTTCATTAGAAACTATTTTGAAGATCACAGGTTTAATATAATATAATGCTCTGTAATGGAGAGTATGATAATCCATAAACTGTGTGTTACAGTGTGGATGACACCGCTAGGGGGTAAAGTTGGTTTCTTAATGTGAAATGGGGTGGTCCGTTATGTCCCTTTATTTATAATAACAATAAGAGGAGTTATTTTATGACTAAAAAGTGATGTTTTGAAACAGTTGGATCAGTTTTTTCTGGAAGGAACTCGGGTCTATTGAATGTTTGTTCTTGCTGGAAGATAATAAACTATTTTGCTGCACCTTGCTTTGGACTTCCACAAAGATTCATTTTAAATTTTTGTGAATTTAATATCTTTCTATGGAGTGTTGACAATAGATCCAGATTCATCTTCTGGTCCTGACCTAGACTTTCAGATCTGATACACAACTAGTAAATCATACCTTTATTATTAAGGGTTTTGTTTTAAGCAGGCTCTTCTTATGAAAACCTCCTAAAAATGTTCTCTGTAAAGTAGCTGATACATCCTATCTTCTCCATAAAAGCAAACTGTCACTCGATGAGCCAGGTCAAGTCTTCGTCCAACATAAACACACGGTGAAAACATCACGTCAAACAATCTTGCTCTGAGAAAAAGGAAACAGACTTTCTCAAATGCTTCTGACAATGCGAGGCTCACTGACAAGAAGTTGATTATATATAATTTTAAATGGACAAAAATCAATTTCATCGGGGCGCTGGTTTTATTCAAAGGTTAAATGGTGTGCCTCATCTACAGAGGGGACAAGTCTTGTCACATCATTTGCAGGTTTGACTTCCTGCCTATACCCAACTGTCTTCTTCTTGAATTTCCTGGCTCTCTTTGACTATCCCATAAAAAATGGCATAAATGCCCCCAAATAAACCCATCCCAAATCAATGACATGAATATAGGCTTGCAGGAAGAACAGACAGTGCCCAAAAACTTGTCACGATTCTGGCCTCAGTATGACTGTTAGCTTTGTATTTGAGCCTGTCCTTGTTTGACTTTGCTGTCTCTTTATTCAAATCCTATCTGCTGCAAACTGCATTAAACACTATCAAATTATGGAGACAGTGTTCACCGGCTTAGCTCCAACATTATTAACAGTCTGTACTGCTGCTGCTGCTGATGTTTTTGGAGCTCTAATTCTCTATCATGGTTCGTGACTCTGCCCCGTCAGTCTGTGAGAGAGCACATGGCAGGGGAGATAAAATCATCACTATGGTGACAACAGGATGCGGGCTGTCCCTGGGGATGCTGGGAGAGAGTCACACAGATGCTAACTTACTGAGGGGCAAACACACACACACACATGCGCACACACATGCACACACAGATATGAATGCTCACACACATTCAAAAACATTCACACGCATTAGTAATGACACACGGAGAATGTACACATGATAAACGTAGAGATACAACTAAACCAAACAGTTATACAGACACATGAACCATGAACTGGATAAAAGACTGTATACACACACATACATAGGAATCCTTTATTTATGTCCCCATCTTAACAGGAAGCAGAGGGACATAAACATTAAAGATGCAATCATATGATTGTCTGGTCACAAACAAACATCAGGGACACAAGTGAAACATTCCTGTCATAGTGTTCAGCTGAATACTACCTTAACAGAAGTCTTTATCTGTTTTACATATTCACCTAAACACAGTGACTTCAACTAAACCACAACAGTTTTCTGTCATGCTTTATTCCGTTGATAACTGAAAATCAGAGGTTTGAGTACAGTTTCAGAACGCTCAGATTTGGTTGCCTCACTATTGATGAACCATCACAGTCGCTGATCTTCATCCTGTCATTTTCAAATTTCTCACAGAGACAAACCTTCACCTCTGATTTTAGACATTTTGTCGACACCTGTGATAAAGGTAGTACCTCCTACCTCGTCATAATTTTGTCCTGTGAGTAAAGTGACTGTAGGTAGTGTCCTTTAATAAAAACTGTCATCATGCTTTCGTTCTTTCTTTCTTTCTTTCGTTTGTTTGTTTGTTTGTTTGTTCTTTCTTTCTTTCTTTCTTTCTTTCTTTCGTTCTTTCGTTCGTTTGTTCGTTTGTTCTTTCTTTCGTTCTTTCTTTTTTCTTTCATTTTTCTTTCATTTTATCTTTCTTTCTTTCTTTCTTTCGTTCGTTCGTTCGTTCTTTCTTTCTTTCTTTCTTTCTTTCTTTCTTTCTTTCTTTCTTTCTTTCTTTCTTTCTTTCTTTCTTTGTATTTCTCATTAAAATCTTTGTCATGGAAAATGTAAAATAAAGGCTGTTTCTGCAGAGCGAAGTACATCACTTTGTCTGACCCATGCCAGCAGTTTCAGGCATGAAAAACAATCCCATTGAAATAATCCGTCTTATTGCTGAAGAGGCACTGACATTTGTTTTCATCTGCTTCATAATCAGCTAAAAACTCCTCAGTGTAGCTTTAAAAGCATTTAGAACTGATTGCAAGAAATGCACAGTATTACAAGCTAGAATCATTATAACAACCCTAATTCCAAAAAAGTTAAGAAGTTGTGCTGATACCAAACAGGATGGTCCCTCTCCTTTTCGGAGTGGAGGACTTTAGGTCCACTTTTTACCCCCCAGAATGTCAAAAGATACTTCGTTAGACCAAAGCATAGTTTTCTACTTTGCCTCAGTCCATCTGACATGGGCATGGGTAAAGAAAAGTCACTGACATTTCTAGATCATATTTGTATATGTTTCCTTCATTGTATGGTACAGTTTTAAACTGCATTTGTGGATGCAGCAACACCAATCTATTGCAAATAAACCAAGTTAGTTGGAAGATGTTCATCCAGATGATTTTTAGCATAACACAACTATTTCAGTGTTTTGTTGTCCCTGTCCCAACTTTTTTGAATTGTGTTGCTTGCATTAATTTTTAAATGAACATATATTTTTCATTTAACAATAACATTTTTCTGTTTTAACACTTGATTTTTGTGTCCTTGGACCAATTTCAATTTAATATAGCCTTTAAATGACTTGCAAACTATCACATTTCGTTTTTATCAACATTTTTCACAGCATCACAACTTTTGGAAATTGGGGTTATAATTTTGAAATTTAGGATTTTTTTTTATCTTCCTTTCGAATAAAGTTTGTTCAATTAAGGCAACCTTATGAACTCCTGCTGTTTAAACACACCACACAAAAGTAACCCTGTCAATTCTTCTCTGTTTCTAATTATAAACCATATCTGGAAACCAAAAACCCTGACACGTATTATTAATTAGCATAAATATTGATGAGGTGATTACGTTGTTTCTTTATTTAGGAATGGTATCCAAATGTCCAAATCTAACCAAGTGATCAATCTACTGAAAATGAATATAAGAACAAGTGTATGACGAGCCCCTTACAGCAGTATGGGTTTTATCAGAATCGTTGAGAAAGAAATACTCCACAGACTACCTTCTCCTCATCAAAAACACCATCAGTAGAATTCTAAGAGACATTAGTGAATGTGGCTGCAGAGAGAGGGCTTTGTAAAGTCATTAGAGATGATTGACTGTAAGGTTTCAAGACAGCAGCTCACTCACGCACAGTCATGAATAGGAAATGAAAGAGATTGAAATATAAATTAAAGGAAAAGTTTGATAAAGTAAAATGTGAAAACTAAATGTGTTACCTTGCTGTAGGTGTTGACTGAAGTTCTTCTTTTAATCTGCACACACATAAAACAGACACTTTCAGTACAAAGGTGCAGAGAGGTTAGTAAAACAACAAGTAAACAACACATTCTTGAGTACAGACAGTGATATGATAAAGTGTTATATTACCTGCACTCACACTGGCTGTGCTCGATGAAAGGCAGCTCAATAAGCTCGTGTTTCATGAAGGACGTTCTCATCAGCTGCACATAGATCAGATAAAATATTATTTTACAATCCTCTCATTTATAAACATGAATCATCTGCAATGAAGCAGGTAGTGAATAAGAACGTGTGTACCTCCATGGTGAGTGTGTGTGTGAGTATTGGAACACACTCCAGGGCCTCATCCGTGCAGCAGCCGCCACATCGCCTCACTGGCACACAGGATGGGACAAAGAGATGGTGGGTCTCCCCTGGCAACTCCCGCCAAACCTCGACCAGAGTGTCCCGAGGCTCACAGCCACTTCGAGAATAAACCTCCAACCACCGCCTCACTGGTGGAGACATACAGAAACAGAATCAATACAGTCAATCATTGGATTCTTGAAGCAGTGCAGGGTATTTTGCAGAAACAGGGAGCGTACCTTCTCGACCTTCCCTGGACTTTGGGGAGTCTGCTGGCCGCCAGTGAGCGAGCTGAGGGGAGGAATAAAAAAGCGAATGTGAAAAGCACTGTCTCTAAAGGGTTACGTTTTCTACTCAAGTTAATCAGTTACATTGCATTCAGGATAAGCACATTAGAGTTATGACAAGTGATAGCAAAAACCTGACCTCGAAATGAGGGAAGCTGGAAAAGATATTTGACTCAATCAAAGAAAATCAACAATTTTCAAAAAAGGGAGTCCTAACATAGCCCATATGTGTTTGAGGCTGCTTCCTGTGATTTTTACTATGAATGTATGCAACATATCAGCATATCCAGCCCAAAATATTTTAAAGCTTTGGTGGGAAAAAAACGGAGCCTCTTTCTATCCAAGATCTCTCCACCTGATGAAAGAAAAGCAAAATATAACCAGTGAGAATGGCTATTAAAAAAAGTGATTCATTCAACTGAAAGTGCAATTAGGATTCACCTATTGTTTATCAATTTACCAGTCAAGTATATTTTCACTCCCAGCTTACTTATAGATAAACCAGTCAGTCTATAAAATGTCAAAATTAGTGAAAAAAGCAACATCAACTTTCTTCTTCAGTCAAACCAACAATGCAATGGTAAAAGACCCTTCATCAACTATAATCAATGGCACAGACACACTCTCACACGTTAGATTATAACGGCAGACCTGCAGTAGTTTGACAGCTACATCAAACAAACATGTATCATGTAAGGCTGTGTTAAGAAATGTTTTCTGAACTAATAGGGCCCATGAGTCTCTTTGAGCCTTTAACTGAAAATGTTCTACCTGCTACCTTTGCCCCCATTTCTATCAGCTGATTACAGTGTTTGAAACACTTTCAGTAGCTCCACAGGAAGACAGTAAGAGGATCTGCCACCGGATTTATAAACAGTGAACTGTTACAGGCGGTGTGCAGCTGGAACTGACAAGCCAGACACATCATAAGTGTGATGAATGATATCAATCAGTGGTTTGTTGAATATGATTTCGAAGCCTCCAGTCTGGCACTTTGTTCGCCTCTTTCTTGATGTTGTTTTTTTGCAGCCTCCAGTGTGATATTGCTTTTATATTGAAGTTCTACAGGTAGTGTTTAGGGGTCAAATAAATAAATAAAGTATCAACAGGTTATGTGTTTTTGTTTTGTTGAATCATCATTTGGATCCAAGTAAACCCAAAATTTGGCAAGAACTGTGCTGTTGGCGAAAACAAACAAAACAAGCAAAACATTAACTTTCAGTCAGTGCTGTAGTACTCTATATCAGCCCTCATGGGATTTGTCTTGTCCAATCGGATTAGTTGGTTGGAACTAGCTGTTACAGAACTGAAACTGTTCTGTTATAACATTTGAGTGTCCATTTGAGAAAACACACTTCTTTTTACTTCCTCACGTTAGTGTCACTTTCCAGCCACAAAGAACATTGATTAACCCTCCTGTTATGTTCGTTTCTATGGAACAGCAATAATGTTCCTGAGTCAATTTGATCTGGGTAATATTCAATTATCCAAAAGTGTCAGAACTCCAAAAAATCCCAGTGCACATCCCAATTTTTAATTCAAATGTTTAACTCCATTACTAACCATGTAAATCAAGATTTAGTCCATTGGTGTTCTTTAATTCTCACAGATCATGGTTCAATGAGGATAACTCACTTGTTTTTTTATTAAAATTAATGTTAAAACTTTTTTTAATGTACATTGGAAAGACCTCAATATAAATACAACAGTTTTACATGACATAGTTTTTTGTTTATTTCATCTTACATTTTGATTTTTTTTTTATGAAGTGATGTTGATAAATTAGCACAACACCTTCTTTCACATGCTGCCCACATTTTTATGCTACATTTAGCTGGTTTGAAAGGCATATATTGCCTAAAATAGACTTTAAAAAGGGTTAATTTGACCCACAACATAACAGGAGGGTTAAAGAAACACTAGAATGGAGAAAAGTGAAAAATGTGCAATACCCCCAGATCTCTAGCAAAGTACAGTTTTGAGGTAATCTCCTTTTCTGCTTTCCTTCCTGTTAAAATATGCTAAAATGAACATTTCAAACATAAGTATTCCAAGGTTTAGTCCACTGCAGTTATTTGCTACTATATAGCTATATAGCTTTGCATATATAGATAGTACATTCAAAGTCAGAGACACTTGAAACCACCTGGTTAAATGTTTACCCAGCGAGAGCAGGTATTCTGAATTATTGTTGGTTACTGAATAAAACAAGCTTACAGCTGGGCTGTTTTCTACACATGGGTACATGGTGAAAGAAACACCATAAAACACTGATACTTGATTTCTGGTGGTATAGGCCTTTTACAATTACATACACAGTAAAATGTTATAGTAGTTACCTGTTATGCTTGTGACCCTGTGTAGTTTGAGCTTCTTCTTGTGTTTCAGGTGTCTTTTGATATTCACCAAAGACTTTTCCAATCTAAACTCCTCGGATGGTGTCATTCAAAAACAGTTTGAACCTTAATCATCCCATATACTCAGATTCCAGAAACAGAAAAGTGTTGAGAATGAAAATACATTTGGGTAGCAGGATGATCGAACTATCTGATACATCTTGTGACCATGGGCCCCACCTCTGGATCAGAATCACTGAAGTCTAACAAGTCCTACTTAACAAGCTAAGAGCATGTGTCTTATACATTCAGGAAACAGACTTTATCATCTATAATGTCATATAAGCCAGAGGACATATTTTACTGCGGAATGAGTGCAGTAAGTACATTTTGCTGATAATATTTCTATCACTCTGTTGTGAAAAAAAATTGAATAAAGGACTTTTTTGTACTTTTACATGGATACATTTGTAATTTTACTAAAAAACTGAATACTCATAACACTACATGAAAACACACAGAAAGAGAGACTGAATTTACACTATTGGGCCTCTGTGTATGTGTGTGTGTGTGTGTTTGTGTGTGTGTATGTCTGTGTGTGAGACAACCAAGGCCACCTGTAACACTTGTAAGGGAATGTAGACTTTGTCCAGTTGCCCCCTTTTAACTGCTCCACCCCCTCACACACACACACACACACACACACACACACACACACACACACACAACACACATACTGGTTAGACCCACGCTGATTCTGAGTTAAGCTGGGACTGAGGCCATTTTGTGACTGCTAGTATGTGGAATTAAGTAAGTGTGTCTTTTCTGTCCGTCTTTTCGATGGGGATAAGATTACCTCCTTTTGGCTGCCACATTAGTAAGGGGCTGGCACACAAACACACACACACACACACACACACACACACACACACACACACACACACACACACACACACACACACACACATACACACACTTCTCAGTGCAAACCCAGTGCCATCTGTACTGGTATTGTCTTCTGTCTAGCTCCCTGTCTCTACTGAAGCACACTGTACAGATGGGATAAGAGAGTGTGTTACTGTGTGTGTGCCCTACAACTACACATCCTCTCTCCCACACTGATCTTCATCACTGGATAAAAAAAAGATGACCCCTTTTTCAGATGCGCTGACAGACGGAATGAGAGTAGAGAGTCTCCAATGAGAGTCGGCAGCTGTGAGCAGGTGAGGATGCTTTTTTGAAGCACTTTGCTGTGTGCTGTGTAGTGTCTACGATGATGCATCACTAAACATACAGTAACACAGTCAGGGCTGAATCCCACACTGCTGCAGAGCACGGCCTGTTCCTGATACAAGTCTCCAGACATAAATAAAAGAAACCAGCACAGCTCTCTCAGTCATGTGCCTGCCCCTGTGTGTGTGTGTGAAATCAAGTCCAGATGTCACATTGAGGACAACCATTTTTTATTGATGACGGTCATCACCCTGTTTTTGAATCAGCCTACACCAATCAAAGTCCATGAATAACTATAGGTGAAACTTAAAAAGGCACAAAACCAAAGTACAAAATGGACCCAGTATTAACACAGAATTAAGGTACTAGATTTACTTGACACTGCACCAGTGGGTTGTTTTGACTCTGTGCTATGTTGATGGTAAATATTTTTTTCAGACCCTTGAAGAGACTTAACACTATAAAATTGAAAAAGTGCTCCACATTTTTATTAATCACGCTTAAAGCTGCTGTTATAGGAATGGTGTAAAGAACGTTGTTTTTTTTCTGCTGGGTTTGGAGAAAAGGTCATAATGCCCATCGGTACTCATCGGTAAGTGGAGTAACTTGAGACTATTGGGAAATCTCTTCGTTTTCCAAAGCCTTTGTATCAAGTAATGTTATTATTCCCCTCGTTCCTGTTATGACGGACCAATCATAGCTAATCTCCAATCCTCTTTCCTGATTGGTTAAGGGGTGGCCCCTACTGCGTCCTCCGATTGGTTATGAGTCCGGCACTATCATGACTGCACACACCGATCTATAGGGGGGCTAAGAGGAAATCTGGTTGGGAGGGATAATGTTGACATTCGAAGTCCCTCTCTCTGAACAGATGTTTACTCTGTGACTACCAACAGCAGCCTTACGTATTATCAATGCCATTTAGGCTACCTATCAAATATAGGTGAGACATGCTCTGAGGGACATCTCCATGTTTATAATAAACTCAAAAGCAATGGTTGAGTAATATTGAATATACTTATTCTTTTCTCGCTTGTGGTTAGAAGAATACATCGATGCAAATCTGATATTGGTGTAGTTATCATACCAAGCAAGCAGTTTGTTTGCCAAACTTAGCAGATAGACAGGAAACAGCTAGTTTGACCCTCTCAAACTGTTAAAAAAATAGCTCATTAGTGTTTTTGTAACACATGAACCATGATGCTCTAACTTGTGATTCTAATGCAATAATCATTTAAAACAACAAACAGTTCTTCATTGTTATGTTATGTGCAGGGCAATTTCTTGGCCAAGTAACAAGCAAGAAATCCACAAAATTGAAAAAATACCATTTATTCTGCTCGTTATTTTGTTCTAATGAATCTCAATAAACCTTGTCTGATGTTTAGAGGTGCTGGAAGGCAGACTAACTGACATTGATTTGGACCAAACCTTGGGAAGTTACCTCTTGTTTCCGAGCTATCTGGTAACTTAAGATAACTATGGGGGTTTTCGAAACAAGCTGCTTTTAAGAACATGAGTAAGCATATTTTCCAACCTTTTCACACATTCTTTAATGTTTGTTAATAATGGAATTTTTGGTCCAGCTGCTTTGAAGCCTTTGTTTTTTTTACAGTTTAGTGTTTGGACCAGCCAACTGGAGAGGGTCTTCTTGATTTATTGACCTAAGTGAAGATCAGGTCAAATGGCATGCTGAAGGAGGATTTTTCACAACCTGGCAGCCCAAAAGTAGCTCTTAATACTGATCTACAAAACTTTGGTTTATTATTTACTATCTTTGGATAAGGTAAACTTAACACTGACCACTTAAAATCTCATTGATCCATTTCTGTCACTGGACCTGAAGTGACAGGTGTTATTGACCTAGGGGATAACTTCCTCAAAGTCCCACATGTTCATCACCAAACCTCCTCTATTCCTCCTCCTCGTGTTACTTCATGCTTATCGAGTGACCATCGATGTCAACTGGAAACAAATCCTCAGAAGCTTGTTGTTGGTGCCCGGCTGACCAGTTCAAGCAAGCAGTCAATAGGGTAAAATGTATTGGCCTATACATACCTTGGCATGGGACGTCGGTATTCTGGTGAGCAGCAGGAATTGAAACATTCCTAGAATAACTTGAAGCATAATCCCCATTGTGCAGGAGTCCAAGGGGCACACAAAAAATATTTTTTGGACCAATCCAAAAGAAGAAGGTCCGGCTGTGTCCTTCCTTCAGCTCTGTGTCCGATCAAATACGCAGAAATCCCGCTTTCATTCTACAGTCTCCCTTCCTTGTAAGGACACCCAGGGTGGCATCCTCAATGTTGGATTAATAACTTTGTGTTGCTGTATTAGAGACTAGAAGGTTGTCTTGATAACGCCAGGAGCCAATCTAAACTCGATTGTGACTTTGTGATATCAATTAGTAGAGTCACAGGCTGATCTGGAATAACCCCCCTTCAGAATTTTCTCATATAGCCTACACAATAATAGTAAGTGGTACCTATTCAATATCCAGCCAGGGCAGCGGGACCTCAGGATCCTGATATTTGAATGAGACTTATTTAAACTTTGAGTTATGTCTTCCTTCATGGATTTTAGGGCAGGATCAATCTATTGGTCTTGATCCTATGAAACCAGTCTGGGGGTCCGGGGTGGCGTGACAGGAGGCTCATCCAAATTCCCGTTGAAACGTACTGCGATAATAAAATCCTCTGTGTGGCTTACAAAAATTTCCACCTTGTTAAAGAATATTTTCTCCGGTAAATATTCGCTGCTGTGGACCGACGTGCCGCATATTCGTCTCCCCGGCTCGGTCACAGTCTCTCCACACTGTCGCTCCCTCTGAAAATGTGACGTTTCCCCTCCTGGCGCATCTTCCCTGTTTTTATCCTCTTAAAAACATGGCTAGAGTGACATCCTGCACTGACATGGCAGCGCAGGTCCAGCGGAGCCGGCAGAGCAGCAGACAGACACAGAGAGGTTTGGAGAGGTAGCAGTCCTCATTAGTTGCTGTGATCGGTTTCCTCATTTCCTTTGCCCTTGAGACGCACGCAGCGTAACCATTGCGCTGCCAACTTTTCCAAACGGGACACGCGCACTGGATACAGGTGCAGTCTCTCTATTAGTCCCAAAGTGGGGTCAGGGGGCTCTTGGGGCCCATTGCAAGTGGGTAACAGGACTTAAGTTGCCACGATAACATAAAGGTCATGTCCTGTGATTCATATTGAACCTGTGTGTGTTTTAGTTTGTTTACTATGACTTAAACTCTGCTGTTAATTCTCCAATTTAAAGGGCTGAGAATGGTAAATGGGATTAAATTGATTGAGATGCAAGCTGCAAGTTTTGCCAATTTATTTATCCGATAAGTCATGAAGTGCAAAAAATGTTCTTTTGATTTTCTTCTTACGCTTTAATAATTGACTTCATATTTTGTTTTGGACCTAGAGTTGGACAAAATAAGCAAAGAGAAGATGTCACTCCTGAACCTGTGGTTAGGATTTCTTACGTTTTGTAGACTAAAAATCATACTCCAAAATGTAGTTAGATTAGTTGATAGTCCATGTGAAAGTATTGGCATGATTGCAGTATCACATGAACTTAGTTCTTTTTGTGGTTGACTATGGGAAGAAGATGGCAAATTTTGTTTAATTTATTTTCTGAAAAGAACTTTGGAATCAATTTAGTCCAAACAGAAGACAATCAGGTGTTTAATTTATTTTCAATAACTCGGCAAGTGGCGAGTTTTGTCTTTTAGTCAGGGCAGAGAATGTCATCTGTAAAAGTATGAATTTGGACCATTAAACATGTGGATACTGAGGGATTAATGAACATTTTGTGACAACAGGATAACTACATTATTAAAGCTCATTAACCTGACCATAAGAATCGTTTGAAACCGTTCTTATTGCTCATTGTTGCTGCATAACCCGTAAGTGTATGAGTGTAGGCATGCCGACCGTTACTCTGGTGTGTTTGGGTTATGACAGGGCACTCACACGCCACATGAGGGTGAGGGTGTCTGTAAGTTATGCATGTATGGATGTGTTATCTCCTGCTGAAGGCTCCGGATGGGGTCTGCTGCTGCTGCTGCTTACAAGAAGGCAGAGATGAAAAAAGGAACAATATCCTCTCTTAAAGCACATTTTGAACAGAACTATGGCCATTTCACAAACTCATACTTTCCTTATAAAAGGAAGTAAGGCCTCTTTTCCATGATGTCACCAGCAGACAAATATGGAGTATTCAGGATGTTGTTCTGAAATGTTCATAACTCTCATTTGAATGTAAATATGCAAATAAACACACCACTGTATTTGAAAAGTCAGTTTGGAGTCAACATCTGCAGCTCTAAATATGAGAAAAGATGTTTAAAAGATCAGTTCACATTTTTGACAGCTCACCATTGAGATAATGGAAAATAAACTCCTGTATGCTGAAGTCAGGCAGATAAATAAGTAGCCAATCACAGCTGTATGGAGTCTTCTGTGTGGTTGCTCATTAAAAGACAACTGTCTACATCTGAAAGCCTCTTGCTGACTCTACCTATCAGGGGGGATACATTTTACTGTAGTAATATATTGCTAAAGTTGGTGAATAACAAATGTTCTCCTGACAAAATAATGCAACATTACTGCAAGGTGAAAAAGGGTATCAAGTGAAGGAACTGAGAATGTTTAAAAAAAAAGAGGTGACTGGAGTCGATCGCTTAATACAAAACCACAACCAAATGTGTGAAAGGGAGAGACAGAGAGTAATGATTGTTGAGAACAAGTTGATCTTTTAATCGTCTTGTGATGTCATCCCTTCGGCGCAGGGATGGAAGGCAGCCAAAAATGGAAAAAACCAACAATAATCTCTAAAATCTAACAAATAAAAGGCAAAATGGTAATTTGCTGGCTCTGCATGTTAAAGGTAGCCATAATCATGAACTACCTTTACATTCAGTATGAGTTTGAACAAACTACAGAGAGTCCCTTCATAAAGCCATTGTACTGATCTGTCCTGGAGTCCTTCTAATAAATGCATCAGCTCAACAGAGGGGACAATGAGGATATAAGATCCACCATTGCAATTTGTTTAGGCAGAGTAGTTTCCTTAAAAAAACATTATTGGTGGAACTTTTGACTTTGTGTAACACCTAACCAATAATCTCCTGAAATTGCATATCGTCTAAAGATGTGAGTTCCTCCCTGAAAGAAACATATTACAGTTTGTCTCATCCTGAGTTGACTCATCAGTTTTCATTACCGAGTATGAGAGCGATAAATAACAGGCTCCTTAAAGTTCATCAGAAGTGGTTCAACAGTGTTCGTTTGGCTCTGAGGTATGTGTATGAAATGTGACTGGATCCTTTTCACAGTCACATCACTTCAAATATTCAAACACCATCTATAAAATCTTCAACAGACTAGTCCAGTCTTCACATACAGTTCAGCTCAAAGGTGAAGAAAAATTCAAGTGACCGGATGAAACCGTTTTCTTTCCGTCTGCAAGTCCTCGTCTTCACAGCTGAGGGTAAACCGACTGCATCGACATCTTTAATAAGTCAGAAAAACTTAAAAATCCTAAAACGTGTACCACATTCAGTCCTCAGGCAGTTCAAATCCTGCCATCACTGTCATCACTGAGCACAGCTGGATACTCTCCTACTTGTCCTCTCCACCGTTGGGGATTTTGTATTTCTCCAAAAACTCAGCGTGTTTCTGACGCAGGATTTCTGTCTGTTTCTTAAAACCGTTGACTCTGTGGAAGAGCACAGAAAAACATAGTCAGACTTAGTTCTAATTCCATAGTTAAACAAGCTAAATGAACCATCAGAGTTAAGGCAAATTATTTGAAGGAGTCCCTCCACTCACCTGGCCCTCTCTTTGGACTCATTGTAAATTTCTGTGATGACTCGATCTTTCTCGTCCATGAAGCTGTTGTGGACTTCTTCCAGTTTCCTGAAGAAATCGTAACAAACATTTTTGTGAACAATAACTGTGGTTGACCCCAAAAAACGTGTCTCTCAGCACGCAGCTCTGTACATTCAGTTGTATTTATGAGTTTGTACAGCTGTTAAAACAGCCGGACGGATCATAAAGACGTGAATCTGCACAAACAGAAGTGACACAGAGTCAGCGTGTAAAAACAAACAGGGACACTGGCTAGGATCTGGTGCCAAGACACATGGCACAGAGGCGTGTGCAAAAACAATCATGCTCATCTGGTTGTGAATGTTCAGCAGTCAAACCCACAAACACAATTTTACATGACTTTATTGTTGCATATGCTTAAATCTTTCTAATACTAACATTTTATGCTCAATGATTACCCTTTGAATTGTTTTCCCAAGCTACAAAATGATACAAAAAAGTACAGTTAATAAGTCACTGACACAGTAAGCTTCAAATACTTTTCTTTCCTCACCTAAAAAAAATGAAGTGGGCTCCAACACTGAGCAACATGGTGATGACGCAGTAGCCCACCAGACGATAGTTCCTCCTCCTCCTCCTCTCCCAATCCTCTGCTGCCATGTCCTGTGCGTGAGACTGACGAAACTGCTCCCAATAACGCATGCTCTCCCGGGGATCCACACTGATGGTAAAGTAGCAGGATCGTGATTGGATGGTGATGTCAAAAGCAGACAACAGATGTTAAAAACAGACCGAATCTGAGCCTTAATACTTTGTGCAGGAACGTCATCAAAAGCCAATTTGTGTTCTTGTACAGATGGCTGGAAAAAAACTGAAGTTTTGAACTCTGTGGCAACTGCAACATGCAACATTTGGGAAGATATACCAACAACTCCTTGATAATAATAGTGTTCATTCTTTGGGGGAAAGTACAGAGGCTTATTCTGCAGTGTTTGAGGTTTTAGATATCCTGCACAGAAACAGCACGTGAGAGTTACAGGAAGGAAAAGCCATCCCATAAGGCCAAATGTTTCAAATAAAAACTGTCTCCTCTCCTCATAAGTTCATCTGACTTGGTTTTTCCCTGTACACCTATTGTGTGAAAGTAGGCCAGGTTGCATAAGACTAATGAGCGAGCACAAGCTGACAGATTGTATCTTCACCTGGCTCCGTGGCTGGTGTGACTGGAGGTAGATCTGACGGCCTGGCCCCCACCATATGGATGTCTGATTTTGAAGTCATACTCCTTCCTGCTCATGTCCTTGCTCAGCACTCTGTAGGCCTCGTTCAGCTCCACAAACTGGCTGTGCAGCCCTGGGTTGGATGGGTCGCTATCTGGGTGTAGCTACATGATCAGAGAAAATGTCACAGTCATGAAGTCCACAGGATAAAACTCACCAATGATCCAAGAGATACTCTGTTACAGGCATGAGCTCACTTGGATACTTATGTTCACAAGTAAAATTGCTCTTATTTTCTCTACTGCATGCAAATAAACCTCATAACCTTGTTTTTTCTCTAAAGGGTGAGTTATCTCACCCTGCACTTCTGCCAAAAGCAGTGTAAATACACATGCACATCCTTATTTACACTGAAAGCCACAACGTAAAAACAAACAGCCAGGAAACCTTCTGTGGGAACTGTAGGGTGTAAAAACTCTGCTGTGAAAGGTTGCCCTCATGTGGCCACGTTTCTATATGCACAGTTTAATAAATAATGAGCAACTTGCCTTCTTGGATTTGTCAAAAAATGCATGTTTAATTTCCTCCAAGCTGGCATCAGTTT
The DNA here is from genome assembly GCF_009762535.1 of Notolabrus celidotus. Taxonomy (NCBI): domain Eukaryota; kingdom Metazoa; phylum Chordata; class Actinopteri; order Labriformes; family Labridae; genus Notolabrus; species Notolabrus celidotus. Next base: position 22,051,795 of record NC_048279.1, read on the forward strand.
TTACTCCCAGGAGCTCATAGTGTGTCACAGCTTTTCTGTGGAGAGAAAGGAACAAACTCACATTCATGTTGTACAAAGTGTATTAAATAAACACATTCACTCACACACAAACAAATCTTAGTGTACCTGTGTGCATAGCTCTGTGACAGCATACGCAGCCCACTCGTGTAACACCTAAGACAACTTTGACATAGACGCAGCTGAGCCTCCAGCTGCATGATTGGAAATTTCTGGGTTTCAACGCAGACAACCTGTGCAGAGTAACAAATATAACATTAGGCATAATACAAAAAGGCTGTAATATTAGATGTGGGGAAACATTTGCAATCGAACTATTGTTTTTAGGTGGGCTGACTCTCAAACAAAACCTTATGGTAATTTTTTAGCAATGTGTATTTGTTGGATCATTGTCCACCTTTGTATGGCACTTAAGCTTTAAAATTGCTAATTATTTAAGCATCTCCTGGAATTTTCATTTAATTTAACCACATTACCACTGAGATAATGAAAAAACAGGTTAAGAAGTTGATTGTTTATGTTGTCACTATGGATGCATGGTATTGGATTTTTTGCCGATATACGATATGCCGATATTTTACAACTCATTTAGCCGATTACCGATACCGATATTTTTTTTCTGCACACCTAATTGCAGAGATCATCAATTATCTTCTGTACTGGAATTAGCGTACAGTATTATGGTGATACTCTTATCACATTTGTTATGTAATATTCATTTCTTGTGCAAAATAAGAAAAATACTTAAAACAGCATATTTATTTACGACAATTGCTTTCAAACAAAATTCATACAAAAAGATACATCTTACTTAAAACTTGGATGATGCTCTTCCTGAGATAATCATAACAAAATCCACAACCAGGGCAAATTTGGCCAATTTCACATTTGACATAGTAAGTAAACCTAACCTCTGTTCACAGGGAACATGTGAAAACTGCAACTGTACAGCAATTAAACCCAAATAAATAAAATGGTTTACTCTTTGACAGTAAATGTGCCTAAATTAGTCAGCTACATGTACCTTACACCAGGGGCAATTCTAGGATTGGATGTTTAGGGGTGCTGAGCCGTGCCAGATAAATTTCACTGTTTTGTACATTTTAATGCAATTTCATTCCCACATCTGTGAAAGAGAAGTATAACACTTTTTGAGAAAGTCTGTGACTAAACCATCAAATCTGATAAAAGTTATTTAAATGCTGAGCCACAGCAAAATGAATCATAAAAGAAACATATGGTAGCCCTAATTTCTGGGGAAAGACAACTCATTTTGATACAGCAGCTCCTCAACATATACATAAACAGTATGTATGTTTCTGAAGTAAACCAGCCCCCTAGAGTGAGTACTGAAAATACCAACAATTGACATTGGAGTTATTTTTTGGACTTTCATTTTAAATGCAATGCACAACATGAATAACGCTGTGGAGCTGCTGTATTTTTGTTGTTAAAATATTACGTTTCAACGAAGTACTGTATCGTTTTGAACTTTTCTAGCTTGTTAAAAAAGGACATACAGTAAAAAATAAATAAATAATAATCTCTCAAATTTTATGGGCGCTTGGATTCAATTTAGAGGTGCTTCAGCACCCCCCAAAATGGGCTAGAAACACCTATGCCTTACAGACTGCTGCTTAAATTTAAGTTTAACTTAAAACAAGGGCCCAACATGTGTGCAGCAGCCCACTTTCTTATCTGTTAATTATATCGGCTGATATCGGGGTGTTATCTGATAGTTCATTTTAAAGCCAATATCGGCCGATACCAATAATGTGCTGATAATATTGTGCATCCCTAGTTGTCACAACATAATTATAAACACTACTGGAATATAGCACCATATAAAAATGTAATTTGCTTTCCAGAAAGTACGCAATAATACAGAAATGTCTGCACTAAAATCTTCAAACTGTGGAAACTTGATATTAATTGTGAGTGAAATAAATCAGACTTCATGATCATAAAAATGAACACACACATTAGACTTAAAAACATTTTTGAATTAAAAAACTTAGAGTAAAGCTGTTGCTCTTTCATACTGCTGTCTACATTTCTCATGTATCTACCTTTCAGTGTGTGTCCATTGAAAAGATGCTGTCAGCAGATGCCCCTCTTTTGTTGACACGTGACCTGACTTTGGACGACAATAGAAGGGAAGGTAAGAGAAATGTTCTTGATAAAAAAAAGGACTTAAACATGATTAAATCAACACTAACATGCTCACTTTCTGACCCTAACACCTCTCAAACTCGGAGTTCACTCTGACACCCTGCAGCTCTGTGGGGGCGTGTTGATTCTGTGCAATCTGAGCAAAGGTTGGTTTTACACACTTTTATATCAAAACTGGTTACTTTATTTGGCTATTCAGACAGCTATATAGTTCCTATCGGGGTTGCACGTGAATCCTGTAAAGAAATAAAGAGCCAAATGAAGAGCAGACAAGTGTCAGAGTTTCCAGTAAGAACAATTTGTTCTGCTACCTGAGCAGAGGAGCTAAAGCTAGCTTTGCTGCCTGAAAGTCTTTCTGTGCTTCTGTCAGCTTGATGAAAATTATCTAATGCAACTACCTGTGAGCAGCTAAACAAGGAGAACAAACATCTGACAAAACAACAAAATTAGATCAAGTATAAAGCCAACACTGCAACAAAGAAAGGTGACATACCAGCAGAGCTCAGTTTTATAATAGACACTGCTTGGACTGTTTGTTGCATAAACGCATTGGGGTAAAGTTAGCTGAAGTCAAACCGGAAGTCAATAGATTTCAATGCAATACAAATGAGCATGCCTCTCTGTGTGATGGAGATACTTAAAAAACAGCTGAAAACTATGAGGACCTATTCATGCATTTCATTAACTCGGTTTTTTTTTTATAAATTAGTTGATTTCAGTTTTATTCTCAAGATCTAAATTTGTTTTAGGATTACAATCAGGGGCGTCACCAGGAATTCTGGCCCCCCTGAAAAGATATCTCAGTCGGCCTCATCACCACAGCCAACCCTACAGAATATAACATTTCTGCTATAATTCTGGTTTATTTGCATTAAACAAAACTATCCTGGTCAACTGACTCAAATCTAAGCTGCATAACAATATATATATATATATATTCAGACAATTTTAGTTATATATTGCAGCTATAACTAAAGAAAAGAAAAGTGTAGTAGAAAACTTTCAGGCCAATTAGGGCCCCCCCTCCCCACTTGGGCCCTACGCAGTCAGTCCCACTTTTCCCCCTACTACGACGCTCCTGATTACAACACTAGCCATTGTCCATGCTAATAAGCCTATTTAAGTCCACATCCTAGACTTGCAGAGTCAGTCCCTTATTTTATTACACTACCCAAGTGTCATCATGTGAAGTAAACAGCAAACAATGTATGAATTTATTAGTCTACAGTCAGTTGTAGAAATATACAATTGGACTTAATGCCAAATTTTGGATCACACAAAGTCTAAATTGTACGTATAATCTATGGAGCCAAAACAATAACTTTAATGTTTGGTATTGAAAATAAAATTTGGCATTGAAAACACACCCTGAAACTGAATAAAGAAACATTGGCATTGAAAAACTTGTATTGTAAAAAATTGTAACAGAATCAAAACAGCTATTGGCATTGAAAACGTTTCACTGAAGTTAAAATCACAAACATCAAATGTTATATTATTTAATTTCTAGAAATATTTGCATTCTAATATGTTTTTGAATGATAATCAGATATTTTATTTGATGTCACTTTTTTTTCAATGACAACTTATTTTTTCGACGACGTTTTTCTTTTTTTGAATGCAGTTTTTATTTTCAATATTTGCAGAGTACTCTTTTACTTTGGTTTTAACCGGAAGTCGTCGTTGTTCTCAGGTGGTCTCAGGTGGCTTAACAGCCCCGCAAACACGCCCCTGCACGTGCTTGTTTTCACAGGATTTTAACCCTGTACTTACCATTTGCATGAGCAGACGTGAAATACAGAATTAACAGTTTATCCTAAAAGTAATTTGTTTACTGTGAAAACAAGAAAATCACATGAACATCAATTAAATTTTAACAGCAAGTAAGCATGGTCAACTTTGTTTGAATGTCATGATAATGTGAACCCTTATTTATTTTTATTTCAGTATGTTATGTGGCATTAGTACGAAGTGACACCCGTAGTTCTCTCTCTTGGTGGCTGGGTGGTGATAGTGAGCAGTTTTTACCCTACTTTAGGGAAGAGGAAGAAACTATAATCTCCACTTTCTGCTTCTTCCTCATGAAATGCTCTGTTTCTGTCCACGAAGGTAAGATCAAACTCCTGCAGCTTGTAGGAACTCATTCAGCATTGTCGATAGTTGTTCAGGATGAAGTAGTTTTAAAATGTTAGCAGCTTTATTTTTTAACTAATGAATACATTTTGATTCGTTTCAGTTTATGGTCTATGCTCAGCAGCAAGGTGGACTGAAAACTGTATTTCAATTGACAATTATTTGAGCTATTGGGATAGTTTTTTACATCAAGGTTAACCTAAGTATAATTTTATATAGAGTTACCTCTGTCTGATTTACAGGATAATATAAACTAACTTCAGGGTCTAAATAAATCAATATTTCATTTTTTTCCATGTTGCTCTAAAAAACCATAAAGGTCTCAATGCGTTTGCATTTAAAGTGTATAATATCATCTATTTCGGCATTTTATTTTAACCCTCCTGTTATATTGTGGGTCAAATTGACCCTTTTTAAAGTCTATTGTCGGCAGTATATGCCTTCTAAACCAGCTAAATGCAGCATAAAAATCTGGGAAGCATGTGACAGAAGGTGTCTTGTGTTAATTTATCAACATCACTTCATAAAAAGAAAAAAAATACAATAAACAAAATCCATGTCGTGTAAAACTTTTTCCAATTTACATTAAAAATGTTTTAACATGAATTTGAATGAAAAACAAGTGAGTTATCCTCATTGAAGCCTGATCTGTGAGAATTAAAGAACACCAATGGACCAAATATTGATTTAAATGGTTAGTAATGGAGTTAAAAATTTGATTTAAAAAATGTGAATTGGGATTTTTTGGATAATTGAATATGCCCCGGGTCAAATTGACCCCGTACTGGACCATTATTGATGTTCCAGAGAAACGAACATAACAGGAGGGCTAAAGGTTGAAATAAACAGTAACTAAACTGCTGCTGCTGATTTGTCACCATTAAAGTATTCTACATTAAAAAATGGAAGAGTTCATTTGCAAAAACAGATGGCTCCTTTTTTTTAAAAATACATTTTCATAAAATATATTTCTTTTTAATACACATTTTTAAGAAAATTAAATTTTTTAAGATTCCTCTGATTAGTAATGGATTTTTTACTTCGTCAAAGCCACCTAACTTCAGTGGATTGATAAAACCTAAAGCTAATAATAGAAGAAAAAAAAGTTTCTTGAAACATTTTGACATTTTTTAAAAACTGAGTTATCTGTTTTTGCAAATGAACTCTTCAAATATAAACTCAAAGAAACCCATAGAGAACAGCAGCAGCAGCATTAACCTACTGGTGAACACATTGTAAGTTATAGCATTAATACTAAACGTATAGATGTCAGTTCTGAACTGTGATGCTGAAAACCACCTGCAAACAAAAGCAGCCAAATTGATTTGAATACTTTTTGAAAACTTCAACCAACACAGATTGAGATACTTTAACTGCCATATAACTCTGAGGACATTCAGGTTGTTGAAAGTTTCCTCACAGTCTGTATTTACTGTGTACAGGTTGGTGTTAAGGGGTTTGGCTTGTTTAGAGTAACTGAATGACTTGTCATGAATGAATCAGTGTCTTAATGATGAAGGGTTCTTGCAGCCTCTTATCTCTGAATGTGTGTGTTCTTGGTCTTTCTGTTTGTTGGGGAGTGGAGGGAGTGTTCAAGTGTTGTTGAGAAATAAGTATGCGTAAAGAAAACCACACTCACGTGTTAAATAATACAGTTTAAAAGATCATAAATAAATGTGTGTGGGTAGAGTGAAAAAAGTACAAAGAGAAAATAATACAGGAAAATATAAGTATATGAATAAATACCAGTTTTTAAGTAAAAAAAATGTAAAAGTGAAAAAATAAATTGAAAACATTTTGATATTGGGTTAAAAAACAGCAGAAATAATACATGCTGAATAAATCCAACCTAAAATGAGAACATTCATTAATGTAGTGTTCTATCAGTTACAGCCAACATCATCTTTGTTAAAGACATGTCAGTCTATTTATTGACTTATTTATTAATATACAGTATATATCATTTTTATGAAGTGTCTGTCCTCCACATTTAGGAGATCCATGAAGCCTGCAGTGATCACCCACAGTAAGTGATAGATGATGGACTCTGAGGTGTCAGTTCTGCTGCACTGTGCAGCCTGGAGAGGGCTGAAGGAGTCTCAGGTACATGTGGAGCTCGCTGACAGGTAAGAACATAAATCAGGCCTCTTAACACTACAGTTACAATATTATAAGGCTTTTTCCTTTCACTTGCACACATGGCCCCAACATGTGACTTACACATTTGGATTCATGTTGTGTACTTTAACAAACATTAATAAAGGGTTGTATGAAACCTTATATATTCATAATGAATGAACCCATCGTGCATTGAAGTTATGAATATTTGGAGGAGTTTTAAATATTCTTGAGTTTAATTTTCCACATCTCTCAGCTATCATGTCTTTAATGATGACTTAAAGTAAATATGATTTCCCCAGGTTTAACAGGCGAACAGATCCAACTCTGGAGCATCAGATAGAGGAGGTTTGGGCAGAGCGAGTGACCAAAGAGCCGTGGCTTTTCAACGGGTCCAAATTCAGACTTCACTCTTTCTGCTTGGCCTCTCCTGCGTGTAACTCATCAGCCTCTGTGTCTCCTAAATCCACATTCTGCACTCATTCACCCCACATCCCAGAATCAGACTGCTCAGAGGATCAGGAGGGAGAATTACCAAACATCAGAGTCCATAATGCAGAGGGAAGTTTGTGTAGCAGTGATTCTCTGTTTGACACTGACAAAAGGAAAAGATGTGTGAATCAGGATGAAATCAAACAGATCCAGGCATTTTCTGAACAGAGCGTTCTACAGATCACAGCTGATCCACAGACAAGGCCACTCCTCACTCTGAGGCTGGGCCTGACGTGCTACAAGGACTACTTGGGAACAAACTGGTCCTGTCGAGTGGCAGAGCTGCGTCGGCAGGGAGAGGTGGAGTTCAGTGATCCTCTGGCGCTGCTGGCTCAGCCGCTGGGTGTGGGCGGAGTCTTGTGCACAGGTGATGGACAGGTGGTGCTGATCAGGAGGAGTCAGAAAGTGGCAGAGGCAGGGGGGCTTCTGGACATTCCTGGTGGTCACCCAGAGCCAAAGGTGAGGAGGAAAGATGGTGGCATTAGTGTTACTGATGCGATTATTAATAGACGACTCTGTTTTAAGCCACCTGCTGGTTCCAGCCTTTTTGCTTGCAGTCAGAAGTGTTTGAACTTCTGTGTTGATGTATCGTTTCAAATCATCGCTGCCTTCCTCAGGTTGTATGTGAGTGTCTGGGCCAGATGGTGCAGGAGGAGCAGATCAGTGTCGACATGATGCAGCCACGGGCCGTCATCTCAGAGCTCTTCTCGTCCGTCTGCGCCGAAATCAGAGACGAGGTGAGTTTCTCTGCCTAAGAGGTCCACTGTGAAATCAATATTCTATTTTTTTTAACTCACAGCAATCAGTGCATTGTTGTTAATATCTTTGGGTCTGTGAGATGCTGCTAGAAGCTGATAACTGAACAGGAAAAAAACATAGCTGCATTTATAAAGGGAAGACTTTTTATTTCTCATTATTTGTTTTTAAATAATTGAATCCAAATCATATCCAATGTTGAAAACATGACAGCTGCCAACATGACTCTGTAATCCCGTTCTTACTTTTTCATTCTTATTTCTATATAAATGTATGTTTTTTTATTTACACATATATTTATATTTTTTGTGTGCATCATGTCTGTATAGATGTTTTTGTTTAATTGTCTGGCTGTGTGCTTATTGAAGATCTAGTGCTGTGGGAATAGGGAGTAGAATATGTTTGTTTTTGTCTGTGACTGTCCTATGTTACTGTTGTCGTTGTTCTCAATGTAAATGTTTTTTGTGACTATATATCTGAAAAATAAAAAAGAACATGAGTCGGTTGTCATGACAAAAATCTGAGATATTAAGGTCAGAAATAATTTTGGAAAATGTTCCACAATGAATTCATCTGTGTTCTCCCTTCTGTGTGTGTGTGTGCAGGTGAATATTCCTCTGAGCTCCCTCGGAGAGCCCGTCCTCTTGGGTGTCGCTCTGAATCACACCAGTGCCTGCAGGCCGAGTGCCGAGTTCTACGTCAGGTATTCTTTGCTACAAAGATCATCCCTAATATAGACTGAAGCTCTGTGTTCTCGTAGAGCAGACGCTCTCCTGGTGTTCAGTAAAGGTCAGTCAGCGCAATGACGAATGAAGAATTTAATTAGGTGGGAGACAGCATTTATTGCCAAAATATGTTTAACCCAACTGTACATCACAGCCTTTTGAGGTATCTCTTAGTTGCACAAACGTAACAAGCATTTGTTCTTTTTCATATTAAGTTGGATCAGTGAGTTTAACATCTGAAGATTGAATGCCCTACCTCAAAAACTATCTAAATGTTTGTATATTTAGGGGTCAGTAATATGGAAAGTCTCCTCAAATCCCATTTCATTAACAAGTGAAGTAACTGCTCTACCTCTACACGCCTTTCTGCACCATGAGGTCAGGTTTCTAACATGCAGGTATCTCTGTTTTTTGAATGACATGACATGATCTGAGCATTTTCACTGTGTCTCAAAAAGTGTCATAAAACTTAAAAAAGGCAGGTGCATTAAGGGCAGACAGCAGAAATAAGTAGCATTCCGAGGTAATGAGCGCATTACTATTGAAGGGCTTTAGAATTGAATTGGTTATGTCTTTGCATCCACAGCTGCTCACTGACATCAGATGATGTCAGAGAGTTGTACTGGAAAGGAGGAGCAGAGGCCAGTGAGTCTACAGACATCGTCTTCCTCAGCAGAAAGGTCAGTAAGCTAGATTATAGAGTTGTGGGGACAGCGGCTCACTAATCAGCCTAAGTTGTGTCAGCAGCTCTTCCATGAAGATTTGTTTTAATTTTTTGTCTCTTGATTTTGTAGGATGTGTTGCAGCTGGACAGACACAGCCCTCTGTGGTCCGAGCTATGTCCTTCAGCTAAAGGGGCCATGCTGCTTTATCAGGCGGTGAAGCCTGACGGAGAGCAAGGCACGAGCAGAGGAAACGACACATCAGGAAATAAACCCACCTGATTAAATGTATAAACTCAAGATGACGCGTATCAGGATAGCTCTGGGATTTATACTCTTTGTATGTTTTCACTCTCTGACCAATAATGCTGCTAAAACGGTTGAAAATGATGTTTATTTAAAACCATTTGTAAACTGTACAGGAATAAAATATCAAATTTTAAATACATTTTGAATAAAATCCCCAAAAATGGCCTATTTGTTTTTTTTCTTCAGATAAACATTGTCAAAACTAAAAAAAATGATTATCTCTGCTTTGACTTCCTTATTTACTGTAGCTCTCTGTAAATGAAGAGGTATCAGTAAAACGCTTTTCATTGTAAAAACACACAATGCAGTAAAACAACACACAATGCAGTAGAAGGTGAAGAACCTCTGTTTTCTTCACCGTCTTCTTTCCTCACCAGTTGGCTTTGTAACCAACGTCACAAAATTCCCTGCTGTAGGCGTTCTGGTCTCGATACCCCACAGTCCACTGAAATATGAACAGGAAAGAAAAATTAGATGCTACAATTGTAGAACAATACACATTTTTGAAAAATGTCCCCCACTCTCTCCCCACATTTACTGTCTCTCTTCAGCTGTCCCATCAAATAAAGGCAAAAAAAGCCCCAAAAAATATATTCCTCAGATCAGGGGCCAATGGATCCAAGTTTTCCAAAAAGTTTTCCAAGTATGTTCGCCTAAATATGTGACTTATCTTGGCTATCAATGCCTATTGATGGTTTTTGAAATGGTTTCTTCAAAAGTTCATAAATTTTATCTGGAAAATTCACAGATTTTTTGGGTACTACTACTTTCATCCCCCCTTCACCTTCAGTTAATTTTTATATTCTCTATATGAGGTCCAAAAGCATAAAGGGCCATTGATTTTTGGGGGGAGATTAGCCCAATAAAAAAAAAATTCTGACATTTATTTTTTCTTTTAATTCTGACTTTAAAGTCAGAAGTGAAAAAAAAAAAATGGTCAGAATTTTACTGGCCTAACCTCATCAAAAACCTTTTTTGTAATCCTCTTCTTTCTTCGTACATAGGCGAGTTGTATGAGTAGTAAAAAAAGGCAATCACAGCCAAGCTAGTGCCAAAGCTTCAGCTCTCAATGATGACACTATTTGCTTTTGGTATCTTTTTAGGGGGGCTCACAACTGCTGAGCACTCACATATGCCGGCTGTTGCCTCCATGGCTGTGCGGTCATGTTGCTCCACCCTATTGAGACAAAAATGTAATCAACATAGATCCTGAGTCATTCATCATGTGATAATACAGTCTATCATATCTCACACTGACCATAATGTCTAGTCCACCTGTGTGAGGACTGGGGGCCGGAAGGGTAGGGTCTTTTCTTGTGAAGTCGGGGTTTCTTCTTTTCCTGTTTGGGGATAGGGGGCAGCAGCCTGCGAGCCTCAAATTTATACTCCTGCAGGAGTGTCTGTGCCTGTTCCTGAGGCAGCTCTACGTACAGCAGATCCTCCAGCAGCTCACTGTGCTGCTCTGGAAGACTGCAGCTGGCTGAAGAAAAGAAGAAAGAAGTTTGCCTTTTATAACGGATGCTAATGTTGGTTAAATCTTCCTCTCTTTGTCATCAAAAAGTTGCACTGAGGTCTCCTCTTGTTATGCACTAAGATATGACTCAGACCCTGCTGTTTGAGCAGAGCGGTCTCAGGGATCTGCTCTTCATCACTGGTCTGGTGTTTGGACAGTCGTCTTCTCCACTCCTCTGCTGAAGGAAAGACAACCACCACTCTGCGTCTGAAGCCTGAAAACAACTGCAGCTTGTAACGCCGTGCAGAGAAGAGGATGTTGCACTGGAAACAAGATGACAAAGAGACATGTTGAGAGAGCAGAGGAGGTGAAATGTGTATTCTCCAAGCAGTGTTAAGTCAGAGCTTCAATTGATTATAAATTCCATTTTCAATATTGAAACGTGCACAAACAAACTTTTGACTCACTGTGCTTTGCATGAAAATAAACTACAACAAAACTACTTCCCTTCAAGCATAATGAACCTTTTTGAAGTAGTTAAATCTATTTAAGTGTAAAGTGCTACCTGGTCGAGGATATATTTGCCAGGAGTCTGGGCAGCCATCTTGATCATTTCAGTGAGACACTGAGAAGCCTGCTGCAGCCTGATGTCACTCTGACCACCGCTCTACAGATAAACAAACAAAAACATACAAAGTGAAACACTTTGAGATGAGAAGGTCAAAAAAATAAACATCATGTTTGAATGCAAATAGAAAAACAAGAGAGTGAGGATTGCAAGTTTGACTGACAATCATACATGCCAGCAGCTCCTCTGTGCTCAGCAGCCTGTACTGTTTTTCTGGATGCTGCTTCATGTGAGCCCGAGCCCAGTGAGTCTTCCCTGAACCAGGAAGACCAACCATCAGCAAGACCTGGAGACAGAGAAAGTCAATTGTAACAACCTTTTTGTTTTATTATATTTATGATCAAGCATTAAAACAACCAAACGTTGTTAGGGATAGCAGTTTCAATGTTATGACCCCAATGTGGACAGATCTGAAATCAGAATCAGAATCACAAATACTTTATTTATCCCGGGGAGGGAAATTTGGTAAATCCTTCAAATGGTCCCATAAGGATGACTCTTAACAACTTAATGACCCCCCTAACTTTTCCCTTAGAGCCATGATTAGTTTGTTTTCAAAGGAAATGCCTCAGCTCTTGGTACAATCACTTGTGGTCTCCTGTCTAGATTGTAACTCTCCCATCCAGCTGAAAGCCCAGTGTCTATGTCTCACCTCATATTGTGCACTGACATCAGAGGCCATTGTGGTGCGCACCCTCTGCCCACGAGAAAGGGATGCCAGCGGTGTAAACCCTAATGGGCCAGGGTACCAGGGAGGGTCCATGTGGTCCAGGTGGAGTCTGAATGAGCAGCTCTTACAGAGAACGTGAGGGTACAAGGCATCACCCAGCAGCACGGAGGAGCTCAGGTTAAAGGCTGCACCCATGAAGCGGCCATTCCTGTGGAAGGAGAGCTCAATGACACCATCTGTAGAGAAAGACTGTAGACACACACACACACACACACACACACACACACACACACACACACACACACACACACACACACACACACACACACACACACACACACACACACACACACACACACACACACACACACACACACACACACACACACACACACACACACACACAGGTGAGATCAGAAGAAAAGAGATTTCTGGGAACTCAAAACTAGGCAACAAGTGTGTCTTTGGAGTTTCAAAGACTATGAATATAAAAGGAAAGATAGAAGGTTACTTACAGCATAACAGCCAATGATGTCGCCCTCTGAGAAGCGTTCCCCAAAGTCTTCTTCCTTCCCACCGGAAACTTTTTTACCACGACTGTCATAAGCAAAAGACACTTTGTCTTCACCTGGTTCGAGGCAAATAGAAAGTCAGTGACAAAACAGCATTAGAGTTTAACAAGAATAAACTAATATCCAGGAAAAGTTCCCTTTGCTGATATAAATTCTCCAGGAAAAGGATGGATCTACTTCTTACCCAGCAGTACAGAGCTGTTCCCCATCGACCAGCCAACTCTCAGGCCGTAAGAGTCTGCATCTGCATCATTCCCCAGCTGTGAGGTCAACAACTTCCTCTCTAGCCTCACCTCAAAGCCCACCCTGCCTTGCCGCACCCCATGGGTGAGCCTGCAGCCTGACCACAGCAGCGGGAATCGTTCCCAGAATCGTGGCTGGCCACATGCACCATCAGGACCCGCCTCAAAGTGGAGGTGACAGTCACCTGTGGGAACAAAAAGAAAAGTCAGACTCAAAAGTGTCTCTGCAATGCTTTTGATAGGCTCATGACATTTTATGTCAAGGAAATGTATGTTCTGGCTGTAGTTTTACAACAAAAATATAATACCACAATCATGGTTCAAATTAATTGTACTTGATTAGGTTTAGGTCATGTTTCTTGACCAGATCAACAATGAGAGTAGTCCAAAGACTTACCTGGGTTTAGTCTGACTCTATTTTCATCTTCCTCTGTTGCCTGCTCTCTTTCCAGTAGAGGCTGTGGGGACTTGGCTCTGATTGACAGGAGACAGAGACATGTGACTTTATTACACACCCCTTTAAAAAAAGTTCAGATGAGAAACATGTCCCAAAAGGTCCTATTTAAAGGAAACTAAAGGAAAGTTTAATGCGGTGTTGCAACATGCTGTGGGGTTTCTGCAGGATTAAGGTGACCGAGCTCAGCAAACTGTGGCAAAACAACAAGTTTTAAAACTCAACTATTTTTTTCTATTGCTGCTCGTAAAAAGCTCATTCTAGCAACCTTTGTATCTATAATTGACTATGGTGATGTTCTTTATATGCATGCTTCCTCAGCCTCTCTGAAAATGTTGGACTTGGTGTACCATGCTGCATTGCAGTTTGTTTCTGGTTTAGGTTTCCGCACACATCACTGTATCTTGTATGAGAAGGTAGGCTTGTCTTCCTTACACAACAGAAGAATGGAGCATTGGTATATCTTTCTTTATAAGGCCATACTACAGGAGCTGCCGTCTTATTGATGCTCCTTATTGATTCCTAAAGTTGTCAGTGGCTGTCATCTTCGGTCCCATGGACAATTCCTTTTTGTCATTCCTCGGACTCACTCTGTCTTTGGGAAAAGTGCTTTTAATGTCTTTGCACCCTCTTCTTGGTCTGAGCTTCAGGGTGGCACTATCCCATAATATTTGATTTTAGGTGAAGGTTTTATGAGCATACCGCATCAAGTGAGGACATTGAGATATGCTGTATGGGTGACACCATTGTTTCAATGGGTATAAAATATGTAATTAATATATATGTAATGAATATAATATGTAATGATTATATATGAATGTATGTGTTTAAATCGTATGTGCTTTGGCAACAACATGTCTTTGTTCATGCCAATAAAGCAAATTGAATTGAATTGAACTGGATTCTTTAATTCGAGTGGAGGATTTTAAAACAAGGGTAAAGGGTCATCTGATCAGCTTGTGCACATGTTTTAGAGCTTAACACTGTTAATTTATAAATCAATGTAATAGTTACTTGTCACTATATATTTTGTCCTGTTATATTTGTGAAACTTTTTATGCTGCTGTCTTGGGCAGGACTCCCTTGTAAAAGAGACTTTGTATCTCAATGGGACTATTCCTGGTAAAATAAAGGTAAAATAAAATAATAAATGAACACTAACTGACCAAGGCAGCAATTTCTAAGGGTATCTTAAATTTAGAGGATACTCTTTGTTAATATTTAGGACTCTTTTGGGTCCAAACCCTATTTCACTTACATGACAGGCTGTCCTTGAAACCATCTTTTGAACTGGAGGATGTGCAAATGTAATTCCAGCATACAAAGTAACACAAATAACTTTTAGCAAGTGTTTAATTCTGTGGTGCAATCACCGTTTAAAGTGTATGAAACACATCCCCTAACAAAGCAATTTCATTACCGATGGTTGAAACTTGTGAGTTCTATGTGTTAACAGATTGTTTACCTTTTGTATCGTATCTCCTCTTTGAACTCGTAGAAAGCTCTTCCTCTGCCTCGGTCCTCTGATGATGCCTGAGCTCTCCGGTCCTCTGATGAAGCCTGAGCTCTCCGGTCCTCTGATGATGCCTGAGCTCTCCGGTCCTCTGATGATGCCTGAGCTCTCCGGTCCTCTGATGATGCCTGAGCTCTCCGGTCCTCTGATGATGCCTGAGCTCTCCGGTCCTCTGATGATGCCTGAGCTCTCCGGTCCTCTGATGATGCCTGAGCTCTCCGGTCCTCTGATGATGCCTGAGCTCTCCGGTCCTCCTCTGGATCTGCTGCCTCCTCCTCCTCCACTGTCTGGCACTCAGACCCAAACTCTGAGATTAACTCAGAGCCTTGTTGTGGGATCGGCAGACTTTCAGTTTTGCTCTCAGTCTGTGTGGCAGAGTCTGTGTACTCCCTGATACATGTAGGCTCAATAACCTCGGTTTGTGTCGGTGATGAAGTGTGGACATGAACTGTATCTGTTGCTTTAAAATGTGTACCTGAGTTTTCATGTTGTAGTGTTATTAGTTCTTCCTCGTTGTGTTGTCCTGTCTCTTCTGCCTCTATAGCAGACCACAGCCTCCCCACCAGCTCAGCCTTCAGACCCTTGCTGTCCAGATGAAGTTCCTGAAGTCTGGACCGCAGCTCTGCCACCTTCAACTTTTTAATGTCGGATAGCTTCATGGTTTCAGAGAGTAAAGTTTGGCTCGAGCCTCATTCGTCGTACAGCTTTACTATCCCGCCCAGATTAAACTAAAAGTAAAGAGCTGTACAGTGAATGGTGAAAAGTCAACGCTCAGTCTAAAGGCTCAAAACAAAGATTTAACATGGTGGCCTAATTTGTGATTGGCTAGTTCTCTTCTTCTCCACTTTTACTTTGGTAGATGCGGACTCAGAGGAGTCTCTGCTGCCACCACACGTGTAGGAGGTTAACTGACCTGACGTTACAGTATTTCTTAGTTGCTAAAGCACTAAACCCTATTGTCTTAACCAAAACCATAAGCACTTTTCACCTGTTAGACACAACTTGCAAACACATCCTTACTCACTAAAACACATGTTGCACTGTGATGCACTTGTGTTGCATAATGGTAAGCACAGGTAGCAAAAGTTAAACACATTTGAAGCCCAGGTGTCACAGCTTAAACACAACCACACAAAATTGATCACACTTGTGTGTAGCGATGTGAGGAAACCAATGTATGCCTATGTGATGTGGCCTGTGATGTGGATGAAGTCCTGTGACCTGACCCAGCACGTAGACATGATGCTGTGGCTGAATGAGTGTAGATACTGTAAGCACTTCAGTTTGATTTTGTGGATTACACTGTAATGTGCTTCTCATTTATATTTGTTGTCGCTTTATTTTTACTGGATACAGGTGCAACATTCAAAGAGGATTTTTTATTAATTTAGCCTACTGTGAACAATAAACATTATTTCTACAGCTTCATGCCCTGAGCATTGTGTTTTCAGTTTTTTGATGTAGTGTGTAATGACTGTTCAGTATTATTTAAATTTTGGTTGACTCAGGGTATGATCTGACAACATTGTTTGGTTTTGCGAGTCAGAGGTTTAGTGAATGTAGTTTGAAAATTGAGTTTTGTGCTTATAGTGTTGAGAAAAGCGTGGTGGATGTCAAGAAATGTGTTTTAGCAATTGAGACATACTGTAAGATGGATGATACCACACATTTTCAAGCACGTCCCTTTCTCTATCTCCTACTGTTACTTCAAATGTGGAATATAGTAGCTAGTTGTATTTACCCAGTTACTTTACTAAAAGGTATACATATTTATCAACTTAGCAGTATTTGTTCATCTATTAATGTTGAAAAAAAAAGAGAAATATCCATCCTGTTTCTTATTATTGTATGTTAGACTATGAAAATGACACAACTAAAAGATCCACACAGTAATATTTCCAGTGTCTGATATAATAATGTCTGATATAAATTAATGTTGTGTTTGTTTCACTTCTGTTCCTTTCCTAATATACATTTAAAAAACCATGACATAGCCGTTCTGTATTGGAATCCTAATTCAAAAATGGCAACATTATCAGTAGTAGTAGTCATGGAGGTGCAATGTTCAGTCAGTGTAAGTTGAAACACCAGTCTTTCATGATGGGAAGCGTTTTATTTCCTCAAACAAGACAAACAAACAAAGGGACAACATGTGAAGTGTAACCATGGTCAGTTACTGTAAAAAAACAAACAACATCTCATATTTTACAATTATCCTCTAACAACTCATCTCTCGGTTCTTCAGATATTTCGTTCCACTGTCTGTGTTTCATTACTACCACTTTGCTCAATGAAAAAAAGGAAAAAAGAAGAAAAAGTCTCATAAAAGAGGGACACTTCTTTCCCCCTCACTGACCTTTTTGGCTCAGCACAAATGTTACTTCAAATATGTTCACAGATCCTTGAATGTCTCATTTCTCATACTATGAAGTATCAAACTGAAGAGACTTTGCCTGCTTCTTACTTGCCCTATCATGGCTGTATCCACACAAACAGCATCATAACATCAATCGTCACAAGAGGAGAGAGGGTTGGCAGTGATTTTTCCGTTACACAACAGAATATTAAGTCATGCTCACACAGTGAGCCTGTTTCACATACATGGTGGCTCAGTCACTCTCACCACGCTTCACAGTTAAAGCTTCAGTGCTACATCGTTCTGAGAATGACACTCAGAACAGTCAACAGACATGTATTCTCCCTGAAGAGGACAGGACTATCAGCAGAACTGTAAACAAACATGCACATTAAATACATCTGAAACCCCTCCTGAAAGAGTTTGAGTTTTTAGATCACTGAATACATGCACTGTAGTTATTCTGCTGAGTGTTCCCTTTAGACTGCAAAATTCCTTTTGTCACGAGACAGATAAGAGATAAGTCCCCGCTTTCTATAAGTTATAGCTCTTCAGGTTATTATGTAACTTTTGTTTCGTAATAGATTTTTGGCGTATAATAAAAATATATTATACTGAAACAAGCAAGGACACTAGTCATGATGCATACACAAAATGTCAACTGACTGGAATGAAAAGGAACAGGAACCCCTTTTAATTCAAACAGGGTCTTGCACATAAAAGCTGAAAAGGGCTATTTTCTGTGCAGATCCTTTTCTGGTGAAAATGGATACAAGGAACACAAATTTGTTGATCCTGCAGATAGCTGATTATCTTGTAATATTGATTATGCTGGGTTTTTTATAAGATGTAACTGCTAGCATTTGCAACAATTTTGCAGACAGTTTGTTGACACCTGTTTCCCAACATTTCAGACACTCATGCATCCTTTTAAAAGAAATTAGATGAATGCTACTTATTTTATATCAAAGTAAAAAAATCTATTTTTATCATAAATGGGAAAAGGGTCTTTTGGAAAAATGTTTTGGGCTTCTTCATTTTAAAATTATTTTTCATCATTTAGAAAAATAATTAAGTTAATAATTATCAAGTTTGGTATTGAAATATAATAAATACACAAAGAGGCACACACCGAGATATATGTTTGAAGTGATGAATGACAGTGTTATGTAATGCAAAAAACGCATGCCCTGTTGAAACGTCATAACATTACATAATATAGCCTAACAGACTATGAGTACCAGTATTTGAGATTTCAGAAACGGAACCAAAACATTTATGAGCTGATAGTTCTAATCAGTTTTAACATGAGAATAATGATTCCCCTAGTTTGGTGAAAATATGTTGGTACCTTGTTTTAGATTCTACAATCTATAAACAGACTGTCTGTCAGTACTCCCTGAACAATAAAGTATAAAATAGTAACACTGTTTCCAAACAACCTGAACAAACCAAGTCTTTGGCATTACTGACATGTCCTGTTACTTTAAGAATATACTGGTCAAGCTTTGTTATATAAGACAATGAATTAAGTCAAATCAAAGTATGTTGATATTCTGCAGGCAGTAGAGAGAACTGCAGAGTGTGCATGGTTTCATATTACTTGCTCATACACACTTATTAGACCAGAAGAATGGGTGTTGCAGCAGGATGTGGGGGTGACGGTGAGCGGCTGTCAGATGGACTGTGACCCAGCAACATCTCCTTCTCTCTGGGACGACACGGTCCAGTCATGTGCTGGCTGTGAGAGTGGTAGAGCCTCAGGAAAGCCAGAATGGCCTGAGTCAGCCACAGCGCGGTCACACACCACAGAGACACCTGAGGACAGGGGACCAGAGATTTGTTTACAGACACATGAGAACCCTCAAAATAAACTGAAGAGCAGTGAGGAAAAAAGACACTGTGAGTCTGAACCTCTTAACTGTTTCTGTGCAAAAATTAAAGGCTCTTTCTTTTCTCTAAAAGGTGTTGAATTCATTACCAGCATCATTACTTTGAATGTTAACAATAAGTAAGGATGTAAACCAACACTCATACCAAAAGCAGGAGATCTCACATCACAATACTTATGTCATACTAATACGTTCCAAAACCTACCACAGAGCCACTATTGACAACCATGACCTGTACAGCATTGCCACCTCCACCAGACACATTCTCCATTTAGCAAGCTGCAGATATTGGCAAAGCTGATACTACAACATAATCATGACTATTTCATACTGCATGCATCAGAGAAAACCTCAGAGGTCAAAGCCAGTGAGGCAGAGACTTTTTAAGAAAAACAGGTGTGCCTAAACTCTCACCAGTGCAAAATATGTGTGTCTGTTGTCGAAGCATCTTACCTGTGCCAGATTAAGCTCTGTGTAGAAAGATGAGGTGTTTACATCCAGGTACAATGGGATAGACTCGGACTCCGCACAGCTAAACACAAACATGAAGATGATGAGAAATCACACTTACAGAATGATATAATTACCCATAACAGATTGTCATGCCTTGTAGTTTTTGTTATATAATAGTACATGTATAGGAATGCAAATTCATATAATTCCAGTTTAAAATGATATCTCTGACTGTACCTGTAAGGCCGTGTGCTGTCATCAGTCACAGTATCGCACCAGGAAGACAATCCCAGTGACAGGATAACACTGGCCCCTCCAGACAGGAAGAGCACACACACACTCAGAAGAACAGTCAGGAAGGATGAGAACAGGGTGCTGTGCAGAAAACACACATTGCATGTATTAGACACCCATTTGTGTTAAGCATACAGTAGACACATCTAACAAAATTGAATTGGTTGGTCTGTTACTCAAATGCAATCCACCATTTTAATAATAACCAACAAAATGTACTGTCATTAAACATCAGTACACAGGCTAATACATACTCCACAGTAAGACATATGTATTCCAAATCTTACTAAGTTATAGTAAGATCTAAATAAGTGTAGGTGTCAGAAGTTCTCATTATACAGAATAATTCATATAACTGTATCATAAGGGAGGATCATTTTGATTGCATAATCTAACTCCATATTCATAAATCATAATCCAACTCATCCTGGACATGCACTTTTTGAGCTGCTACCCTATGGCAGACGTTTTAGGACATTAAAAGTAAAAACAAACAGACAAAAAAAACAAAACAGTTTTTATGCAAGAGCCATTACTGCTCTCGACACTCTTTGAGTATGGGCTTTTTTTTTTAATAGTGACTTCATGCAATATAGTCAAGTACAATACACAAGCGCAATAATAACATAAACTGTGCTATAATAAGACTGGGAAAAAAATCCCTCTCAAGTGTGAACTTTGCTGCTCTGTGATTTGATTTGTATGTTGTGTGTGTATGACAGCGTTTTTTTATTCTTATATTTATTACTTTTTATACCTTGATTGTTTTGTCTCTTTTAAATGGCACCTAATGAGGACTGCACCTTTCAATTTCGTTGTATTTGTTGCAATGACAATAAAGGCATTATTTTCTATTCTATTCTAAAGGGGTAATTGGTTTGCATGATTTTAAAAATAATCTGAATCTACAAAGTAACAAAAGCCTTAATATAATTTGAAACAATGAAATTAGTCAAATCTTTTGTCTCTACAATGTATATAAGTGTATGTTTATTACTACTCTAATACTGCTGCAATACTGCAATAGAGTTAAGTTGAGATCTGGGTCAGTGGAGATGTGCCAGTGAACTCACTCATCATGTCGTCCGTGCAGATAGAAGAGACATCTCCAGCCCTGCGCTGCACCGTACAGCACCGTGAAAATACCAACAAACGTGGGGAACTGGCAGGCTGCAGGTGGTCCCCACTGCTGCACCACCAAGTGTGAGACATCATCGGGCTGCCCCGGCATCTCTCCCTGGGTCTCTGTCCTCCAGTAGCCGGTGGAGAAGAGTGCACAGCGGCCTTTGAAAGCGGATCCGTTGAGAGCCATGGGGACGACCACCAGCAAGCCCGCCACGATGGACAGGGCGTGAGCCGTGCAGTGGGCCAGCAGCAGCCGCCGGTCCAGTTCCATGTCAGAAGTCTAAATAAAGTCCAAAAAGTTAAGGGATTCACGTTGCTGTACAAATAAACAACGATACAATGTTTCAACACATTCTCATGTGCCTCAGCCCTGCAACGATTTTAAAGGAGTGGGTATTTAAAGAGATCTGGGCGGGGACCCGATCCGTTACACAACACAGACTGACGACTTAACTGAGGTCTCACTCCGCCGCTATTTCCAGGGACCACAATGAAACAATACTTATTCTCCTTGTTAGTCTCATTTGAAGTGGTGGACAAAGTACACAGCTTCATTACTTAAGTCACAGCAGGGGCGATTCTAGGATCGGATGTTTAGGGGTGCTGAGCCGGGCAAGATACATTTAATTGTTTTGTACATTTTAATGCAATTTCATTCCCACATTTGTGAAAGAAAAGTAGAACACTTTTTGGGAAAGTCTGTGAATAAACCTTTAAATCTGATCAAGGTTATTTAAATGCTGAGCCACAGCAAAAGAGAAATGGACTGGAATCATAAAAGAAACATATGGTAACCCTTATTTCTGGGGAAAGACAACTCATTTTGATACAGCAGCTTCTCAACATATACATAAACAGTATGTATCTGAAGTAAACCAGCCCCCTAGAGTGAGTACCAAAAATACCAAAAATTGACATTGGAGTTATTTTTTGGACTTTCATTTGAAATGCAATGCACAACATGTAAAACACTGTGGAGCTGCTGTATTTTTTGTTGTTAAAATATTACGTTTCAACCAAGTACTGTATGGTTTTGAAACTTTTCTAGCTTGTTAAAAAGGACATACAGTGAAAAAAAGTAAAAACTCTCAAATTTCAGGGGTGCTGGTATTCAATTTAGAGGTGCTTCAGCAACCCCAAAAATGGACTAGAAATGCCTGTGAGTCACAGTATAGATCCTCCATGTCAAATATTACTCCAATACAAATGAAAGTTGCTCTGTCAAATCATTACTCAAGTTAAAGTTCTGAAGAACTTGCTTTTGAAAATACATTTACAAACGTTCTATAGCTCAACACACTTTCTCAGGTTGGACAGTTAATTATTGTACATTTGGGCAGAGTGGGAAACAGGGAGAACTTTTGAAACGATACGTATCATTCTTCATTTCAAAAACCTCTAACACGGGCTGAAGATATGACCATGGGTGCTCAGGTGGAGAATTATAGCCATCATTACCACCTCTACATGAACTGCCTGATCTGAGTGAAATTTGCTCTGTGTTTGCTCCACCGTGGGATCAGATTTCAGAAAAGAGAAGGAAATTCATGAGCTGACTTCCGAGCAAACGTAGTGAGTAACTCGAACATTCATAGAAATGTAGTGGAGTAAAAAGTACAATAATTGTCTTCTGAATGAAGTGGAGTAAAAGTAATAAGTTCCCCCCAAAAATAATACTCAAGTAAAGTACAGATACTAAGCTCTCATGTGTCACCCATAGGTGACATCAACTTTTTATAAGTTCCTGGAAGGTCGACTTGTTATTGCTCAAAGTGATGCATCTTATTAAATAGACGATCATTGGTAGAAAGTACCCCCAGCAGTGACGTCGGCGCAGCGGGATGACGTATGTTTTGGCCTCTTTTTAATCAGCGCATGCACAAAAGGATGTAATCACCCTGCAGGCAGACTGATTGTCTGCGTGGTCTATACGGGGAAGGGTCTTTAAATCATCTGAATCAGCAGACATCACCGGCATGGAAGCACTGCTGTTTGCAGTTTGGGTCGATTCTTCACGTTAATCCAAATTAGATTCAGTCAAAACCAAACAAAAGACACATATTAGCTCATTATCCTTTTCAATCAACCCGACAAAAAACATGCATTTGTTGCTTACAAGCATTCAATAACATTGACAAACATTTAAATCTGCCGTGAGGAACTAGTTTATTGTGATCTAGGAGCCGCCGAGGGACAAGGATGTGCATCCCATCCGTTTGCTGTAGCTGTATACCACAAGCAGCTGATTTACATGTTACTGTACATATTAGTCATTTGTTGTTCTTTTGTATTTATAGCTGATGTTATTGTTATTATTTTTATTTTATTTTTATTTTTATTTGTATGCCTTGTTCTTATGCCTTGTACAAAGAGAGCACAGTTTACCTAAGTCAAATTCCTTGTGTGTTCAAGCATACCTGGCCAATAAAGCTGATTCTGATTCTGATTCTGATTTAAATTGGTGCAAGTTGTTATACATCTGATTGATAAGTTACAAGTTAACAATAAAACAAATTAAGTGGCCTGTCTAAATGTAGAGCTTTGTTCACAAAAATGCTATTGAGTAGCAAAGATAAGATGTGGTCTTTCCATGCTAGACGTCAGTGTAGTGAGAGCCAGCCTTCAAGAAATAAAGGCAATACATAAAATAAATATAAGATAAAAAAAGAATGATCTATCATATTATACAAAAATTGAGTACATCTGTCATTCAAAAGGTCAAAGGTGAACTTCAGGTTGGTGACACACTTGCCCATGTGTCTTGCCCACACTTACATTTTACTGTAATATTGATTTAAATGTTGCTTTATTATTTTAGTAATTTTAACTGTTATCTTAATATATTTGTATTTATTTATTTTATTTATCTACTCAGTTTTATCTTAATTATTCATATTCTTAATTTTGATGCATTAACTTATTTTACAACACATATTTTATTGCTGGTGTGCATTAGTCTCTATTTTATTTTATGTTACTTTAACTTTTATTCTTATCATTTTTATTATTATTATTATTATTATTATTGTTCTCTCCTTATATGTCTTGCCATTGTTTTATTTCTTCTTCTTTCTTGTTTTTCAATCGCTGTAAAGCACTTTGGGTTGCATTTGATTTGTATGAAAGGTGCTATATGAATAAAGCTTAATTGATTGATTGATTGATTATTAACAGGTGACGTGCAAAAGGTCTCACTGTATAGCATCTGCAACCCTTTATTTTGAAGGATCAAAAGGATGTTCAATGTTATATCTGCAGATTACTTTTATTTTGAAGGGACAAAAACAGGATCCACAGAGGCCCACCTGCACATCCCCTCAGTCAGTGATGCAGCCGATCGGAGGAGACGTCTCCCTTTCTCCACACCTTCATCCTTTTCTCTTCCCATCCCTTTTCACAGTTTTTGAGTGCGTCCATAAGATTGTGAGTAGTTTTAGTCATAGTTTAGTCATAAGTTTGCAGTAGTAGTACTATATCATCATTTATGTTCATATATTGTGTTGTATAGAGAAAGTTTATAGTTAATTGATTGGTGCCACTATGTCTAACATGCAGCATGAGCATGCAGGGTCCACTTAGGGACCGACAGCATTTTCTTGTGTTCTATGTCGGTGTGTGTGTATGTGCGATAGAGGTAGTGGCTGTCATTATGATAATTTGTTGATTGTCCCTAGAAAGTTAGAGTGTATTTTAGCTTTGTTCATTGTATTTCATAGATTATAATCATATAGAGTATCTAATTCAGTTGTTATCATTTGTACAGACTTTATGTTTATATACATTTTATTATTTTCTTCAGAAACCACCTCACAGCTTCACCACACAGCTTCACCACACAGCTTCACCACACACCTTCACCACACACCTTCACCACCTTCACCACACACCTTCACTTTCATGTTCACCATCATCAGTAAAAATCAATGTCAAAGGAAATAAAAGGAGTGGAAACCAAAAGAGAGTGTGTCACCATCAAATATCTTTTCATCTACAACATCCATGTTCTGACCGGACAAACTGTGACGATTGCAACCCTACAGATAAAATCACCAGCAAACAGTTAATCTCCCTGAGGTCTCAAGTGTGGCATCTAGTACACCACCACCTCTTTTACAGGTGACATTACTTCATGTAATAATTTAATTGAAATTGTGGCGTTTGTCCGATCATTTCTTTATTCTTTAATTGATATTATAGCCATTTAGTTTTCTATCCTTTAAATTGATAGTGGTGATGGTCCAATGAGTAAGGTCCCCTCTTTGATTGGCAGAATTACTCACATCAAGAGTAAAATGCCGAAACCCGGGATCGAACCAGGGACCTTTAGATCTTCAGTCTAACGCTCTCCCAACTGAGCTATTTCGGCGATGAAAAGTGCATGAAACGCAATCAAGCTTTCTACCTACGAACACGCGTATTAGCTGCAATATACACATTAATTCTAATAGTATAAAGTACGAAGAAACTACGGACAATCGTTTTGTTAACTTTGAGTCTCTGGATCAGGAGTGGTTGGAGGTTCGTGCCACACACGACGTGACGTAATGACCACGCCCACATTCGACGCAGTGGCTGTTGGGAAGAAAGGTCAAGAATCGATGGCTGCGGAGGACTGCACAGATTTACTGCCGTAAGAAACAAACACACTCTGTAGTACCAGGACTTTCTATACAGAAATCGCTTCACTATGTCTGTCTGCACATGTAGTCTAATCTACCGACAGAACAGCAACAACTGTGTTATTATTGTATCCGTGTTACAGAGACATAGTCGACTATAGTCTGGCTAGCTTCCGTTAGCTGGCTAGGAGCTGCATTGTTTTTGTTTTCGCCTCATTTGCGGCTCAAACATAAAAGTAGTCCTTTTAGTTCCCCGGCCGAGGCAGGGGTCTGGACAGCCTGAGTTATGATTTTCTGTCCGTCCCGGGAAGATGGATGAAAGGTCCAGCAGCAGCCACCACAGGCTCTTCATCGCCCTGCTCATGGTGTTGCTCTTTGGCGTCATTACTATCCAGTATGTATGCCCGAGCAAGTCTGAGTGCCAGCTGCTGCATCAGCTGGTGTCCTGGTTTAAGGACGGCGGTGCAACTGGTTCCCGAGGCAGTGGCAGTGAGCTCCACGAAGGGCTCCAAAAGGATCCGTACATTTCAGAAGACGGCGCCCTGGTTCGCTTTGTTCCTCGCTTCAACTTCACTAAAGCAGATTTAATCCGGGATGTAGACTTCAACATTAAAGGAGATGATGTTATAGTCTTTCTACACATTCAGAAAACCGGGGGCACCACGTTTGGTCGACACCTGGTGCGTAATATACAGCTGGAAAGGCCCTGCGAGTGTCACGCTGGCCAGAAAAAATGCACCTGTTACCGCCCCGGTAAAAAGGAAACCTGGCTCTTCTCCCGGTTCTCCACCGGCTGGAGCTGCGGGCTCCATGCGGACTGGACCGAGCTGACCAGCTGCGTCCCGTCACGCATGGACTCACGAGAGGTTCCTGAAAGCATGCCCAGGTAGGTGAAGGGGGGCTCTTGGGACGGTATTCTTAAGGTCACATCTATATTATACAATTGCTTAACTTACACAACCAGTCAAAAGTTTGGAAAAACCTTCTCATTCAAGGGTTTGTATTTATTTCAATTATTTGAAACACTGTATATCCATACCAAAGACATCAAAACTATGAAAGAACACATGAAATTATTTAATGAACAAAAAAGTGTGAAACAAACCAGAATATGTTTTCTATTTGAGATTCTGTAAAGTAGCCCCCTTTTTCCTTCATGGCATTTTTGCACACTCTTGGTATTCTCTCAGTCTGCTTCATGAAGTGGTCTCCTGGAATGGTTTCTAATGAACATGAGCCTTTCCAAGAGTTCTTTTGTAGAATGATTTGCCTTCTTAATGTGTTTGAGACCATCAGTTGTGTTGTTCAGAGAGGTAGGGTTAGTACACAATAGATAGCCCTTTTTGATTACTGTTGTAATCCATATTATGGCAAAACCAGATTATTTCATAGTTTTGATGTCGTCAGTATTAAACTACAAGGTTGAAAATAATTAAAATGATTAAAAACCATTGACTTGTAGTGTATGATTAGAACTGTGTGAGCTATTTAGAAAAATAGTGTAGAGCAAACCATTCTCCCACAGTTCATTAAACTAACCCAAGCAAACTGATGAGTTATTCAGGTGGACGTAACATGCACTAATAACTAAATCATTTTACAAACATTCACATGTACACTTAAACCAAAGATGTCGCTTTTAAAGCTTTTAATTGGTTCTCTTGATAAAAAGAATCACTATGGTTTTAAATGTAAGAGGAGGGATACTTGGTATTGAAGGTAGGTGTACCAAGTCTGGGTCTAAGTTCATGTGATTAGTGAACCTCACATTCTTAAAGTGTGATTTACTGTTAAATTCTACTCTGCAAGCATCATGTTGAGTATTAAAATAAAAAAATATTGAAAATACTAATTACATTGATTTCTTGAGAATATTAAAGTTGACTTATTTCAAATCCAATGTCTTTTTTCTCTCCACAGTAGACACTATTATTACATAACTATCCTAAGAGACCCTGTATCACGGTACCTGAGTGAGTGGCGTCATGTGCAACGTGGTGCTACATGGAAGGCTTCCTTACATGTGTGTGATGGACGTTCACCCACTCTGTCTGAGCTGCCGAGCTGCTACGCAGGTGATGACTGGTCAGGGTGCACCCTGCAGGAGTTCATGGACTGCCCGTACAATCTGGCAAACAACCGGCAGACCCGTATGCTGGCTGATCTCAGCTTAGTGGGTTGCTACAACGTCTCTGCCATGAATGAGGAAGAGCGTTGGGCTCTACTCCTGGAGAGCGCCAAACGCAACCTTCTTGGCATGGCCTTCTTTGGGCTGACTGAGTACCAGCGCAAGACCCAGTATCTGTTTGAACGAACCTTCAACTTGGAGTTCATTGCACCCTTTACACAACTTAATGGCACCCGTGCGTCCGGTGTTGAGGTCCCTGCTGAGACAGAGCACAGAATTCTCAAGCTGAACCGTTGGGATGTAGAGCTGTACGAGTATGCCCGTGACCTTTTCCTGCAGCGTTTCCAGGTGGCCAGGCAGCAGGAGCGCAGGCTGGCCAGGGCGAGGCGGCAGCAAGAGAGGAGGCGTCTCCGTGGCAGGCTCTCAACTAAGCAAGGGAGGCAAACACTGAAGCCCACAGAGTCACCCCGTCAGCCTGACCCACACTCAGAAGGGCAGCAGAGGGGGAAGGTGGGTGGAGACAGTGAGGAGTCAGAAGTGCTTTTCCCTGACTGGTGGGATCAGGATGAGAACAGCACTCTGGAGGATTACATTGACAATGTGGAACAGTGGTAGTGATGGGAACAAGCAATCGGGTGTCTTAATGCTTAGAGTGCCAAGTTCTGCCTTGTTTGTTTTAATGAACCAAGTTATTTTAGTACGTGTGTTTTAGTTTTCTTTTGTCTTACCATGAACAGTTTGTAATGACACATCTATTTATTGATACTGATTGTATTCCTTTGTCATAAGTGACATTCAATACAATGGATCCATTTCCCTGACAGAGAGAACGGCTTGTTTAGGTACGTGCAGTCCATAACCTTTAAGTGATCACCCAAGCCTTCTAGACTGTTATCCTGGCTTTTAAACACACATCTGAATGTGTGCGATAAAGCTTGGAATGAGGCAGTGTTTATTTTGTAATTTTGAAAAGAACAATCATCTACTTGTTTCTATAATAATATGCTACTGTTCATTATTTTTAATCAATGTTTGCCAAATTGTTGTCTTGTCTAAAATACATACATTTTAAAATGTAATTGTGAGTTGAAGCATCAGTTAATTCACAGAAAAGAGAGTGGACTTGTCATAGATACCTCAATGTGTAGCATTAACTGCTAAAGTTGTAAAATATTGAATGTGTTCCAAGTCTTTATTTTATATAAAATCTTTTTACATTCACTGAACTATTTTTGCTGTTCCTTCTTTGCTGAGATATCTTCTTATTGTGTCTCTGGTTCTTTTGTCTCATCTATTGCACAAAAGACTTCCAGGTTTTTCTGTTGCAATTGCAGACCTCTGGAAACCAGCAGGGAGCGCTAATGTCATCCAAATAACAGCAAAACCTCCTGAGCCAAGGTGGTGCTTGACATCACAGCATATTGTTGAATTTGGTTGGATAGGATTTGCATTTTCATAATGTGATTCTCAAAGGATTTGACAGAGGAATCAGCTTTCACAGCTGTTTCCAAATTTCAAAGAATTATTCTGCAATGGAGTAAAAATTAAAATGGTCCAGACCTTTTGGAGATTATTGGGCTGTTAGGAAGGAGTGCTTATAAAAGTCTTAAAATGAAAATCATCCTATTTAGCTTGTCTATAAAATTGACAACAGAGTGGAATATCTGAAATTTGCAGCAGACTTCCATTTCTTGTTTGGGATCAGATGCAGCTTTAACCATTTATCTTACCCCTGGATATAAAATATTTTTAAATCTACAGTTTTTTTTAAACATTTTGAGCTGTTAAAAATAGGACTGCACAATACATCCCAGATTGTATCATTATCGCAACATGAGCCACTGTAATTAGCTCACTGCAACGGTCTTAATCACAGTAATTAAAATAAATATTTGACACATGCAAATATCTGTGTCATGTAGCACGTGTGGTAGAGACCTAATGGCCGTGCTTTCGCAGCATTTTACTGCAGTAAGATAAAATTCATGTTCTGCCCTCAGACTAATCAGTGCAAATGTAGCAGTGACAAAGGAAGTGAATTAAGGATCTATATTTGATTCCAGAGAAGTGTGTTGAAAAAAGGTATTGTCTAAAAATAAAAAAAGGAGGACAGCAGATAGAAACCGAGGTATAGGTTTATAATAAACAAAAAATATTAGTTATTACACTTAATGTAATTACCACAATAGTGATCAATGTAATCACACATTTCTTTTTTGTAATTTATACAACGGTAGATAAATTCAATGCATTTTTTTCTGGTGTAATTTCTATATCTATATATAAAGTCAAAATAAAACATCACAATTTCAGTTCTTCCCAAGATTGTACAGCCAAAGTTAAGATTTTAAAAGACATAACATGTCCGCGATTTACCACATTTATTCTATGAATAGCATCTAATTATATATAATTATTAATGATATAATAATATGAATTAATAATTAAAAAGTTGAAAGTATTCTTAATTGTCAAAAACTGCAGTATGTAGCAGACATAATATCAAATCCTCTGTATGTCTGGTGCATACTGCAGTTTTTGACAATAAGGAGGACTTTGAACTTTTGAACTTTTCATTACAGTATTTTATATTTAACTTGGGCATCAAGGGCATGGACGGAGGGGTAAAATGGCCCCTCTTGAAATTAGATTGGACACCGACCTTTTGGATGTTTAATTTAAAATGTGCACCGTAAGTATAATTTGCAACTCTACGAAGGGCAACTTTTACCTTATTTCTTGACTGTTAATTTCTATCACACTGTATATAATTTTTACTCATATAATATCTTATCAAATGTCAATACTGCTAAACAACCTATCACATTCTTAAAGTGACAGCACTCTTTTAAGCTATAAGCTATTCAAATATTGTTCTTTGAAAGAGAGGGGGGTTATAACTTAAGAGGGAAGTTAAGAATAAAGCTGGTGAGTGTTTGGACCACAAGGAAAAGCTTTTGTATTTCAATCTGTGGTGTAAAACTGTGGAACAGACTCAACATGGAGCTACAGCAATGTCAGAACATAATCCAGTTCAGGAAGAGGTTCAAAGAAGTCATTTTCATGAGGTACAAGGAGGAAGACAAGTGTTGATAATCATGAGGGGTTTGCTTTTGATTGTAGGTGTAAGAATGAAGATAGGAGATGAAGATTTGTTTTATGGGAAATGCACTCGTATAATGCAAGAAAATAGTGAATAAAGAGGTAAGATTAGATAACTTCTTCCTATTCCTTTTCCCACATGTAAAGTAAAATGTTTCAGTGTTTGCTAATGGAACTGACTGATTTTGGTTTTTTTGTAGAACTATTTCTTCTTTTTTACTTGTATGTTTTTTTTCTATTTTTTTTACTTCTACATGTTCGAAATAAAGACATCAAATCAAATCAAATCAAATCAAATCAAATCAAATCAAATCAAGCTATAGGTTGGGTTTTTTTTATAGGCTAGTGTTTATCTGAACAGGCTGACTCCATTGACTGTAGACCAGGGGTGTCATTGTGCGGCCCGCGGGCCAAAACCGGAACGACTTCGCAAAGTGAAAAAATTACAGAGAAGACATTAACTGCAATATTTTAATAAAAGTAACTACTATTTCAAATTTGTCCTCTGGGGGTCGCATAAAATCATAGCGCACCTATACGGCACTCCGGGACTTTTTTTTCTCAAAGTGAGAAAATAGATTACTTGCTGTTTGCGTAATCTGGTTGAGATTCATAAAGACTTTTTAGAGCACTATAAGTTGATCCACTAACTACTAACACTAGCACTACAGCCCTGCATACAACACTGTCCAGCAAGCAATCTGTTCATGCTGGAGCTGAGGGGTCCAAAATAATCCACTTTACCTTGTGCATTATTATAATCTCTGTTATTTTTTTTAGTAACAATTACACTCTGTGTCAGGTGAATGGGTAACCTGTGTGTTTGGTGTGTTCTCAGAAGGTTTTAGGGCTTAAAGAGCAAAATATTCAGCCCCGCTATGAGACTCATCATGGCAAAAAATACAACAGCTGTAGAAAGATAGTTCATTAAATGTGAACATTTACAGAATGTACCTGTATTTTTTTGCACTAAAACAAAGGGAATCATTTAGAGTTGTTGTTATTTATAGGTTATTAGGTTGTGATTTTACTGGTCTGGCCCACTTTAGATCAACTTGGGCCCCTGAACTGAAATAAGTTTGACGCCCCTGCTGTAGATATTATCTTTGTAACCACTCTTGCCCTGGGTAATAATCTAATGCGTCAAAGAGTATGCGGACATGTGTGTGTAAACAAAACTAGGGGTATTGGCTGTGCACACCTGCTACGTACTCAGCCTACCTTGATATCTGCAGTGCCTGTGTCGTGACTTTGATTTCTCTTGTTGCTAATGATGTTACCTGATAAACGACAGCACACACACATGCACTTTCCCTCCCTCTCTCTCTCGCTTTCTCTCTCTTTCTCACCCAACTCCTCCCTCCTCAGCGTTTTGCCCTCCCTCTATTTTGTGTTATTCTGCTGTGTGTTCAGTCAGAGCTGCAGCCGAGGAGCTCAGTTTAGTTGCAGACAACATTTCGGCTGCAAGTCAGACCCCGCTTCTTAACACGTTTTCATTTTTCACCTGCTCTTCTTTATTATCCGTATAGCTTGCGAGAACGCCCTTCTAATCTTATTATTTCACTTTGAAGCCATATGATTTTGTATTTGACTTATTAAACCTTTTTTTTTTTGTAAATCATACGTAACCATTAAAATTAGAATTTTAACCGACGCCAATTTTGGGAGAAGACAGCATCAGAGTCCGGATCTGATTGGACTATAAACAGGTAAGAATCTGAGCACGCCTGGCGCAGTAGAGTTATAAGCAACATTCATTTTTACTAGTTACACGTTTAATCCATATTGCAGCCCTATTGCACGTTTTCTACTCTGCCTGTTGCGTTGAGGCTCAAAGCTGCCTTTGTTATTGTTAAAAAACGGGCACACTTGTTATGTTATGTTACACAGAGGCACAACAGTAATAGCATTTACATTTCACCCACTTTGGAAAGACCTGCTGAGGGCAGACGGATATATTTTGTAGGCTATGTGTTCGAGTAATCCTGTGAGCAGCGGTCAAATTCAAGTCAGGGATCTGCACACAAGGGTTTGGTTGAATGCAATACGCAGGATTTTATTGGCTCATGAAGGTGACAGCGTTTCGGCAGTTTTTTTGTTATGCTAGATTGTACTAGGCAAACAAAAATCATGTATAAATACTTTTTGACTTCTTAAATAGGAGTGCATTACTAGTGTTAGAAGTACAGAACACCTGCAGGTTGCTTCCTGGTTTTCTGTCTGTATGTCTGCAGGGTTTTTGCAACCAGTCTCCATGCATGCTGTGCAGTGAGGTTCAGTGTTGTCCTTGTTTTACCCCCAGGGGTCAGACAGCCAAGCTACCATGCCATATACTGTGTTGTCACCTGTCACTTGTTGCCTTCATATAGTCCCCTCACTTCCAGTGGGTGTAATGCAATAATCATGCCCTATCTAACAACAGTTGCAGCCCAGTCAAGACAAGTTCACGCTCCCTGCAGGCTGTGGACTCTGCACCAGTTGAGCTAGTTCTTCTTTACTTAATATAAACAGTGATGAGCTGATGAACACACACACACACACACACACACACACACACGCACGCACGCACGCACACACACACACACACACACACACACACACACACACAGGCACACTGCCACATTTCCCACACAACCTGTTTTCATTTTGCCTCTCACACACTTCAACTGCCTGGGACTCTGTCTTTTATTGTGCATATAAAACCATACAGTAACAATTTAGCAGTAATAAATCAAAAATGCTATGCTGACAAAACTTTATTTGACTATAAAAAATAGTTAACTCTCATAATCTCCCCACCGGGATGTGAAACTCACAGCTAAACAAATAGTATTATGAGGAAATAAGATAAAAGCTCCAGTTCATGCATTTAATTCGTACTCGTCCCTGAAGAAAAACTAAGTCTTTCATGCTTTGTTATGGGATAGGTTTGCTGTATGTTTGTCTGAATGGGAACTATGGTGCTTTAATGAGATGAAAGGATTACTGATACTTAACCTAATTACTTAGAGCCCTCCCTCCAGGCTTCTGGCTTTCACTCTCATTGTGATTTATGGATCTCCAACCTTCTGCTTTTTAATCAATCACCTGTGCATTGACGTTATCCTTGTTTGGTACTCGTCCTTGTCACTGCTCTCCAAAGAGTTATCTATTAAGTGAGTTGTATTCAGTTAGAGTTCATGGTTGTGTTTTTATAACTGCTGTTCTTGTTGCCAGCTCTCTGCCACACAGAAGGAAACCAACAGGCTTTTGGGAATGGGGAAACTACATCTAAGAGAGAAAAAAACTCCACACAAAAATCTGTCAGTTCCTCATGTGACACAGAATTTCTCAGTGTTTCCCAAAGCTAAAAACAACTATTGTTTATCCGTGGTCCAAAACAAAGAGCTGTGCAATTTCTTTTAATAACCTCTGCTGCAAGGTAATTTCAGTTTTCTCCAAACACGAATACTGTTAGTTTTGAGGATCTTTTGGATGTCTCAGTCAACCCCTGATATTTTCTCTAACTACTTAAAATGTACATTAAGAACGTTTATGTTATACTCTTGCTTGAGGGTTATAAAAACTTAAAAAAAAAACACAAAAGAGCAAGCTATCATTTCAACACTGACACCACAACTCCTCTCTATGCTTTCCGTTTGAACTCAATGTTATGGTTTCCAAAATGAAGTGTACCATTTGCTTTCCCTACACGGTGAAAAGCATCACCTCTTTACAGCTAGCACCATCTTTAACAAGTGGCTAGTTTTGGCTGAGCACTTGTTTAATATCTTAAAGGCTCAATCATTCTTTTTATTTTAATCTTGACTTATGGCAGAGAATTTCACTTGAACCTTTACTTCTTTTGTCCCTCAATTTTAACTGTCCTGTCTTTTTTTTTTAACAAATGGAGTGATTTCAACTTCTTTCAAACATTCAAATAATCCAAACATTTCAAGTACAAACTATTAGCAGACAGCAAACGTTAATTTCCTCAGAAAATGTTGTTAACCCCTGAACCTACTATATTAGCTTACGGCGTTACACATTCCCATCTGATGTTTTTAGGCTTAAGGACTAAAAATAAGTACAACTGCAATGTCTCAATTTATAATCCACTTAACATTGATTTCAACCACTGGCTAGGAATTAAAATGATAGTCTCCTTTAACTCTGCCTTTAATATGATTGTATCAAATGAGTAAAAGGAAATATCTGAGAAGAGAAATAATTAAGGGTCATTTCTCACAAGTGTCAGAGTCTGCCTGACCGACTCTCTGTAGTTCGTTTAATATACAGCCACACTTCCCTGTGATCAGGTGAGGTGTGCAGCTTCCTGTCGAGGTGGCACCCAGCCTACTCACCAGCCATAATGCAGACGTCAGAGCTCCGGTGAAGGTTACACAGCCGGGGGCCGTTTGGTGCACTGTGTTTGATGAGGGACGCAGTGCGCAGGAGTCAAGAGCAGCCACCCAGATCTGTCCTCTTTATACTCCCCCCCCCTCATCCTGTTCCACCTACACGTTGACCCTCACCCACTGACTGCTGGAGCCCCTCTCCACACTGCAGACACCTGGAGGACAGGCGGCGACATAAGGACCGTTATAACTGGGGCACTCTATATTTGTACACCATGTCGCATCCAAGCATAATGACGGTTTGTGCTGCACTGTAAAGGTCAGGTCAAGTTAACTGGGCCAAGATTATCTCAAAATGCTTATTTATATAAACAATACAGTTGTGAGGCAAATAATTAAGAATATCTGTTTGTTCAAATTTCAAATGTTTGTCAATCTACAGATCAGTGAGTTGGCAGTAGTTAATCTTCAGCTTTTCATTTGCTGCTTTTTTTTCCTACATAAATAATAATACATTTAATATCTTGGGTTGAACCAAGCGGCAACCTCCGGTCTAAAAATATGAGTCCAATACCGAAGTGTTAAAAGCTGCAGTTCATCGAGGATCCGCTTGAGGCTGGCTCCGGAAGTACCGAAAGTCACAAACACATGAATGGGAAAAAGACGATCTTTACATCAGAAATAAACATGTTTACAGCCTGGTACAAAAGACGAGTGTTGTCTGGATAGCTCATTTCTCGATCTGCTCTCACTGTGAGGGGGATGAATGTTTTTCTAACGCGGCAATTTCGAAGATATTGAGATTACGAGTCTTCCAATGAGAGGCACAGCTGCCTGCAGAAACACTGCAGCTGTTGGCTAGGAGGTTCAAACTCCGCCTCTTTACGTCACAGTGGCTTGACAGCAGCAATACGGCTGCCATCAACGATTTGCCTCAAACAGCGCTTCAGAAACAGATGGGTGACGTCACGGATACTACGTCCATTATTTATACAGTCTATGGGTTGAACACAGTCCAAGTCCCTAAGTGTTCCAAAAAAATGTATAGGCATTTTTATATTTGGGGGAAGAATTATTAAAGAAACCATAGATTAATAATGGCACCCATACTCTGCACACTGTTATTCTGTGCTAGCAGAATAGGTAAAGTCTTAAAGTATCTTTTATTTTGTTTTTATCATTTTTTACAGAGGAGCTTTGAAGCCTTCTCCAGGGTTGTGAGAAACATCACTATGGCAGTTGTGTGTGGGCTGCAACGGCACAGTAATGCAGCCTCAAGCATGTAACTTCTCTCTCTAACAGAGCTCTTCATTAACGTTTAACTGCAAGAGAAACAAACTTCTTCAGGAAAAATACATATTTCTCCTCAGCTTTTTGTCATGTTTGTGTTGCCTCTGGCCTCCTCCTGCATTGCCTCTGCTCTGATCGAAAATGTTGTATCTCTGAACCCATCAGCTATTGTCCGATGACCTTGTCGGTGGTCAGTTTTCTGGGGCTTCTGGTGTAGCCAGTGGTTAGAAATCAAGGACGAACAGTCAAGACGTTCTTTTGCATATAGTGCTTTTGTTTACAGTCAAGAGAAGCTAGAATGGAGTTGGTGTTAAAACAACATCCAAGCAATGATTTGGAGCTGCACTTGTTTGCAGATAACTGTTTAGAAGGAGAAGAACTGGAGCTAAATTGTTGTTAGATCACTGCTGAGTAGGGTTGCAAAGGGTTGGAAACTTTCCGGTAAATTTCCATGGGAGGTTAAACTGGGGAATTTTGGAAATATTCCAAATTAGAAACTTTCCATGGGAATATTGGGAATTATGGGAATTAATGGAATTAACTTGGAATTGAGGATAATTTAATGGAACGGTATCATATCCAAGCATAAATATTTTTTTGTTTTAAGCAGACACATCCATCCAAACTAATACAATTAAAACAGATTCATTTCTAAGTAGAACTTTATCAAGTGTTAAATATATTATTGAACAATCAATTATTTCATTGAAGAACAGAAACATGAATGTTGAGTTAAATATTACTTATCCCCCCGACCCAACCCATTCAAAAATTAACAAAAATGCAATCCCAACAAAGTCCCATTCAAAATGTTAAATGAAAAAGCATCTTCCCTCAAGCTTCTCAGTCCTAGCCTCTCTAGGATTCTAGACATCATCTGTGCATGTGATTGAGGAATAGCATACATTCAACTGTACTTGTATGATATCTGGTTGTTTTAGTCAGGATTATGCTGAAATATATTTTCCCCAACTATATTTA
Source organism: Notolabrus celidotus (assembly GCF_009762535.1). NCBI lineage: Eukaryota > Metazoa > Chordata > Actinopteri > Labriformes > Labridae > Notolabrus > Notolabrus celidotus. The sequence continues at coordinate 22,089,289 of NC_048279.1, forward strand.
AGTTCCTTATTAAGAGCCAACCTTCAATTTAGTAAATTCCTGGTTTATTCCCACAAATTTCCATTAATTCCCATGAAAAGTTTCCAACTTTGAAAATTCACAGAATTTTGCAACCCTACTGCTGAGGGATCTTTTTGGGATTGCATTGCAGCGGATAGTGATAAATGATGCTACTTGGACGACAAACAAACCAGGATACTTCCGATTCCCACCTCTAGTACTGCATACTATAGATTCAGCCTTTTATGTTGAATCTGTATATAGATCAGGACACTTAACTCTACATGTGTCATTAAAGACTGTAGGAAGTGGTTTCAAAGGAGGGTTTGGGAAGTATACATTATACCACTATTTTGACCAGAAGATAAGGAGTGGTGGACGACACTTGGAGAGAGATACATTAATCATTTAAATTATTCATTGACTAATATGCAGATTTGTCAAATAGTGTAAATACACATTGGAGCCAAACAACACTGCGGGTTGGGGTTGTCTGCTTTTAAGCTGTTTTAGCAATGTGGCATTATAGGTGGCGGTGTTAGTCTGTCCTTTTTCATGAACTAGCCTTCGCTGTTGGATAGATTGTCAACACATGTTCATTATGAGACAGTCAAGGTCCTAAATCAATTATTGTGAATTGATGATACATTGATAATTCTAATGACATTCATGGTAACATGATATTCCCTCCAGAGTCATCACTGTGTCAATATTGTTCGATAATTTATGACAAAGTATCTGTGGAGCAAATGTCACTCTCATTAGCCCCAGCTTTACTCTGTGTAGATTCTCAGTCTAGCCTCTCTGTCCTGGGAGATGGATCCTGCCTATGCTGCATCTTCTGATGTTTCTGTCATTTTTGTTTCCTTGCTTTATAGATACTAATAATAAGCATGAAGGCATGCTTACACTAAGAGGGTTAACATATTTAGTCTAAATGCTTAAGCTGCATAGGTGCAGCCTCTCAGAGCTCCTCTGATGCTAGATGCTATGTTTGACATTTTTGCTCTCAGTTAAAAGTAGTTTCACATATTTATGAGTAATTAATTCCTGCAGTTGATATACAGAATATCTCCAAATTGTCCTAGTTTATCTTGAATGTCGGGAAATTACTGTGTTGATCTATCAGTTCAGAAACATGCTGCAACTGATACAATGCTTTATGTCGCATATTCCTAACTTACACATTGCAGCATGGCATGCTTCCTCTTATTATAACTCCCCTCATTGTCTTGAAATATCTCCATGTTCCCTATGATAGAGGTCAAAGGCAGTGATTTCAAGGAAAGGCTCATTCAAACAAATGATAGGGAGGGGGAACTCCTGGACAGCAGAGCCGTAGAAGTACATATAAGCAAGTAAAAGGTCATAACTGTGTATATTCAAAGATACAGGGTGCAATGTGAACCAGAATGACTTTGGATAAGAGCCAGTGTTGCTGTGTATCTTTCCAAGAATGGCTGTAATGGCAACTGCGCGCCATTTGGTGTCTGGTGTGGCTATAGTGAGGAGAGGAAACGAGGAGTGTTGCTGAGGAGCATTTTGATGATGCTCATTGCATATTGCTGAGCTGCGTTGTCAGGGTGTGCGTAAGCAAAGGGCACCTGATGTGGAACTGAATGCAGGGCAGGCAAAGCTGCAGGAGGAGTGCTTGTCTCGCCCCCATGAGAAAAGTTTCCATCGATCTGTAGGTGGGCTGGGAAGAGGAGGAGGCATAGACAAGCAGAATGGTTAAGCAAGCAAAGCAATACCTGTGTGTCTCTTATTCCTTCCTCTTATTTGGGGGCTGTGATGTGTCTTTGTTCTTGTGTTTGAAGGTTGGTATACCAATTCAGTTCCCACCTCCCCCCCGTCCCTCTTTCTCTCACTCCACTGCAGTTTTCTCCTTCTGGGCTGTCTGTCTGCATGCTCACACACACGTTCCCGCACACTCCCCCCCCTCTGTTGGTTTCTCCGTCTGTGTCTGCCGCCATCAGACGCAGGGACTGATAACATCTGATCCAAACTGCTCCTCCTCCTCTTATTTGTACCCCTCCCCTCCTGCATATTGCCTATTGTTAATTTGCTTTGTGCATTATTTTACTTCTGCGTCCTTCTGTGACATACAGGACAGCCTTCCTTTCACTTCACTTTTAAATAATCCATAGCCCTATCTGGACTTAGCCTTCCTCCTGTAGTTTCCTCTTTGTGTGTCTCTTCATTGAGCCTCCTTATTGATTGTGATCTGTATTCAGATAGGGTCCAGACATGTCACTCTGCTCCCTGTGCCGCACAACGCACAACACACAGCATACAGCATACATCCTCCCTACATCACACTACAGCATAGTGTAACTTCACCCCGGTGTGAAGACAAAGCAGCTTGGAGTGAGCCAAAAGTTGCTGTTCAGTGTAATACTAGCATGTGGTTCAGCAATGACTCTGCTGTACCAGTGAAATAAGCCTGGGAGGAACAAGGATGGGCTCTGTGGAGGGAGGAGCTGCTGTGGAAACTGCTTCATCATTGGTCGCTGAAGTGCTCTGCATGCCCGTAAGACTCTGTTTGATTGGCTTAGGCTTTGCACTGAGCACAGCAGCTGCAGTTGTGAAGACCTGCCCCCTCTCTCTGCCTTGTCTCTCTTTTTCCTACTTCTACCCTACACATTAATAACTGTCTGGGAATCATCGATGTCGCCCACATGTGCCAGGCGTACGATTTCAAGGACACTGCTTTTTAACAAGTTAGTCAATTACTTTCAGCTCCTTAGGGCTCAGGGGAGTCGAAGTGACGTCTCTGTCCTGCCTGCAATCCCCCTCCATCTCTCTATCCCTGTTCTTCTCTCTGTCTCTCTCTCTTGTATCACTTAATCAAGACATAGCTTGCCCTTTCCTGTTCGTTTCTGCCTCCCTCCCTCCCGTATGCTCTGTTCTCCTATTTGTTTGTCCTCGCTTTATTCTCTGTGGCTCTTCCCCTCCCAACCTCGTGCCTCTTGGTCCTCATCACCCTCCATTTAAGAAGAATCTATCAATGCAAGGTTTCTAGCTTACGAGTCTTTCTCCTCAACAGGCTTGTGTTTTGTGAGCGCTTTGAAGTAATGTCTGCCTTTCATTTTTTTTACAGACAACAAGCAAGGACGTGCAGGAGAGAGGTCACTTAGGAGGATGACAACAGAAGAATTAACAACAACGAAGAGGGGGATGAGACAGAGACTGGTATAAAAGGAGGAAGTGGAACTTTAAAGTGCCTACTGCGCCGGGTTGTCTGCTGCTGCTGGATAGCCGCTGCCTGACTGCTGGATGTGAACAGGACTGGCTCGGTGTGTTTGGCCTTGAATGGAGGCTATATTTTATCCTGACAGCCACAGAGTCATCCATCCCACGTTGCTGAGTTGCTGCCTCCACAAACCCTGAGCTGAGCTGCCACCTCGTATCATCAGTACAAGGACACCTTCCCTATAAGGTTCTGCTTTTTGTTGTTCTACAGATATCTACTTTATTTTGGCCTTTCAAACAAAAGGAGCCGAACAGTGACTGCCTCAGCCTTGGCCATGTTGACGTGAATGTAACAGTGACTTACCCAGGGTGTTGGTTGATTCAGGTGAAGGCACACACGCCTCGTCACAAATCCAAGCATGCCAGAGTGATGTCCTCAGAGTAGCTGTTTTTTTTATTTGAGACAGAGCTGGCCTCTGCTCACAGTCAGCCCCCTCTATCTCACCGGGCTGAAACTTCAGCTGCCACTTTTCCCAGGAAGAGCTAATAAACATCCCCTAAAATAAACCTACCGAAAGGACGTGCTGCCTATTTGTGCTAGGGAGAAATATTTTTACTTCAGTTTCCTCCGTGTTTTGCTGGGGACTTTTTTTTCTTGCATCACCATTAGTCACCCTTGCTCTCATCAGAGAGTTTTTCCGTCCATCTGTCTCCACCGCTGCTCAGTGTTAGTGAGCGACTCTGATGGCTGTAAGCATGAACATGGGACGGGACACCAAATGGCTGACCCTGGAAGTGTGTCGTGAGTTTCAGAGAGGCACCTGCTCGAGGTCTGATGCGGAGTGCAAGTTTGCCCACCCCTCCCGGAGCTGCCATGTGGAGAATGGCCGAGTCATCGCCTGCTTTGACTCACTCAAGGTAACAATGCTACCGACCCGGCACTTATCCCTCATTGCTTTATGACATCTTGTTTGTTTGGACACATGCATTGTTAGCTTTGTCAAGTTAGCTTTAGTCATGTTGTTTTGTGTGGTAATTAACAAACACGTTGCCCACTTAAAGACACATTACGCACACACTAATCTGTTTGGTTTTCTAGCAGAGGTGGTCTTTGTTTCAGATTAGGTGGTCCATCCTGAAAAATAATGAAAATTAATACACCTTTGAAGGGAAAAGTTCCAACCTTCAAGGATGTTAATCTTTCATATCAAGTATGTTGTCCTCCCACTACATTTTTCACACAGTAAGCTTAACTCATTCAAAAGTGAAACCTTACTAACTGTGTCAGTTACCCCTATTTAGATTTCTCATTGTAATTGCAATCTACTTCTATAACCATCTAAATGTCATTGTGATTCAGGAAAAAGGAAATATGTCATAGTTCAATTATCTTGTACAAAAAACAGTCAGGAAGACTTCAGAACATGAGCTGATTACTACATCATGGTCTGACATCATTCAAGGGGCATGTAAACCAAGAGTGGGTGATCTGGTACAAATCCTTATACACAGTGGAGTTGATTTTGTAAGGTAATGTAACATTACATACTTATTAACATTTACATTTTTAGTAAAAATATGTAGATATGAATAATAATGAAAAAGTCCTAAGCTAAAAAAGACCTGGATAATGATAAGATTACATCATCTGTGTCCTCCGCCATGAGGTCACCATATTGTCCAGTACTGTCCAGTATGGATTCTTTATAACGTTGATCTAAAATCTGTAAAACAGAGATTTTCACAACACTCTCTTATCCTATGTCTTCCTGCCTTTGCATCTCCTGCATCGTGTCACCTTCTTGTTGGCAAGTCATCAGAGGCCTCGTTGCAGTGTCTGAGGGCTATTGGCTTGAATGCTAAACATGTCATGAACATGACCTCCATGTAATAAGCTAATGAAACTTATTTGAAAGCAGCATATGTAAAACCCAACATGCTTCAATTAAGAATTGCTTTTTACTTTTTTTTTTACTTTTATACTTTATTGGTCCCCCATTGGGGGAAATTCTTTTGTTACAGCAGCTTACAACACGGGACAGGGGAAAACAACAATGTACTAACATAGTTGAAAAATATAATAACAATAATAATAGAAATGATAAAGGTGAAATAGAATAGAATAAAATAAAATAGAATAAAATAGAATAAACTATTAGCTAATGTTGCCCTCTCCATGTAGAGTAACAGAGATGGACTTACGTTTAAGGCAAAGACAATATGCTTGAAAAGGTAGCATCAACATTCATTATTAAAATAATATTTACAAGCCTGCAGATATCAAATATATTTTAACAAAATATAACAGAAACACTTAAAGACAGTGAAACAATATTTCAATTGTGACATATGCAAAGGACGCTGAAGTACATTAAACAGGTTATTATGTGACAGGTGGGTTCATTTAAATGAGGTTAATCGACCACGGGTGATTAAAGTAACATAACGACTGAATTCAAACACTCAAAGTGCCAATCTGGGTTACGGATTTTCAGTGGCCAATGCAGCCTTTAGCCCTTGTCTAAACCAAGAAAGAAGGGTTATTATTCTCTATACCATAACAGCTATAGTTGCATTTAACCAGCCATTTTTTGTTTGCATTTTACCCTAGCATCATTTCTTGTGCAGCCACTCTCCTGTCTGTCCATCCTTCAGGGATGTGTGCTCGTTGACTGTGTCTCCTCACCATCACTGCAGCTCGTCTGCTGAATTTATTGCTCCCTCCTTCACTACAGAGCCACAACACCAGATCCACTCGCACTCCATAGAAAAGTGATGATGTGTTACTGTACTTTATCAGTACCCCGATTATTAATTGCCAACGGCTCAAAAACCGAGAAGTGACTGTTTCTCGTTCCCTGTGTGAGCATGCATGTTGATACATGTGTGTTTGAGAGAGGGTTTTCTCCTGACTAGCATTCATGCAGAGAACAAGTGAGACCCAGACAAGGGGCTTTCTGTCTGAGTGCAGCTGCTGTCTCCTCGTTTATTGAGTTAGAATTTATTATTCAGCCATTTTTCTGTGTTATGTCCTCCAGAGCAGGAGGGAGACAGAGAGGGAGTGAGAGGGAGAGAAACAGAGAGGGGGCCTAGCAACAGCACAGGAGTGCATACCCATTGGATAGTTTGATCTTCCTGAGTGGCACGGCTGTTTTTAGCGCAGAGCAACAGCCTGGCTCTGTGCTGGTTTCATTGATGGGAGAACGAGGATAGTATCTTAGTATTTGAGGCAGTGAACAAGTATTAAAGGCCATGTGTGTCTGTTTGAAGGCCCAGGGTGCAATTTGTTGGTTTATAAAAGTACTGAATTTGGTGACAGTCGAAGGTCAAAGCGGCTTTCTTTATCCGAGACTGCAGCATGGTTTTAGTGCCAGCACAGTATGCCACCTCTTTATAACATAGTTTACTGTTATTCAGGATTATATTCAGCTCACAGACGTTGCTTTTGTTCAAATGGCTAGAAAAAAAACAAAGAATCACCTCGCTCTGTCCCCAACAGAGCTGTTCTACAGCATCACTTCTTCCTCCTGCTCTCCGCCCACCCCACCCTCTTTTGTTAATTTTATGGATTTATCTGCTAATGGCCTCTCTCCTCACTGTCCCTCCCATATCTGGCATCTCCAGTCTGCTCTGGGGCGGCCGCTGTCATTCCCCGGTGCTCCTCCATTAGCACTGTCTGGTTGGTCTGAGCTTGCTACAGGGGAGGGAGGAAGTGGTCAGATCACCGCCTGGTTCTTTTTACCTTGTTAGACAGTGCAACGTCACATCTGCCGATTGTACAACAGCAGTGTCCGATTGAATGACATCATGGTGCTGCAACTACCTACTGATGTCACTATTGAGCATAGCGTTATTGATCAATCTGCTGGATACTTTGTTCTTCAACTACTCCTGTTAGGGGCTAAAATATGACAAATAAAAATAGTTGTCAGGATTTTGGAGCCAAAGAAGACTGTCTTTGAACTCAAAGATACTCAGTTTATTATCTCATCGTATAAGAAAAGACAGAAATACTTACATAAGTGAAAAAAAGGCTAACTTTCGGCTTTTTTATGAACAAGAATTGGATTCTACAACCATGCCAGCATCACTTTGAGTAAATGCATTAGTACAGTGATTAAATATGCCAAAGTTTTCTAATAAGCACAACATTTCAAAGAACAGCTGAGGTATTGAGAGTGTCGTTAGCTTTTCAGGAATTTGAAAATGAACTCAAGTACTCAACAAGGTAAAATTTGAGACAAAGGTAATCAAGGACAGGGATCACCTACTTTTATGTGATTCCTCATTAAAGCACCATTAATGTCTGATCCAAATCCATCCAAAGCTTGTTGAGATATTTCAGTCTGAAATGTCTGCATAAAGGTGTCAAACATTCATTGTATGTAAAGATGGATGATGTGTCTCCATCTCCTTCAGTTATACAAAAGTTAAGTCAAAATACATGCCATGATGTGCGCTGATTGCACTGGGGAATTTTTTGGAGTCTTGAGTATGCACAATAGGAATCAAATGCTGGAGTTGATGTATGCACTTCGGCTCCTTCCACAAAGAAAAACCCACATTTAACTTAAAACTGTGAAAAATCCATCATCTCAGTATAGTTTACAGCAGAGTAGATTCTTGCTTTGGTTTGAAGCAGACACTCACGGCTGTGGAAAGTTCAATGCCTCTTGAGACTATATCAATCACATTTCTCTCTTCCTCTACTCTGCTAATATGATGCCTCATTGTCAACATAGCTGTCAATCATAGTGTTATACCCCATTTTTATAGTTTCAAATAACTGAGTCAAGATAAACTCATCATAAAAATGAAAACTCAATGAATGTTAAGTTTTTGTAACAAGAGAATGAAATGACTAAAATGTTAATGGTTCACCATCCATTAGACTGCATGATTAAACATTGTCACGCTCACTAGCTGACACCTGAATGACTTGTCGGTTAAACAAGGGATTAATATTTGCCCGGTATATGTTGTGTCTGAGCTGTAGACCTGCCATTAGCCAGAGCTGGAGCTCTGGTTGATCTTGAAGCGGAGTGCGATTTGGCATATTTTTATTTAGAAAATGGAGATTAAGCTGTTTAAAAGCTATGTCTGGTTAACTCGACCGGAGCAGTGCGAAACAAACACAGGCGTGTGAACGTTAACCTTGAGAGAGGACCAAAGGCTGGCACTGCTAGCTCTGCTACCGTTAGCCACACTTAAGGCTGATTTATACTTCTGCGTTGAATCGATGGCGTAGCCTACGCAGGGGTCCACTTAGCTCCTGTACCTACGCAGAGGCCTACACATGTAGCTGAAGTGCACCTCCTCCAAAATGTAACTACGTAGATTCGACGCGGACCGCAAGCCCTGTGATTGTTCTGCTTGGTGGCATTGTGTCTCCTGCATTTATATCACTTCCGGGATCACGGACATCGGCTGCACATCGGCCGTGTATTTAATCTCCGCTTCTCTATTCTTCATGTAATCATGTCTGCATGATAAACAGCAACATGTATCAGTCGAAATTAACATAGTAGGCTTTGAACCGCTGTAGAAAAGTAATCAGAGATCGTAGCGGGGCCGGAACCAGGCGACCGGCTATCAGGGAGACCGCACTGCCCTCAAGTGTTTCGGCAGAGAATTGCTGCGTGACACGGACACATCGACGCAGAAGTATGTGGTGCTCATGTCCGCCTCAGCCCCTGCTGTGTAGGGGAGACGCAGAAGCATAAATCAGCCTTTAGCTAACCCATTGACATTGATTACCTGCATACCTTGTGATCCTGAGATTAGCCATGTTTAATAAACTGACTAATACTAAAATACACTGACAACAGTAAAAGAAACCATACGCTATACTTGTTTTACCTGGATTTTGATTTTATAGTTGGACTGTCAATATGGAGGAGGTGGGCTATATGACCTATACTGCAGTAGTGGAGCCAGTCACTGGAGAAGCACCAGATGTTTTGGTTTCACTTTCTGGAAGCTGTAATTTCATTCATCTTTTGATACAACCTTTGGTGCCATTAAATGACGATGTCTTATTTTCATCAATATGATAGTTTCTGAGATATTTCACTCTAAAATCAGAGTCACTAACAGTCCCATATGTAGAATAACGGTTCTAGCGTGGCTCAGAATATCTCAGTAATTAAATGTGTCTCCTAAACATTGTGTTAGCTTCACACAAATGGATGTAATACAGCTCCAAAAGACGTGACAGTTCTGAGGACTATTTCTGTTTATTTTTGTCCGGTCTCTCTCTTCTCCATGAGTGCTTCAGCAGCACATCATTGTCTAACAGGAACTCTATCTCTGTTGCGTAGTGTGTTGCTATGGTGACCGAAAGGAGATTCCTGACCCACAACACCATTTTTTATTGGCCTCCTTCTCTGCACCAGATTTTACAGTTTTTCCAAAGGTTTCATATCTGTATCATGGAACACAAAATCCTGTTAATATCTATTCTATTTTATTTTATTTTGAAGCTCTTAATGTACAAAGTGCATCATCAGGCTCATTAATACCAACTCTTCTTTCTCACTGAGTTTGAGCAGGCTGTCTGGACCCATGGGAATCGCTTCTCATTACAGACTCATCCCTAAACACTCGGCTCGCTGACGCAAAGCTTGCTCCAGTGTGGGCGAGGGTGTTTGTGTGAGCTTGTGTACCATCCTGACCATTTTTCAGGCTGCTGCATGTTTGCTTGTATACACCTTGTTTGTTGTGTGAGGTTGTTTAAATCCCTCATGGATAACGGTAAAGGAGTCAATGCACTTTCTCTCCCTGCACACTTTTCCTGCTGTTGCTAAACCCTTTTTTTGTGTCCTCTCACCGTGACATCATCTATCACCGTCAGAGTCTCTGCACCATGACGTCAGTTTGTCTTTTTTTCAATTTCCGTTGGTTAACTGCTTCCCCAGCTCATGCTGATCGAATGAGGTGGTCTGTGCAGGTGTGGTCTGAAGACAGAGCGTGTGACTACGTCTTGGTGGAGGTAGTTTAGCGAGTAACAGCTCCTCTGCAGGGGCAGACAGATGCTGTCTGCCCGGGGGTTTAATGAAGACTGCAGTTCCTCCTCTGAGTGTGTGTTGACCTGCAGTGTTCCTGCAGCTGTGCTCCTGCAGCACCATCTTCACCTTCCCCACACTCTCTAACGGGGAGGAAGGACACTGCTGATAAAGACAGTCTGGGGCAAAATGAATTGCTTTTAGATAAATGGCTCAAAATCTTATTTAGTGTTTGTCAAGGAGCCAAAGATGACAAGTAAAACTGAAGAGGGCTTCTGGTAGGGGCTGAGATAAGTCTCAGCTGACTAAAACACTGAATTTAAGACACCTCAGTTAGTACTACGACATTAAAGCTACTGTTGGGGATCCATTTGGATGAAACGTACTGTATTCATCATAACATTAATTACTGATTCAGGCACTTTTAGGGAAATTCAGAGTTATAGCCATCAGTGCAACTTCAAGATTTCAAGACCGGTCTCTTCAAAATGAGACCATGTGTCTCTATTGGCTCGTTTCCACCAAGCAGTCTGGTATGGATCAGTACAGTTTGGCATGGGTGATCCTGTTTGCGTTTCAACAGCCAACTGTACCTTACTTGGTGGGCGGCATGTAAGCCTGATACCGATAGCCGCGTCAGCTACGTAACAGCATGACATCATGGCAGCACGACACAGTGTACCCCGCTAATAAATGCAACAATTAAGAAAAACATGAGGAAAGTCTGCACCTTCGCTGTCGACCACAAAATGCTGTTTCTTGACGCCATTTTCCAAACAAAAAAAAGTTATCTTCCCGAAGTCCACTGGAGAATTAAACATGGCGGGGTTATGTGTTGTTCTTTATTACCGCTGTCGCACGGGAAGTGACAATTCTTTCGACCAATCAACGAACTGCAGTGTTTCTAGCTCCGCCTTCCGGGGTCGGATCGGTATGTCTGGCACACCAACAGAAGGGTACCAAAAAGTGGGACGGCACAGCTCGGTAATTTGGGGACCTGTCATGTATTAGTCGATGGAAACGCCACAAAATGCATGCTGTACCAAGATGAACCGAACTGAACCGCTTGGTGGAAATGGGGCTAATGAGATAACCTGCAAGAATAAAGGGTTAAAAAATTACATCCAAAAACAAATTAGATTTATAACGTTATATCAACAGAATAAAATGTAGTAATACAAAATGTAACAAAGGAAACCTGATTTGCTTAAACTCCTGGGCTTTGCTTGTAGCCATCCAAATTGTCTGCAGTCATTGCTAAAGCCTGCATGCGTTGAGTGAAGCTTTGCATACAGGACAAATAAAAAGGCTTTGACTGTGCACATAAACCCTCCATCAGAATAACAGCTGCTCCAGCTACATGCCTCACTCTGCATCCCACGAATATTTAATGACAAACATTCCTGGTGTTCATCAAATGATCATGTTAAACACAGTCATGTTGAAGCAAGTACTTCTTTTAAATGTTGGAATTCATCCACACGCTCATACGTATGTTGTTCAGTCTTTAGAAGACTGCAGTTTAACCTCACAGGTAATAATTGAACACAAGGAGACGACTCACGTGCAGACTACTTAAAGATTTTTTAATAAAACTCAAACAAAACTAATAACTTACTTTCAACAGAACATCCAAGTCGAAATACAAATAAAAGCTCAGGAGGACACAGGAGAGTAGAAGCAATGAACCAACATAGAAGGGAAAAACTCACAGACTTAATACAAGCAGAGCAATAAAACACAGGTTGGACTAACGAGACACAGGTGAAACAGGGCAGGACACGCAGTCACTCAATACTGACACTCTGGGGCAAGGGCTTACAGAATATAAGAGAAAACCGTAGGAATACACAGGGAGTACAGGAACAGAAGGATAAAGACAACAGCAGCAACAGCTTCTACTACTCGTCTCATTACTATCACCTCTCTCTCTTACTATCCTCTATCCCTCTTTCAAGACCCAACTCGGTCGAGGCAGATGGCTGTCTAACATGAGTCTGGTTCTGCCTGAGGTTTCTGCCTGTTAAAAGGAAGTTTGTCCTCGCCACTGTAACTAGCTAAATAGTGCGATGTGCAATGCTCATGATGGATTAAGGTGGGGTCAGACTGAGTCTTACCCTGTCTTTGTGTTGGGTCTCTGTTCATAATTTGACATAGAGGGGTCTAGACCCCCTATGTTTGTAAAAGCATCTTGAGATAACGTTTGTTGTGATTTGGCGCTATACAAATAAAGATTGATTGATTGATTGATTGATTGATTGATTGATTGATTGATTGATTGATTGATTGATTGATTGATTGATTGATTGATTGATTGATTGATTGAGACAAATAACACAAAGTACAATAACTTAACAACACTAGAAAACTTCAAACACAAGTCAAAAACTACAAAATAAAACAGGAACTGGCAAAGGAATATAAAACAAGGAAAATACTAAACTGAACACAGAAACTCATGTCAACAAATGCTGTTCACTTTCTACATTTGATGCAGTATAACAAAAATATAACACTTTCTTCTGTATTTGATACATTCATGTTATATTATTGTGTGTTGTTTTTAGTTTCAACGTTTTGCAATAAAGTTCTATTTTATTGTAGAGGACCTATATGGAACACAGTATTCCTACATTGTGATATCGTTGCTTAGAATCCTCATACTTTCACCTCCATTGACAGTAATTTATGCAATGCAATTTATGCCATGCATTTATGTAAAATGTTAAAAAGTGAGTAAGAATGGCTCATCTATGCTAATACAACAAACTATTATGAAGAAAGTTAGGTTGCTGGTTTCTAAACTCTGCCTTGTCATCATCTCTGCCCAAAGCTAACTGATCCGCTGCAGTCAGAGTTCTGTACCTGAATATTTGCTTCTTCTCTTCATGTAAAGTAGCTCATTTGTTGGACTGATAGTAACTAGGCTGAGACACGGACTCAGTTGTTACAGGCGGTGAGAGTCAAGCATCTGTTTTCACTCTCTAGCTTTTATCTCTTGTCAGGGACGTTTATTTGACTTGTGCTGGGGCTCTGTGGAAAAATCCAAACCTTGTTCAAATACTCCACCTGTCATGTAAAAGTGCATGTGACAGCCATCACAGCCTGAGAAACAAGAAACGATTATTTACTGGAGGACACGGGAAATCTTCATCTCTGAAAGATTGCTGATTGTTGTTGACTCCAGCCTAACTTTCTTTTAAAGAAGAACATTTTTAGAAAGCGGTTGCTTATTCCTCATGAATTTTCCATTATGCAGTCTTCTGGGACTTCATTAGTTCTTCATTTCACCAGAATTTGCCGAACAGTTATGCGTAACAAACGTCTTGGTCCTGGTATTTAGTTATATTAAACTTCATTATGTGAATGAGTTAAAATATTATTGAGGCAACTGTTTATTTTAAGGAATACCCTTGAGTTGTTTGGCTTTCTAATGAAATTATTTTTATGTTTTAGTGTGAAGTTTTTGATGTCTGTCACCCTGCATGTTTGCTCTCTCATCTTTCCTCCCTTCTCTCCACAGGGACGCTGCACACGTGAGAACTGTAAATACCTGCATCCACCACCACACCTGAAAACTCAGCTGGAGATTAATGGAAGGAACAACTTGATCCAGCAGAAGGCGGCAGCAGCCATGTTGGCTCAACAGATGCAGTTCATGCTCCCCGGAGCACAGTTGCAGCCCATCGTGAGCAACCCACATTTTAACTAGACCTCTTCTATTAATGCAATGTTTTGATAAATACATTTCATTATGAATAATAACTCTGCATTCTGAGAACTGTTACGTTATGTACTGGGTGAGCTGCAGTATGTTCTTGCCAGTGAAAGTTATTTATTCACTTATATAAGGTTAAAGCATAACTCCATGTAAAAGCATTATGCACATGCTGAAAATAACTCACACGTCTAGTTATGCTCCACAAAATCCTCTCCTAAAGCCAGAGAACGCTCTGCCATAACTTGTTTTGTCTCTCACGTCTCTGCCCTCCTCTCCCTCTCTCAGACAACATTCCCAGTGACGCCTTCCCTGGCAACCAGTCCCAGCATGGCGTTTAGTCCGTATCTGAGCCACATGGGCCCAGGCATGGGCTTGATGCCTGAGCTGCTGCCCAGTACTCCCCTGCTGGTTCCTGGGAGTCCCACCGGCCTGGCAGCCATGGGCAACGGCACTTCAGTACAAAAACATGTGCGCACAGACAAGCTGGAGGTATGAGGCCTGCGTGCAGTTGTTGTGTTTCCATGTTTGACCAAAGTATGATGAAAGGTGAATGTTTATCAGTGCCTCTGCTGGGTCCTGGCAGGTTTGTAGAGAATTTCAGCGCGGTAACTGCACGCGGGGTGAAAGTGACTGCCGCTACGCTCACCCCCTGGAGGCTGGGATGGTAGACTGCAGCGAAAACTCAGTCATTGTCTGCATGGACTATATTAAAGGCCGCTGCAGCAGAGACAAGTGCAAGTACTTCCATCCCCCGGCTCACCTGCAGGCCAGGATCAAGGCTGCGCAGCACCAGGCCAGTCAAAACACAGCGTCCACAGCTCTGGTGAGTCTCTTCAAACTCAAACCATTGGAACTCTTTGTTCTTTTTATAAAAAAATGACTTAGGATTTGAACTTTTGTATTCTACAATGAACCCTAGGTCAGAAAAATTGTCGAGTTAGACATACCTCACTTACTCTAGAGCTACAAATCAACCTTCACCGTATGTGCTTCACACAGCGGGGAAATAGAAGATGTTCTTGTTCTGAACTTGGATTTTGTTTACTGATGCAACGAGGAATCAGGGTATCACAGTGTCCCTCAGGCAGCATGAAATTTGATAATGTAGTCCGGGGATTAGGTTTTTTCATGAATGTCCACTACTGTGCATGTGCCTGAGCCTGTACTCTCAGTCAAGAAGCTACAGGGGCTAAGGTTGGTGTTCCTGAGCAGCTGGTAACATCAAAAAAGAGATAAAAAGCTTAACATAGTGTATTCTCTTCGGTTTTGTTGCAATGGCTGATGATGCTTCTTCTTTTGAACAACTTTTTTTTTGCCATTAATTCCATTCTGTGACAAGAATAGATCTCACTTTTATATGTTTTAGAAAAGACAAATGTAGCCCATTTTTAAAACATCTTGGACTCTGTTCCTCAGTTTAAAATGTGTATATAGTCCTGTAATTATTCTGTTTCCCAGTAATCATTAAAATGTTCTCTAGGTTACCTTCCTGTACAGTTCAATGTTTCAGCTCCAGGCCCATCAGTGAATGAAATCAAAACAATCCCATCATGCTCTTGGCCTGACCTCTTGGCTGTACTGCTCCACGTCAGCTAATCTTAGATTCAGCAGCACCCTCTTGTGGCGGTAAACAGAAACGTAAACCAAATGTTTACATAAAGGAACACATACAGAGATGACTGCACATTTACTCTCAGACTGCACAGGACGCAGGGTTTTTTTCATTATGGGAAATATATTGATGTACTACTTCATTTAAAGACTGCTCCTCTCCTTCTTCTCTGTTTTTCCTAAGCAGGGCCTGCCTCCAGGCGCAATGCAGGCACATCCAAAAAGGCAGATCTTAGAGAAGAGCAACGGAGCTGCTGCCACTGTCTTCAACCCGAGCATGTTCCACTACCAGCAGGCCCTGGCTAACATGCAGCTCCAGCAACAAGCCTTCATCCCCACCGGTGAGTCTCTACAGACGTTAGCAACACTAAAACATGGTCTTTCAGTTTTTAACTTAGTGTGCCTCGCATGTAGGTGAGTTAAATTAGAACCATGAATGCCTGGATCTTATTGATGTGCAAACAAATGCTAGTTTTCTTTTATATACAACTACAGCAAAGTGTGGACAGGTGTAGTTCCACATGTGTCTGTGTGATCTTATTTAAGTCACTTGTGGTGAACCCCTCTGTCGCACCATGCTTACATTCCTCTCTTGTGTTGCTTGCACCTGCTTCAGTCTTTGTCAATGTGTGTTTAAGAGAGCTGTTGAAATGATTGTAACATGACAATAATTTCATTTTCGCTTCTTTCTTGGACAATAAATCAGCCAACAAAGTAGTGATGATGACAACAACAACCCTGGTGCATGGTTTGATGACATGTTGATTTGGAAATTTAAATTCTTTCTTTTGAAAAGTCAGTTTTGTTTGTTCTGGCTGGAAGAAGCCTTGAATGATAGAAAGGAGCAGCAGGCAGCTTAACAACATGAGTGAGACAGATGAACTATGATCACCTACCTGCACTCGTCATACCTCTCTTTATTGAGATTGTAGGTTTTTTTTGATGGTTCTGTTGCTCATTTTTCATCACACCAGACATCTTACTGTGAAGTGACACCAGATGAGACTTGATTTGAAGGATACTTTTAAGATTTGAAGCATTTGTTAGTTGAAAGGAGAATTAATTGACAGCTATTTCCAAATTTATAATGCATATTACTCATTTATCCTTCAAAAAGATACCAGCTTCTGCAATTTAAAATCAGAGAAAGGATGTTTTCTCTCCAATTCTCTCCAAAAACACAATTAGAATGATAATCAGATGAAGCCCTGATGAACATTGAGGGGGGGAAAATAGATATTTTAGTGGCATAAAAATGCATTTAGAGCATACTCATGATAATTATGATGATATACGGGACACAAGTGTCAGCTTACAACGACATTTTCCTTTAATGGTAAGTGTAAACAAACAGTGGTAAGTGTAATACTTGAAGTCTGTCATGAATCATTGATTAGTCACATAGAGGTTAACATCCCAAACACCAGACACTGTACCTGTAGTGTGCTGGACACACAGTGTCCTGGTGCTTGTGGTCATGTGCTGTACACAGGTTTGATCTTTATGTCTTGTTGATTGGTTAATTTGACTCATCCTTCAAGGATATACAACTCATTTTGTTTTTTGTCTTTGTGTCTATGCACACAAGTGCAAGACCTTTAACAGCCTGGATGTCGCTCGTGTTGCCTGCACTAACCTGAACCTGCTCAATCGCTTTCACCTGCTGTTGCCAAGTTCAAACTTTTGTACTTCAAGTTTTTTGTTTTCTTCTTGTTGTCCCCCTGCTGTCCTTTTCCTCTGCTCTCATCCATTCCTTATTTTTTCTCACATGTAACTGCACATAATGTGACAGGGTCTGTTCTGCATGTCATGCCCTCAGAAGCCATTGATAGGTCAGCCACACCGATATATATGTGGTAGAGGACGAGAGCCTTTACTGATGGGTTATTTTCACGATAACATGACTGATTAGCAAATTTAAGCCAGATAGCTAAATATCATACTAAAAGGCCAGGCAGCAGTTTGCTTTACTCTCAAAATGTAATCAACGTTGAAATTCTGCACTGCGTTGAAAAAGTAGATCTGTGAATTCTTAGCTAATGCTAATGTTGCTAAAGTAAACACACACTCTCTCTCTCTACGCACACAAGACATTTCAAACAATAAACAGCCCAGTTTTGAATCTGAAGCAGAGTAAAATACAGAACAAGTAGAATATTAAAATTCAAATCTGTTTCTAATAAATGGACACATCTGTCTTGTTTACTCCTATATTATATGACAATACTGTCAAACAGTGTTGTGCACTGAATTAAGAAACAGTAATTGCTCAACAGTATGTAAAGTAAAATAAGGTCGTGAACTGAAGCTGAGGTGCTTTTAGATTTAACATTCAGAAGTTTATTCACACTTTTTAGTGAGCTTGTGGTTTTGTCAGCTAAAATCCTCATGACAGACCTTTATTTTGGAGCTTTCAGCCCATTGTCTCCTTCAAAGCACCGCATCTGTGTGTCATTATGT
Source organism: Notolabrus celidotus (assembly GCF_009762535.1). Lineage (NCBI taxonomy): Eukaryota > Metazoa > Chordata > Actinopteri > Labriformes > Labridae > Notolabrus > Notolabrus celidotus. Next base: position 22,107,277 of record NC_048279.1, read on the forward strand.
CGGCCTGTCTGCTTTCACATTTATATCCAGTTTTTAATCATGCTTTGTGTTAACATGCCACTAATGCATGCCAGGACTGTGTGAGTAGGACGAGTGTGTGTGTGTGTGTTTATGTGACTGTCCCTTTTATACATTACCTGACTTGTCTCTGCGCTCAAAGCCACTGCGTACTAATATTATGATAGTGATTAGAGATGTCTGCGTTTTGTAGACTAAACAAATAAATATCATCATCTTCGCTAGTTGGCACCAGAATTACAAGTCAGTTAAACAAATTATGAATATTTTTATTATTGCAGGCCTGGAATGCTGGTCATATGTTGTGTCTGAGCTGCCACCTGCCTTAGCCAGTGCTATGGCTCTGTTTAATGGTTACTACCGAAATGCTACAATGCTCTATTACCCGGTTGTAATGAAGCACTGATGACATGCAGTGTTGTTAGGCAGTATTTTTATTTAGAAAACAGAGACTAAGTCATATGTAGGCTGTGTCTGCTTAAAATGGCATATAACGATTAGACTAGAGCCATGTGTAACCAGCACAGTGTAAATTAACCTGCAGCCTGGAGGACCAGGGGCTGGTGGTGCTAGCTCCGTTAATTTTAGACACATATTGACATTGTTTGGTGAATTATCACCTTTAACTATGAAATCAGCATCAAAATGTAAGGATCAGACAAAAAAGGTTTTCACAAATTTCACCAAATAACTTTAAAAATCTAGAGGACAAGCTTTGCCTCTGGTTGGACTTTCCTGGACCCTGCATACTTCTGAAATTAGTTTTCCAGTGATTTAGCACTCTGCTTTCATAATTTTCTAAGATTCACAAAATCAAAGCAGCACAGATTGAAAATTCATGACTCTTCTGGTCATTAGCTCCTAAAGCACTGGAGCAACCATTCCCAACAATGCAACTAAAAGCATGTTTTCACTGAACCTTCTGTAAACCGAGGCTGTGAAATAGCTCACTATTTATTATATATGATCCACTATAGTGAGTTTGCCATTTTTTTTTTTTTGTGAGCATTTTTGTACCTTCTATGGTAGACTCAAAGTATCCCACAATGCATCAGGATTAGAGTTTTGAAACCTTCATACAGTCTATGTGTGAAACCCATGGTCACAAACCAATACATGTCACAAAGCATTGCCCTGAGAAAGTAATAAAAAAGAGGGGGGAGTTGAAATGAGAGAACTGCTTCATTCAAAACCTGTAGATTTGTAACAAAAGCATTCTGTCAAAGGTTTTGCACTTCATGCAGCTCTTTATCACTCTGCTTGATCATATCATATATATATACAGAGAGTTGACTGTATTTGTTGTCCTACCGCATCAGGTCAAACAAAAATCCGGCAGAATGTCCCTGAAATGATGAAGACCAAATGCACACACAGACTCTGACTTTAGAAGAAGACTAATTAAGACACAGCTGTGGAAATAACAGAAGAAATGCAGAGATTAGTCGCCCAATCCAGAGATGCAGGGTGTCTGATAGAAAAATCTTAGTTGTGTGTGAATTTTTCAGTGTTAGCTCGGGTAATGTATCATATTGGGTGACCAAACAATCCATCTGGGACCCATCACAGTGTCCTGATTGGAAAATGCTAACTGACAATGAACAACCAGACAACTGACCATTCCTCTGTCCACAACTGCAAACATACTGAAGCAAAAATAAATTGTGTTTAATGTTCTGCTAAGATATGTAAATCCCTGGAAAAGTCCTGTTGTCTAAAATGTCTCTCAACTTTGTCACGGTGAGGATTTATGACTATATTATGGCTTTTTAAAAATAATATATGTCCTCCTGTTTGTCAGGCGCAATAAATTGTAATCCTAATGTAATTTCACTTTAACTGTCCAAAAATTAGTAATTGAAAAAATAATCTCACAAGCTTCTTCATCAGAGGATTTTTGTGGGTTTAGTGCAAAGTAAAAGATTGTATGTATTTATCTTACAAAGATGGTCAGTCACTGAAACACTCTAAAAAAAGTTGTAGGTGCAGATTTTAGGTCAAATTAAGATTAAGAAAAAATGCCTTTTCTAGATTAGGTATGTGAGATCACAGCTTTGACATCCTTGGTTTTGTATTTCCTAAGGATCATTTGCTCCTTCATACACATGTCCTCTCCATTTAAATACAATATATCAGATCCTCCAGTCTGATCAGATTGTATGGTTGTGTATTGCCTTCTTTGTTTGAAGATCATTTGTTGCTGAGACGATGCTTTTCTCTTCAGTTTGAATCTGGTTGGCTAATTGAAAATGCTTTTTTTTTTTCTTTGTCTGTTGTTTATTTTGCATGTGTCTTGATTCTTGTTAAAAATCATCCCGGCAATATCACTTGACTTGTGCCATGATTTTTGATCCTACACATTTCGCCATGGTAACCATATCATTCCTGTCCCCCCCCCCCCCCCCCACCCCTCCCCTCCCCTCCCCCCTTCCCCCCACATCCTCGTCCTCTGTCTGTCGTCTGACTCGCCTGAATAAAAGTTCCCATGATGCACGGTGCCACCACCTCCACTGTTTCGTCGGCTTCGACCCCAGTCACCAATGTTCCTTTCGCTGAATCAGCCACCTCGAATCAGGTTTGCTCTTTCATTTCAGTTCTCTTTTTATTTTAACTCTTGAGTCCTGTTCAAAGTCTATCTCCTCATCAGGTCAAAGTGTCACTGTCACCTGTGTTATGTTCACATTTCATCCGTCCTCTGTGTTCAGTCTGATGCGATGTGAGCAAATGAAAACAGGATTTATTCTGAGAGCGATCTCAAAGTAGCTGTTTTCATTTGAATGTTGTACTTTCTGCGTAAAAAACAACATCTGTCACAGTCCTTCATGTAATCCATGGACACACAATATGAGACCTTAAATCTTTTAATGAATTGGCCTCTTATAAATGAGTTCCTCCCTAAAATTCGAAACAATATAAAAAGAAAATCTTGTCCCACAAAATTTGGCTGATCTTTACAACTAGCAAATTTTGTGCAACTTTTGTAGTTCAATTGCTTTTTGCAACTTGGTTGTGGCTTCATTTCAACAACAGTGTAGTTATCAGGTATAAAAGTTAAACCCTCAGAACAGCTGACTTTGCATTACTACTGTGGCTTATAACTCACTCGTACTAACTTTCACTGCAGGTTACTGTTTTGATCCTTGTGCTCCACCTCTCATCCCTCTTTCTCTCTCCCCTGCAGTAGACCCCTCCGAGCTTCTGACCCCCGAACCGATGGAGCTCCAGTGCGTTCCCATGGAAACCCATTTCTGTCCCGTCCCCAAACTGCTGGTGGCAGCTCCAGTGGCGCTAAACTCAGTAAGCCTTTCCCGAAACCCCAGTTAAACTCCCTAGGGGCAGTTATCTCTCTGAATGCAGCAAACATGTGCCTCGCCCACAGACACACTGACTGAGTGGCAGTGTGAAACTTCTAATACAACATTATCACTGATAGAAAGCTGCAATGGTTCACGCAATACAAGCCCAGACAAGTTACTGTTGATTTAAAGCAGCCATCCTGATGCAGTGTGACCTGATCAGGCTGAGCAATACAGCTCCCTCCTTCTTACAGCCATACATGCCCTCACCTTAAAAGTGCAGCAGACATGTGCACACAAACACACACACACACACACACACGCACACACACACACATTCACATTCAAGACTTACATGCCCTTTATGGGTTGGAGCCATCACATGAGGCGACCCAACATATTTGACTGTTCCAAAGTCAGAAACTCTTAAGAGGATTGGACCTGTCTCTGGTCTACAACCATCAACGTGTTGTCACAATGAAAGAGTGTTTCATATCATGTCATGTTTACGTTTCACGATGGCTACAAATGTACATTTATTTTCTACTATGTTCATCATTCAGTCTGTTCTGATGGTCTCATTGCCTGATGACGAGTCAGTGAGTCATCGATAGTTTATTTGTGCCTTTGATTTATCTGCTTGTATGCAGAGGAGACATAGTTTCCCCGAATAATTCAAAACACTAGGCAGCATACAATGAAAGGTGTTGTTGAGTGAAATTTAAGGCACTATCTGTTATTACACAAATAATGTGTATAAGCCTATAGCTCTCATTGTAAAAAGATCCAATAACTACAGTGGTTTCCACTATGAATTTATGTTATATCATAAACTTTAAGTATATTTCATATGCTTTCATAGTCAGTATCTGGTACTTACTGAATCTTAGCAGCAGATGAGGCATGCTTTCCATGCGATGCAGCAACCTTAAACAACTACAAGCTCTCCCAATATGAAGCTACAATCACTCTCTACTAAACAGACTGAGTTTAGAGGTTTTAATCAGGTGAGGTAAGAAAACCTATAACAAAAAAGAAGCTCAAATGATTAAACTAGGTTTAAAGGGTAGTGATAGATGTGGTGACTGACAAGAAAGGTTGGTTGATCATGTTTTGAAACAATGACAATCTGCAGGCGTTTGTATACCCAAATTCAAATGTGCCTGTTCAAGTCATCTAAATTGCTTATTACAAGTCTTTACTTTCTGCACAAACCCAGATTCCCTGTATTCAGATCACCTAAAATCAGGGTAAAGACAAAATCATCAAGTCTCAGATTTAAAATCTAAAAACTTCAACCTTAAACATTTTATCAGATGTCGGAGCTGTTGTTGCACAAAATGGGAGCTGGATTTGTTTCCAGATGTTGTGCCTAAAGTCAGTGTGTGCCAAATGGTGGTTTATGCAAGGAGCACCTCGTCTAATGCAATACCTGAAGAATTCCCTAAAATCAATATCTCCCTCTCAAATGAAAATAAGTCTTTTTGGAAAGGAAGTTTGTGTCTTCTCTTTGTGGCTTTGGGATCAAATGAGCGACTCAAGAGTTTTGTGTTTCAGGACTCTTCAGGGAGAAAGCTCAGAACTTGAAATCATCCTGGCTGACTTTCTAATGTGTGGTCTTTTTTAACAGTCTGTGCATCTTGTCGAGCTTTGGCGGCCACAGCTGTTATTACCAAAACTGAGTTATGGCAAAGAGTTAGTCTAATTATTTAAAAAAAATACAAACCCTGTGAAATGTTGTTTTCCAAATGTCTGTAAGAAATGTTCAGTCGGTGTGAAATATTCACACAATGAATTTATAGAAACTTGGTTAAACACTTTTTATACCCAAATTCAAATGTGCCTGTTTGGAGTCCACTCAAACCACCACTGTCAGTTCACTGTATGGACAGACCAGTGCTAAAAGAGATAATATGTGAATAATGAATCACACCCATTCTACTTTATTCCCTGAGACAGCTGTGCTGTCTGCTGGCTTATGTGAAGAGTTTAAACACTGAGTTGTGTGCACACACAGGTATGGCAGAAAAGACAATGGATCACATCTTTGTTTAGTTGTAAGTGCTGCTGATATGATGGTTCTTCCCCCTGAACGTGTTTCCTTTTAAATAATGTTATTGTGTGGTGAATGTATCTAAAGCAAAAACTCTGCACATGCCCTTCTAACAGACAGGCATGTCTTAATGTAAGGATTCACTATCTAAAGATTATCTCTGAGGTCTCATAGGTACCATGCTGATACTGTGTTCAAACATATGAAACTATGTGTATTGTTATATAGATTTATATTTCATGTTGACGGACAGTGTGACTACTTTTAGAAATATCTTTCGCTCAGAAAAGATAGATCAGAATTGTACTTTTTGAAGTACATATGTACACAGTACAAGTACTAGTATATTACAGTACCATGTCTTGTTTGACTGGATTTGTACCCCTACTTTTGAAAGTGCCCATGTGCCCAGAATGCACCTGTAAACATTGGACTAATCAGTAGGCAGCATGATGGACATAAACTCAAGTATCACTGCAGAGAGACCTCCCAGTGGGAGGAGCTATTGTTGCAATAAGGGCAGTATCCCTCACTGGTTCCCAATAATGAACAGTGCTAACTGTGTTCAGTGGGAGCAGATAGGAAGCACTAACTCCTGGACTGACCCTGGGTTTATGTGTGAATGTGCTCTCCTATTTCCACCTGTGCATCCAAATCAGTGTGTCACCTAAACTTCAGTAACAGACTCTGATGTTCACATTGAATTGGTTTAAATGTACTTATACAGTGTTGTTGTTAGGCGAAATTGACCTCTGCGAAATGGCTAGCTTTCTAGTCTTGAAGCTAAGTCTATAAGCTAGCTGTCCTCTGGTACAAGCTCATTATGTGTGCTGACATGGAAGAGATATCATTTTCTTCTCCAGCCCTTGAAAGAATATGAAAACATGAATTCCCTTAATTGCTGAAGATCTTTACAATCCAACATTTCTCTTTTTTCTCTACATGTCAAACAAACTTTTACGTGGCCTGTTATTTTTCTATTATCTTACATTTTAGTACCAACGCATATTTCCTTTACTCGTGTCTTTTGTTGGGTTTAGTCGCTACTGTATCTTGAGTCCTTGAAGAATTAAAACACAAATTATCTCTCCTGTTTGATGAAATGAATGACAAGAATGTCCAGACAAGTTTGTCTGAATCTTACAGCTTTGAAAGACTAGCTTTGTCCAGCCAAGTAATCCTCTAGCCTTCGTCTCTTTGCCCCTTCACGTCATTTTGCCTTCACTGACTGCTGTCCAGCTGGAAAAAAATAAATACTTGATTAATAAATTGTGCCTCCTGCGGGAGTTAGATTTATTTAAGTGCATTGATGCACAAGAGGATATCAGTGAGGAGAAATGTGTTGAAGTGGGAGAAAAAACAGTTTTTACCTCTTTCCTGCTGTCATTGTCTAGTTCTTGATTTCTTTTGGCCTCGTTGTCTTTTTCTCATGTGGACATGAATTAGTCTGGAATATGCAAAATGCTCTGATCACTGTGTGCAGTGATCAGATCCTTCAGCATGTAGAGAGTTAGTAGATCCTGAGGATACTTATGTTGCCCGGGCACAAACAAAGGGCCTTATTTCCCGCTCACTGTATAAAGATTTGATAGCTGTGTATGAAAGTAACATGTATTAATGGTAATTTAAGCTTTTTTTATCAGACATTAAGAAAAACACAGCATGGAAATAAAAAAAACTCATTTATACATAGTTGATAGTTTGTGTAGACCAAGAAGAAAAAAAAACAATAGTATTTAAATCATTTGTATACAATGATGGAGTCATTGTTAATGGTAATAGTTGCTGTTGCTATGGCAACAAAATGACAACATGGCTACCTTTCTATTATCCTAATTGTGAATTTTTTCACATTCATGAAATGACATACAACACTAACTTATTGAAAAGGGAATGTCTAATTAGTTTGTCTTGTTATTGGGACGTGATCAATATTTTATATGAAAACTGAAATCCTTGATATATATCCAAAGGTCCTTAGGGGAGATCAGGTGTTTATTTTGTTTTGTTTATTTGACCTTCCTTGTTTTCTCTTCTTGTACATGGTGTTTTTGAGCATTAAGAATGGACTCTGGCTTTTAAAGCCAACACCTATCTGTCAGGGAGGTAAAGAGGCTTTTGGACTGTAGAAAGAGCTTCATCTTTGTTTCTTAAATACCTTACATATTAACCGTCTCTCCCCTCCTGCAGACCGGACTCGCTCAGTGTCCTGTGTGTGGAGGTGTGTGAGCTTTCATTAGTGAGATCTGTTTCAGTTTGGGCCAAGAAGGTGGTCCAGAGGCCTCTTTGTGCCCAGCTGTGCTGGGTGATGTCGAACCTTGCTGAGGTGTATACGAATGTGTAACGTTCACCTTGTTTGCACTTATGTACATAACTATGTTAAAAATACTCAAAATTTATTTTGAATAAATATAGATAAAAGAGTTGATGAAAATCAAATCAATGTATTGTTAATTATATGAGTATGTCTATCATTTTATTACAGCATAAATATAATGCTTTGTCCTTTTGTTTGTTTGCAAAAACCCTGTTCTTTGCCGACCACGTCTTTGCCTAGCTCTGAACCAAGGATGCTGAGAAAGCTTTGTTCTGTTTGTTGACTTGAAAACTTTGGCACAGTGATATGTCAAACAAGAGAGGAGGATTTGAGGAGATAGTCAATCAAGAGTGTTAAATAAACTACTGCTAACATTCAACTTATATCTGCATTATGAATATATATCAATGCAGCTGCAGTCTCTTCAGTGATACACCATGAAGGATAAATAAACATGGCGGCTGAAAAAAGCCAGAGAGAAAGAGGAGGATTTGTAAATGAAACTATTGAGGTTCATAGATATGAAAGTTTTTCACAGGGTTTCATTTCACTTTAATTTTGCATTTTTTTTAAGTGAGTTATTCTTTGCTCCCTGTTGTCACTGTTGTCATTATCACAAAACAACAATAAATCTGAATTCTCCTCAGGATTTAAGGCAAAACTACAAACCACCTGGTTTATCTGATGTGACTCTTGGGTTCAACATCTTTACACAGCTCTGTTTCTGGACATTCTGTATAATGCTCTTCAGTTCCTGTTTAAGCCAGCGATTTTGTTGCCATGGCACTTGTCCTAGTGGTGGATGGACTGAGTCATGCTGGTGAAGAAGTTCACAGCCCTCTGACTCCACATGAGGGGAAATGTACATGAGGAGAGCGCTTATAAAACTACGAGTTCCCAGTCACCAACAAGTGAATATGACTGTGATTTCATTTGAAGATTTATCAGTTCTTATCTTTAGTTTAAAATCAATTAGTTGTAATTGTGCCTTTATCATGCAAGGTGTGGTTTTACTTTCATATTCTGCATTTAAATTAACTTAAAGGGCACTTGTATTGTGTGTCTAACATATCATTCTATGATAAAAACTTTGTTGGTGAATTGATATTAAACTGGGTAAATTCTCAGACTGAATGGCAGCCTGTGGAAGATGATGAGGGCCAAAGACTGTTCAGGACTAAGCCATATGAAAATCTCTCCCTGACACTCTAGGAAAGACTTAAAGTGACTGCTGTCATCTATCCTTTCACTTGCTGTTTTCTGCTTGTGGTGCTTGTATGTGCTGCTGTGCTACATGCCAATTTATTTTGCTGTGTATAGCTATTAAGAGTAAGTTACTGTGCCTATGATGATTTCTGCAATTTCTGTTTGACCTTTAATAAACACTTAACTGTGATGCTCTTCTGGTGTGTGTTGTTGAATATATTTTTGGCCCATTTAAAGAGTCATCTCATATGAATCTCTTACTCTATGATACATGTTTATGACTTGGAAATATTTATGCTAATGTAAAGGGTTAAAAATTCATTCACATCAATCCAATGTATTCTGGAATATTGCAAAAGAAACCACAACTTCAGACTTCAAGTCTTTTTTATTAGTGCCGTAAAGAGCTCTGTAAATGTAATATGTGTTATTCGATGGTGTGATTCAAGAGACACATTTACATTTCTGTGAAGAGGAAACATTGAGAGATGATTGGTTTGGCATACAACAAAGTTTCCTTCAAGATTAAACCGAGGACATGGCAGTAAATGAGTTTTGCCCACTTGGACACACTTGAGATTGTACATTTGATAATAGCAAAATGCAGTTGTGTAGTTCTACAATCATTATACATCAATATTATTCATCTGATTTTTTTTTTATCCAAATCCTTAAATCAACCAAAGGTAACACAACAAAATAGTAAAAATATTTATATTAACACATTTTAATCTTAGATGAGCCATCTGTATGGATGTACTGAATGGACATATGGTCATACATTTTATATATTCATTTTCCTTTAACAGTAAATAACTTCCAGTGGAGTTTTTTTGTTTTGTTTTTTAAGATCTCATCTTACTTTTCTCTTTTAGATAACACAGCTTGTTTCCTAATGATATTGTATAATGTTCTAGCTTTCTGTAAAACTAAACAATAAGCTGGTAAACAATAAGCTGGTAACTGCAATAGGCCAGACCATGACATGCCATGCTGCCAATGCAAACTCTAGTAAGGTAAGTTCAGCATATTTCTGTGATTTTGTGGTCTTGCAGCTTGGGGATACAAGTAATCATCTTCTGTTGTTGAGTCGACATCTGGAAAAATCAACTGTCCAATCTGAAAACAGAGTAAATAAAATGTATGGGGGCATATGTATGGGGGCATATCTATGGTGGCTCTGAAAGACAAAACACATTTACAAAAGATGAAACACTTTTACAAAGTTTGAGAAGATTTTACATTTTGGAAAACAAATTTACATTTAAGAAACAAAATTACAAAGTCAAAACACTTTTACCAAGGCCAAAACAAATTTACATTTAAGAAAACAAATTTACAAAATCAAAAAAAACTTTTACAAGCGGTGAGACAATTTTACAAACAGTGGAACACTTTTACCATTTCTGAAACCAATTTACATTTATTTCTAAAGGAAAAGGAATGCACCGAACACCGGAAGTGATCCAGGAGTGATCGAGTGAGGGGTCATTTAATTTGTTTGGATGGAGAGAAACCAAACGGAGCGACATTTGGTACTGGTACTCCGTTTGGTACCGGATCACTTCCATTGTTTGGTACATTTCCTTTTTTCGTTAAAAATGAATGTAAATTTGTTTCAGGAATGGTAAAAGTGTTCCTTCATTTTTTTAATTGTTACACAGCTTGTAAAAGTGTTTTTTGGATTTGTTTTTTTTTTCTTAAATGATCATTTGTTTTGGCCTTGGTAAAAGTGTTTTGCTAATTTAATTTCCTTTTATAAAATGTTAAAAAAAAAAATCAGATATGTAAATTTGTCTCCAACTTTGTAAAAGAGTTTCATCTTTTATAAAATTGGTCTGTCCTTCTGGGGCACCGTACATATCCCATTTTTGGCTTCCGTACATTTAAAATATGCCATAAATTCGATTTCGATAGGAGTTTTATTTTCAGTTTATTTTTTAATATCTAGTCTACATGGTGCTTTTATTCTGAAAGCAGTCCCACCGGAAGTTATGTTGTCGTTAGCGGAAACGAGGCTTTTAGCTTCAGGAAATCAGGAGGAAGAAAAAGGTTTCCTTTCTGTAATCTAACCTGCACAGCACCGAGTCAAACACACACTGGAGCTTCAACTAACTGTAGCAGATGGACTCTGGGATGATCACGTTGAATCTGCGGCTCGTTCGTCGATAAAACGCCCGGGTGCCAAGGCGCCGGGCCGGGCCGGGCCGGAACCAGAACCGGGCCCGAGCGGAGGGACCCAGCGCTGCGGTCTGTGACACCGGCGGGCTAGTGTGTTAGTTTGGGGGAGGCTGGCATGCAGTGTGGAGGGGGAGTGTAGTGTTTAACAGCGTTAGTAGTTCTCTGATGATTCAGTTTATTAAATGTAAAGAGGGTCGAGCATGGTGATCACAGACAGCACACAGCTAGCTTTAGCTAACACCAACGACATCAACTTTTCCTCTTAAAGAAGCGACACGACGTGAGGCCAGAACACGGGTATGGGCGGTGTATTTGGGCTTATATGAAGGGCGAGAAATCACTGTGTATCCCTTAAAATCTGTAGTTCGCTGGTTAGCTCTTAAAGGCCTGATAAATGTTTCTGGAGCGAGTATAGCAGACAGGCTAAGTCGTTAGCTGCTAAGTGAGCTGGTCCCAATGAAAGAGTACAAAGTGGTCGTGCTGGGCAGCGGCGGCGTCGGGAAGTCCGCGCTGACCGTCCAGTTTGTCACCGGCACCTTCATCGAGAAATACGACCCGACCATCGAAGACTTTTACCGCAAGGAGATCGAGGTGGATTCGTCTCCCTCCGTGCTGGAGATCTTGGACACAGCGGGGACGGAGCAGTTCGCCTCCATGAGAGATCTGTATATAAAGAATGGACAGGGCTTCATCCTGGTCTACAGCCTGGTCAACCAGCAGTCTTTCCAGGTATCTGATCTGACGGTCACCTGACACACAGGCAGACACTCAGGGGCACTTAACCCTCCTGTTATGTTCGTTTCTCTGGAACAGCAATAATGTTCCAGGGTCAATTTGACCTTATCAAATTCAATTATCCAAAAGTGTCTAAACCACAAAAAATCCAAATACACATTTTTTATAATCTCATTATTAACTCCATTACTAACCATTTGAACCAAGATTTGGTGCATTGGTGTTCTTTAATTCTCACAGATCATGGTTAAATGAGGATAACTCACTTATTTTCATTAAAGGCACTATGAGGAGTTTTTCACCAGCTGAGAAACAGACTGAAACCAACACTGATGCCTCTTTATGACCTTCAAAAGCAAACAAAACCATAAACAACAACACTGATACCTTCTCTGTTGTCATTTTTAATGCCATAAACCACTCAGAGGGGGTAGGTGTCAGACCACATGATTGACATTTGGCTTTAGAAACATCCATTTCTGGCTGTTTTCATGGCAAATAATCACATTGAGTGATAAATCTGGCTGTTAAAAGACAGCAGGTGAGTTTTTTTTTTGAAAACACTACTTTTGCATGTACAGAACAAGAAATAAGAGATATCACTTTGTCCACAATGGGGCACCAAAATTGATATAAATCAAAAGTTCCTCTCAGCAGCTTTAAAATGAATGTTAAAACTTTTTAAATGTGCATTGGAAAGCCCTAAATATAAATACAATAGTTTAACATGACAGATTTTTGTTTATTTTATTTCAAATTTCAAATTTTTTATGAAGTGATGTTGATAAATTAACACCCCACCTCTTCTGTCACATGCTGCCCAGATTTTTATGCTGCATTTAGCTGGTTTAGAAGGCATATGATGCCTAAAATACACTTTTAAAAGGGTCAATTTGACCCACAACACAACAGGAGGGTTCATCAGAGCATTTTGACACTGTGACAGGGTGTGATTCTCACCAGGTGGTAAGGACTGAATCTCAAAGCCCTGCAGCATCTGTTTACTTTGTACAGAAATTAATCAGTTCATCAAATATGTAACCTGAATCAAGTAACATTTATTCAACGCTTGTAATCAGAGATCCTTGAATAACTATTATGCAAATTTCAGCATTACTATGGGAGCAGTTGTGTCTGTTGTAATCATAGATAGATATACTTTATTTCAGACACATAGGTCCATATCAGCACAAGAGTAATATAAAAGACTAAAAATAAGTAAAATACATGTCCAGAAAGAAATAAAAGATAATATGACAACAGTTTACACATTGATTTTGATTAAAGCATAAAAAGGCATTTGTTCCAATGTTTCCAAAAGCAAGAAAAATACCTAGTGTCACTTAATGTGGGCTGAGTGAGCTCCCTTAAAGTTTCATTTTCTGAATCAGCTAAGCGACCCATGAATGTATAATACAAAAAGGTTATTATAAAACTTTGCTGCTGTAGATAGACAAGTGTCTTCAAAATGCAAAATACCTGTACAAAGCAGAAATCCATAATACATTTGTTTACTTCACATGTGCATTCAGCTTCTTTAAGCAGGTTTTACATTCATAGAAACATTTTAGTGTGACTTCATTCACTTATAAAATAGTCTTATAACAGCTGTTTGCTGGTTGAGAGTTTAAGTAGACTCAATTGTAGTAAATTGCCCAACAAAACTTATATATATATATATATGTATATACCAACCAAAATCTGCAGTTAATTAATGCAGCTATACTTATTATGCCACATTGTATGAGTCTTGATTTAGGCTACAATATAATTGAATATTGTAGGTTAATTCTTCTTATGTCCATTGTACACTGTCTTTGCAGTTAGTTTACAAAAGTTAAGTGTACTGAAAAGTTTTGTACTTAGTGGAATTAATGTAAGATCAGTAATAGATGCAGGAAATTAAAACCACGGTCCTATTTGTTGTTGCTGTGTTTGATGAATTATAAGTTATCAAATAGTTTTTTAAGTATGCACACTGTCTTTCCTTGAATGCAATGAATGAATGAATATTGAAAATCTGCTGAGAACTGAACTTATTCTAGTATATTGATGATTTGTTCCAGTGCAGCATGAAAAACCACACACTTATATCCTCTCTTTTTCCTCCCTAAGGACATCAGACCAATGCGAGACCAAATAGTGCGAGTGAAGCGCTTCGAGAAGGTGCCGTTGATCCTGGTTGGAAACAAAGTAGATCTGGAGTCTGAGCGTGAGGTCGCTGGGGCAGACGGGCGAGCTCTGGCTCAAGAGTGGGGCTGCCCTTTCATTGAAACTTCTGCAAAGAGCAAGACCATGGTGGACGAGCTGTTCGCAGAGATCGTGCGACAGATGAATTATTCCACACTGCCGGAGAAGCAGGAGCAGTGCTGCACAGCCTGTGTGGTGCAGTGAGGAAGAGGTACAAGCACTGTCATTCTTATTCTCCTTTTGCATGACTGCATTCATATTCAGACTGCAGCAACAAGCTCACAAGCACAGCACAGTTGGCAGTGTGCTAATTTTACAAAATGTGCTAAAACGTCTCTGCAGTGTCTGTGTAAAATCAGTTCACAAGCTGAGGAGAAATTTGTCACATAGATGACTGTGTTGTCTCAGTGCAGTGTAAGGCAGAGGAGAGGAGAGGTTGGAAGTGAGAATTGCGAGTGGGTGGTGCTGTGTGGCGCAAAAAACGTTGGTTTAGCTTGTTATCATAGGATCACAGAAAGTATGTGGCATGAAGAACACAACTGTAAGAACAGCTCGGGGGGCCAGGGAGAAAAAGAGCCAGTAGAGTAGAGACAAACAGAGCAGACACACTGCGAGTGAGGGAGAATGTGACATCCTGAAGGGCAGATTCTGTGTAAAAACAGGAAGTTGACTTAAGATTCTGTGACAGATGTTGCTTGTGTTACCTGCTGCCTGCACAGATAAACACATAGATGTAGGCCTTCATACCTGCTGTGGTATTAAGCTGTTTTGTTCTTTATCTTTTTGTTTATAGATCCATTTTTTTTGTCTGGATCTACACAAAGATTCTGATGAACCATGCACCTGAGGACTACGTGACATTTGATCCTACTGATATAACTTACCGCAGCTGGTAAGGTTTCCGTTCACGATGGTTTCTGACCGACTGTCACAAAGCATCTGGCAGAAAAGACGTCGGTTCTATTTTTGATATCATAACTGTTGAGACTTTTCTGCTGCAACCTTTACGGCCTTGGCAATGACCCAGGATGGAGTCAGACAGACAGACTTTTAACAAGCAAGAACGGCCATCTGTGAATTTCAGTCTTTTTTTTTCTATCTTTTAGTCGAAAGTATCTCTGAAATAATAAGCAGGAGTGTTTGTGAGGTTGCAGCTAATTTTTTAAAGCTGCTTTAATCACTATTATATACCTTATTATTACTTGTATTATGTCTCAAGTTTTGAATTTGACAAAGTATTTCATAATAAAGAAACATTTTGACTTTTAAGCATGCATGTTTAAAAGTCATCCAAACGGTTTGCTGCCCAGGTACACTGCTCGTGTTATTTTAAAAATCTTGTCTAAAACTGTTCTTTCTACAGACACAAATTCCTGTAATTGTGTGATACAGGGTGACATTTTTAGCTTGAGGAAACTAAAGACAGGATGTATGAATTTTTGGATGAAACCTGTAACACTTACATCAATAATCCTTTACCCAGCAGCCCCTTCTGCTGCCCTTTAATTTACCTTCTTATGTTGGCAGTAGCCTGAAGCAGCTAAACTCATCTGAAAACATGCATGCTTAAAATTGAAAAATGTTCTACTAAATCCACTTGAAGTGATAAGGAAGAGCCATTTTACTGTTTTTAGCCTGAATTCTGTCACAGTCTCTGCAAGGCATGAACCGCGTGGACGCAGGTCTTCCAGTTTCAGTTTTCTCTGTGGGAGAATGATTTTGGAACGACCAAAGGAAGCTCACAGTGCATATTTTAGTGTTTGACTATATGAAGTGTGTTGCTTTAAATTCAGGAGACGCTGATTTCCGTTTTTCATTAAATAACTCTTGCTGCAATGTGGTTTGATAAAAGTTCTGGCACAGTTAATCAGATTTAACTTTGTATTTTTCTTTTTCTTATTGTAACCTATTTATTGAAAACTAATGACATGGGTAGCCAGTTTTAAACCTTTGATTTTATACTAGTTTTGGCTTTTTGTGACTTTTCAGGATTCATGGTACATTGTTTGTTTTTTGAAGCTGAGGATTTAACAGAGCCTTAAATAATTTCTGTTGCACCCTGGTCTCATGTTTCTTTATTTTCTGTTCTCAAAGATGAAAAGCTGTCATTGTTTGGTAATAAACATGTTGGCCTTTCTGCTTGTGTCATTTTAATCAGTCTCAGTATGCACTCAGTATTATCTCTGATGGATAACACAAGTGTTGCGTGACCAGTACTAGTTTTTTTTTACCCCTGACTTTGATGTCATAATGTCTCATTTCAGCTTCAGATAACATTGACAAAACAAGAGTTTAAATTTCGCCTTGAACACATGGTCATGGTACTGTAACAGAAGTAAACTCTTGAAAGAGTAGAACTAGATTTATCAATTAGCTGCCAACGATAGAATGTATTTCCATCTACTTTGATAAAAAAGAAAATTCTCACGTCACCTGCTTAAATGTATCTTTTTTTTCTGCTTCCTTTACCTTCCAAAATATTTTATTCAACCTTTATTTAACCAGATGAGACCCATTGAGATCAAGACATCATTTACAAGGGTGACCTGGCCAAGAGGTCAGCAGCAAAACAAATAGCACAACTCAACAGCATGGAGGATATGTACAGACAGTATGTAGAAACAATCAATAATTTAAAAGTGCAACTAATTTGCAAATAAAGTGCAATTTGTGATTACAAAACAGCATTCTAAAACACAGGCACTGTTCTGGAGTCTGTCTTTCATTTAAGATGGAGCCAAAGGTGTCCAGTGAGATAAGATCTGACAGATTCAAGTCCTTCTGGAGTGTATTCCAAGCAGTAGGATCAGCAAAACTGAATGCTGTCTTACCAAACTCTGTCCGAACATGGGGAACACACATTTGTAAAGCGTTGCAGGAGCGCAAGGCATAGTGGCTTTTTGATCTTTGAGGATACACACATAAATACATTGGGACCAAGCCAAGGAGACATTTATAAATTAGATGTAGCCAATGTGTATGCCTGTGCACAGTCAGGGATGGCCAGTCAGCTTTGACATGAAGTTCACAGTGATGAGTGAGGCGTTGCAACCCGTGACAAACCTCAGAGCACAGTGATACACACTATTTAAAGACAAACATTTAGCAGAGGCTCCCAAGTACAACACATCACCATAATCTATAAGAGGCAGGAATGTTGCAGAGACTAAAAGTTTCCTCGCTCTGAGGGAGAAACAGGATTTATTCCTGAAGTAGAAACCTAGTTTGGAGACCAGGCTGGCTATATGAGATTTAAATGAAAGCTCCCGATCGAAAATAAAACCCATAATGCATCAGTGGACAAAACAAGACATTTCAAGACCTCTTTTAATTTCTGACATTTTACAAACAGAAAAAAACTAATCAATTGGGGCAATCGGCAGGTTGATCAAAAATACGAAAATTGTCGTCTTCTTTTTTTTAAAGTGGTTCTGTCTGTCTTTGTGCACCCTTATAGTACATTTCAGCACTTTTTCAGGTGAAGTTAGTTTCTGTTTTAAGTGAAAAAGCTCCACTACCTTCTTACAGCACCAAACTGCAGGGAGGCCGTTCAGCTTTATTCCAACATGCAGAAAACTCCTGAACATTGAATTCTTGAATTTCAGAGCTGCTTGTGTGTTTCTCTTGTTTCCTAGTTATAACTATCCTAGAAATTTTCTTTACTTTGCAGTCAGTGTTTCACAGTCTCTGTTATACCTATAACTGAAGATCAGTATATTCAATTAAATTGCTTGCACAACCTCAAGACAGAAGTTAAACACTTTTTGTGCAGTACCTTGTCAAAAAATACCAGCGTTAGAAACCGGCTGCACTTCTGTGTTTTTGTGTTTTCATGCACCAGACTTGCACAGTGCAGTCGAGGGGGTTATTCCTTTGCAAGCTTTTTTTCCTTGCAATTGTCTCAGAGTTGTGTTATAGATTTCACATCCAACAGAGCACAGAGTTGCCTCCTCTTCCTCTCATGAGCCTGTGCTTTCTGCATTGAACTGGCAGCAGCTGCTGTGTGATGGAGAGGGGGGGGGGGCACAAACAGCTCTGAATCAGCAGGGTCACCTCACCTCCTCCAGGCTCTCAGAGGGAGAAATATCTCATTTTGAGTATCTTGTCATGGTTCCTGCTGGTTTAATCTCCTTTCCACACCACAAGGTTGAAGCTCTTCAGACCAAAGCAGCTACCTGCAGAGTTCAGAAGCAAGGGAAGGTCACTATCTATACAAATAGGTCTGTTGTTCTTGAACATATGTTAAAATTTAATAGAGTGATTTAGATTTAAATACTACAGGTGCAGATTTACATGAGATTTGTGTAATAAAGCCTGACAAGGAGGCTACAGTTATTTTAATATGAAGGACAAAAACACTTTTAAATTTAATGCTGACTTACTTAAAGTAACAGGAAACTGAATGAAGCAGCGAATGCCAAAAATGTACCTGTGCAACAGAAACCTCTTCTGAGGTTTCCTCTGGGTTCATGGCGAAGTGAGTGAAGTGAACACTCGACCGGTAGCAGTGATGATGTTCCCCAGAGCCAAGCTGTCCATGTCACAAACAAACTTTGCTCTAAATCTTCTCTAGGGGCACCGCCAGCCGGTTTGCTGGTATTGCTGGTTTCTTCCTGTGCATCCAGGTGCAAGAAGCCTTCCCTCTCACGCTGTCCAGATAGTTCTGCTTTGACTTGCAGGTGTGTTGAATTGTACAACAACCCACTGAAAGTGACATGGCACTTTTTCCTCTGTCACTAAAGGGACTGGGTTCCAAACAAGATAATCAAACCTGGCTCATGCACAACAAGCAGGAGGGTAATGCTTCGTTTGAAATGATAAATGTTTATTAACCTGAGGTATAAATACAAAAAGGAACCGTCCTGACTTCAATAAAAGTCACATCTTGAAACCAATGTATCCTGAAAGGAAGACATCTGAGTGAATGTTATTAAAAATAAGTCACAATGCTTTATCTTAATATTTAATGTTTTCAGGAAAACAGATCGGGAGATTAATGAAGAAATTGAAAAATCATTTTTTTCACAATGTGGATGAAGCCCTTACAGCTCCAGACCTCTAGGTGGCAGCATAGTGCGTATCACGGTCAGATCGGTGACGTCAGCAGACTGTGAAGCGGAAGTGGTTGTAAAGTTCTGCAGTGAAGGATGAAAACAAACTGAAGTAGGAGTCTGCACATTGTTTTAACCTTCTTTTCTCACCTGAATGAGACATGAAGAATGTATTTGTAACAGTCGGCACCACGTGCTTTGATGAGCTCATAGAAACGATCACGTGCTCGGAGTCCGTTCAGGTGAGTCAGGGGTTTGTTGTTTTGTTTATTGAGCTGTAGGAGAAAATTTAATCATTAAATCACCTTTTGAGTAATTTGACACTACATTTTAAAGTGACAAGGGGCAGGGTCTTGAGGAAATTGAAAGACTATAACTTACCTTGTTTGTTTTTGTTATTCCCTAAAAGCAGTCGATTTTGATCCCAGCAGAAAACCAAAGTTCACAAAAATACATTAAAAAAGGTGCTAAACTAAATCCCCTACACTGACTTTAAATGTGGAAGCTTGCTGCTTTACTTTTTTTGTCATTAAAGTTTTTATTAACTTTTCAATGTATTACAAATAAAACAATAGTGAAAAGAAAGAACAAAATAAAACAGAAATACAAAATACTGGGATACATTGCACAGTCCAGACAGACAATCACAAACATAGGATAAGGGATACATATACAGACAGGACATCCATTCAAAGAGAAAAGGTCCATTGTATGTTGTGACTGGAATAATACAGTGTTAAAGTAATAGTTATTCAGGGGATCCTCATACTGTTGGGATCTGCACAGTGTCTCTGTAAGTTTTTATGTGAGCCAAGTCCCAGGAGGTGATCCCATCTTCTGTATTACCTTTTAATCTATGCAGCATGGGTTGGTAAGATGCCGTCTCTACCCAGTCTTTCAGACTTGTGCTTGTATCAGATTTCCAAAGTCTTAAAATAATTCTGGATGCAGTGATCAAACCAACCATAATGACAGAAAAAACACTCTTTGAAACATTCTGTACTTGAGATTTATCACCCAGAAGACATAGATCTGGGGTCAGAGGGATCTTTGAACCAAACCAGCTGCTCAAAGCTCGAACAACTTCACTCCAGAAAGGTGCAACAAGAGAACACTCCCAAATACAGTGGAGAAAAGTTCCAACCTCTGTTTTGCATTTCCAAAAAATGTTGTCCTTTGCTGCTTTACTTTGTTGAAAAAATGTACTTGTGAGCAAATGTAAATTGTCAAAATGTTTACTGATTAAACAGTCTGGTCATATAATATAAGTAATAAAACAGTACTTGTTTCTTGCTTACTAACTTCTAACTACTTAAACACCAGTGGAATCGTTAACAAATGTATGCCCTTCAACTTAAATTATATATATGATTTCTAAGACCTCAAAAATCTGAGGTAAAATGTAATACTGAGTGTAAATGGTGGTTAATAAGCAGATCCTATAATAATTTGCACAAAAGGTCCATTTCCACCAAGAGTTCGGTGGTCTTTTAGCCCCCAGAACTACTTTCCCTGGAACTAAAAGGTTCCTCTGCCCCCAGAGTTGTCTGCAATTCGACTGCTGGCTGAAGTCCCGGGTAGATTGTGCAAATCAGGCCAGTGAGGTATGAAGAAAAAATTATATTAAATAATATTTTGAAATCTTAATAAAAAACTAAACTAGTATGCATTCCCAGGAACTCCCTCTGTGTTTCAACAACTATGTAAACTCCACAAACACCGTTACATTCAACCAAAAGTCCCAGGACCTTTGAAAAGTACTACCCTCCAAGCAGGGGCTTTTCAGGCGGAAGATTATCTACCCCTGAACTAAATTTAGACCCTGATTCCTCCGGTCGAAATGCACATAGTTCAGGGGTAAAGTCCCTGAGGTCGAAAAACGCCTTAAAAAATAGCCTTGTGTTTGAATATGTCCTTCTTTAAATATCATAACCTTTCTTTGATTTAGACCTGGAACAAACTAATACAGCATGGGAGAAGAGAAGATCTGCAATGTTAATGCCTCTAGGATAAGAAAACTGTACTCTATATGGCTCAGATATCTTACTATGCAGATGAGAGACTAGTTAAATTCTGTTGGGGCCTTCCATCAGTTCTCATAGTTTTCATAATGTATCTCTCTTTCTGATACAGGCTCTAAAAGCTCGTGGGTATGAGCGTCTGGTTCTTCAGGTTGGAAGAGGATCAGTTCTTCCAGAGGCAGACAGCTCTCCTCACATCAGACTTGAGGCTTTTCGATTCAAAGACTCGATAGCAGATGACATGAAACAGGCAGACCTTGTCGTCAGCCATGCAGGTGAGTGAGATATCAAGAACTTTGAAACAAACTAATCTACCCCTCTGAGTCCATGAAATCAGTTAATACTTTTTAATGAGTGTCCACATGTCAGTTTGACATTATTTTTGTTCCTTTGCACTCAGCTCCTGCTGCACCCTGAGTCAAAAACCTGTAACATGATTATTTGTTTCAAAGGAAACACACACATTCTTTCTAAGTGTTTGCAGAAGCCGGGGATCTTGAGTTAGTCGTTAGCCGCAAAGACAACAACAATGGCTCTGTAGAATTCAAAGCAAAAGCAAATACAGGTATATGATCATTGTGCAAACATTAAACGGATAAATGATGATTAATAAAACAGACAGGGAGGTCACAAAACAAACTGTTTAATACAGGATGACATTACATCATACCATCATTTACCCTTTACACACAAAAAAATCAACGTCCTTGTTTTTTCTCATCCTCTTCTTGCTGTGATATCACTTCTCAGCTAAGAGAACAATGTATATGACTAAGCATGTTTAACTGTAGGTTAGTAAAACCCCTTGAATGAAGCTGTGCAGTATCAGTGGTACAAACTGTACACATACTCTGCATGCCAGAGGAACCTGCATGCATTGCAGGAACTTGACGCCATACATCATGCATTCAGTTTGTGATGAAAGAAAATCTAACCCCCTCCAGTCTTCCTCCTGTCATTGTTCTCTGTTTGCTCCAGGTAATGATAACAGTTATCTTTAACACAGCAGATCATCAGACACACTGAGAGAATGATGAAGACACAGCAGCTACAGACCAAAGTGGATTGTGTTTCTTTATTGGACCTAATTGGCTGCTTAGTGTATGAGTATTAAAACCAATGGAATCAAATTTTATAGAAGTCACTTTGGAGAATGATAGGAATATTGGTTTTAACTTCAAAGCATAATCAGTCAATCAAGTTCTCATGGGGATTTGGCCTGGACCTAGAAAGATTTTTACACATTCTTCCATTTCTGACAGGTTTAGGCCTATGTATGTTATGAAATTGTCATGTAGGAAATAAACAGAAGGCATTGATGGTGCACAAATTTTGAGAATTAATTTATGAAGTGACTTATTTATTAAGTACTTTCTGCCAGCACTCCTCCTTGGCCCTATTTGCAGCATCAAAGATGCTTTGTGACGTAGTAGCATTTTAAAAATTCCTAACAGGTTTCTGTTATTCCTACCTGTTCCTCCTGCTTCAAATAGTCAGCTACTCTATTTGTTTCAGTCGAGTGAAGCTACATGTGAACTTTTCTTTGTTAACCTTTGTCAGTCAAAGAAAACAACCCTTCTGTTTCTGCAGATTATCTCTGGTTTAAGCCAGCTAACAAAAAGAAAGGCTGCCTATGCTAAACTTGCTTCATTGAACATCTGTGTGGTCAATGCTGAAATCCACCAAGACAGTGCTGTTATGTTATCCCAAATGCTAAGCTACAGTGTTACTATGAGATTACTAAAGGATGAAGAAAGGTCAGATGGTGGATTTGTAGTTCGACAGAACAACCGGCCCACAAGAGCACAAAGAGCAGCTGGCCAAGGTCAATATTTACAACAAGACGTGAAGCAGCAAAGACATGGACGACAGGGTGTTTGTTAACAGGATTATTAGTCGTCTCCTCTTACCTGAGGAGGAGGTGACTCATACATGCCAAAGGATCATACGATTGTTTTTGCAGCCTGACCCAGTCGTCTGAGGCTACGCCAGTAATAACATTTTCACCATTTTTGAACAAATCACAGTGAAAACATGACAAAGAGCTGAAATAAAGGAATACCATCACAAGTACAAGTACCCTGCATGTGTTCACACTCAGCATGCAGCATTTGACCAATCAGATTAAGCCACAGCTAGCTGTAACTTACTAACAGACTAATTGAGGTCACTTTGGTGGCGGCTGAAGGGATGGCTAGCATGGATTGCTGAGAAAGGAAAGACAAAATCCAGATAATGAAAAAGGAACACTCTGCTATTCTAGTTATTTTTTGATTCAGGAGAAAACATGTCAAGTTGACCAAATAAAGATGCTTCTTATGCATTAATTAATTGCACTTTATATCATCATTGCATTGATCA
Organism: Notolabrus celidotus; assembly: GCF_009762535.1. NCBI lineage: Eukaryota > Metazoa > Chordata > Actinopteri > Labriformes > Labridae > Notolabrus > Notolabrus celidotus. The sequence goes on from NC_048279.1 coordinate 22,130,706, forward strand.
TCTAAAAGCCCATTATAGAATTTCTCATTTTGTGCAGGCATGCAGTCTGTCACAAAATATCCTGCAGCTCACTTTTCAGCTCACTGTTTAATAAGCATGCTGAAGAAACACTTTGTTGTGAAACTTTATTAAAAGTCGAGATTGACCTTAATATGCGCTAAACTACCTATAAAAGGAGAAGATTATACGTCTTGTTTTTCAGCCGTGTCTTTATCATGATGTTGTTTACTCCACGAACACAAACCAGCAGTTGCAGGATCTCAGACAGGCTTAAGTTGCAGTCATGAATAAGGATCTTGTTTTCCTCCCCAGGGGCAGGAAGCTGTTTGGAGGCCCTCGGAGCGGGCAAGCCTCTGCTGGTCGTAGTAAATGACAAACTGATGGACAACCACCAGCTGGAGCTTGCCCAGCAGCTCCACATGGACTCCCACTTGCTGTACTGCACATGCAGGTGTGTGTTTCTCACATGTACAGAGGTCACATGTGAGGTTCTGGAGCTCAAAGAATAGTAAACAGTTTTGTTTTTCATTTTCAGCACCCTGACAGAAACTTTGAGGACCATGGATCTCTCTACTCTTCAGCCCTACCAGCCCGGACAGCCGAAGCATTTTGCAAACTTTTTGGACAAAGCTCTTGGTGTTCAGTGAAGCTTTGACTCTGAAGGACTGCTTATCTTCTGTTACACTGGAGATAACTGTTGTAGAAGAGCACGAAACTTGGCTCTGACTTTGTAATTGTGTAGTCACTTGAACAGCCACTGTTGAGCATTTGAGTTATATCTATTTTATAAACAATGTGTTGCTAATTTAAAATTCTTATGTGTGCTCGGACTCATTTGTATATTTTTTCCATATGTTGCTTTTCAAAAATGTGTATCCAAGTGAAAGAATAATAAAACCTACCAGCTCATGGGTTTTGAATTCAATAATAGCTATCAAAGAAATTTGACAGTACTGCCAAACTGTGAGATGGACAAATGCTGCGTTAAGTTAGTGCAGCTTCTTCATAAATGTGTAGAGCTGAGTTCACCCTCATCAGGGTGACTGTTCAGTTCCTTTATCTCACAGATTACCTTTTTTTTTATGGATTCAATCATTTTTTCTCTATTGAGGTGCTTCAAATTAATGTTATTTCAAGAAAGAACAACCGCACGCATCCTTTTTCTTTTTACATTCACCTTTTGCCATGCCCTCCATGTAACATACTTTTTTCCACCTCAGAACGTACTGCAGCTGTCCTTACAAAGTATGCACTTTGTATGTAATATGTAAACAGTAAGGACATAATGCTCTGTCGTCACAGCTCTTTGAAGTATGACCGTATCGCCTTTACATTAACAGTCAGGTGCAGAATATATGTTTATTTTGGAAAAAGGTAGTGACATGGAGATTCAAATCACATGTTTATGTGTCTCCGACAGTATGTGCTTTACACCACCAAGCACAAGCAGGAGGAAACAAAACGACATACAAGTAAATGTGTGGATTTGGTAGAAATAAAGTTGATAAATTGTGTATAATTTCCTGAAGGTGTCTATAATGAAACAAGATCTGAATAAGATAAGATAAGATATACTTTATTGGTCCCCTATTGGGGGAAATTCTTTTGTTACAGCAGCTTACAACACAGGACAGGGGAAAACAACAATGTAATAACATAGTTAAAAATATAATAATAATATTAGTAATGATAAAGGTAAAATAAAATAAAATAGAACAAAATAAAATAGAATAATATATGGCAACTATTACAGATGTATACATACTATGTACACTTCTATCTGATAAATAGATAGTAAAGTAAGTTATTGCATGGATAAAATTGCACCAGGTTATTTAAAGAAACATACACAGTATGAAGAACAGTGCGATTCAGATGGATACAATAGTTATTTGTGAATGTGCCAAGGCAAAATAATAATCAATAATCTAACCAACGCTGAACAACGTCTGAAAATTAAAAAATGAAGATTTTGGGTGAGGGTTTGATTTAGCCTAGTGGTTAAGTCGTTCACCCATATAGTGCAAGGCCCCTTCCTACATGTCATTCCTCCACTGTCCTATCCTCTCCACATAAAGGGTCTAAAACCCACAAAAATATAACTTAAGTAAAAGGATGCTGACTTTAGGAATGACCAAAAAAAGTTCAGTGTCCTTGATGCTGGTTTACAAAGACCGAATTAATGTGCTGCATCATGGACAGTCGAGTTGTACCAATTCTTTCCACAAGGGTGAGTTGATGTTTACAAAAACCATTATGACCTTGATGTTTCATACCATTTGTACACCCAGAAGAAGCACACTGTCGAGCACTCTTTAACCCTCCAATTCTGTCATGAACAATCACAGACAGTAGGAAGAAACATTTTGAAGACAGGTTTTTGTTTCAATAACTTCTCTTGGTGATAATGTGTACACATAAATCCATATGTGACATGAATATTTTTCTCTATCTGTTCCTGTAACCTAGCTGTCTGCCTCAGTGGTCTTTGACACACATTGTGTGTAAATGAACCTTCAGAAAACTGCTTGTTAGGCCTCTTAAATTTGATCTAGAATGAACAGGTCATTTGCAGTCTCTTTCAGTTGTTAATATTTGTTTAACTTTGTTAGTTCATCATTTCTTTGACTTCATCATCAGAAGAGATATAGTTACAGGAAGTGATGAGTGAACAGCAGCAAGTAGTCTAGTTTAGCTGACTAACCTCTGCTCCATGTTCAGGCAGAAACACTTTGTTTTCTTTCACAGGCTGCAGAGGCAGAAAGTTTCAGCTACATATTTTCAAATGTAAGAAAACAGGAGTGTTACCCTCATTGAGTCACATTACTGTATTACTGTAGGCATTGAATTTCCCTTGATATCCTCTCCTTGGTGTAGATGTAATTTTAGGCAGCCTGGTACAGACAATATTTTGGTGGCAAGGTTTAACTCACCGTTGTACAAGAGAAATAAAGCAGAAACCAGCTTCCTCTTTGGAAAGTCCCTCATCTTTGTCTCTAAAGAGGAATCACTGTATAAAGAAACTTTCCTGGGGTCTTTCATTTAACAAATGTCAAAGGATCTTCTTCTGCCACATTGAGGCCCAGTGTGTACAGCTTCTGAGTCTGTGGTTCAACTAAACAGCTGTTAAACCACACCAGATGAACTGAGGAAGTGGTTACTTTTGACAAACAGTAAAATGTACAGTACCTGACACTGGCCAATTTTCACACAGTCAAGTACGCAAACTTGTGTTATCCAAGAAGATGCTATAATGCTGCTCCTGACATGTTTTGAAATGTTGTGTCAAACATTAAAAGCAAATTTCCTACGTTTTAAATCAGGCCCTGAACTTTTGATATTTCAAGGCAAGCTTTTTTTATATACTTTCAAGCTTTTATCATATCGTATCATTTATCATTTTTCACTGAACGTACAGCAAATAAGTCAACACTTATTATTTTCCGTACCAGATTTCAAGTCATATTGACAAACATTCTCCTGTTGAAGCTTCTCAAATTATTAAAGTTTATCTTTCTCTTACATAATAGTAGTTATATTTTGACTATGAACTATCAGTCAGCTGAAAGACCCAATGAAAGATCAACTTCTGGGACATTAATAATCATTATTTTACTGTACTTTTTGAAATTTTAGTAGAAGTAGATTTATCAACGAACAACACTGTGAGTTGCAAACCTAGAACATAGTGGTGTTGACCCCATGAATCAATTTAACTTGGCATCTGGTTTGGACTGGTTCTGTCTCCAGTGTGATTCACATGATGTTTGTGGAAACTTCATGTTAATCTAATAGAGACAGACACTCCAGTCCAGTGTTGCTTGTTTTTCTCACCAGAGCAACTCTGACAGCTTTGAGTTACACTCAAACTTTCATTCTCCACACATAGAAAGAAGCATTTTGGTCTTTGGGGCTGTTTTCCAGTATAGTTACAATCTCTCTGTCTACACATATTCTTGAAGATGTTATGTATCATTCCTCTCTGCACAAGACTTCAACACAAATGGGCCATTTACATCAGGAACCAGATCTGTTTTTCTCCTGAATGCATCTCTCTGTAAGTGGAATCTAACCGCACATCAAGATATACATTTACAATTAGGCCAGTCAGGTCAAGAAAATATAAATACATTCGTGAGATTAAGCATCTATTATCATTTTAAATAACACATTTCATGACAAAATTGTACCTATGATAGATGTTGCACAATACACATGAGCTTTATTTTGTTATTTATAGCAAAGAGTTAGTGAGAAAGTACAAAACACACAGCGAGGACTCTGAATGAAACAAATTGATGGGAAAGTCGTGATTCCTGTACTCCAGCAGAAAAACAACTTAATTCTATGATATCTGATAAAGAACAAACTTCCCATTCATCATTCAGACAGGAGTAAACTGAATAAGTCTATTTAACAAAAAAAGAAACAACTGGGTCAAAGCAGAGGGTCAATCAAACCAGCCTGAATGCAGTTGTCTGCTCTAATCAATGCTTTTTGTGTGTTTAGGATTACATGAATGAGACATATTGTTTTGGGCTCTGGGATGTTTATACGGCTGAGTTGTAGCAGTAAGTTAGTATAGGATGTTTTTAGTGTCTGACCTGTTAAATCTTACATGAGTTTGATGCATATGTTTAAAACGTATCTCTGAGATCTATACGTGAATGTAATGCAACAAAGTCAATATTACAGTTTTAAAAAACCAAGTATCTTCTTTCACTGAGTTTAATTGTACACTATGTGCGCAAAAGGCTGTGGACACTCCTACGCCATTGTAGTTCATATCATTCCAAGATATCACTGTTTGATGTAGCACTGCATGAGAAGTGCACAGATCTTGACACCTAAAGTTCTGCTCACTTCTGAAGAGGAATACCACTCAGCCCACAAAAGCAAGGGTATGTATATGTGTATCTATGCAGACATGAACATTTCCTGAGGACTTATACATTGTGCCCAAACTTGATTTGGAAACAGCTTTTAACAGCTTTCTTTCAAAAGAAAGGTGGGCACAACTATACAGTTTAAGAATTGGCTCCTTGAGATGCTCGTCTCATGCTTAAAGTGGGGAATTGTCATATTTCATAGCATCAAGTCTGGCTGAATCTGATTTACAGTAAACTGTAGGTTTTTAGAGTTTTATTTTACTTCACGAAGTTAGAGTATACCAAATAATGCCCCCTTGTTGTTATTCAACAAGTCACTTGGCTTCAAATAATCTTGTTTAAAGAGGTGGACCGTCTGAAGGTCAATATTGTGCAGTTACATTTAGAGAAATTGTAAAATAAATAATATTGATATGTAGCTCAGATTTGAGTCAGTTAACCATGATAGTTGGAAATTCCTGATTATGGTTTATAAAGCACTGAATGGTTTAGGCCCAAAATACATTACTGTGTGAACCACCTCAACCTCTGAGGTCATCAGTTACTGGTCTGCTTTCAGTCCCAAGAGTCAGAACGAAACATGGTGAAGCAGCGTTTAGTCAATATGCACCACATATCTGGAACACACTCCCTGAAAGCTGTAGGTCCAACTCTCACCTCTTTTAAATCAAAGACTAAGACTTTTTTTTATTTGCCACTGCCTTCCTCTTAGCTTATTTTAACTCACTTTAAATGCAATTTTTATTTTTATTTTTAGTATATTTCTAATTTTCCTTTTCTTTTCTATTTTATTATATTTGTCATTTTAATTGTGCTCTTTTATGCTTGTCTGAATGTTTCCAATGCTTTTAATGTTTTAATGTAAAGCACATTGAGTGGCCCTCGTGTATGAAATGCCCTATACAAATAAAGTTGACCTGCTTTGCCTAAATATTTTTGTTTAATGCATATAAAGTATTATAGCAGCAATGTTATATTTTGTAGGGTTGGCTGTGGTGAAGGGGCCCACTGAGATATCCTTTATATGTAGTATATATGTCTAGTATATAGGGATGCACTGATGTTTTGCCAGTTTGTTCTCAGTCGGTCCTCGCCCTTCTCAGTCTCTTTTGTCAGGGTTGAATGTGTCCCTCTGACAACACCCTTGCCCCCCCCCCCCCCCCCCCAGTAAAATTGGTCTAGAACCACCACTGCCCAGAATTCCTGGTGACGCCCCTGCATTCAGGTAATTTATGTGACCTATGTCAACACATGTACAGTAAACAGCTCAGCTATAAAAAATGAGCTCGCAGAAATGAAGAAGTGCTGTATCCCGTAATTCCAGGAGTCAGAAGTTGGTAGTCTGCCTCCGTGTCACTGCTGTAACCTGCTCTTCTTGCCCTCTGCGCTGTTGTTTGCAGATGTTCATTAGCATTTGGATGTCAGCCTCTCAGAGCAAAGCCCCGCCTCCCGTGCTTTGATTGGACACACTGTTACTGGAGCTGTCAGCTCGGCTGCGGGAAGCTTTTCTCCCCCCTCTCCTCCCTGTTCAGTCAGCCCAGGCTTCAGCTACCTACACACCGACTGACTCGCAGGCGACGGCAGCCTTTCTGCTGCCTTTTGTTCGCTAGCTTAGAAAGCACTAAGAAAAAAAAGACAAGGAGCCGCATCCATGCAGTAGCACACTTTGTATTGGAAAATGATCCTCTGTACGAATAAAATGGAGTACCCCCTCAGATCCCAGTTCCAGCGAGTCCACAAACAGGTAGGTTAAAACTGACAAAAGAGTTAACATAATTAAAGCTAGCGGCTAATTGGGTAGCCCGAGGAACGTTCATTCATTTGCTGAAGGGATTATTTCATGACAAAAACAAGCTCCTCACTCAACCAGCGTTCAGTTTGTATTCTTATTTAGTCTTTTTGTGTTTCCAGTATGTGTGTAGAGACAGACCAGGGCAGCAGTGGACATTACAGCAGACTGTTAACACTTCTTCCAGTCTCTAAACTTTTTCTGACTTGGTGTCAAACAGCGGCTGCACTTAGCTGGGGAGCAGAAGTAGCCGTAACACACTTCGAAACGGTGGCTACCTTAAATCAGCCAATATTAAATCCAACATACATAAAGAGTGACTTTACAACTTGGAGTGTATAAATTAGGATTTATATGATCGAGTTTAGGTGAAGGAGGTGGTGTGTTTTCACCGTTAATGAACATTTTCATCTCTAGTGGGTGTAATGTCATTTAACGTCATTGTTTAAAATGTAAAGATTCCGTTAGTGAATGATGGTGAAATAAGGGCTTAAAATGCACCGTGTGTCTTTGGTAATGTTTGTTCCGCACTGTGAAGAAGACTCTGGCTTTGTTGTCCCTGCCTGGCTGATTTAAATACTTATTCTGACAGTCAAAAATTCAATATTCATGCAGATTTGGTGAAATGTAGGTTACAGAGCGGTGCAGTGAGAAAAGAAGCAGGACGATGACATCATCTGAGGATTTGGAGAAAGTGTCTGTCAATTAGCTTGTTGGCTGTGAAGTAATGCAGAGCCATTGATTCAACATAAATAAGATTTAAGTCAGGCCTTGAAAAGACGGCTGTATAAACGGGGGTTTCAGTCTGTGAGGATTATTGAGGTGATAGATGAAACTTGCACAAGCTCTAACATATCTTCATGTTAGCCCACTTTTTATTGCGCTGTTTTCTTGCTGGCTGAACTGGACTGCCAATCAAAGTTGTTTTTCTCCTGTGTCGCTGCCTTTTCATTTTGCAACAGAAGGGGGGCGCTGTCTCGAGTAAGTGCAGTCCAGAAAGACGTGTTTGCTGCAGATTAGAGTCCAGAAAGGGAGCAAAACAAGGAGGAATGTGAGCAGCAAAGGGATTCAAACCTCTCTACTGTGTTTCAGAGTACAGTTTGCGTTGCTTTGCTCAACCCTTGCCCCTGTTTGATTTTTATCTGCATTGTTATTCAGTTGACAGTGTTTGAACATGTATTTGACCTCTTATAGGAATGTAAATTGGCACAGTCATGTTTCAGAGCAGTGCTGTTACAATAATGAACCCTGCAAGTTTATAACCACTTAAAGCACCTGAATCCTAAAGCTACCTGTTAGAACCACATGTTTTGCAGGCATTCAAGCACCAGCAAATTGGAGCACCTTAGTTTAATATGATTATCCACACCCCCCTGTTGTTTGTGAATTACTCTGTCAGCAGTACATTCATCTCTCCCTTGCTCTACCTGCCTGCCGTGTTTTCCGACAGGTCCAGTCACTCATGGGCTGCATTTGGGCTCATTTTTCTGTCTTGTTTTTTTCATCCTGCAGCACAGTGTTTTGTTTGTCTTGGTTGTGTTGTATGAGCTGTCCTGCCCAGCAAGCTCTCTCGTCCCTCCCCGCTCCTCTCCTCTCTCCTCCCTTCTCCAAACATCTTTGGGCTGCAGCTGTTTTGTTTTTGCGCTACTCCCTGAGTTCAGGTTGCAGAGACAAAATTGTCCCCCCGGCTGCTTGTGTTTCCGGGCCAGGACGCCGGTGCATGATAAGGACAGACCCCCCTCCAGGCTCAATCGGAATGCAGATTGAATGTCGTCCTCCTGTGTCTGCAGCACCCCCCCCCTCCTGCAGCCCACCACACCATGCACACATACAGACACCACATGTGCACATGCACATCTCATCTCAAGCTGACACATTTACCCTTGGAGGACTGCTGACATCATTTCTCACTTCTTTGTGTGTCGTCTGCTTCTTCCCTCTGCCTGCACAGCACCACTGTTTTACTTGTCAGCCTCCTATTAAAGCCTGTCTTTGTCTCCATTTACCTTTCTTCCCTACAGTGACGTCACCCCTGTTTTTCATTTCATCCATGCCTCTTGCTCCTCTCTGATCAATAACCAAATGACCTCTCCTGTGTGCGAGGTTTTTTTTTCTCCCTTTTTTTGAATGTCAAATGATCTGCACCTGTGAATTTCCAGCCTTCTGTTCCTTGTTTATTTTCCGGATCTTTTGCAGCCAAGCCACAAGTTTGAATTAGCCTTGTGATTTGACTACGGCAGCATTTTAATATCAACATATCCGTCTCGCTTTGTCACCCTGAGGCTTGTTGTTTACCAGGAAGAAATGGCTTTGTTTCCAAATCAGTTTGCTGCTGGGCGTACTGTATGCAGAATCAATAGGTTTCTGTGCACAAAGCCCTTATGTGCATGTGCTAAGTCAGACTGTTTGGATCAAAATATGCTTTGTAATACCACACACAGTCGCCTTCTGATGATTTGTTCCATTTTGTTTTATAAATCCACCCACACACGCTCTTTACCAGATCTTTTTTTCTTTTAAACGGTTGTTTCCTTCATGTGGGTGGACAATGAGGAGTGCATCTCTTATCAGAGTACTGCTGTGTGCTGCTTTTGTTTGTTTTCTTTGTTTTTTGTTTTCCCCTTGGCAATAATGATGAAGCAACTCAAATCTTATGAACACAGCTTGGAGAAAGAGTGCCTTAACCTTCTTTATTTTGTTGTATATCCATTGAAAGTATGAATTAAAAGTATCTTTCTTAACATTTCTTGTATAGCAAAATCTAGTTATAAAAATAGCTTTGCCTGCTCTCTACATCTCCTTTGATTTGGACCTGGCCGTCTGTAATTTCAAATATGAGAACAGAGAAACTCCCTTTTCATGAAACATCATACACTTACTGTATTAAGTGTCAGACTGTGGATTTAGCTGAGTTGTAATTTAGCCTTTGTCAAAGTGTCAGCAGACTCAGTTAAAGCTGTGGGATGTGTCACTTCCTGCCATCAGCTGTAGTTCCTGTTTCAATCTGACTTTGTGTTGTCACATTTGTCCAGACATGTTTATGAGATTGCACAAAGCACCACTTTCCTCTTTTTCATTGTTTGATGCGATAGATGACAAATCCTGTCTCCCCACTTTACACAAGAGTAAGTGTTGTTGCTTATCTGACTGTTTGTGTGTTTAGGTCAGTTTGTAGCATATTTTATTTTGAATAGTTCACTGTACTTTGGTGTAAATGTTGCTTTATGACTCTGCTGTAGAGTAGTAGTAGAGCCCTGTGTGGGCAGTGAAGTCACGACTCTAATGTCCTGTGTGTATGTGTGTGTACTATTCTCTGTGATACACCAGTCTGTCATTTTATCTTTAAGTGCCAAAACAACAATTGTAACTTTTTTCTAAATGTGTCCTCATGCACACATTTCACCTTCCTTTACTCTGTTCAACACCAGCTCCAGCAGCACAGCCCTCATGGGACCCTCTGTGCCTTGCTTAGGAGCACTTCCGCTGGTTGAACACCTGTGTTGCTGTTTATGATTTCCCACTTTGATAAGGTTTTGTCTCCACCTCAGTGGGATCTCAGCAGTTTGACATTTACAAGAAACCAGAGAGAAATGTTTCCTATATGGTATTTTCTGTAAAGGTCTGACGTTGGTTTTGGTATCTCCAAAAAGCATGTAAACACCAGAGACAGGCTGATACCTTGGTAAAATTAGATAATTGGCACATACAGTGTGAGGGCTGATACATATATTTAAAAAAAGATTGTTGCACTGCAACGCCAAAGACGTGTTTGCAGTTAGGATTTCAACATTTATTATCTGTCAATGGTTTATATAGAATATGGCAGATAATAAAGATGGTATGAAACTGTTCCGTTTTTTTAACACTTGTATACAGAGACTGAAGTGTCAACAACACTATTAGTGATACAATCTTTATTTCACTCATTTTAAAGTGCTGCCGTCATCTGCAAATCAACATTCGCATTATATGCTAACTGATAAAGATAACTAGATTTGAGGTACACTACCAGTCAAAATTTTGTACACATCTTCTCATTTAATGGTTTTTACTTATTTAATTATTTTCAACCTTGTAGTTTAATACTGAAGACATCAAAACTATAAAATAATCTGGTTTTGCCATAATATGGATTACAGCAGTATTTGAATAGGGCTATCCACTGTGTACTAAGCCTACCTCTGAACACAACTGATGGTCTCAAACACATTAAGAGGCAAGTCATTCTACAAATGAACTCTTGACAAGGCTCATGTTAATTAGAAACCTTTCCAGGAGACCACTTCATGAAGCAGACTGAGAGAATACCTAGAGTGTGCAAAGCTGTCATGAAGGAAAAAGGGGGCTACTTTACAGAATATTAAATACATATTCTGGTTTGTTTAACACTTTTTTGTAAGTTAAATAATTCCATATATGTTCTTTCATAGTTTTGATGTCTTTGGTGTTAAGCTACAGTGTTTCAAATAATTAAAATAAATACAAACCCTTGAATGAGAAGGTGTTTCCAAACTTTTAGGCCAGTAGTGTATATGTGCTTAAATGTTGATGTTAAGAAATAATTATAAGTCAATATACCTGATATCATTTGTGTTAATGACAGTCTGAAATATTCATCCCTGATTCTGCCGTGGCTCTGATGTCTTAAACATCCGACTCAGGAGATTTGTGATGTGTTTTTGTTGTTTGTGTAAGAAACTGATCGAGTGTAGATTCTGAAAAGTTGGATCATTCATAACCGGATATTTTAATCCTGCCTGGACACAACTCTGCCCTGTGGTCGCCCTACATGTTGAAGGCATTAAAAGTTGCACTCTGAGCATGTTTTCAGTAAAATGTAGGCCCCTCAAATACCACCGTTCTCTCATTGACGAGCAGTAACCTAGATTCTGCAACTCAGCATACTAATCAGTTGCTCTTGTGTTTGCAGAGAGGTACTTCTGTAAATGTGCTCTTGTCGGTGGGTCTATGATTGGCAGGCACCTGTGTGCTCTAAGCACCCTGCATTTCCCAGGGGACGTCGGCTGACGTGAGAGGGTCTGAGCTGAGCCTCCTCTCCCTGTTTACTCACCGTTTTGTTGTCTTCTTGTTCCTCTGAGCTGCTCTCTCTCTTTCCTTATACGAATAATGAGATGTTGGAGGTTTAAACATTGTTCAGAGGTGTTTAATGTGTCATACTTTGTCTTTAGAGATCTGACTCTATATGGGTCGAGAGGTGGAGCCTCTTACAGGATCAGGAGGAAACCCTCATCCGCTGCAGGGAGAAGTGAAATACCACAAGGAGCTACCAGCCATATAAACATGTGGCTGAGTGCCAGAGAGCCGTATATGAGCTAGAGCTAAAATTAAAAAAGAAGGTGTGCTGGTTTCTATCCATCCCCTTCTTTCAGAGACCTTCTGTGATTTCAAAGAATGGATATGATCCTGGATAGCAGATCTGAGTGTTAGAAATTAATCTTTGCCAAATGCACCTAGCCCAAACTGCAGACAAACATTTGGCTTTGATCAGTGCTGTTCACTCAGGTTTCACATTCAGGGGAACTGAGTCCTCGCCCGATGCAGATTACCAAACACCTTTTCCTAGAGGCCACTGTGTGATGGCGAGAGAGGCAATAAATGGTTACAGGGGCAGGGCGGCCAACTTCCATCCCCACATGGGTCTGTTTCATTTGGCTCCAGGCCCCTCGGCTCTCTCCCTCCCATATTTGTTTGTCTGTTTCATCCACTTCTTTGCTACTGCAGCTTCGTCTCCATGGCAACTTTCACAGCAGTTTCTTCCTCTGTTGTTCCTCCCGATGTGAAAGTCCCTTTTTTAAAGGATCATTTAGGTGTTTTTTTAGTTTCTGCTATCATGTGTCTTATTGTCTGAATTTGTTGCACCTGCAGTCCGTTCATGTTCATGTAACGATCCTGTACTGAACTGCTGTTTGAATGTTTGATTTGGAGAAACAATAATGTAAAGAATGCCTTCACTGGCTGGTGGCGCCTGTATCACAGCATCACGGCTGCTGTTCTTCCAAGAGCGCCTGTCTTCAGCTGATTTAAGCATGGAACATGACTCCGGTCCAAGCACAGTCTGAGCCATCACATGGTGTGGACAGGTCCAACCTTATCCACAGCCAACCTGCTTTGGCTACAAAACAAGTTCTAATATTTCCACTGGTAGACATTCAGCGTTCACAAAGAAGTTTATGACCGTCACTGAGCAGTTTGATTAAGTGTCCCGCTTCCAGGACTCCAACTTCTTTGAGTTTCCTTGGCAATTTATCTACGCATCAGGTCTTAGATAAGCAGATTACTTTCTTTGTCTGTTGAATGTCAGACAAATGTTTTCGCTTGGAAAATGTCTGGTGAATTTATTTCCCCTTCTATGATGTCATCCCGAGCAGCTCTTTCCTCAGCATCAACAACAAAAACACAATCTTCAGCTGCCCATCTGTGTCCTGTTCTTTCAGGTGATGGTGAACGGTGAAAAGGAGCGGGTGTCGCTGCTGTTCATGAAGGCTCTGGTCAGCAGGGGGAGCGTGGACGCAGTGTATCAGCAGATGGCCTCTCACCCTCAGTATCTTGAGAGCTTCCTGCGCACGCAGCACTACATCCTGCACATGGACGGGCCCCTGCCTCTGCCATACCGCCATTACATCGCCATCATGGTCAGTCACCGGGCTGTTGTTTACGCATCTCACCAGTAGTCAAACAAACACAAAGGCTGTTTTCGAAACGGCCTGCTACATACTACTTACTAATGTAGTAGGCAGTAGATATTGCCTACTACATACTGCGTTTGAATTTAGTATGTAGTATGACTGTTCTGTTCGATCTGTTCTGCCATATGCTGGGCCAGACGTCACTGAATTTCCCCATTTTGATTTTGGTAATTTCCCAAATCACTCAGCTAAACTTCCTGTTTCTTCTTACTTCCAGGCTACTGCACGGCATCACTGCAACTACCTGGTGTACCTGCACTCTGCTCAGTTTCTGCGGGTGGGTGGGGATCCTCTGTGGTTGGAGGGTTTGGAGGCGGCACCTGCTCGCCTTCGTCTCCTTGACCGCATCAATAAGGTGCTGGCTCACCAACCCTGGCTAGCTGCCTGCTCAGACATTCAGGTACAGCAACTCTCCGCACATATGACGTACGCAGACAAACGAAGAACAAGGATTCAGATTAACAATGTTTCTTATTCATGTGACCTGTCTCCTCCTCCTCCAGACTCTGCTGAAGTCAGGCGAGCAGTGCTGGTCTCTGGCTGAGCTAGTTCAAGCCGTGGTGATCCTGGCCCATTGCCACGCCCTCTGCAGCTTTGTGGTTGGCTGTGAAACAGACTCAGACTTTGTCCCTCTCTCCAAATCTCCCAACGGTACCCCGCCGACCTTCTGCCCCTTCGATGCTGCCAACGGCAACACCAACGTGCCTCAGTCTCTTGCTGCTCTGTCTGAACACAAAACAAGACGACGGGTAACAAATCCGACTTTTTTTTATTGTTGCATCTATCAAACGTGTGAAATTGTGGACATGTGGAACAGAAATGAAAGATCCACACATTTTAGGTTCAGATCCTTTCTTAGCACAATAAGTGAAGGTTTTGTCTGATCTTTATCTGTATCTTCCCTGGTATCTGTCTCCAGTCTCTAGACTCCAGCTGTGACATGGTGTGTCTAAAGGAAAGGATCCAGAAGTCTCAGGAGGAGTGTGAGAAGAGAGAAGAGCGTCTGCTGCAGACCCAAACACTCCAGCAAACAGGTAACACACAAACACACAAACACTGCTCAGATCTTTCTGATACTTATGCTGCCGAGTGTAACATGTAGGTCACATGGTGTGAAATTTGATTACCACTCATTAGCTACCCTTATTTACACACTCTCCCTGCTTCTTTCCCCCATTCGTCTGCTTTGCTTTCATCATGTTTATCTTTAGACATGGAGGAAGAGGAGGAGATGATTTGCTTCGCAGACCCAACTCGTTTTATCACGGACCCCGACTTCTGCTATCACGAGTTCGCTCGGAGGGAGGAGGACCACTTTCAAGTGTTTAGAGTTCAGGTGAGGACAACACAGTTATGAATTTATCAAAAGGCAGGTGACGGAGACTGGTGGAAAGTCTCTCTCTATCTGATTGGCTGGTAGCGATGTAATTGGACACCTGAAACATTTAGAGGCTTAACATTTGTTACAGTCAATGCTTTTATCTCTTTATAAGACTGCAGCCTGTACTTTGACACAGCTTTTACTATATTATAGATAGAAACATTAAGTTTCCAACACATGATTGGCACTTCTTAGGTTTGGTGTTTGAATGATGTCCTTCCAAACTGTATGTCAGTCAGAGGTGGAGCTGATCAAGGCTGATGTTTGGCTCACAAATGCAAACAAGCTTACGTTTCCTTACACCCTAATCTTTACCTCCTTAACTCTCAGATAATTCAGAGCTGGATTTGCATCTACAATATTCAAATATAGACAAAAACATGACATGCTCTATCTGGCGGTGAATAGTTTTGGGCCTTTGAGGTGACAATGATTTTAGAGGTCACAGAATGATTAAGACTACTGGATCACAGAAAACCAAAACATCTCAGTTCCTCAAAATTAAGTTTTCCTGAAAATATCTTCTGAAGTGAGGCGTGTATCTTGATGGGATTAACAGGCCAGAATGAAGATCATGTGTGAAAATAATAAGTGGTTTTGTATTTTATTTTTTATGTCAATAGGATCTTACTATATTTATGATTCTTTATATGCTAAGCCACTGTAGAAGGAAGCACCTGCTGAACCTTCTTGGTTTGTGTGTGGGTGGGGGATATTTGTAACAAACAGATGTATGCCATGTATTATTGCTGATTTGTTTTTTTGTAAAATAAAAATTGAAAGTCATAAAAAAAAAAATAAGTTTTCCTATCCTCTACCATTCTTCAAATATTCAATCAGCTCCCCCTCAGGGCTTGAATAAGAAAGAAATGAAATGAGATACTTTGATTGGACGGGTCAGAAACATTATACTCACTCTGGAGTACTTGATGAGTTATTTTGTGAGCTACCAATCAAAAGCTGTGCTAAGGTGTGTTGCTGTGTTGTATTTGCTCTGCAGGACTATTCGTGGGAGGACCACGGCTTCTCCTTAGTTAACAGGTTGTATTCAGACATTGGGCACCTCCTGGACGACCGGTTCAGAAGCGTGACCACCCTACCCTCACTGCACAGTCCCGACCTGAAGAGGGCGATCTGGAACTACATCCACTGTGTGTTAGGAATACGGTGAGCAACCATCCCCTTTTTTAACTTGTGTGGAGATCCTACTCTTTGTGTTCAGTAGATTAATACATTTTGTTTGTGTTTACAGGTACGATGATTATGATTACGGAGAAGTGAATCAGCTGCTGGAACGAGATTTGAAGCTGTACATAAAGAATTTAGCCTGTTATCCTGATGCCACCAAAACTCCAGTGTATCCGTTGAGCTGGGCTCCGCTAAAGAGTTCAGAACGGGTAAGAAGAATAACTCAACTCAACTCAACTGTATTTATATAGCACCTTTCATACATACAAATATGCAGCCCAAAGGGCTTCACAGAATAACACAGAGACAGAAAACAACAGCAATGGTAAAATTATAAAAGGCATGATTATAAATAAAATACTTAAAAATGAAATCAATACAGTAAAATTATTAAAATAAGTAATAGTGGAAAGAAAAGTTAAAGAGAAGGTAGTGTTAACAAGATCAGATGAATACAAGAAATAAATTGATAAAAAAAATAATTAAATAAGATAAATAAATGTTAAAGCAATAATTCAAATAACAATGATTCAAATAATAATCAGGGTTCCCACGCGTCCTGGAAAACCTGGAAAACCTGGAAAACAGTTGACCAGTTTTCCAGTACTGGAAAACACCTGGAAAATGGGAGAAAAAGTAAAAAGTCCTGGAAAATCATAGATTGTCCTGGAAAATTATTCCAAAATGACTGTTTGCGACCTGACACGGTTAAAAAAAACACATCCCCATTCAACATTTGTGGCCATTTTTGTCATTCAGTTCTATTTAGGTCAATTTATGCACTGATCCTCTGATTATTATTATTATTATTTATTTATTTATCTCAGTAAGGCAGCTTCCAGAGTCCTTTAATGGCTCTTTTGTTTTTTACTTAGTTCATTTTATATTTTTTGAGAAAAGAGAAAGCTGAGATGAGAGTTGGCCATCATTGTTACTTGGTTGCACTAATAAAGTGAAGTGCTGTACATCTGTGGTTGCAGGTGGTGTTCCATAATTAATTTGCCATCATTTTTAAGCATGTAAGAGATTGTTTCGTGGATAGCCATAGACTGCACGTCTTTCAATGTAGACTTCCACTGAGAGGAACATATTAGGCTATTTAGGAACTAAATTAGGAATTCATTTTAGACTGTCATACCAGCTTGATCATCACTGAAAATGTCCTGGAAATGTCCTGGAAATGTCCTGGAAAATGATCTCTGGAAAAGAGTGGGAACCCTGAATAATACAAATAATAAAAATAATACTGCAGTCCAGGTCTAAAAATAAAGGACTACAAATTAAAAGCCAGATTAAAAAGGTAAGTCTTAAGTTAACTTTTATTTTTTTATTTTTTTATTTTTTATTTTTATTGGATACGACAGCTGAAGATGTAGGGAGTAGAGAATGGGGGAAGACATGAAGGAAATGGTCGACTGGCTGAGAATCGAACCGGCGACCCCTGCGACGAGGACTGTAGCCTCTGTATTAAGTTTACTTCTAAAAACACCCAGACAGCTCGCTGTTTTAATGACCAGAGGCAGAGACTTCTACAGTTTAGGGGCGTAAAAACAGAAAGCTCTCTGGCTGAAGCTTGTGTGAGACACACGAGGATCATTTAAAAGGGACGCATTCGAGGACCTCAGTGATCGGGTTGGAACATAAAATGACAGGAGATCAGTGATGTATGAAGGAGCAGGGCTCGGTCTGTTAAAAGTTTTAAAAACAAGTAAAAGAATAAGACTCTCCTCACTAGTTTAAACTCAGCCTTCTCTGCCGCTCTGTCTCAATCACCTTCTTTTCCCTTGTCTTTAGATACATGTGAATTTACTCATCATGGAGGCCCGGCTGCAGGCTGAGCTGCTGTACGCTCTGAGAGCCATCACCCAATACATGATCGCCTGAGAGCCCCCCCAAGAGACACAAACCTCTAACTTTCCACCGGTACAGAGAGACCCAGAGACATGAGGATAAAGAAAGCTGACAGCAGACAGCGAAGAGGGACGAGAGCGGCACAAAGGACACAGAGCTCCGACACTCTGAAGCTGTCCCTCATGAATGTTTTTCTTTTTCAGATTTAATGTATTTATACCATGACGTGCCACATCCCTCTTCTCCTCCTTCTCCCCCTCTTGCAGCGTGTTATGAAGTCCTCTTATCAAACATCTCGGCTCTCAAAGGTTATGTGCAATCATTAACTAGACTTGTTTGAATTTTTACCTGTCGTTTTTTGTTCCAGTGCAGTGGCCAATACTCTCCCTTTCTGTTTAGTCCCTTTGTATCTTTGTATGAAGTTTGCTATCTCCAAAAACAACAAAGAATCGACATGTTACAAATCTACAGTGAATGTTAGAGGGAGAGTTAAAGGGCCTTTTTTTTGACAATCCTTGTCAGTGTTTGAGGACGACATTTGAAAATGAACTGCAGAGGATGACCGTTATACTCTCCCTAACATTTCGTATTAATGCTGTCCAAGAACAAACAACAGTGACACTGCTGAGAGTTATCACATCACTATAGTTTCTTTTAATAAGCACTTTTTTAAAACTTTATATATTTATAATGCAAGGTAGCTCATTAGTGGACATTAAAACGATGCACAGTGTTCGGTCTGACGCCTTTCTTCTCCACTGTACGACATGTAAAGAAAGATTTCAGTGTCTGTCTTTGAACATTTGAGATGTTGTTATCCCAGATTTCTGAGTGAAGACCTTTGATCCTTGATATTTCAGTAAGCTATTGGAGGGACTGTGAAGGCAAAGAGAACATACATCCTATAACTAAATTAAAGGGGTCAGAGAGCTGTTCTCTTACAGCGAAGATTAAACTGAGCCATTTACTGAGTGATTGATTTTTGTTCGTACAATGCTCAAAGCAAGATCAGTAATGATCAAAAGAATGACTGAATTTCAGATCGGAGCTCTTTTAAAAGCTTGAAACGATTAAATGACAAATTGAAAGATTAAAAATGTCCAGAGGCAGAGCTGCGCTGGCCATGAGTTGAGGTCAAGTGCAGTTTTTTTTCTAGATGCTTTGTGTGAAAGCTGTTTCTGAGAGTTGTGTCAAAGCTGACTATCAAGTCAAAATCCACGGTACAGATTTCAGAGCAGAACAAAGTGCGAACATCTGTTAAACTCCTTGTTTCTGTCTTTTTATCTTTTATTTTTACAGTTTTGTAAACTATAGAGTCTTTCTGTTAAGTTTCTGGGTGTGATGTAGGACCTGCTTGTTGTGCTGCCACCTGTTGAGATGTAGAGGTGTGACAGACTGTTTAGAGTTAGGCGATAGTAACTTTGAGATGTAGAGAAGAAACTGAGATGCATATCGACTAAAGCAAAGCGCTGTTAACACAGAGGTGCCTTCAGGCTCTGACTGGAGTGCTGCTGAAGTGAAGGGATGTGACTACTGGAGGCTGAATGTGGGCTCTGCAGATGAAAACACTCAGCTGATGAGTTAAAGACTCGTGGTTTCTCCCTCATGAATGGGAAAATGTTTTTTTCTGAACATCAGCCGCAGTTCTGATGAACTGAGTATGTGAATGCCCGTGTTTTCAGTCAGACACTTTCTACAAGCCCCAGCAACTCAGCAAGAGCCTTTGACACAGATGGATGTGAAAATGTTCAACTTGAGCAGTTTAAAAAAAAAAAAAAAGGACAATTATTTAAAGATAAAAAATAATTTAAAAAAGAGAACAAGAAGAAAGACAAAAAAATGTTTTTTGAAAATGTGAAGAAATGTTTTCTATAAAAAAGCTCTATGAAGAAAAATACTGTGTCCTGTTGTCTTTATTAACTGTTGTCTGTTTTCTCAAAGTCTGTAAACGATGAAGTTTCTTTAGAACACAAAAATCTTAAATTCAACCAAATATCTTTGCTAAGCTTATTTCACAGTTTTTGGACATTGTTTTTTTTCAGGCAGCAAATGTCAGCATTTAACCCTCCTGTTATGTTGTGGGTCAAATTGGTCCTTTTTAAAAGTCTATTTTAGGCAGCTAAATGCAGCATAAAAATCTGGGTCGCATGACAGAAGGGGTGTCATGTTAATTTATCAACATCACTTCATAGAAATAAAAAAAATCTAAATTTAAAATAAAATAAACAAAAATCTATGTCATGTAAAACTGTTGTGTTTATATTAAAGGCTTCCCAATGTACATTAAAAAAAGTTTGAACTGGAAATGTAATGAAAAACGAGTGAATTATCCTCATTGAACCATGATCTGTGAGAATTAAAGAACACCAATGGACCAAATCTTGATTTAAATGGTTAGTCACAGCCCCTCCAGGAGACCTTTATATATATATATATATATATATATATATATATATATATTTGCACTGTCTACTTGCTACTGTGACACTTGAATTTCCGCGTTGTGGGATGAGTAAAGGACTATCTTATCTTATCTCTTAGTAATGGAGTTAAAAATTAGATTTAAAAAATGTGTATTGGGATTTTTTGGGGTTCTGACACTTGGATAATTGAATATGCCCCGTGTCAAATTGACCCAGGAACACTATAGCTGCTCCAGAGAAACGAACATAACAGGGGGTTAACAACATGATAAGGACGGACTCCTTCACACTACTTCTATTTAATTCTCACTTACAGTCAGTTTCATTCAACTACAGAACAATGTTGTGTCCCCCAGCCTTGTAAGGGACATTTGCCATAATGTGTTGAAACATTCAGCTTGCAAAGACCCAAAATATATTGCATCAAAATGACCACCTGCACTAGTTGTTGATCAGATCTCAACCCTGACATCTGTCATAATTCCAATGTGAGGATTTTCAATGTAGTGCAGCCATGTGTGTGGTCATGGCTCAGCTGATGCAGTCGGGTCAGGTTCATCATTGACAGGGAGATCACATTAGCCACAAATTGCTGCACAGCCTGCAGGAGGAAGAAATAAACTATCTCAAATCTTAGTGTGAGTTTGAATTTAAGATTACAAAAAAGTAAACTTCCCTAAAAACAACTCATGCACTTCTTTTCATCAAATTTTAAAAGTGGCCTTAAGATAAACTTGACACTGTATTAAAGTCACTGAATTATCGTATGCAGTGATGTAGTTCCTGTAGTTATTGTTGTATTCAGATGACAGGACAACAGCGCCCCCCAGTGGCAGACCTGTAGACCCAACCACAGTCTAACCTGGAAGAGTGTTGTCTAAACAGGTTGGAAGTAGCTAATGAAATCAACAAGGGTTGGACATTTCTTCCTCTGTGTCTGACCTCTTTAATGTCTTTAATGAGGATTAAGAAAAACACACAGGTCCACAGTGTATTCTCCTGACCTCTGACCCCTTGACCCTCATACCTGTCCTCACTCTAAGAGGGATTGACCCTTACTGATTACTGTTCACTCCACCGAATTTTTTTTCGGTCCCTCTGCTGTAAGTATCAGTCCACAGTTAAGTAAATTCTTTGTCTGGACATAATCCTGCATCTTAGCACATCTCAGCTCTGGTGCATATTTCCTGAGTACATTTTTTGTTTATGTGAAACTTTCACTTCTTGCTTTTCACTTCTTGTTTTTCATTAATTGCATTAATGTGCATTATAGATGAAAAACCCTTTTAGTTGAGTACCCTCAAAGCTCCACAGGTTTTGTTTGAAAAGGAATTTCCAAACCATCCTGAGCCCATCATCTTACTGAACACAGCCGCGATCACATCTGATGATGTTAATAAGATCTGTTCTTCAGTGAAAGTAGAGGGTGATGTGAGGTAGTTGGCTCCCTGAGACCACCACTCTTCCATGGATATCAAAAATGTTGCATGTTCAACATTTGAGTCACTGACAAACAGAGATGCAGTGTTTTACTTTTGAATGAAGAAGTGGGAATAAAAGTAGTTCATGTATTTGTCATAACATACCACAGTTTACTAAGTATATTCAAATAACTCAATTGCATATCTATCAATATATTAATATTTAATAGTGTCTGTGATAAAGACTTTTATACTGTCAGCCACATAATGCTCATAGTCTGACTTGAACTCAGAAACGTGTTGCTGGATGTGTGTCTGTGTGTGTTTTTGGTGTACTGCTCCATGTTGTTCTATGATTAGGGTTGTGTTGATGATCTGTTTAACCAGAGCTGTTTCATACACTGGAAAAAATGCCCCTCCAAAAACAAGAAAAAAAGGTACTTTTACTTTGAAATTAGCAAAAAAATCTGCCAACAGACCAAGTGAAAATTTGCTTGTTATGATTTCTTAAAATAAGATGTAATATTTAGAAAACTGTGATCTTAAAATAAGCAGGGAAAACTTAATTTAAGCAATATTTTACCATTATTTTAAAGCTTAGTGTCTTAGAATGAGACAGGAATGCTAACAAATAGTATTTTGTCACTCAAAAAAGATTTCTGCACTAATACATTTCACGTCAACTTCTTCATTTGAGATATATTCACCATAATTTGAGTTGTATTGCTCAAATGTTACTTGTTTAGTAAGTGTATCTTAAATCAAGTGCGATAAGACATTTTGACTAAAAATGAGACAATTTCACTTGGTAAGATTTTTAGTTTCTGTAGTGACAGCTTTGCGATGATTTCAGTGGGACCTGTCAAAGGACAGCAGATGTAAATTTGCTTTAAGCTAACTCTGGAAATGAATGACAACATTTTAGTTTAATATTGTACATGGCCCATTTTAAAATAGAATAAACTAAACTAAACTAAACTAAACTAAACTAAGTGGAATAAAATAGAATACAACTAGACTAAAATAAACAAAATCAAATCAAATAAGAGTCAGAAACAGTGGGTTAAACAGTTTATTGAATTTATTTCTGCTGTTCAGAACTGTTTGTCATCTCTGGCTGACTTAACAATAAGAAAAGAAAGAAAAAGAGTGAAGGGGGGAGAGAGAGAAATAAAGAAAACTATCATCATTAATCAAAATTCATAAACATTAATGGCTTATGCACAACTTATCATTCCCCGTCCACCCCACCCTCCCCTATGAGAAAATTAAGGTATAAAATCCCACCCTTTGCCAAATACTAAAATGCTTAAATTGGGCAATTTTAAATGTCAAAACAAACATACAGTGACTAACTTCTAGTGAAAGAAAAACATATGTAGAAAATTATAATAACATAGAGGGGGGATATAAAGGGAGTAATAACACCAGGGGAGTTGTTGCATATACAACTTTCTAAAATAGTTACATGTTATGATTTAGAGTAATAAGAAATAATCATGCACTTTAACAAGCTGGTCGTCTGTTTCCAGATCTAAGTCACCAGTTTGGGGATTGGGGGAAAAAGATTGTGTTTATATATATGTATATCAACAAAAAAACAAAGAGGGGGAAAGACTGCTGATTGTATGCCACCATTCAACACCAAATCAAGATCCTTGAGCTGTATACAGAAAATTCAAAAGAACCTGATATGCACCCTTTTGCATGATGGCGTACTCCTGGATACATCACAGATGACATCTAGCACCATTCAAAAACAGAAAAAAACAACACATTTGTGAAAAAAAAGAGAGTGCTTTTTACAAGTCAGGCTAAAATATTCACATAGCTACAGTGAAATGATGAATATAAAGAGTTCAAACTGCAGGGGTGTTATTCGTCTTCACTAAATGTTATGAACAGTCATGAAATACAAACATGAAACAATATTTGAAGGGGGTAAGATGACAAGATAAAGTTTACCTTGCTACAGAAAAACGTCATGCTATAGTGTTTTAAATATTGGCAGTCAAAAAAAAAAGAGGACAAGTTAGTTGTAATACCTGGCTGCTGTAGAGCTAGAAAACATTTCACTAAAAAGGGAGTCAAATTTGAGATCAACTCAACTGAAACGTTTCCAGGAAACAAAACAAAAAGCGTTTCAAATTTGATTTCCAGTCTGCAGTAACAGGGACAATGCAAACAATAAATATGTTATTTCTTTTCTTATGACACAAGCATCTGATCATGTCCATGCAGAATTAGTTTCCTGTTGAGTTTCTTTCTTAGTGACCCTAAGAGGTAACAGTTGTATTAGTCTCATATTGAGATGAGAATATGATAAATGTTTTTTTGTCTTTGAGTCCTGCCACAGTTCAGCTCACTTTTTTTTTTTTACTTGGTTGTATGTTTATTGCAGAAAACAATGAGGCAGATGGTTTGGGAATTTTAGTTTAAATGGTCAAGTATTGATGCACTTTGCTGCGCTCGTCTTACAAAAGTCAGATTTTTTTTTAGTTACACGCGTCTTTTTGCAAAGCTTATGTACACCGAGATGCCGAGTCAGGCCCAAGCGCTCCCTATATGCCATGCAAATGCTAAATTAGTGTTCCTTTGGTTATGTAAAAAAATCTACATGCATCTCATACTTTACAAAAATAAAAGTATAGAAAATTACCGTTAGAAATTATCTGAAAATTCTTCTTCCAATGTAAAAAAGCATCACTTGTCATTAGTAATATATTCATATGTATTAATATCTCATTTCTTACCTCCATCTAAATTGTATATTAAAACTATGATCAACTATATTCTTTTTGCACTTGTTACACAGTGAAGTTCTTGAGCTGAATAACTGAAGTACTGAATATTTAAAGTGTGAGAGGAGAAGAGGTCCTCAAAAACTCCCACACATAAAAATATCAGGAAAATATTAAATATCAAAACCCTTCAAGAAATGATTTTCTAAAAATTTCCTTCAAGATTTCATTTAGGTCTCCTGATAGGTCTGCATAGCGTGTCATCATGTACATGTGCAACATGTGTATTACATGTTTTTACAGGATTCTCTTTCAATGAAATGGTTTAACCTAACCTGGATTATTCTCCGCTGTAGTCTGGGGTTCCTGTGTTGCAGGAAACCTAAGTGCTTTGAAAACGCACAGGCTTGAGAAAAGAAAACACAATTCGATAAGAGTGTTTGACAGTGGAGGCATACTGCTGTCTGATAATACTTGGCCAACCAATCACTTGTTGGCAAATACATAAACCCTTGAATGCCCCATGTAAAAATTCACTGATCACATTTCTTCATTTTGTTAGATTAACTGCACATCAGGGATTTAAAAAGAAAAAGGAAAACACACCCTCTAACTGACATCTACCTCAAAACACCAAAAATGCCAAACTGCAAAAACATCCTCTCTTAAACTGTTCAATCACCAAACCTTATTGGAGAAAAAAATCACTTTCTTTAGAGTGAGCAACTTAAAATCGTACAGAAAATCTTAGTCCACAATTTGGGGAGATGTTTAGCCAACTTTTTTTATGCCTCCAGTCATCTAGTCTTTATCTTCCACCTGCTCATAGCACGGTAAACAGAAATCTTCTCCTCAGAAATCTCATCGACTCCTAAAGGTCAAACTTATTTCTCTGTGAGCCTTGCACAGACGATCACGGCATTTGGTCTTGGCGAGTTTCGGTGGAAAACTGGCCGCTTCTTCAAACACGCATAGTTGTTTGAGTTTTCATTACCAAAGCCCATCAAGTACCGTATATCCACCCTAAAGCTATTCAGGTGCAACAAAACTGAAACAACTCCCGGCAGTGGGGACTTAATGATTTGTCTTTTCACTCTGAAAATATTACGTCACACATCTTGAAACATAATCAGTTCAGATTTAGAAAAAATGGCGAGCAGCCAAACGGTTGTGTTATATTTTACAAAAAAAATTAGAAAAAAGTGTGCATAGTAGCCTGAAACTCCTCCCTGTCCCTGCATGTCTTGGCACATGACACAGGTGAGGTCTGGTTTTGTCTTTACAGTCCGAGAGAAGCATTGTATTTGAAAATAGTTATCTTCAGCCAGCAGGGAGGAGGAATGCATCTGTGAGGTTATCTTGATTGAAGATTAGTTCCTGCGAGAAAAAGATGATAATAAAGTCACGTGTTGGTTCTGATTTCGTTCATAAATACAAGTTACATAAGTGATGTACTTCAAACCTCGATTTTACCATCTCACTGAGACGAGGTCATTGATAAATATCTGTGAGTTAAAGGCTACAAATAACAAACATCTGTAAGCAAACATTTCAACGAGCCACTCTGGGCTCTGTAAAACATTTTAAGACAAAGAAAATCATCAAAATAACTTCAAAAGAGATCAATGAACACTAGAGTAATATTTCACGTACCTGGCTAACTGTGTGGTCAGCTGAGAGATTAGCTGGGCACCCAGCTGTGGGCGGAGCCTTGTGTGGTGGCCGGGTAGCCTTGGCCTCCAGGCAGTATGGGGTCAAAGTTGAAGTCTATTCCGTCTCCGTCCATGAGGTCACTGTTGATGATGTAGTCAACGTCACAATCCAGGTTCTCAGTAAACATGTCTATGTCCAAGTCTGTGGGCAGGCGGTCCTGACTGGTCTGGAAGCAGGGTGGAGCTCCAAATGGACTCATTCCCTGCAGACTCAGACCTGGATTGGCTGATGCAACAGGCGCTCCATGATGTGAGCCCAGGACTGGCCCTGGTGCATGTTGGGTTTTAAGGGCAGAGAGCTGTGATGGATCCTGAGAAATACCTGGAAGGATCATCCCCAACCCCATCTGAGAGTGATGCTGGTGTTGCTGTTGTGGCTGTTGTTGTTGCTGCTGGTGGTGCTGCTGCTGCTGGTGGTGAAGATGGTGCTGCTGTTGCTGCATTTGGGCCTGCAGACCCATAGGGGAAACCGTGTTCGGCTTAAGGCTTTTAGCCATTAGCAGCTGGTTGGGTTTTGCCCCAACACCCACCACTGAGGAGCCCAGGCCCATCAGGCCCACCCCTCCAGGACTGGGCATGAGGGGGTCTACCTGGGACATCATGACATCACTGGGTGGAGGGGAGTCAGAGGTGAGCAGCGCCTCCAGGCTGGAGGGAACGTGGGTGCTGTAATGACTGCTTCCACGTGAGGTGGAGGAGGGCATGGGGTTGAAGAGGGAGTTGCTAAAGGATGACGTCTCCTTGCTAGCGGGCCCACACTGAGACATGGAGGTCTGGGTCCCAGTGTGTGAGGGGGCCTGTTGGACACTGGATGGTTGCAGCTGATGGAAGGAGGAGAAGCTTGAGCCACGAGGCAGTAGGGTGGAGGCAGAGGGTAGCGGAGTGGGAGGTGCTGGTGGAGCTGTACTGGGACTCGCTCCTCCCTGCGGCCCAGTCATCAAAGTGAGGCCATCAATCAGATCCAGCTCCTCCATTAGGGTCTCTGTGAGAGTGGGGGTCAAGCTGCTGGCTGAGTAACGCCCCAGCAAAGAGTCCTCAGGCAGGTTATCATCGTCCTCCTGTACAGGAGCGATGGGGGACAGGCGTCCACTAAGGGTGCTAGCGTTAGAGCTGGTACGGGGGCGAAAGGTGGTCCACATATCGGAGTCATCCAGGCTGCCGCGGGACGAAGGACTGCTGCTGTTTACTGCCCATTTAGGAAACTGTTGAGATGAATTAGGGCTGTCTGCACCACCTGAGCCTGTGCTGCCATCAGCGCCTCCAGCGCCCCCCAAACCTCCTGCTGCTGCTTTCTTGGTCTGCTTGGCCCTCATGCGGCTCTTCAGCAGTTTGCTGCTGTTGTCCATGGAGGCCGCCCTGCGGCGAGGAGCTTTCCCGGTCTTCCCTCCCTCTGGATTGAGCATCCACCAGGAGCTCTTTCCTGTTGACTCATTGTGGACCCTCAAAAACTTGTTATGGAGTGATAAGTTGTGGCGAATGGAATTCTACAAAAAGAAGAGGAAGGAAAAGAGGAAGGAGAAGACACTTTAAGTAATAAAAATCAGGGGCGTCCTCTCATTAAAACATGGTTTCATTTGATGACCAATCACTGCAACTAAACAATTTGCCAAAGTTCAAGTCTTCCCTCCAGTTACATTTATTCTAATGTTGGTATAGGGTTGCAGTTAAATCACACAAAAAGTTAAAGAATATTTTTTTATGTAATCTTCATCCCTCACGTTATTTTCATTATTTATTTTTATTTTATTTTAACAGCAATATTAATAATAATGATAAAAATATATATGATTAGCATTCTTATTCTGTGGGATGCTTCCTGTACTGTATTTGTCCCAAACTGTACAGCCCAAATTACGACTCATGACACTTAATTAGCCTCCAACTTTAAAAGAGGTGCAGTGAAAATGAACACCACCCACTGACTCACCTTCCAGCCAGCTGAGCTATTGCTGTCCCCTTTGTCTCTGAAGTAAGGCACAGTTTTCACCATCCACTCATAGATCTGCGCCAGGGTCAGCCTCTTTTCGGGTGAGTTTTCAATGGCCTGACTGATCAGATCTGCGTAGCTCTGATTCCCCCACGCGTTGCGCCGGGATGATCCTTTACGGGGTGTCGCGCCGGCTCCGCCCACGCCGGCCACGACCCCACCCTCCGCTGCCGCTGCTGCCTTCTCTGGCTCCGAGGTGATTTGCTGGGGCTCGGGCTTGTCCTCATCCGCGGGCGGGGTCCCGGCGGCGGATTCGGCGCCATCCGCCCCCTCCGGTTTGACAACCGAGATGTCCGGTCTAGGCAGGGGCCACGTGCAAGAGCGGGGTCTACTCTGTGGCTCGAAATCTGGGTCAATCGGGGGCACTGGTGAGTCCTCCATGACGGTCCTCTAAATTCCACTCGAGCAAAGATGTGAACCACTTAAAACATCTAACTTTAAAATGTAAAGTTAACTTTGTGAGGACGATGCGTTAAAAACACTTCCTGATAAAAACAATATGTTGAGCCACTGCGGGGTGTAAACAGAGAGGCCTAGAAAAGAGACGTAATAATCTGGACACACCAATGGCCTCAGTTAATCCTCAGATTGGAGATTAGGGAACCCATATAATCTCCTTAATAGTAACTATCATAAACCTTGCGATTTATGTAGAATGAAGAAGGGTCTCTTTGTTTGAATGTAGTAAAAACAAAAGTGGCAGAGTGGCAATGAGCACCAAAACATCTGGATCTACAGAGGTTTGTGCTCACCATGGGATGAATTACAAAAGTTTCCAGGTGTGTTGATATAAAATATTGCCATTCCTGACAGAAAAAGGATAAATATTGCTGAGTGGGTTAATGTTGTAAACAGTATATAAAACAGGTTCCCTTAATGTAAATATTCAAAAACTAATAGAATATCCTGACTTTTTTTTTCGTACCAATTATACAAATTCATACATAAATGATCTCATACAAGGCTGAGATTTTTTTAAATATTGTACAACTATGTAGAGTACCAGCAGGGATTAGCTGGCTACTGTTACAAAGGATCTTCTCAGGACAGCCCCTGTCCGTCTCCACTTGTAAACAACGTGATGTCAGGGCTTTCCACAAGCCGCAAAACCTCGAGCAAAACTTTTTAAAATATCCTGAAATGACCTTCAGATAGAGTCAAGCACAACGGGTTATACCAATGCCAAGTGGAAAATGTACAACCTCTGATTATTCTAAAAATGTTTTAAAATATATATATAAAAAAACAGTATATCGCCGCCGTCTCTTTGGCCTGTATGTTAGAGCAGCTGTGAATAAACAACCCAACTAATGTCTTGTGACAAACATGGAAAAAGAGATCAGACCTAGCTACAGGTTGAATGATATTTGAGATAATATCAAAAGAGAAATAATGAAGGGATGTGCGTAAAGTGAAGTCCGTGCTTCAGGTCTGCACGATCCGCCACATTGCGGCCAGGCGCATGTCACCATCTGCCATGTTTCTCCTCCACACGATGCTCGAAGAAGCGCCTTTAAAAGCTCTCCACCGAGGCCCGGAGCCCCGCGGATCCTCTCCCCACAGTCCCTGGAACCGAACTATGAAGAGTATTCCCGCGTGTTAGATGAAGTTTGGTCACCTCGGAGGTCTGTCGGCTCCAAGTCGCCGCACTTTGGAAACAGCACGATAGCCACCGTAACGTTAGCTGGTTAAGCTCCTGCTACTCCAGAGTTTACTATCCGGGGAAAAGTCCATCAAATATCCCCGATAACTTCCTTTAAGTACTCAGTTTTAATCAGCGAAAGCTTTTGTCAAACTTTCTGTCGTTGCAGCCGCTCAAATATCCTTTTCTTCTGTATCTTTTTGACTTGTTTTGTTTTGTTTTGACTCGAGGCGAAGACTCCCTTCTGACGTCTGTTTACCACTGTCAAGCAACACGTTCTGCGCCTGCGCCAAGAGGATTTCTGGGAAACAGAGTCATTCATGTGACGGAATCGGCGTAAACACCGGTTGTAGGAGCAACATGTACCTGTAATGGCTCATTATGTAACGGATTCAAAAGTGTGCTAAGCCCCCGTCACTCTAAGGGCATTTGGGGTAGCCTGTTATAGATAATTACAGAACTGATAATAATAGACTGAGCCGTTAGACATAAAAAAAACCCCACATTGTTAATCACTTAATAATATATATATTTTTTTTTTACAATCAGTAGACTAATGCTATTTTTATAATATTTCTGGTCTTCCCAAAAAGAACATTTCTCAGCTTCAGCTGCTAGAATGCTGACAAAGACCAGAAATAGATTCCACATCACACCAATTTTAAAGTCTCTGCATTGGCTTCCAGTATCTTTTAGAATAGATTTAAGATCATTGTTTTGGTTTTAAATCTCTTAATGGCCTTGGCCCTTCTTATTTATTTATATATATATATATATATATATATATATATATATATATATATAGAGAGAGAGAGAGAGAGAGAGAGAGAGAGAGAGAGAGAGAGAGAGAGAGAGAGAGGAACTTTATTAATCCTTTTGAAGGTTCCCTTCAGATTCCAGCATCAGGTAACACCAGGTTTATAATAAAATAGCAGCAGCAATAATAAATAGATAGATAGATAATTAACTATAAATAATGAGTACTGCAAGCTTGTTTGAATTTTGTTTTGGTCAGTTCAGTTAATGCCTATTTCTCCCCCCCCCCCCCATCCTCTGTCCTCCTCCCGCCCCCCCTCCTCCCTCCAAGTGAGGAGTTATACAGACAATATTTATCAGATTTGCTTTTATCATATGAGCTGGTGAGAGCCCTCAGGTCTTCAGGTACTGGACTTTTAATTGTACCAAAAGTAAGAACTAAGACCCACAGTGAGGCAGCTTTTTATTGTCACAGCCCACGTCTGTGGAACAACCTACCTGAAGATCTGAGGGCTGCACTGAGCATAAACCTTTTTAAAAGCAGGCTCAAGACCTACCTTTTTGGTCTCGCTTTTAACTGAGTTTTAGTTTTATTCTTTACAATTTTATTTATTCATTTATTATCTAATTCAAATTTTAGTCACTTTTATTCTACTTTATTTATGTATTTGTTTATTTATGTACTCATTTATTTATTTTAAGTATAGCATCTTATTTGCTTTTAATGATTTAATATTTTAGTGTTTTATTATCTTAGAAATGTATTTTATTTTGGGGATTTAAATTTCCTGTGTTGAGTTTTAACATATTATTTTACCTCCAGTGTTTCCTCATTAAGATATCATGAGAGCATTTCCTCAGTTTGCTCAGCAACTTCTTTTTTCTTTTTTCTTTCTTTATTTTCTTTTTTAGTGTTTTTATTACTATTGTTGCATATATGTTTTCTTATCCTTCAGATTGTGGGGTAGGTTTGGGGTCGGGGCTGGGGGTGGGATCTTTTTCTTAATTTATTCTATTTTAAGTTGTTTTCATGTACAACACTTTGTGTTACAATGCCATTGTATGAAAAGCGCTTTATAAATAAAGTCTGATTGGTTGATAAGGTCTTGTTTAATTCGTTCATATTTTCTTCATGGCTGGAATTCATTTAAAAAAGATATGGACCATCCTCTGTAACATGTCCCCTCAAGACTGTTATGCACAATAAGTAATGAATATAATAGTTAAGAAATAAACATTTTCTCTGTCTGGGGTGGCCATGGTGTGGTACAAATGTTGTGTCATCAAGCATTTTGTGAACAGGAGGGTCGGGATAAAATTTAGCATCAAACTGCTTAATGAACTTTTCTTTTCCAGTATATTCAAAGATAAAGAAATAATACAATAATACAATTTGCACATTATGAAAAATCAAATAAATGCATTGACTATCCTCACTGTAACATCACTGTTCAGTCAATCTGCAACCTATGCTGCAGAAAAATAATTATAATAATCACGCAGAAATCAAACTGTTTATTAATTTTCTCAGTTATTCACTCAGTAACTTTAACACATTTTAATATAAATACATCTGTATTTATATTTATATTGAGACTTACAAAACAGTAAATTGGCCATAGAACTTAATCTTAGTAGTGTTTTAGTGTTCAGTGCAACTTCAGTAAAGTTACTCTCCAACATACTCCAAAGCTTGATCCAAAAAGGAAACTGGACTCGGAAGACAATTCATGAAGATATTACACCACTCTCCGGAAAGGCCTTTTCAGTTCTGAAGAAGTTCTGTCAGAACTGAAAAAGCCTTTCAGAAGAGAGGTGAAACGTCTTCAAGAATTTCTCCAAAATGCAGTTGCCTTTTTAGATCAAGCTTTGAATTACCAATTACCTTAATGACTGAGAAGCTTTGTAGCATCTCTCATACATAGTGTGAGTCACAGAAATCTAATGTCAGCTTTTATATCAAGCCAATACTCTTACCCTATAACAAGTTGTTTTTAATAATATAATGTTTATTGTTACTGTAAAATTGCATTCCAGTAGAGCATACTGCTAAATCACGGTAATGCACTATAACTGTTGGCATACAAGAAATCAGATTTTTATTCAATTTCCTAATAACAGGTTCGAAGGATAAAAATCATGAAGAAAGACACTGTAATAGCTTAAATTAGCGAGTAAATGATGGGTTAATCAGGTAGAAAAAATAACATTAAGAGACATTTAGGGATGTAGAAAAATGCACACAGCATAATTGACACTACTTAACTGATACAACCCTTTAGTCACACAGATCACCTGTGTACAACACAGTAGGTCATACACTGTACGATCTCGTGCTGTCCAGTTAGGCACAGAACATCTGAGGACATTTTGTTTTATTGCCGTGGATTAAGTTGATAACATCAGGACTCACAGCTTGATAAGAGTTGTTTTTCTTGATACTGAGGTGTGATTCTGTTGATGATTGTCTTTCTGGACTGGCAGAAGTCTCAATGATTTTCTGCTTAAACTCTTATTTTTTGCGCAGTGAAATAAAATGTGCAAACAACCTATTCAAAATGCTATATGGTGCCTTACTGAGTTATCTTATCTTAACTTAAATCCTTTATTGCACGGTAATGCTTTTTAAGAATATATGACCAGGAATACTATGTGTTATAGCCTACGTGTATTTTTGTTTAGACATTTTTCTTTGCAATTGATTCTATTTTTCTCACTTGTGATTCTCTCTGAACATCATGATGAAGAGCCAAAAGATCAGTAACAAAAATTACCATTCAAAAATTTAAACTCAAACATAAGTTTCCTTTCACATCCTGCACTGTCTTCTTAGTTGAGTCACGACAGAAAACAGGCTGGCTTTCTATTTGAAATGTTGTGGCTCCAGGTGTCCATGACTCACCTCAAGGCTCACACTATCAACATCAGGAAGTGGGGAGCATGTACATTCTGCAGGTAACCATACAAGTAGAGGACTAATCCTACCCTAGTGCTGAGCAGTCTCATGTTTAGATTAGCATTTTGCCTGGTGTTGCATGTATATTCCACAGGCTGGAACAATACATGGATCTATCTGTTATTCCAGATGAACGCACAGGAATTTCAGC
This sequence comes from Notolabrus celidotus, assembly GCF_009762535.1. Lineage (NCBI taxonomy): Eukaryota > Metazoa > Chordata > Actinopteri > Labriformes > Labridae > Notolabrus > Notolabrus celidotus. Next base: position 22,164,300 of record NC_048279.1, read on the forward strand.
ATATGAAGATCCTTTAAGTGTGCACATGTGGTCAGGTGATGATCCTCATGAAAAAACTCAGTATGCTGAAGAATACCTGTGTGAAATGGTTGGAGTAAAAATCTAATTATGTGACCTTAGGTTGTAACTATTTGGGCTACTAAATAATCAGTCAACTTTGTATTTTTTTGCATGATTGGGCATTTATTGTTGAATGTAGACTAAACTTTATGTTCAAATAAATAATTTGTAACTCTGTTTAAACTTAGATTAGATTAGGTTTATTTTGGTCTGCATTAACAACCAATACTTCCCTCCACAACATAGGAGCCATGTAAAAATCACAAATAAAAGCAAAAATAGAACAATCACTGAGGGATTCATCAAGAAAAAAAAAATATATATATAGACATATACATACACACACATATTGATATGTACATGCATACCTACACATACACATGCATACATACACAAGTACATTCATGCATACATATAAACATGCATACACATCCACATATATTTTAGTCAATCACATGCTGACCAAAAAAGTGTAGGCTGACACCAAGGCTTATCCTGCCTAACCTTTAACATAACTTATACCGTATAGGCAACATTGTGTAAGTAATTATGTTATTTTATTTTGTTTGTTTGCTTTATGGGCATTTTTTCGACCGCAGGAACTTTACCCCGGGGGTAGCACTTTTCAAAGGTCCTGGGACTTTTGGTTGAACGTTACGGTGTCTGTGGATTTTACACAGTTGTTGAAACACAGAGGGAGTTCCTGGGAATGCATACTTATTAAGATTTTATTTTATTTAGTATAAAAATAAATGTCTCCATACTTCACTGGCCTGATTTGCACAATCTACCTGGGACTTCAGCCCGCGGTTACCCTCAGACAACTCTGGGGGCACAAGAACCTTTGAGTTCTGGGGAAAGTAGTTCTGGGGGCTAAAAGACCCTGGAACTCTTGGTTGAAATGCACCTTGTGTCTGTTTGTTTTTCTGTTGTTTTTTTGTTTCGTCTTGCTTTTGTTTGTTTGTTTGCTTTATGTCTGTTTGTTTTTCTCTTTTTTTTTTTGTTTCGTCTTGTTTTGTTTGTTTGCTTTATGTCTGTTTGTTTTTCCGTTGTTTGCTTTTGTCTCGTCTTGTTTTTTTTTGTTTGTAGAATGGGATGGAGGGGGGGGTATTATCTTCTGAATGTTCTATATGTCTTCTGAAAAAATCTATACATAAAGTATTTAAAAAGAAACACATGGTTAATTGTGGCGACAGTGTCCCAGGGCTGCCATTCCTTGTTTAGTACTTCATCTCCCAGACGTCTTCACGGTCTCTCCCTGTGTTTACAACCAGCTGACATCCGGCGTCTTCCCGTCCATTAGCTACCGATACCCACAGTCAACGATATCAATCTACATTCGATGTTTTCCTCCTGAAAAGCTCCCACCTCTGATTCGTCAACTTAACTGAATGCAAAATTCCATAACATTCATCAGATGCAGGTAAGGTCGGCAGGACGGATAGATGCTCACATACAGCCCGAAGATAGCTAGCGACAGACAGAAGCTAGCACTTCAGCTAAAGGTAGCTTTCTCTAATCGCAGGGTTTCGACATTTGTCAGGGATAAACTCGGTTCTCGTGGTAGTGCTGTAATGAGATATTGTTTCTGATGATCGCAACATCAACTATGTTATCGTTTAGATTCGGTTAATTTTCAACAATGATTGAATCTAGATCAGAAGCGTTAGCCTGCTAGCTTAATTAGCTTAACAGTAAGATCCTGGAGGGACTAAGCTGTTAATCTCACCACTGCTGAAGCTAAACAAGCTTTTTATCTCAATTAGCTTTAACAAGGTGAAATGAGCCTGTGTGGTTACTGTTCATAACATCGGGGACATCATCGTGCAGGTTTGACAGTGTTGTGATGCGACTTGCTAGCTCTCTGGATAATGGTTTCTGCAGTGAAGTGATGGTGCCAGGCAGTGAGAAGCAGCCTCACAGTGAGAAACAGCCTCCTCACAGTGTTTGTGTTGTTTGTGTCAGGGCTTTGGCCCCGTCTCCAGCAGCTGAAGCACGCCAGTCCCGTCCTCTCTGATCCACGTCCACGGCCATCACACTCACTGAGCCATGACCACCCAGAGGGATCTTGATATGGTGAGTGCGGGTCTGCCACCTTTCTTTAAGTTACCCAGGTGGTATCCTTTGTTTGTCGACTCTGTAAGTTACCTCTGCATTGTTGCCTGTGACATGAGGTGTCAAAGGGATTCACATTCATTTCTCAGGTAGAAGTGTAGATACTAGGGTTTAAAAATACTTCTGTAGAAGTTGAAGTATCAAGTAAAAGTGTAAAAGTACTGGTTTCCAAACTACTTAAAGTATAAAAGTAATGTAAGAGGAAAAAAATGCCACTAAGGACAAAAGTTTAGGCTGCGCCTCAGGGGCCTATAGTGCACTACCCCACCTCCCCAAAAAACACGTTTCTGGAGGCCATAATGTCTATAATGTTATATTAATATGTTAATGTTGAAATATTTGGGTTGCACCTGTTTCAGCCGCATTTATGTATTTAAGAGTGGATTTTGCACTTTGACAGTATCTTTGCATTTGTTGGTAGAATTTAGAACGACTGTTGTTTCTTTTTGTGTATATCTCAGCAAATAAGACTCCATATTCAGTAAAGTGGACATAAATACAAGTTTGCTTTTTCAGAGTTTTTCCTTAACTTTAAAAACATGGTTGACATAAATGTTTACATAAATTACAATGCAAATACATTAAAGAACCATACATGTGTGTTACTGAGCATTAACGTGTTTCATGGAGCGGAAGATATGATGATGACTAGTTGCCTATAAGTATTTTAATGGTGCAAAAAGTCAAACTTCACAGGCATGTTATTAACAACCTTTATTTGAATGTAAATGTACATAAATGTTTTTGTTTTTTTTTCAAAAGATGACAAGCTGAAAAGAAATAAGAGTCTATTTTGAAAATGTAAGGAGTAGAAAGTACAGATAATTGCGTGAAAATGTAAGGAGTAGAAGTAAAAAATCGGCTGAAAAATAATTACTCCAGTAAAATATAGATACCCAAAATTTCTACTTAAGTAAGGTAACAAAGTATTTGTACTTTGTTACTTGACACCTCTGCCTGTGACATGTATTACCTTGTAAAGGAGTGATTCCTTTGAATTATCATGCTGATAATTCTTCATAAATGTTCACCTCAGTCAAAATAATTCCGAGTTTAAACACAAGGGAAGGAGGGGGAGTCATGGATTAGCCACAGTGCACAAACACTTAGCTGGGACAGTGACTGCTGTTCCTGTGAACACCATCTGTCTAATCTCAGTTAAAACGTTGCCCTACTTTCCTTTCAAGGTTTAGACCCCAATTGATTGTAACCTCTTGATAAATCCTAGTTACCGTCCTCCCCCATCATCGGAATGGACAACACTGATTGAAAAATGGAGCAGAGAGGAAAGTCAAACAGAGATTCAATTTACTGTTAATTAAAACCTCTGTCACTTGATTGTCTTATTTCACTAAGAAAAGCTTGCAGATATTTGTGTAGCTGTGACCTGCTTGTTTTTTCTTGATTACCAAAAACTGAAAGTTACCACTTCATATAGGTTTATTTGTCCATTGAAAGTTTGCTTTTTTATCCTAATATGTATGACAGGGATCATCACGGAGTGGTGGAAACATTAGTCACCGAAAGTGAACTCAAGGCCAGCAATGAAATTATGAACAACTTCATTAATACATCAAATATGTAAAAATAATTAGAACAAAATGCCTGAGCCGCTGGTTATGACCTCTCTATGTAAAGAAGGGCAGCTTTACTCTGTTTTACTTAATTGTAGTTGAATCATTTTTAGTTTCTCAGCTTTTAGTTAGACAAAACCAGAACTCTTTTGAAGATCATATACATACACTGGGAGCCGTTTTAACCAACAATTCCCTTAACTGAATGAAAATGTATCAGATTATTCTCTGCGTTGATGTATTGCTTAGTGCTTTGAAACACGCATCTTTTGTATTTATAGCATACATTCTTCAAGTCAGAATATTCTAAAAAACCCAGTTGATGATGAGAATAAAGTGTTTCATCTGGAACTCCTACATCAGGTGAAAGCAACACAACAAAGCAGAGAGGGATTTGATGGATCATCTCTTTTGGCAGTTATCACAGAGCATAAGCTTGTGGTTGGCCTAATGTTTTCAGGAAACCCACCCAACATCAATATGAATAAGCCCTTGGTAGCTCTTTTAACCTTTAAAACAAGTGATTCACCACAGTTTTGGGGGATTTGTCTTTCTTTGGCTTGGAGAACCTCTCTGGATGTTGCCATGAGAAACCAGGCAGATTTGACTTTGTTTTTATTTTGTTGGGGATGAAAGGGATAGGGACGGGGATGAGGACAAAGCCTGTTAATGATGACATGGGTATGTAACCCCACATTGAGGTTATTCAGTTCAAAGGGGGAGGGGGCAGGGCATAGGACCACCAAGGGAGGACTGTATTTGTAAACAGATCAGAGAGCAGGGCTGTTCCTCCCTGACGTCACACCTCGTGGTTAAGTCTCTTTGTTCTTTGCTGTGATTTGCGAACCAAGGAAAGTTCATGTGGCACCTTGTTAAGAGGCGCGCATGTCGGGGAAATCAATCCCATCCATACATTCTGACTCCTCAGTGGAGATGTACCCCTAAAAAGATTTACATTCTGGCATAGTAATATTTGAGAGTGCTGTAATGATTGATGAGAGATGATGGATTAATGGATTAATGAGGAACAGTTCTTCTTGCAGCATAAATTAGATGACTTAAGTCCAAAATGGATCAATAATTTAGGTCAGAGGGGTGTTTGGATCCTTATGGGGACCTGATTAATTTTACACTGTAGAGCAAGTGGACAAATATATGTCAACCACTGGACATCAGCATCAGTGTGAAAGATTACTCATGTTCCCTGACTTCATATTTCAGTTTAGAGAAACAGAAAAATACTTTTCAAGTTTACAGTAGATCTCATAAATATCCCAAAGGTGGGAAATGTTTCCACTGATGAAAAATAATGACAGGAAAAAACATAGTTAACCAGAAAATCTCAACTCATGTACATTCTATTGTTAATAACAATAATAATAATAATAATAATAATAATAATAATAATAATAATAACAATAACAATAATAATAATAATAATAATACATTTATTTATTGAGTGCTTTCAATCAAAGTGCCTTACAGGTGTCAACTCCTAAAAGAAAACTACAGTGTCTGATTCTCCTGCAGTTTTTTCACATTTTATACTTATTTGATGTTTCACGGATTCAAGGATTTTTATTGTCGTACCAATACAAGCTGTCGCATGTTATGGGACGAAATTTCTTTTCTCAGGTCCCATATAAAGCCACAAAGAACACACACTTAAAGGAAGACATTAGTAAGAAATATGAAGATTTAAATGCAATATTATATATTTCTACATTACACCACTCACACTTTATCTTGTCTTTTGTGTTTAACTGCCCTTGCACTTGATTTACCTTTTTAATGATAGTTTTTCGTTTCCCTATTTGGCTGAACTTTCTGTGTCTATTTTTTTTGGCGTCTCCTCCACCATCTTCATTCCTAACCTCCTGGCCTGAGGTCAGTTGTTTGGTCTGGTGCTTTCCTTTGTTTGCTCTCAGAACCTCATTGGTTGTGTTCTCTGAATGTTTTGGATCATTGTCCTTCATTTGGCAGACTTTATTAATCATCAATAGTTCTGCACTAATGACTGCTAACTGTAGAGTTTTCCCGCCCACTGTGTCCTCTAATTATTTTGTCTTATAGCAGAAATCATCAGAACAGTTACGATACTTATTATGGTCTGGAGAGTCCACATTTCTTTGTCCGGTTTTCCTTGTTAGACAAAGATAAAGCAGAAAATCATGACAGTCTAGAAGCAGGAAAAGGTCATAATGTTCAGCATTTTATTCATGAAAAATGTATGACAATTTCATTATCAAAAGGGTGAGGATCAGCTTGTGTTGATCATTTGGTTATTAAGTGTGTCAGCTCTCCTTAAATGTCTGTTTGTGATGGTCTCCTGATGTTCAAGTCATATTTAGGCCTTGAAGGCATGTTGGACAAGAAACTAGATTTTTTTTCAACAGATTGGTTTGTGTTGCCCAGAGGATAAAATGTGGTGGAAACCCCGCTGGTAAAGACCCTCCCACACACATATGCACAGTCCCCCCTCGGGGGCTATGCACTGGCCATGTAAATTTAATAACGTGGCCCAGAGCTGTCTGGGACACCTGGGGTTATCGCATTAGGCCGACAGCCCGGAGAGGCGCTCGTGGCGCCCTGAAACTAAAGGGCCAGTGTTTCCCCCTCAGCCCCACCCTTATCTGTTGTCGTCTCTGGCAACAGGGGCTCACTTCAGTGTAAGCCCTCAGTGAATGAAGTGGCCCAGTCACAGGGTGGAGATCTGCGGTGGATAAATCTAATTAGACTGGAATGCCCGTCTCTTCACAGCCCTCTGAAGGTCACCTCATGTCTGAAGAGGTTAGAGGAAGTGGAAGGATTCTCCTACCACTAATTAAGGAAAACTTAATTGGAGGTTTGGTATTTGTGTTGGCTGATGTGACGTTTCTGTGGACTGAGGTTAATCTGTTTTTGTTTGCCGTTGTAGGTGCACCTGCGCCTCATCCTGGTCAGTGGAAAAACGCAAGACTTCACTTTCTCCCCAAATGACTCGGCCACAGACATCGCCAAGCACGTGTTTGAGAACTGGCCTGCAGGTACGTTTTAAATACCTGTGTGTTCTTGTTTCCTTGTTTGTGTGATTCAGAGATTTTATTGCTTTGTCTGAAGTAGTCCATCTGATCTACTCATCCCTTAACTGACACATTAGTGTGAGTTTCAGAGTTTAATTTATTATGAAAGCATTAACTATCAGAGTGATGTTATTCATATCAACATGTGTTTATCATTTATGACCTTCAGCTATATCAATGATGTTACCTAAATCTTGTGTAAACTGCTTTTATATAAAGTCTTAATAAACACACACAACATTTATAGATTTTGTTTCTAAAGAGACAGAACTTCTAAATGTCCCAAAGTCACCATATGGGTTATACTATTGTTATAGTGTTGAGTGATGATGGAGCTCAACCAGTAAGGGGCCAGGCCAGTCAGCCTACATTAGTGTATTGCAGATGTATTGATACTTACCTACATAAATAGTATAAGTCCCTCTGATTGGCCTGTGTTTATATGTCAAAATAAACCTGTATTTAAGGAGATCTAGCAATTCAGTGAAAGCCAGCATGCAGGACCGGGTCCTTAATGTTATCAATGAGTGTCATACTGGCATCACTTGACATCACACCTGACATCTGAGTGTGACGTTTTTCTCATTTATGTACTTTCAGTTTTGTACTCAGGCAGGGATATGACAAACTTCAACTATCATCTATTTGCAAATGACATTATGTGCATGACTCGTTTCATTAGCAGTTCAAAGACATATTTGTTACTCGCCGTTGAATACCCAACATACAAAGAGACTATGGTTCCCCTTGTTGTTGTTAGATTTTAAAAATACATCAGTATTGGCCTGATAAATCCAGTCTGGGTGTGGCCGGAGAATGTCATGTCATGTCTCTCTGCTCTGTGACAGGATGGGAGGAGGAGAGGGTGAGCAGTCCCAGCATACTGCGCCTCATTTTCCAGGGACGCTTTCTTCATGGCAACGTCACTCTGGGAGGTAAGATCATCTCAGCTCAAAGACACCATAACCAACATGAGTCTAAACACAGTTAATGCTACCTTTATGGATATATATCTTGATGAAGACACTCCTGTGGCGTTGATTGAGTTTTTTAAGGTTACCGTGCACAATGGTAACTATTAACCTCTTGGTTTTATAGTTTCACCACTGTTTTCAGGGAAAAGTTGGAAAATGTTCTTTATTTACTTCCCAGTTTAAAAAAGAAGAAATATGAGAAAATTAAAATATGAGAAAAATAATTTCACAGTAGATGAACACATCAATCAATCAATCAGACTTTATTTATAAAGCGCTTTTCATACAATCGCATTGTAACACAAAGGGCTGTACATAAAAACAACCTAAAATGGAAGCCCGACCCCAAACCAACCCCACAATCCTAAGGTTAATAACACAATACATGCAACAATAACAATAAAAACAATAAGAAATAAATACATTAAATGTATTAAAAAAGAAGTTGCTGAAAGAACTGAGGAAACGCTCTCATGATATCTTAATGAGGAAACACTGGAGGTAAAATAATGTGTTAAAACTCAACACAGGAAATTAAAATCCCCAAAATAAAATACATTTCTAATATAGTAAAACACTAAAATATTAAACCATTAAAAGAAAATAAGATGCTATATTTAAAATAAATAAATATTGCATGCATAAATAAAGTAGATTAAAAGTGACTACAATTTGAACTAGATAATAAATAAATAAATAAATAAAACTGTTAAGAATAAAACTCAGTTAAAAGCGAGACTAAAAAGGTAGGTCTTGAGTTTGCTTTTAAAAATATTACATGCGCTGGAGCACAAACGGGGCCTCCAGAACTTCACTAAAGGTCAGTAGTGAAGACGAATTCAGCATCACAGAAATAGGACATGAACAAACTAACACTTCTGTTGTCATAGGGAAGATTGTCAGTTGAAGTTATTTCCTTTCACTTCACAGTATTCCTATTCTTCAAGTGCAGCTGAGTCAAAACATAGTGTACTCCGTTAATGAATGAGTAATTAAAAGTTACAGCTGTTACTTCTACAACTGCACCTTATTTTTACAGGTATGAGGGTCTAAATGACTGACCGGTGTAAAAATCCCTCATCTGACTCTGATTGCTGTGACGTGTTCATTTCATTTAGCTGCTCGACATTCATTGAAAAGATCCTTTCAGAGTAGGCTCTCCTGTTAGAGAGGATGATCCTTGTTGTTAAACCAGACACGGGGGTCTTGCACAGGAAAGTATCTGAAAAAGACTGACACTGTATGCATGTCCTTTTTTTTCTGAAGCTGTGATTGTAGTGTTTATTGCCCACTGAAAGTGAGGGTAGGGTTTGATGTCACTAAAAGTAAAAGTGTCTGGGACTCGCAAAGACATAAAGGAGGAAACTAAACTCACTCTGATTGCCTTCAGCTTGTGCATCTCATATGGAGCTGTATCAGACCTGTGACATGTGCTTGGATACTAGAGGATCATAGAGAAAAATACTGCTCATAAAATAAAACAATTAATACTTTTTGTTCAAAGCTCTAAAGCTGCCAGCGGGCCGGACCACCGTCATGCACTTGGTTGCCAGAGAGACTCTTCCAGAGCCCAACTCTCATGGTGAGAATCTTTGTCTTTGTCTCTTTGTTATATAGTAAAATAACAGGCAGAGTGAAGTCAGTCAAAGTAAACAGCTCTTTTGTTTTAGATCAAGTGTTTGAGTTTTTACATATACTGTCATGAAGGTTGTTACTAACCTCTCACTGGCCTCAAAAAGGAACTCTGCAGAGTGATTTGTGCTTTCTTTATATTTTAGCTGCTTATTCTTCTTTTAAATCTCACCTCGTGTTTCTTGTCTTGTTTTTGTAGGTCAAAGGAACAGAGAAAAAACCACAGAGAGCAACTGCTGTCTCCTCTTGTAAAGCAACTGAAATGACATCCCTTTATCCGCTACCTTAACTTCACACAAAAACATCCACACACATACACGCACACAAACAAAAACACACAGACTCATGACATTAGAAACATATACACACCTTTTCCTCTCCTGCCTGTCATCCTGTCCGATCTGGATTAAAATGAATCACAGGATGGTTTGGCCGTTATCTGCACCAATCCTTATTTTGTGCCAATTGTTGACTCTCAGACCTAATACTTTAAGGATTTTGCTGTAATTCATCTATTTTTTGAAGCTCCTGATGTTAAACTGTATCATGGACATGTTTGCTCCTTGACAAGTTTTCCCGAGCTGTCAGGAACTCGTCTCTCTTCATGGACAAAGACTTGTCATAAAGGATTTAAGGATTTGTGGGCTATTACCCTTCCCTACTAAATCTTATGGTTGTTTCCCCAGGTCTTACTGAATGGTGTTAACCCTCTCATTGCACTTAACCGGTTTGTTAATCCAGAAGTGTTTACTGTGTTTCATTGCATCTTTCCCCTCCCAATTGTTTCTTTTGTTCTTCTTGGTCAGAGGGACAGACTTGTATTCCCTCACGTGGTACAAAATGTGCCATCCTCCTCATGAGATTGTTTCTGCCTCTCACTGACTAAATGACTGAACTGATCGGTTTGTATCAGCACCACCGGTGGCGTTTGTGCCATGACCTTAACGCCTGTTTGTTCCTGAAACTGGACCAATAGAAAAAGGACTTTATTTTGGAGGAGCTATGTGAACAGCTGAGGGGAAGTACAGGGTGCAGACCCCCAGCGAGCTTCATAAAGATGGTGTCAGAGGATCCGATGGATTTTCGTGTGTCTCTGGCTTTGACTTTAAAGGACTAGACTGTCGGACGTAAACACGGCAGGCCAGTTTAACGCATACAGGGGAAGCAGTTGAAGATGAGAGGGAGGGGCGGTGTCGATGTGAGATTCCCTTCTGTTGGACACTGAACAAGGAAGAGGGAGAGTTTCTCCCACTTGGATGAAGTCAAAAGGAAAAATTCTGGGTGGTTGTTTCACCTCCTTTTTCATTTGGATGCTGTCTTTACTTCTTGTTTGCCTTTTATCGTGGAATTCAGTAATATCATTAATAATGAAATTTAAATATATCAATTTTATCTTGTGTATAGGTATTTGTTCAACTTCAGTGTGGGTGAGTTTGTATGTGAGTGTGTCTGAGGGTGTGTGATGCACGTGGCATACTGTATGAGGACTAGTGAGGGCATGTGGTGTTAAAAAGGGTGGTGCACTGGGAGTGTTGATGGGCTCGGTTTCCTCAGAAACAGATGGAAACCTTTGATTCCTTCCATTGAGTGTCCCTTGGTTTGTGTTCATGTCAATCAGTGTCACTGCTATGAAGTTTAGCTCAGTATGAATAAATGTAAAAACTAAAATACAATGTGGTCTACATTAAAGCTTGTATTATAAATTAATAATCTTTAAATAAGGCAAATCATTCTGCTTCTTTTTTCACTCAAGATAGGAGGAAGTTGTGGACAGAGTTACAACTTTTGATTACTTTCACTGTCTGCATTTTTTCCATCGATGTTTCATTGTCAGAATATTGAAAAATGAACGTACAGTTTGAGAACATTGAGCTCATTTTCACCATGAAATACATCAAACCAGATTCACATAGACTTTTTATTACCATAACAACTTATTGACATCCATCCTGTGATTCAAATCTTGATCCAACAGGCAAATAGACTTGTCTTTTGGATCAAGATTTGAATTCCCATGACCTGGATGACTAAAAACCTTCACAGATATCCAACCTGTATGATACAATTTATGATACACTCTTATTGAAGTTATAAACATTAATATTACAATCCTGTCCATGTTAGACGAACAAGAGATTGTACAATATATGGACAGCAATGAACCAATGATTTCAGATTGACCACAAACCAGACTATAAATGTTTGGTACTTTTCATCCATCCATTCATTTATTAGCTGTACTGCTAAGGGTTGCAGGAGGCTTGAGCCAATCCCAGCTGTCATTGGGTGAGAGGCAGGGTTAATCTTTACTGTTAAATGAACTCAGGTAATTACAATAAGTAAAGTTTGTGAGCAGAATTGTTTTACATTTGTTTCATATAAAAATAGTTATTCCTGAAAACTGAGTTTTTTTAATGCAGACTGAAATCATTCCCCACCATTTCTTATTTGACGTTGTATCTGGTGTTTTATGAACAGATGAGGTTTTTCATAGTTCTAATAACAGTAGGATGACTTCCTTTTTTTTCCTCCTGACACTTCAAGGACTTTAAACCATTTCCAAGTTCCAACTCATTTTCCAAGGTTGATACTCTACTGCCAAAGAAGAACCCTGGGGTATGTATTCATCATCTCCTTGCAGTGGTGGACAGTAACAAAGTAAATTAACTTGAGTACTGTACTTAAGTATATTTTTTGAGTATCTGTACTTTACTTGAGTATTGTTTTTTTGGTAAACGTATCACTTTTACTCCACTACATTCAGAAGACAATTATTGTACTTTTTATTCCACTACATTTCTATCAGTGCTCTAGTTACTCACTACTTTTACTTTGAAGTCAGCTCATGAATTTCCTTCTCTTTTCTGAAATCTGATCCCTAAAACAGTAAAATGTGTTTGTGTATTTCTGTTTGTCTCAGTGGTTTAGCCGTTCCTGTATATCGTGCGTCTCCATGGTTGAATGTGGAGCAAACACAGTTTGAAAACTCGTTTGAAATGTTCTCCCTGTTTCCCACTCTGCACAAACATACAAACATTCACTGTCCAACCTGAGAAAGCGTGTTGAGGTACGTAACATTTTTTAAATTCCAGATGAACATTTCAAACTAAGTTGTCTGTGCTTGGAGTAACTTAGTTGCTGTTTTTATGCCATGGTATAGTTTTTAGAGATTTCAAGTAATGGTTTCTAAATAAACATGATGTAACAGAATGTACTCCTATGTATTCTTGACTGCAAAAATACTTTGAATACTTAAGTATTTTTAAAAGCAAGTACTTCAGTACTTTAACTCAGGTAATAATCTGACAGCACAACTTTCACTTGTAATGGAGTAATATTTGACCTGGAGTATGATACTTTGACTTAAGTAATGAAGCTGTGTACTTTGTCCACCACTCTCTACTTGTTATTATTGTGTTATTTCTTTTTGGTATAACACATCCCAGACAGTTAACCATTTTAGTATTTCTGTTGGCTGTGTGAATCCAAACGAAAAAATATCCATTGCACATTGGTACATTGGTGTATTAGTACAGTGTGTAGATCCATTTGAACTGTTTGGTCTGTAAACACCTACAAAGAAGGCAGATTGAGTTTGTCACAAGTCCTGTATGACCACACAGCAGGCCAAAACTCATTAATCAGTAAGTATTTTGGAAATGGCAGACTTGAGGTAAAATATTCTTCTAAGTTTCTCAGAGCTTTCAGTCACATCTGGTGTTCTGGTATCAGTGGCCAGAAGTTTCTCAGATTCATGGGAATCATTAATTTGTTATTACGTGACCTAAATGTTGAATTTCAGTAAGATTACAGCAGGTTGTTTTATATTAGGGGGATACAAAATAAATCATTTCCCGGTAAACACATCTGTTAAGAATTGTGTTGATCTTATTGACAATAACAAGATCTATGATGATCATACTACATGCAGTTTAATTTCCTCACCTCTAGGTGGCGGTGTTCCTTTGCACACCTATGTGTTGAGGGTTATGATCTGAGGAAGTGAATTGAAGTGGATCTACCACGCTGTTTAATACTCTGGTAGAAGTTAAAATTGAACAATGAGTAAATTATTAGTTTGAAAATGTTTCTATATGAGCCACATATTCCTAAGAAGCACCTGACAGCAACAACTTCACCACATTACACACACTTGAGAAGAAAGTGAAATAAAGAGAAAAACATTTCTGCACAGTTGGTTGACACACGACATAAAGTCTGCTGAAAGACTCCCTGTGTTCTACTAATTGGGTCATAGCTTCCGTGTTGAGCTGATTTTCAGCAGCTTTCCTCCCGTCGGCCTCAAGAATCCGCTCCTGACGTGTAGCTGCAAGAAGTCCAGGTTTCCAGTTGACACTGGCAGTCTGAGTTAGGAAAAGAGCAGTCAACCCACATGTTTCTCAGCATACTTCTACAAAACCTTCTATTGTGTTAAAAATTCTTGTCATGCAATGTCTCTTTATATTTTCCACTTGCTCTTATCTGAAGTGACTCCGCTTACTGGAAAGTCATGTGTAAACAGCAGCCGACCACAGAGCTGATCGGTAGTTTGAATGAGAGTCCAGGGAGGCAGCCTGTTGAAATCTTTGCTACTTAAGTCCACCACATTTAGAGCTGCTGCAGGATGAATAACTTTTGTGGGGCTGACACAACTCAAAGCACACATGCAGCAGTTCATTGGATGATCTGTGGTCCAACCAGCATCCCCAGCGGGCCGTGTTCACTCTTCACTCTAGAAACTGAGCCTCCCTGATGTGGAGGGCTTAACTGTCACTGTGGCAGAAGTATGTCCCCCAGTTTGGAGAAGGAATCTAGTCTCCTGAGAAGGAGTACTACATGAGCTCAGCAGGACTTAAGTAATATTGCTTGTCAAAGTATTGCTCTTATGAGGACTGATCTGATCTGAGATTTTAGCATAGAACTAGAAGCAGAGAGGAAATTACTAGCCAATGTCACACGGGTGACTTATAACATATTAAGTTTAAGCATGTTAGTATTCTGTTTGTGGAGGGGCATGTCCACACTGTTTTGACTGGGGAGGCCCAACTCCTTGACATAGACAGGGGTGGCCAGGGTTTGTGCAGCACTATAAAGAAAATGTGCTACATCTATATCGCTACTGCAGGCCTGCTAACACATCCCAAGCAGTTTAACACAAGTCTTGCCTCTGACCAGGCAAATAGCCAATCATAGCATAGGATTTAGGACGGCACCTGGGTGGCTGGTCAGATTTTAAGAGGGGCCAGTGCCACCTCTTGAGCTGCTCTCGAGAGGATGCACCCCTGTTGTGGAGAAAAACCAGTCTAGCTGTTTCCACCTGATTTAAGTTTTAAGGTAATCTAAGCTAACTGTTTGCCAAGTATGTTTTTATTTAAAGCCCCTGTGAGGAGTTTTCTACTGGTTAAGAATCAGACTGAAATCAATCTTGTTGCAAAACAGACTATCTGTGACAAGACTGACTATTTTTCTGAAGTAATTTTTGACACCTGACATTGCTGAGATGGGATTAGTGTCAAAAAGAGTGGAGCCTGGTTTATTCTTCTATGTTGACCCTACACAGCAGTGGCCAACGCGGACGTGAGCACTACATACTCGTGGGTCAATATGTCCACGTCGCTCTGCAGTACTCTGCCGAAACGTTTGAGGGCAGTGTAGCCTCTGTCGTAGTTGGGTGGCCTGTTTCTGGTCCCGCTATATTTTCTGCTTGCTTTTTCACAGCCATTCCTAGCATATTATGTTAATTCAGAGACTCTATAAAATATGGACATAGTATCCGTGACGTCATCCATCTGTTTCTGAAGCGCTGTTTTGAGGCCAATCGGCGGCGGCAGCCATATTGCTGCTGTCGAGCGATTGTGACGTAAAGAGGCGGACTTTGAGCCTCCTAGCCAACAGCTACAGTGTTCCTGCCTGTCAGTTAAGTCAGCTGTGCCTCTCATTGGAAGACTCGTAATCTCAATTGCCGCATTAGAAAATAATTCACCCCCCCTACAGTGTGTGCCGATCAAGAAATGAGCTATCCAGACTACACTCGTCTTTTGAACCAGGCTGTAAACATGTTTATTTCCACTGTAAAGATCTGCTTTTTTGAACTGGTGTGTTTGTGGTTTCCGGTACTTCCGGAAGTCAGCCTCAAGCAGATCCTTGATGAACTGCAGTTTTTAGCACTTCCACATTGGACTCATATTTTTAGACCGGAGGTTGCCGCTTGATGTTGATGTTTATCATGCAGAAATTATTAAATGGGAGAACAGTGAGGAGACGTCCAAGGAGATGAAATGCACGGCAGATGTACTGCGATTCTGCAATTGCCGTAAATGCAGGGAATGCAATGCCGTCCAGTGGACCAATCACAGGCTTGCCAGCTTGTTCTGACTCGTAGTTACATTTTGGAGGAGGTGCACGTCAGGCTACATACAGTTGTGCTCATAAGTTTACATACTTTGGCCAAATTTGTGATTTTTTTTTGGCCATTTTCCAGAAAATATGAAAGAAAAAAAAAGAAAAAATTCCACTCATGGTTAGTGGTTGGGTGAAGCAAATGTTTTATCAAACAACTGTGTTTACTCTTTTTATATCATAATGACAACAGAAACTACCCAAGAAATCATAAATTCTGCCAGGGTATGTAAACTTATGAGCACAACTGTACGTAGGCTTCTGTGTCGAAAAAAAAGGGCCATGCAGACCTATGGCGTAGGCTACGGCGTCAATGCGATACAGAAGTATAAACCAGGCTTTAGAGTAAATTGAATCATGCTGCAGGGATATTTTTACCCAGATGATACATCTGACAGTTAAAAGAAAGCAGGTAAAAAAAATTTTGTCAGAAAAAGTACTACCATATAAGGAACACATCAGTGGATTTAGGATGAACTGATTTGTTGACAGGAGGGGTGCTAAAATTGACATAAACTGAACGTTCCTTTAATGCAGATAAAATATTCTTTGTGGTTGATGACACAAAAAGGAAATGTTAAGTGTTTTTAAATGGTACAGACATAAATGAAAGCCAGCGGATAGATGCACCATTTATGAAAGATAATATTTCTTTATTTACAGAGGGAATACTTGGTGTTATCTTTCACAAAAAACTTTCTCTGATGATATCTTCAAAGCGACTCTGCAGTCTGCTTCAGGTGTTAGATTGATCAGAGTAAAGTAAGTAAACGCCTGAATCAACAGGGAGTAGTGGTTTATGAGTTATTTTCTTTTATGGCCTCTAAATCTGTTTTTCCTTTCACTGCTTCTGGCCGTTTTCTTATCTGCCAGCCCCTCCTTTATGAAAACCATCTGTTAAAACACATGCACATACAGTAGAAGGCGGTCACACATACTACTGATTCTTGTCATTTTTCATTGAAGGAATCTGACTTTTTAACTAAAGAATAATAATAAGAAGGAAGCAGCATCTTTAGTGTTCATGAGAAAGTGTGAATGTGCGGTCGTGGTGTCTTATCATGTGTGCATTCCTTTGAGTTTATTTTTCCACACCAGAGGTCCTGCAACGGCCTGAAATGAACGAGTTCAGTAGGCCAGTGTGAAAACATACACACTCATGCAGGGGTTGAATTAACCCAGCAGGGCGTTCACAAATGAGCAGCTTTCATGCTGACTCCAGAAGCTGCTGCTGTCTCTCTTCATCTCCAGACCTCCTCTCTGGTCTTAATTGGGAAATGACACTGTTTTCTGAAACTTTTTCCCCCTTTTTTTCTTTTTTTTTTACAGATGAAGGGAGGAGGCAGAGGACAAGGACCTCTGACCAGGTGTGTTTGTTTGTAGAGGAGGAACAAGTCCATGACTGGGCTGTAACAGAGGCATGCAGGGCTGAGGGCCAGGTCAGTTCACCTCTTTTTATGGGGCAGTTGTAATTTGCTTCAGTAAAAGGCTGCTGCTTTGACAACAATATTAGTGTTGTGCATTTGACACATTGAAGGACCAACCCCAGCTCATTTACAAGACGAAGACACAAATATTTCACAGATTTTCTGAAGCAGAATGTCTTTCTCTGTCTTTCTCTGTTAAATAATGAATTCTTATGGAAACACCAACTTTTCAGCTTCCATCTGAGATCTGTATCTGTATCTGTCTCTGTAACTACATATTAAACACAGAGTCTCAAAATAGGGAACTTTAGCCTCTGTATATTACACACTGTATGCAGCAATGATGGAAGAATTATCAAAGAATTTACAGTACTGATACCACACTTTGGTCAGTGCTAAAAAAGGTTTAATCAGCAACACTTAAATTTAGTAACAGACATAAATGTATTTGTTAGTTAGATTGAGCCTTGTCAGTAAGATATTGGATAAATAGGTAATCATAAAGTATCAAGAAACATGTAAACAGTACTATACAGGTATGAGCACATAACTCCAGTGCTCTCCTCTCTTCACTGGTTGCCTATTCACGCCAGAGCGGATTTTAAAGTGCTACTGCTGACTTTTAAAATTGTAAAAGGTTTGGCACCCTCTTACCTCACCGACCTGGTGGATCCATATGTGCCTGCTCGGGCACTTCGTTCTCAGGGGACTGGCCTTTTAAGTGTCACTAAGGTCCATAAAAGACGATTGGTGAGTGGGCCTTTTCATTCCATGCTCCCACTCTATGGAACAATCTCCTTGTCGACATTCGGTTGGCATGTTCAGTTGATGTATTTAAGGCAAAGCTGAAGACCCACCTGTTTACTGCTGTTAATGGCTGATGTTTCTTATGTTGTGTTGTGTCTTAATTTGTTATTCGTTTTTAAGCTTTGTAAATCACTTTGATAGAAAGCGCTCTATAAATGAAATTATTATTATTATTATTATTATTATTATTATTATTATTATTATTATTATTATTATTATTATTATAACATCACATCTAGTAGAAATGGATGGATTTCCTTTGTACTTTTCAGTAGTTAGACGTATGCAGTTGTATGTAGAGTACCTTGTGTAGGGTAGTTCCAGTAATTATTTATAACATCAGATCCAGAGGATCTATTATTTACTTGCTTTCTTTTGCAAGGATTCACAATGAGTGATAAGTTTGAGAGTTAAAGGAAAGGGTGATCTGGTTTTTCTTTAGAAAACGCAGAGAAAACAGAAAAGAGATTAGAGATACTGCTTTGAATAAAGGAGTCTGAAAGAATACATACTAGCATACTAGTTTAGTTTTTTTTATTAAGATTTCAAAATATTATTTAATATAATTTTTTTTCTCCATACGTCACTGGCCTGATTTGCACAATCTATCCAGGACTTCAGCCCGCGGTCGAAACGCAAACAACTCTTGGGACACAGGAACCTTTTAGTTCTGGGGAAAGTAGTTCTGGGGGCTAAAAGACCCCGGAACTCTTGGACGAAATGCACCTATAGTATGGAGAAGTGTTACATGAAAAATAAATACTTAACCGTGTGTTTGAATTGATGTAGTTTGTTACTGTGCAAGACTGGTTTAACCCTAATCCCAATCCTGACAATTGTCCTTACCTTAATTTTAGCTCTACCTCTATAACCTCTGACCCTCAGCAGGGTATGATATAAAAAATCATGATTCAGGGGTCATTATAAATAATTCATAAAAATTCATAATATACAAAATTTTGCAGGTCTTAATAATTCAATGAATGTAGAGAAGTTAAAAAGAAGAGTGTAACTTAAGTCCAATTTAAACACAAAATATTTGACTCTTAACCTCACATTGTCTTACCCTGTTTCATCATTTGAACAATGATCCAGTCAAACAAACTTAGCATGAGCCTACAGGGTTAAAGCAGCATGAGCAGCAATGTAATATATGGAAATACAATGTTGCATAAACGTTTAGGTCTTTCCTTTTTCAGTCAGTAACATAATTCTGGGATTTCTTGGCTCAGAAAACTGTGTCCTCATTGTTTAGCCAGGACGACTGCCCTTTTGAGGGTGCTGGGTGAGTAAACTTTCTTTCTTTAGTTTTACTTTAAAAGAAGAGCACAAAGTGAACTTTGAAGGAAACATACCAGAGTAATTACAAGTAGAAGAACTGAAGCCAAAACATGATGAGTGTAGTCCAGAGATATTCAGTCATTACTCAGAAACCCTGACTCATTACAGACCTGTTTGTTTGTCGACCTGCAGTGATGTAACAACTTGGATCTGAAACCTGAGCTGTTCTTGTTTCAGTGATCCTCATATTCAGAGTAATCTGCGTTTCACTGATGAGGACCTCAGGGTTGCTTTCCTCATTGTTGCTTTATGTTACTCCATCTTTTTTATTACACAATCCTGAAATTGATCATTAGCTGACTCATGTGACCCAGTGTTTTTCTTTTCATCCTTGTCTCTGGGCTTTTGTGATTAAGTTCAGGTGTCTCTGATTCCTCCTTTTTCATGCTCCAACACCCTCTCTGATCGCTCTCCCAGACATCATTAAAGTGAATAAATTTCCTGATCTCCGGATCCAGTTGTGGAATTATTTCCCGTGTTCACATTGTGTGTGATTATTGCTCAGTGACACCAGATGCTGACCCAGGTCTAGGTGCTGTTTCTTTATGTCTGAGGAGAACGTAGACACTTTTTTTGTGTTCAAATTCCTCAGCTTCAACATGCAAGACGCAGTTTCCTCTCTTCAAACACATCTTGTGAAACATGGACACTATTTCTGCCATTTTATAACATTTTCCAACAAAAGACCTTATCTTCATGAAAGTTTCGGTGTCTGAGTACGAATCTCCTCCCCCCCTGCAAGTCTTAGGAGCTGTTTCTCCAGCATCTGTAAAGACTGCTGGTGTTTCCAGATTTATAGGTGCCCTTTATTGGACTTGTTGCTGTGTGTATGTTGTTCATTAAGACGTCAAGATGCTTTACAGTTCATTGCTCTTTTACACTGCCTGCTGGAGCTGGAGCTGTGATTCCAGTTAGTGAGGGATCAGATGGAGGTCACTGCTGGTCTGTGGGGGTTTCAGAGCTCCACAAGTCCATCGTTCCTCCCCGGACTACATTACAGCTTTTATCCTCACTAATGGGATCTCTTGGTGGGGAATCCCAAGGGTGATGAGGATTAAGATACCTGGCCTCGCTCCCACGCGCCGTTTACCATTAAGGGAGCAGAAAATATGTTGCACATGCTGAGACTGCTGCAGGAACCGTTACATCGTTACATCTCCTGATACTCAACAACACTGAAGGGACCAGTATTTTAAGGTTGATTTATTTGAGTTCACACACACACACACACACCACACACACACACACACACACACACACACACACGTAGATTGTCATGAGTCCGTCTCACCCTCTCTGTGCACAGTTGCAGGTTTTCGGCCTCTCCACGCCTTGACCCGTTTGAATCTTACACCGCCTGCAGCTCAATGAGAGAGTATCAGATGACAGAGAGCTGGGAGCCACTCAGGTCCGGAGAGACGACGCTGAATGTTAACTTTCTACCCTGCTTGAATTAGAAAGACATTGTTGGATATGTTTTGGAGTTTCCCAGTGTTACAGCCAAAGAAAAAGAAAGGACAGAGGGAGAGAAAAGCTGAACTTGGAGGATTAGTAAAGAGAGGAGGGTGGAAATAGTCCCATGTCTCTTTGTGAAGGCCTTACAAAGAGAGGGGAGGGGCCAGACAGAGCAAACAAGTCTTTTTTATCATTTCAATATTAATATCACTGAATGGAAAGCAGTTTTTAGTCTCTGTCCTCTCTCGTGTATTTTTAACCTTCAGCGTGCTCGGTCACTGCAACGCTACATCAAGTGTCTGAGTGAGTCATGACTTAACGCTCCATCTGTCTGTCACATGGCGTCTGGGCGACTCTTTAAAAGAAACAACATGGCTCAGTAACCACACGACATCAGCTCCACCGCCACCACCACCTCCTCTTCGTCTGCTCTCACGCGCCTACAACTTATTTGTGTTTGTTTGCATGTTCCTCATCGAGCTTTTTGTCGTCTTGTGACAGGAGGGAATGTTTCTCTGCATCCTTTCTACAATGACGCCAACATAAACAGCCAGATGGGATCAATCATACTCTGACATGTAGTTAGATTTGATCTCTGTTTCTCCTTTGCTTACAGTCGCGCTCTTTCTTGAAGTCGTTCTGGAGACTCACGCCACTCTGCAGCAGTAGCAGGCCTAGTGCTGAGAGCAGCAACAAGGAAAGGTCAGGTGGAGTCCATTGTTATAGAGCTGTCAGGTCTGTGATTTACAGGCAGCAGGTTCACCATGTTTGTGGTGCCTTAACTCACTCACTGTTTCCATATTTTTGTTTTATAGACAGGAAAACAGAGATATGATTTAGATGGAAAGAGTTCGCTGATTTCGTCCTGAACAGTCTGTACTCTGCTTCTGGTGCAAATGTGATCTGAGGACACTGCAGGTCACAAGTAAAACCGTAACAAGCTGTATCCTTTAAAACTTTATCTCTGTTGAACAATCACTTTTTTTATTATAACTTCTCAGCTAAATCCATTTGTTCATGAATGTTCCCAGTGAGCATCAACCCAGATTTTAACATTTCATTTAGGTTTAAACGGGGTAAAGATAATTCTGCAGATCCAATAACACTTTCCAACCACCTTTCAACCAGCTCAAACACTGATACCTGCTCACCATGTCAAAAAACACAATTTCTTTTTTTAAACAAAATGTTTATTGAGTTTTTTAGTCATTTCCAAAGACACACAATTACAATTTAAGAAATTCTAAGGAAATAAATAAATAAAATATATACACACACACATGCACATATATACACATCTATAAAATACAGGGAAAAATATATAAGAATGCAAGGGAAAAAACAAACAAACAAACAAACAAAAAAAAAAACTTTAATTACAAAATGTTACTACATTATTAATGTCTGTATTAACTAAAGATAACCAAAGGGAGTACATTGCTATAGATGATTTGTTACTCACAAATATTCTGTCACAAAACACAATTTCACTTTATAATTTTGATACCAATTCTAATTCTAATCTTTTATCTTTGTTTATTCTAATGTTTTGGATGGTGACTAAAACAATGATTGTAGCAACATTTCTCCCAAGTGGTGGGTTATATATGGTTGTACACAAGAATGATAAAAGGAATAAAATAATAATAGGATGCTCTATAGGCTGTGTGATGTCAACAAGACGGCTCATGGCATTATAAAGAAAGAATTCTTAAGCAAAGACTTTATTTTTTATAGGCCTACAGTTCTAACATGTTAGATCCCTATTGACGTAAAATGTGAATAATTTATTCCCCTTATTGACTATTAATGTAACCACAGCCTGTTTCTGAGCAACCAACAGGCAGAAACAAGAAACATTATTGTTACAGAAGAATACTGAAAGATATTTTAGACTAAAAAAATGTTGTTGTTTTTGCAGGTAGAATGACTTAAAATGATAAAGTTATTGAAGTAATCCACTTATTTATATACTTGTTTCAGATTAATAACAACGTAGAGTGATAAAGTTGTTATTCTACGTCCTCCTAACTAGATAAATAAGTAAAAAAGACCTTGAGCGAGGTCCTGGTAACTCAAACTGTTCCAGTGAAGTCTTGGTTACACACGGGAGCTGTAACAGGCAGCTGTCAACTGTAAAACAGTGCTGGGAAGAAGAACACACATCTTGTTCAGGTTTTTATGAGGTGATTTCCTGCAAAATGCCATAATGATTATGCAACTTTATTTGCGCTAAGTAAAAAATAAAAAACTATCCAGGGAACTAATGACAGCCAGGCTCAGGTTTCACCCTCTGAGGTTTCCGAGTGTCCTCAGGGTGTTTGTTGTGGGTGACTAGAGGGCACCGGGGACTTGGCGGCTGAGTGGAGCTCCTTTAGTTCTCTGGTGGAGTTCGTGAACTGGCGCTCTTTAAGCTGACAGTCATTCAACACGCTGCCAAGTCACTGGCTCATAATTCATCAGCACCTTCTGGCGACGTGGCCTCTGCATTAGAGGAGAGAGTGGCTGGGACACACACTGTGAGCAGAGCAGAAGCAGGCAGACAGATATACAGTGGCCTTTATGTGATGTCAAACATAAAGGAGAAACTACATCACATAAAAGGAACCCTACAAAGTTCTTCCAACATTCAGCTTCATCTTTTTATAAAGTCTATGATGTGAATATTCTGTTTCTATCAGCATGTAGATCACACATAACAAAGCCCTCTCACTGCTGCAGCTATGTGTCTCAAGGCTCCATACTGGTCAAATACTTTTTGAGTACTTGCTCTTTTGTGCCACATTATAAAGCTTCATAATGTCAGTTTCTATGTAATGTAGTTTGATATCTTTTTACTGTATTATTCAAGATCTTCCCTGAAAAAGGTATTGTCTGAATTGCAGCATATGTTGCTTCAAAAGTGTATATATGGTTCAACATTAAAGGAGCCTTCCCAGATGTGTAAGCTAGCCATGCCAGGAGCACTCATGCATCCCCATACTATCACAGATGCTGACCTTTGAACTCTAAGCTGTAATCTGCATTTCGTCACCCTATTAAAATAATGGCCTAAGTCATTTTTTAAGTTTTTGGGGAAAACACAAAAAAACTTACCAAATGCAGAGCATATGATATTTATAAATCATTTCAATCAAAAAGGCCTTTACAGTGGATGACTGTTGACATACATAGAATGTTGTGTGTCAATTATTTATTTAACATTAAAGAATAAAGTGACTTAGGGCAATTTTCAAACATTCTAGCGTGCCTTAGGCAACTTTAAACCTGACTATTAACTGTCCTTTAATTCCATAAAGCAAACTCAAAACGTAAATAACTCTAACCTAAATTGAACAATTGTGAGGTCGATAGTAAACCTTATCACTCACCGGTAGAAACTGATTCAAGAATCATGTTTAGAGCTTCGTCTGCACTATAGAGTATGTTGCTTCTTGAAGCAGCTGCCATCATGAAAGCTTGTTAAATTGCCCAAGTCAGACATTTTATCCTAAATGTCAAAAATGTTGACTTAGGACAAGAATAAAATGGCTTAAGTCGACCTCTTGACATAGGCCATTGTCCTATAGGGCATAAAGAGCATAACCCTTTCAACTAAGGATTAAGGCGATTTTACCAGAGGTGGCCACAGTCACCAAGAGATGATTTAGGCCAAAAACTAATTTTCGTCAAAAAATGACTAAGGCCATTATTTTAATAGGGTGACGATTTGTGGATGCGATGCAGTGACAAACTGTGTTCACGGACATTGGGATTTTTGAAGGGATTTTGAGGCCATGCAATGATTTCCACTGCGGAGTCATGTCTGTTTTCAAAGCAGTGCCACCTGAGAGCCCAAATAACAAGACCGTACAGTATCAGTTATCGGCCTTGTTCCGTTTTGTGTAGAGATTTCTCCAGATTTGTATCATTGTTCATCATTTTAACCATTATTTTAAAATTGATGAACTATTCGCTTACAGCCTCTCACAAAGTGGTGAACCTCCTTCCATCTTTACCCCTGAGAAACCCAGCCTCTCTGGAATGTCTTTTTTAATACCCAGTCACATTACTAACCTGCTGCAAATGAATGTAATTAGTATAGATTTTAGTAGAGATTTTCTTACATATGTTTCTTTTTATCATTGCACAACTTTTTCAGTGTCGTGTTGTCCCTGTCGCAACTTTTTTGAAACGTGTTGCTGGCATCAAATTTAAAATGAGCACATTTTTTAATAAAACAAGCAACTTTTTTAGTTTCCACATTTGACTAACATTAACATCTAACATAGCGTCACAACTTATTGGGGTTTGTACTTGAGGAAGATAAACTCAAAGAACAAAACAATAAAGGGCTCTTCAATCAGAACTTTACCTTTACCGCGCCTCTTGTCTTAAAAAAAGACCAGAAGGTACCTTTCATCCACCGTTGTCACTGCAGTTGATGCATGTTTAGTGCACACAATTGATCATGCATAGTGAACAGATAGACTTTAAGTGCATCATTATATAACTTAATAAAAAGCTGAACCTTGGGTAAGTGAATATCTCAGTATACTTCGGTCCAAGTATCAGTGGGAGCAGGTCTTGGCTGAGTTATGGTGTGGCTAATCTGCATGTGGATGGGAGTTGAATGTGAGGACACACAGCTGCAGCCCGGCCTTGTCTGTACTGAGATCAGATTTTAGTCATCTCAGCCACCTCACATGCCCCTCACCCCCCTCCCTCTTTTCCTCTGTGTGATAACAGACTGTTATCTCAGCCCTGCTGCCTGCACTGAGCCACCAGACACTTCTGTTGCCATCAAGGCTCAGGGAAAAAAAGGAACAATTGGTCTCAGATGATTTGGATGCAAGAATTGATTTTAACAGGTAGTAATTTTTATTATGGTTGCATAATCATTATGTCACCGAGAAGCCATTGAGTGAAATGGGAGAGGACAATGAAAGCTCACATGTATCCAGTATTTGGTGAGTCAAGAAAAATAGGACGAGTGGAGAACGCAAAGACCTTCATGAATTGTTTTTACTGGTTGTGCTGGTACAGAGCATCCCTTTCTGAGTATCCTCCAACTGGATCCCTGGTGTCAGACACAGTTGATGTCTTCTCCAAGTTTTTGTTGGCTTTTCATGTTGTGTTTTGGATTCTGCAGCTTATTATAAACAGACATGTGCTTGCAAAGCTTTTGTGATTATCCAAGATTCTCAGGCACTCGTGCTCTCAGTTTTTTGTTCCTCTGGCTGTAGATAACCTTAAGATAGAAGTTCACAATTAAACACTTGTCACTGGAATGTTTTGTCATGGCTCTGATGCCTTTTTTGAGCTGTAAATCTCTGTGCCATCTCCTGTCTGTTAGATTATAGACCCCAATCAGCGGAGGATTAAAAACAATAAGCTCCAGCTGAGCATAGAGCAGAGATGTGCCGTGCTGGAATCCAATTATGAGCGTCGTTGCTTCATCAATCTGTCCACAGCTGAAAAGGGAACCAGTCAGGGGGACAAAACTCTGAACCCAAGCTTGTGGTTGATCAGCATAGAGAGTATTATAGTCAGGAAAATGAGCTCCATGGCTTTCAGGGGTCTTTTTCGGACTCTGGGAGCAGGGGCTTGCTTTGTTTCTGTGTGATATGCGGTGTTTACAGGATTAACTCTGAGTGTGTGGTTGCCCTGAGCACTTTGGACAGTTCTGAAGCCCAGTCTGAGGTTTCTCTGTTTAAAGCTCACAGGGACAACAAATGGACGACCTTGTTATTCCCCGGCGAACAGGAAAAGGCTCCAGTAAAAAGCCCTTGGCCAACCTCAGTGGATTCCTGATAAAGGAAAGAATGCAGCGAGAGAGAGAAGCCACGTTCTCTTCCTTATTTGATTTTTTCATAACGATGCAAACCTCACAGCACAGCATTTGGCTCACTCAGCTTCTTATTCACATGCACAGCTCTGGCAGAGTTGGAGTCGTTAAATAAAAGCCCTGAAGTAGGTTTCTGCAGGGAGAGGTGAGCCGCAGAAAAAAATGCTTTAATTTCACTAAGGGAATGCAGTAATAGCTCCACATGCACTGGAAATCTAGCCTTTGTTTGAAAGATAGATTTGTTTGTTGGTCGAGCTGAAAAAGACGGCCTTGTTTGTCTTAATTCAGGGACACGTTGTTAAGTATGTTCTTGGACAAAGCAACACCAGGAGTCTGATAGTGATTATGAACATTGCTGTTGTATATTGTTGGTGAGCAGTGTTAACAAATTAATTCTGCATGTAACTGTGAGGATTAGCATCTGGTGCTAACAGCATACTGACGAGGTCTGGCTGCCTCTCAGCTCTCTTTGGCAGTGCTGTATTTGGTTCATGTGCTGCTGCTGCTTCAGAATTAAAACATCTAGGGCCACAAATTATTTTAAAACTCTCAAATAAACACCTCAACTGAACCACAGCCATAAACAACCATTTAGCCCTGTTTACTTACAAGCATGACACACACACACACACACACACACACACACACACACACACACACACACACACACACACACACACACACACACACACACACACACACAGTGGACGTTATCAAGACTTCTTTGTTACCTGGCGACTGCCTTGTTACCGTGGGCGGGTCCTTCTCTGGAACAGAGAACCGTGGTGATAACATTCCAGAACATTCCAGAGCGTATCATTAGGAACTCAGGTGTCCCCTCGGATCTAAGAGTTGTTCTGTACAAGAAGCAGGACAGTGAAAACAGAGTCGCATTTTTAACTGGAATATTTTTTGTGAACGTAAGTGAAACTTGTTTGGGCTTGAAAGATTGAAAGCCTGTCCCAAATACGCTTAATATCAAGTTATAACCAATCAATCCACTGTTTTCTAGCTGCCTTCCAGCAGTCAGAAGATGGACACTGTCAGCATATTGCCTCTTGAGATATCACAACAGCTAACAAGCTAAAGAGCCAGATATCATCTGAATGTAAATAATGCTTTCGATAATAGGAGAGTAAGCGGCAACCTCCGGTCTAAAAATATGAGTCCAATGCGGAAGTGCTAAAAACTGCAGTTCATCCAGAATCCACTTGAGGCTGACTCCGGAAGTACTGGTAACCACATACACACCAATTCGAAAAGACGATCTTTGCAGCAGAAATAAACATGTTTACAGTCTGGTAAAAAAAAACTGTGTAGTCTGGGTAGCTCATTTCTCGATCGGCACACACTGTAGGGGGGGGGGTGTGAATTTTTTCTAATGCGACAATTTTGAAGATATTGAGTTACGAGTCTTTCAATGAGAGGCACAGCTGACTTAACTGACAGGCGGGAACACTGTAGCTGTTGGCGAGGAGGCTCAAAGCCCGCCTCTTTACGTCACGATCACTCGACAGCAGCAATATGGCTGCCGCCGCCGATTGGCCTCAAAACAACTCTTCAGAAACAGATTGGTGACGTCACTGATACTACGTCCATATTTTATGCAGTCTATGTGTGATCTCTTCTTTACGGACCCCTGCCATGGATGTTGACAAAGAAGAAATCAGAGGTCCCGTCTGAACTTTATTCTGATTGGTCGTTGATTAAGAAGCGACACTGACATTGCTGCTGTCCAGTGATTGTGACGTAAAGAGGCGGGCTTTGAGCCTCTTAGCCAACAGCTACAGTGTTCCCGCCTGTCAATCAAGTCAGCTGTGCCTCTCATTGGAAAACTCGTAATCTAAATATCTTTGAAATTACCGCATTATGAAAAAATTCACCCCCCCTACAGTGTGTGCCGATCAAGAAATAAGCTATCCAGACTACACTCGTCTTCTGTACCAGGCTGTAAACATGTTTATTTCTGCTGTAAAGATCGGCTTTTTTGAATTGGTGTGTATGTGGTTTCCGGTACTTCCGGGAGCCAGCCTCAAGTGGATCCCTGATGAACTGCAGTTTTTAGCACTTCCGCATTGGACTCATATTTTTAGACCGGAGGCCGCTTGGTTTGAATACAAAATAGGTGCTGCCAAAGCAAAAAACAAAAAGGTTAATGGACACAGCCCCTAAAAGTTGAACTTAACGTACCAGGTGGACGTCTATTCAACTCTCATAGCCCTCTAATGGATACTAATGTTCAGGTTCTTGGTTCAGGAAACATAATAAAAGATTACAAATGTGACTCAGACACAAGTTGTGTCCAGTGGAATGCTGTACCAAAGAAATGTGCTACTAAAGATGGCTGAAGATTATGGGAGGAATTTTTGGAGTTCTCTGAGAGGGAGAACAGTTCAAACCAAACAGACTTAATGTTTCAAACAGGGATATGCAGGAGGGAGGTAAGTGTCTTTCCAGTGACAAACCTACTATTGAGTCAGCCATCTCTGTGCAAGAGGGAGAGCCTCACACAGGAGAGTGTCAGTGGGAATGTTCGCTCTGAGGCTGTAAATATTTGGGTCTATTTACCATGTCCTTTACAGCAGATTTGTTCTCCGCTCAAATGGCCTGAATTCTTTTTGTCTCTATCTCCTCCACGGAAACAGCGTTGATTTATCTTTGTCACATGGTGGAATGCTGTTGCCCACGTTGTGTCTCTCCATCACAGTTTCTTTTGATGATGTCTTGATATTAAAACCATATTGGACTGATGGGGGCTTTGCTTGGAATTGGCTCTATCATTCCATTTGAGGCTCACACATTTGCAGTTTCCACAATATGTTACAGCTTCATGGCCGCCTGTGCCTCCAGACCCTTCCAATTCATTTGTCACTGTGGAAAACTCATCTGTTTTATCTCCGGTATCAGTGATCTACTTGTACCTCACAAGATTTCCAGTATTCCCTGAGTTATTTCTCCCCTCTGGTACCAGTTAAAACCTACAGTAAATATTCAACCCACAAGTGGGTCGGCCTGTCGTTCCTGAGTTCCCATCAAATATTTGGCACTGATCTTCTCATCGTGCTGGGAGGTTTAGTGGAAAGTGTTTTTCATGAGGATTTGAAGACAAGAAATTTGTTTTCCTTTTAAATTTCCCAATTGGGCAGCCCTATTTTCAGGGTCAAGATTTGTTCAGGGTCAATGTAGGAATAATATTTTCAATAAAAAGAATTAAACTCCAAACAACATTACAGTCACAGACCTCAGGGTTGGGCTTTCATTTGTTTTAGCTCAAATAATATGCCAGTTTAGATAATTTGGCTCTTTTTTTCACAATAACATCTCGGCCCTGAGAAATAATATTTACAGATGTGATTGTTATCTTGTTATTGTAGGATATCTGTGGAGGCCTCTACCAAAATTGCATCGTGACTGATTTAACAACAATTTGTGAGGTGACTTCAAAGAGAAGAGATCATTTATTTGACCTTTGGGATCCCAAATTCTGTTCTAAGCATTTTATCACTTGATTTAACAAACAGATGCTTGATCCTTTCCATACATCCAGGCCAAATACATCTTTTACATCTGTTAAAGGAGGCCAGAGGTTGGAGCGACAGATCACCATTTGGGATGACTTCCAGCAGCAGAATCTTCTCTCCACACTTCAGTCTGCCTGGACTGGTTCAAGATTTGAAAAGACAAACTCTCCACCTCTTCTGATGGATGACATCGCAGTCACTTTGCATTCCATGGTTCTGTTTTTATTAACTATGTTTTTCTTCTTTTTTTTTCTTCTCTTACAGTTCATACTGCCAAACTGAAATGACATCATACTGAGGGGAAGTCTGGATGAATACGTACCCACAAGGCCCTGCAGGAGCACCAGGGACTGACGGCAGGAGGGGAATCTGCTCAACAGGAGGATAAGAGATTATCAGGGAGGAAAATATAATGTCTTAAAAGGTAATTCCTGGCACAGATTACGTTTTTTTGTCAAGTGCTGCAACAACACAGGCAGTGAAATGTGGAAAATATGCAATGTTTTGACCTGGTGATGAAGAGAGATAGAGGTCACACAGATGGGATGTGAGGGCTTTTTTTGATAGAAAAGGGACAGGGTTGAAGAAGCAATAAATATATCTGGACGGAAAAAAGGGGACATGAAACGCTGACGCACAGGCTGGAGAGCAGAAAGGGGACATTCTTTGAGTTCACAGGCCTCCTCTTTAAAGAAATGCTCTCTGAAAAGGCTCCAGCTCTCTGTGATGAGAGGGTCAGGAGCTACGGGATTGTTTTAAAAAGGCTCACTCTTCTGTTTTAAGGCTCAGATGGCTTGTTTGAATGTGTGGCCAATTTTCAGATTAAGAGTCCACTAAAACCTCTGTGATGCAATGAATAAATCCCCAGTTGCTTACAGAAACTGTCATGGGGTCTCACAGCTTGTCAGCTCACACACAAGTCATCTTCCAACCCACCATGTTGGTGTTAAAATGGCACACATGTTAGGTCATTGTCTTAAGATACTGACTTATTTAACTCTGTAAGCTCAAATGAGACCGCCTTAAATAACTTTCACAGGCTTTGACTTGTGCTCAATGCCACAGCACTACTACTATGGAAATTTAAGGTATGCCTGCTCACACATACCCAGCGTGAAGTCATTCATTAGGAATCCTCCACATTGCTCTCTTGCTGAACAAGCTCAGCCCTGACAGCTACCTATAATTATGATATACAGAATATTAAATAGTCCTAAAAAATTAAGTAATGTGAAGAAAGTTAAACACAGGAGACTCAGGCAGCTGGTAACCTGCTGGCTTTTATTTTCACTTTCCCTCATTCCTTCCCCCCCACTCATTCGCCGTACAGTGACAGACTAATAACGCTCTTCCCTGAACAGTGGCCAGATGTTAATAAATGTGACAGTTGTTCCTCCTCAAGGGGGGAAAAGGTGATTCTTCAAGGCACTTTTTGTTTTCTTAATGAATCGTCTTGGAAAGTTTGAGAGTGTGAGTATGTGACAGAGAAAGTGACTGCAAGTGGTGAGAATTTGGAGAATTGGAGGTCACTGACCTTCAGGACCTCAGTGTGAAAGTCACTCTGTTAAATATCTTAGATCTGAGGTGCTCTGGGTTGTTTTGTGAAGGATGACCAGGTTTGATTCATTTTTGTTCTCTAACAACACTTTTTTTTAAATTGATGAGCACACTTAAACCGTGGTGACAGCAGCAGTTGCTCTCTTCATGAGGCTTATTGATTTCAGATGTTTGGAGAAACTGGTAACTTTTGTCTCCTCTGAGATGAGACTATTGGGGCCTTCAAATTTTGTTTTGTCTGCTGTGTTCACAAGAAGAGACCAAGAAAATCCCCTCTTATGGTATTCATAACATCATACATCAAAGTTTTTTCCAGAACTACATTTTTTTTACACAGGCAGCTATCTATTTTTTAAATGCAAAATCATTGCAGTTCAGCATTTTCAGTGCTCAATGTCTTCCGCACAAAACACTGCTGTTTGTTGTTGCTGCTCAGTTGAAAATAGGTCAACGTCTGGAACACCACTGTGCTCGTCAATGTCAGTTCTTGATCACTTACCAATCAAAATCAAAACAAGATGGGACTTCTGGATTCAGATATCAACTTTGTCGACAAAGTTTCAAACAGGAAAAATGACCCACACTAATATTTTGGATCGTTCCGTTTCCAGTTCAAGAGCAGCTGCTAATGCTACAACACAATTTCTATAAGTAGCTTTTATGTTTTCGTTTTACTCAGTTGAATAAAAGTCAATATGAAGCATACAGAGCATTTTAAAAACAGACGTAATGGCCACTACCAAAGGACAACGTTCATGACCTAGCAACACTAAGTGTTAGTGAGAAGTGCTCTAAAATGGAGTCATGAGCACTGCCAGTGTAAAAATAGCTGTTAGTTGACACAGGCCCTAATTTAAAAGGTCACATGGTTATAGACTCTACCTGCTTATAATTTGAGCTTCGTCATTGTTGGCATAATGGAATCCAGGGTGGAATCTTTGAAAATGCCACCCTTTTTTGTCACCATGTAAACTTGACATATCTTGAAATTTGTGATGATACATTGTTTGTACTCACTGCTTTGTTGAAGAACGTCTTTGTGTACAGGCGAGAGGTGTTATTCTGTGGTGTTGCATTACAAAATGATACCACCAACTACTGGCCTGCTACGCATACTCCAGCATATTCAGTCGTTTTAGCAAATCTGTGTGCAAGTCATAGGCTGTATAAATAATGGACGTAGTATCTGTGACGTCACCAATCTGTTCCAGAGCGCTGTTTTGAAGCAAATCGGCGGCGGCGGCGGCCATATTGGAAATGTGGAACTCAACCAGGCAGAGTGTGACATAAAGAGGCGGAGCTTGAGCCTCCGAGCTAACAGCTATGTGCTCCCGTCCGGGAGTCAAGTCAGTCATGTCCTTATTTGGGCAAAAACTCATAATCTTAATATCTTCTGAACTGTTGCATTACAAAAAAATCATCCCCATACAGTGTGCACCGATAGAGAAATTAGCTACGCAGAGCCAAGCCGATTTTTGGACCAGGCTGTAAACATGTTTATTAATGCTGCAAAGATCGTCTTCTTTGAATTGGTGTCTACGTTATTTCTGGTGTTTCTGCAGCCAGCCTCAAGTGGATTCTCAATGTATTGCAGTTTATAACACTTCTGCAAGGGCTTCATAGTTTGAGACTGGAGGTTGCCGCTTAGTGCAAGTGGATCGTTTTTCTCAACATTGTTGAATGAACCCAGATTTTTTGTCAAACACAAAGAAAAGGCTTTCCATTTTCAATGAGGCTGTTCTTGTCCATACAAGGCCTAAGCCTCCTTTAAGAGTAACTGGATGACCAGCGACCAGTGAAGCAGATTGTTAGCCTTACCACATGTTTTATGTTTGAAAAGTTGCTCTATTTGATTTCTGTGAAGTTTCATTTGCAGAGGGTGCAAAAAACCCACCTCATACTCTGCATGTGGTACATCATTGCTTGTGGTTAACTTGGACAACTTTCCCATCATGCTATATCTTTATTGAATTTTATTGCCAAAAGATGTCAGTATTATTGGATATACATACCCCACCACTTGGCCTGTTACACAAAATGTTGTTCTTAGATCATTAAAGGGAAGTGGATTTGTTTTAGTTGTTACCAATTTATATCCTTAATCAATAAATATAGTAAAATATCTTCAGGTTCACATGCAGTTAAATCAAAGTCTGACAAGCATTGACTTTCTCTGCAGTGCTCCTCAGTAAATCAGTCGTTCAAAATGCTGTCATGTTTACGCCTGGTGTGTTCACTGACCAGAAGGTCTGCTCTTTTAAAACTAGACTGCTGGATGCCACATAGCCATAGGCTGACCAATAAAATGACAATCCCACCTGGTGTCCATGTACAAAGGAGCACAGTTTGTGATATGGAGTTAGTAGTCCACAGTTCAGTAGAGAAAAAAATTCCAGCATCAAACAGAGGCAGCAGTGTGTCAGTGTCACGGGGTCGATTCTCGGTCCGGGAATTTTCCTTCATCTGGAGGCTCTCCCTGGGTTCAATTGCATGTCCATTTAAATGCCAAAATAATGAAAGCCAGGCAGATTTATAGTACTAAATATGCCGTGTGAGTCTCTGTATTAGCCCTGTGAGTGGACTAGAAACCTGTCTAGGTTGTTTATTTACTATTTCCCATCATGCATGCTGTTGTACTGATTGATTGGAAAAAGCAGGTAAAGCCTGAAGAATTGAATGACCATTGTCAAATAAGACACATTGTTTTGGAAAGAAAGATATACTACCAACAGCTGGCTTTCACAGTTTAAGGCAGATTCTTCCTTTAAACTGTCAAATATATTGCAGGTGCCTCTTCTGAAAACTGAACCATGAATGAACCTCGAAACACGTGTCAGACAAGGAACTGCTAATCTACCGTATAAAAGACAGGGGCAGCTGGGATACTAAACCCTGGATGGGTTTTTTAATCTTCAGAAGATGTCCTACCGTACACATCAATTCACACCAGCTGACAGATGGAGCAAAACACACAGGGAAGTTTCTGTCATGTGGAGGAAGCCTCAACATAGTTGACCAAAATAAAGGCCTTAAGGCAGTGGTTCAAACTTTTTAGAAAAATTCCTCTCTTGGCATAAGTTTGACTTCATAAATGCAACATTTTACTGAAAAACAGACAAGGAACTTGGAGGACAGAGAGGACTGAAATGCCAAAGAGAGGACAAAACAGTTTTATTGCATTAGTAATCTATTAAATCCATATGCTCCTTTTTTTATTTCTCCTCTATTGTAAACTAATAACATGGATTCTTATTTAATTAAATGAATAGTTTTTGTGTTTATTTCCTGCCTAAAGTTACATGATTAAAACCACTCTCATATACTGTCAGTGCATAGAATATACAACATTAGACGTGCTGCCTCTTGAATAAATGCCAAATAGTCAATAAAACAGACAAGAAAGACAGACAATATCATATTAACATTAGTGCTGAGTAAGTGAACCCTCATACTGATACTAGAGCATTATGTTAGTGCAGATTATTTGTTGAGTAGAGTGATGGAAGTAGGGAGGAAGGAGAGCCACATTGACTTACATTGCATTAGTTTCTTTTCATCGAACAAACAATATATGGTTTTCTGGGGTTAGACGCTGTTTTCACACTTACAGAGTTTTACAGGTTCAACAAAAAATACATGATCATTGATTGGAGAGCTTTGGCTGTACTTGAATTATGTTACTACCTTTGTTCAGGGACTATCATAAGTTATGCTAAACGGCTGCTGGCTCAAGTTTTACAGTACAGGAGTAGGAGAGGTATCAGTACTTGTCTCATTCTAGGCAAGAAAGAAAATCTATTTCCCAAAAGGTTTAGCTACTTCTTAAAGAACAGTTCTGCATGAAATGTTTTGACAGCACTGGAAAACAATCTGAGCAGAACTTTTCGTGAGGAGGAGCGAAAAGAAGAGGACGGAAAGAGAGGAATCCGCAGAGAACGCAGGCCAAGATTCTTAGCGCCAAACACACACACACACACACACACACACACACACACACACACACACACACACACACACACACACACACACACACACACACACACACACAAACACAAGCACACATGCACACACGCACACACACATAAGGAACCTGTTGTGCTCTCTCTGTGTAGCAGAGATTCAGACAGTGATACCATCATCACACACAGCATGCTTACAGAGTTACACATTTACACCTCCCTGGCTGTTTGCCTGATACCTCCCTTTAGAGCCACAATGATTTCCTCAATAGTCCTGCATGAATATAGCTTACACTTAATCTGTCAACATTAATATTCACTGTGCAAGAACAGAACTAGATGAAGATATCATTACAGGGATCAGGAGCAGGTTTCACTAGGTGTTTCCTCCAGGATGCCATTTTTCTCTTAGGACAACAGCAGCCACATTGTGCCGAGAGCCTGACTTGTGTCGTTGTTGGTAGATTCCTCAGCATTCCTGAAAGCACTGTCGCTGTGACTGGAAGCTCTGTTTCAGCACCCCTGAAGCTTTGACAAACCCAATGGGAGGGTCGGTTGCACAGCTTCTCAAATTCCACAGGTTTACAGAGATCCTGAATGAGGGATGAAAGACCGCTGAGGAACGAGGATGGGTGAATGCTGCTGCCAACATGCCCCAACAGTCCTCTGCCTGACAGCTGCGATCGCTGAGTGAACACAAGCTGGTCCAAACTTCTATCTATGATAGCTTTTGGCAATGATGATCATTTAAAAACAGTCATGCCAGAAACAAGACTTATCTTGTTCGAGTGTAGCTGTAGGCTGCAAATAAAAGTGCCAAATGCTCAAGATTATGAACAACAGTAACACTTAAGATCACTAAGAGAGTCATAAAAGAAGAGTCTATATCACACATGTAGATTCATGGAGCTAATTCCTAAAATATTTATGTCATATTACAGCTGAGACAAAAATGTTGCAGTTGTCAAGTCTAAATTTAAACAACCAGTGTAATGCCTTAAAACTTGCCCCATTCATACTTTCCTGTAAATATCTTCATTTTCTTGCAGGTGTCAATTTGCATGTTGACTGTAAAAGGAGGTCAGAGATGTAATAAAACTCTTAGTTAACCTACAGCTGGCTGTGTCAGCAAATGTCTAATAAAGCTCAATAATGCTGAGATTGCCAAATATACCTTTTTTTTTTGCTGCTTATACAAAAGGAGCCATCTCTTTGGCCTGTGTTGTAGACTACAAAATTCCATTTTATAGGTAAAGTAGGCACCTGATAGATAAAGAAATACTTCTATTCTGATGATCATTACATTATGAATGCCTAATGAAGAGTTTTCTACAAGCAAACACTTCAGGAGTTAACTCAAGCTTACAACTTTAAAGCTATGAAGATATGTTGGCATGCTTAAACTGACATCACTGACAATAATGACTATTTAGAGTAATTTTAAATACCTGTCTATGCTGCCACGGGGTAGAGTCGGATGAGGCCATCAACAACACTCTGCAAAAACAACCTTTTCATATTTCATATTTTCATAAATTTAATGAGTAATACATTTGGCTGTAATAACAAAAAGGATATGATTTCATGCCTGAAAAAAGCAATACTTACAATATACCAATTTCTTTACTACCAAAAAGTTTGCTAATTTGCCAATACAAGCTTGTTAGCATGAAGCTGCTGTTGATTGTCAAAGAGTAAACATCTGTTCAGAGAGAGGGACTTTGAATATCAACACTATCCCTCCCAACCAGATTTCCTCTTAGCCCCCCAACACCGATCGTGTGTGCAGTCATGATAGAGCCGGACTCATAACCAATCAGAGGACGGGGTAGGGGCCACCCCTTAACCAATCAGGATGGAGGATTGGAGATTAGCTATGATTGATCCTTCATAACGGGAACAAGAGGAATAATATCATTGCTTGATACAAAGGCTTTGGAAAACAGAGATTACGCCATCATCTCAAATTACTTTACTTACCGATGAGTACAGATGGGCATTATGACCTTTTCTCCAAACCCATCGCTGATATGTAAGAACAGCCTCAACTACTAATAAACTTATCTCATTTCACCTAAAACACACATTTCATAAAAAGCCTCTGTGTTTATATTCTTGGTTTGCAGACTTTTATATTTTTTCAGTTTTAAACAAATGTTGAGACAGAAGAAAATGTTGATATGGTTTTAAAATGAGCTTCAGTTGAGTTCCTCTGTCAGTCTTGTAGACCAGGGGTTCCCAAATTTTACAACCCGTGACCCCCAAAATATAGGTGCCAAAGACTTGCGACCCCCACTGTCCCTCAAAGTGATTTAATGTGGCTTCATTGAGCTGGTCTGCAGAAGATATTACTTTATTGATCCCTGGGGGAAATTCAGTTGTTACAGCAACCCAGACATAAGTACAACCAAGAGAAGTTTCAATAAGTAAAACAAAATAAAAAAAATAAGTAAAAATAAGAATAGATAAATAAAGATAGAATACAATATAGATGGGTACAATGTTACAATGGAATTTAGATTAAATAGCAGTAATTACAGGCAGTATTAGAAAAAAACAAACAAACAAAAAAAACAACAACAAACCAACAAAGAAATGAAAAAAAAATACAAAAAATAGTAATGATAATAAAAAATAATAATAATAAACAGTACAAACAAAAAGGAAGATAAAAATAAGGAAACAAGGTAAATAAACAAAAATAAATAAATATTTTTGATAATTTAAAAAAAAGCATCATTCTGGCAGACATCCCACGACTCCCCATTTGTGTCTCGCGACCCCCCAGGGGGTCCCGACCCACACTTTGCGAACCCCTGTTGTAGCCAAACACAAAGCTGATAGCTGTGTGTGTCCTCGGCAGGCAGGCTGACAGACATGCGGGGGCGGAGCGTCAGGACCGTGAGGCAGGACCATAGACTGTAAAAAACAGGACCCGTCACAGAGAGCAAACACTTC
This sequence comes from Notolabrus celidotus, assembly GCF_009762535.1. Taxonomy (NCBI): domain Eukaryota; kingdom Metazoa; phylum Chordata; class Actinopteri; order Labriformes; family Labridae; genus Notolabrus; species Notolabrus celidotus. The sequence goes on from NC_048279.1 coordinate 22,202,968, forward strand.
TTTTCACACAGGGCATTTTTTATATGAGGCTCTCTGTCTGAGGCGGGCAGGTTTCACGAGAGGTACCTACGGTTTCGTACATTCTCAGCAACAAAGCATGTCTTTTTGCGCGCTGTGAAAGAGCCTGTGTGGAGCCCGACAGAAGAGAGGGAGAAGACTACCTGCCAGACTGTCTGCCTGTCACCAGAGATGATGCGGAAAACCTGGGGAACTATCCCGAAGGAGTCTACTGATGGAGAAGAAAACTTGACGGGGATGTAAACGCGGACCATCAATCTCTAATCAGGAGGTATTGTATTGATCATATAGTTTGATTTGAAGGACAGTTTTGGGTCCAACTCCATCAGCATTAAGTCTTTACTGAGGTGCTTAAAATTAAATTTTGGTCAGAAAAAACAATCTAATTCTTTAATGTTGACAGGTGTAAAGTTTCAGGGCAATACATGTTAAATGTTAAAAATAGGTCTGTGATTGAATGAGGTATGCACATCTCTCTTTTCCCTCTCTCTTAATTCCGTCTTGTTTCATTTATTCCTCCAATTTTAAACTAAAAAGCAACTTGTGCTTCTTTGTTGTCTGACAGATGTTAGAGGCAGCTGAACTTCACTTGACTCTGCTGCATACATATGTTAGACAAGATTAGATCACATTAACAAGCTGAACAGGGAGTCTTTGATACTTCAGAGCAGCACACTGGAGTGTTTTGGATACCCGCTTGTGTTATTTGTGTGACAAAAGGGCAGACTTTTTATTCTTCCTTTTTATAAGCAATGACATACCTAAAAATAGTCTATGAGTTTGCACTACTTTGCACCATGATGTACTAAAAAACAGTAGCAACACATTCCCAGAGTTACTTTGTGTGTTTGTTTCCACAGGGAGGACTTGTGGGTAATTTTCCTGTGGTTTTCATCAGTGTCAGCCTCTAGGAGGAGTTTTGGTTCTGGTTTTTGAGCTTGAAAATGATATCTGTCTCAATGCCTGATGATGTGTTTCATTTTACACTAAGATATTTTTTGGCTTTCATTCTCAAATTACTTCTTCATGTACAGATTTCTGCCACAGCTGGGTTAATAGAATGTGATATTTTGGATGTAAATTTATAACCTTTTGGTGGGTTTTGATTTGAATAAGTCAAACCACAAACTTCTGTCAGTGTTTTCCCACCAGCCAATTTCCCACTTAAGACGCAGTGTAAGTGTCTGTGACAGCTGTCATGTATCTGACACATCAACGTAGAGGGAGATTTGCACTTTCCCCTTCTCACAGAAGACAGCACAAATCTTCTTAGAGAGAAGCCCCGGTGTTATACGGAGCTGCACATAGGTGTGTGGACAGGCCCCACCCTGCCCTTTGTTAACATAATCCTCTGTTCTGCTGCCGTGCCACGACTTGTTTCTTTTCACTTTTCACACACCTGCTCTATTCGTGCCATGAGTGCCTCAGGGTCCACAGACTTGAGAGGGGATCAAGTATCTCCTTGTGCCTGTTAATCTGCCCTGAAAGCCCCACGCACACTGTGAAGTAGTTAATGTTTGACGGAAAACAACGTCTTAGCTCTGAGCTTTGGCAAATATGAGATTGGAGGGTTTTACTGTAAACTTCCAAACCTCTTGTTCGCTTGTTCAGTCTAGAAGAAAGCAGGACGTCTATCTTGGGGATAATGTCTTAGATCACATCTTCAAAGTAATGTTTTTACTTGGCGTATGAAACATTTCTGTAATTTTCAGAGAGTTGACCTCTCCACTTTGTACTTTGTTCACAGCTCTGCTCGTAAACTCTTTGCTTCCTTTTGAATTGAACCTTTTTTCCAGTCTTTGGAATTCCTCGAGTTTTGCAACAATCCGTCATTAAAACCCTTGTTTGTTTCAATCAGGCTGAAATCCTATTTCCCTGGTAATCTATAATGTAAGAACAAGAAGTCCTTTGTTGTCTTGCAGCACCAGATGAAACTGCTTGCAAAATCAAATTTTGCAAGCTGACCTCGCTTGTAGTCGCCTTGATTTACAGTCATTGATCAACTGTGACAGATTTATAGTGGATTAACTTGCTTGTTAATATGTTCCCCCTGTTGTTTTCTCCACAAATATGTCATTGTAATAAGCTGTTTGTCTAATGTGTGATTATTTCCTGTTCTTATTGCAGTGTTTCCTGTCACCGTAATGGCTTTAAGTGAGATCTCTCTCTTCACTCACCTGTTCCTGGTCATCCAGCTCTTCGTCCCTCTCACCCTGTCTTCCCTACACCCTCTTCATCCTCCTCCTGTCCACGTCCCCACCCTGGTCCCTCACCAACCGACGCCTCTCCTCCGCTCCCGCTTCAGTGCTCAGACTCAGCTGGACTTCAACACCCACTGCAACTCCAGCTGCTTCCACCGAGGAGAGCAGAAGGAGCAGCTTGAGGAGAAGCTGGCCTTTGAGACGCTGTATGCCGACGGCTCCCGCACTCTCACTACTGTGGACGTGGAAGATGAGGAGGAGTTTGAGGATCACTTTGCTCACCCCCCACCCAGGAGGTTAAAGCCTGGACACAGACGAGTGCGGCGGCAGATCTACGGAGCAGACGGTCGTTTTAACATCCAAGGTGACAACTTCCTGATGGACTACCCATTCTCTACAGCTGTGCGAATCTCCACCGGCTGCACTGGGGTTCTTGTGTCCCAGCAGCACGTCCTCACGGCCGCTCACTGTGTGCATGATGGGAAAGATTATGTGAAGGGAGCTCGGAGGCTTCGGGTAGGATTCTTGATTCCTCCATCCATGAATGGTACAAAAGACGGCTCCACATCCTCCAAGAAGCCTCTGATTCGCTGGGTGAGGGTGAGACGTACGCGCGTGCCAAAGGGCTGGATCCAGGGCCCTCAGGATGTCAGCATGGACTTTGATTATGCACTGCTGGAGCTGCGGTGGCCTCATAGGCGTCCCTTCATGCGCCTCTCTGTCGCCCCTTCCTCTGATGACCTGGCAGGGAAGCGAATCCACTTCTCAGGATTTGACAGCGACAGATCTGGAGAGCTGGTGTACAGATTCTGTCCAGTAGAAGAAGAGTCGAGCGACTTGATCTACCAGCACTGTGATGCCCGGCCCGGAGCGAGTGGATCAGGGGTGTATGGGAGAGTGTGGGACAATGGTTTAGAGCGCTGGGAGAGGAAAGTCATCGGGATTTTTTCTGGACACCAGTGGTTAGAGATAGACGGGGAGAACCGGGATTATAATGTGGCCGTGCGGATCACTCCTCTGAAGTTTGCTCAGATCTGTTACTGGGTGCACGGAAACCGACTTGACTGTGTCCACGACTAGGAGGGAGGTTGTTTTGAAAAACACAAAAGCACAATGACAGAGCATAACAAACATTCAAAATAAAATCCTTTATTGATCCACCAGTAGAGCAGATCTTTCATCATATCCAGTCCCTCATCATTTCTCTCCTGTGTGTAACTTTGCACCTGTATCCTCTGAGATCATCACTACGGCATCTTTTAATGTGCTTGAGCCTGCAGTCAGATTAATAACACAGTCAGTGTTTCCACAGTATTAATAACAGAAGCCACTTTTACAAGAGGGAAAAACACTTTATCTTGTGTGTGCGTGTGTGTGGATGTGTGTGTGTGTGTGACTAGCACCAGGTTACTTTCCAGCTGTGGACTGACACTTTGTTTTAACATCTGTCCCACTCTCTTTCTGACATTGGGGAAATGGTTTGATGCTGTTAAAGCTCCTCCAGGATCTCTCACTTAATAAAGTTTTTGGGACGCCATTGATGCCTTTTTTTTTCATGACATGTCAGCAGACAGTTTGCTCTTCTCAGTGTGGACTAAAGTCACAGAGTGTTAATTTTATTTTTTGACAAATGCCTGATATATTTTAATAAACAGAGATTTATTGTAACACTATGTGAGTGGACTCTTTATTTGGTTTCAGAAGTGGTGCTAGGATGCCCCCTTGTGGTCATGAGACACTGCAGAATATAGTCTGAACACCAGCAACAAACATTGCTTTGGTTTAAACTGTATCCAGAGCTGCATTGATTCATCTGCAAATTAAATTTAGTATAAAATGCAAAAAAAGAAAATCAGTGTAACTTCTCAGATTGTAATAAATTATTTCGTAGTCTTCATGATCTTGCAGTTTGTATTTCAAAAAATTTCAATGAGGTTTAATAGAAACCTTTGTTGGTTGATTTCTTTCAGTAAACACTTGATGATTTAAGTAAAGATGTTTATCAGCGCTGCTTGGAGAGATCATTTCTTCATTTCATGAGCAGTAAGGTCTGAGCCTCTCCTCTGAAATGAATGACTTTAATATGTGCAATGTGAGGTGTGATGACAAAAACCAAAACGTATAAAAGGAGGCCAACAGCTCAAGTCTTTGTTTCACAAAACAAGTAGGAGAAGTGCATGACAAGTCAGTCGTTTAGTGCTTTTTATTAGAGATAAGGAGACGATACAAAACATCCACCATTCAATATTCAGTCTAAACTCTGACCGCTGGTCCTTCATATACACATCGCTCCCCATCAGACCTTCATAACACCAAAGATTTAAATCAAGAGGATCCTGGTTTCAACAAGTACAAGGAATGTTGTCTGTTACTACATCAAATGCCTGACCCAGAACTGGAAACAAAAAGGAATCACTCAAGTTTTGGAATTTTGCATGTTCAAAATATAAAGAATAAAGAACAATGGAATAACAAAACAAAAGAGAAAAAAAATATGTGTATATCTAACCGTGTTCCCCCGAGCAGGTTTGATACACCGTGTGCAATCAATAGGGAATTAGTTCATACTACAACTAGTCTCAACTACACACACTTACAAAACTAATTTTGTAGAAGTTTGGCAAAAAAATTGTAGCTGGAACAAATGTTTTTGTCAAATTTGATGGTTGGAAACTAAAGTTTGATGCGTGTCCCTTTCTCTGCAATCATTCAAATGGAACCCAGAGTGAACAAAACCTTGTCCTTAAACATGAACAATAAGTGTTTTAAGTTTATATTCATCATCCTTCCTCAGTTGTATCTTAATAATTTTCTTAGTAAGTGTTTTGTTCATTTTTTTTATGTTGCGTGAACTGAAATGACAGTCTGCGTTTGTGGAATTTCTTTTTTTCTTTTTTGTCTGTCACTTGACCCCAAACCCACCCACAATATCCCACCCTGAGGGTCCCAAAAATAGTGCTGGTTCTGCTTTTGCCCCTCTCCGAACCACACTGGAATGAACAGCTAAACCCCACAGATGTGTCTGAAAGGCCTCCATCGAAGCCAGAGAGGGAGAAAGGGGGGGCAATATTTATATAGGGGATCCTTCCAGGCTGATTACCGACGAGCCGCCCAGCTTTTCTGCCAGGGTGTGCCGGTCTTTGAGGTCCTCAACACCGTTCACCTGCCACTCGTGCTTAATACCTGGAATTAGAAAATAACATCATGAAGTGAATTTGAGAGAAAGAAATAAACGCCAGTTTCATCACTTCACTAAAATAACAAGGCCAGAGTAAGTGGACCACGTTGTAAACTTGGAGTAGGCTTTCATGATGAATGTCTATTGACCAAAATGTTGTTTTAATATCTAAATTTGCAAAAGAAATAGTCTTTCAGTGCCTTCATGTTTTTTGTAATGATGATGTTGTTTTGAAATTGTGTCAAATTGAAAAGGAAAACATGTTTACTGAAGAATGGACACTTTTGTAATGACAATCTGCAGCCGGTCTTGTATGTGCAAGAACAAAAATGCTCAACCTGTGATGCTTTTTTATTTTAGATCGATTCAAACATGATTTTTATACAACAATCTCCAGCAGCCAGTTCCAGGAGATCCAGGATCAGCAGGAGTTGATGATGTATCAGATAAAATCCTTCATAGTGGTATTTGTAATTAACATTTAATACTATATTAACTTAAGCAGTCTTGTTCTATTTCAACTTGTGTTAAAAAAAAATGGCTCAATTTAAGATCAGGGATGCCAAGTTCAAAATAGAATCTTTGTATTTTAAGACATTTTGGAGTAGTGTTTTTTCTGTCCACAAGGGGGCAGTGGAACAAACTTCAATTACTTCCATATTACCATCAAGATCATTTATATATACAAATTCAGTTTACATGGAGCAACATCATCTACTAATGAAGATCACCAGGTAGTCACTCTCATTTATTTCAGCAGGCAGTTTGTTTTGGGGAGTTTCAATGGGTGGTTGGTTTTGGGGTTTCTGTTCACACAACCTTTAATAATCAACAAAACAAAAACTTTAATATGCCCTTGTAGCTTACCTTCAAACTTTTTCTTGATAGCATCTTTTGAGCTGGCATAGATCATCTTGCTCTTCAGGGGAGCATTATCTGGAGCCCTGGGAGGGAAAAAAAACATTTTAAACAAATGCCTCCTTAATGATAGTCCTGAAACCTCCATTTGGTTTTGGATAGCATCTCACCAGAAGATGAAGACCAAATCCTCCTTCTTTGTTTCCTTGGTCTCATAAGTGGCGTCGTACAGGGCGTAGCGGCAGTCGTCTGGGGGCAGCATCTTCACAAAGTGCTGGTATGGATCCTGGACGGTGGTTCCCAAGTCACCAAGAAGGATCTCTTTGCCATCATCCAGAACAATATTCTTCAGGTCCTTGCTCATGCAGAAAAGAATTGCCTTCTTCCTCTTCCTTTTTTCATCCTCGTTCGCCTGAGCCTTACGCACCTTCATGTTGTTGAAGACTGCGATAACTTCATCTGTGACTTTCACACCGGAGGCCTGTGAAGACAAAAACAATCTGTTAGTTTCAAGGCTTAACTCAGCGGCTGCTGTTTCTGCTCTATCCCTCCGTCTCTGATAAAGAAAGTGATTCCCAAAAAAGGTCAAATCTTAACATTGTACGGCCCCAGAATACATTGACGGAACAAATTCAATACACCATCCAACTAGGGCTTTAACATGTAGCAAAACATTATCCAGATGAGTGTGTGACCATGTTTCATGTCAAAATTGAGTCATCTATTTTTTGTTTTCGTAAAATGTCAAAATCTGTGACAAAAGAGCCTTTTTTTTCTTCTGTTTTAAAAATATTTTTGGGGCTTTTAGCCTTTATTTGATAGAACAGCTGAAGGGAGACAGAAAATGCAGGGAGAAAACGTGGGAAGACATGCAGGAAATAGTAGCAGCCAGTAATCGAACCAGCAACCCCTTTGATGAGGACTGTAGCCTCTGCATGTGGGGCGCTTAGACCGCTAGACCACCAACGCCCCAGACAAAAGAGCCTTTAATGAAGAACGGAGGTCCTGGCCCATGAAGTCAAATTTTTCCGGATGTAAGAAAATAGGGCTGTGTGGAAAGGACATTAAATGTCACAACATTATCTTTTAAAAATATAGTTTCAGTAAAAAGAGAGGTTGCATTCACCAAAATTATAATCAAATAGGATCATATCTGTCTAAATAATTGCAACATGTTATTTCACATATAACCTATAATAGTAATTTGACAGTCAAGACAAAGCTACAGGTTATTTATCCATACTGCTGGAAAGGTAGATGTGTTTTAATCACCTTGGATTCTTTAACGGGAATATTACAAAGCCTTTATAAAATATTTTCAAGGAAAAAATGATAATAATGCTCTTTAGTTCCACATCAGTGAATAACTCACCCACCATTTTGATGAAAGTGATTAAATCCCCTCTTTTGAAATTAGAGCAGATTCTTAGTTCTGTGATATCAAATTAAATATGAGTGGGTGCTGCTCTGCTCATCAGACAAACCAATCAACTTGAATATCTCATGATTGGGAAAACAAGATGATAGAAATATAGTTTAACCTAACCGTGACAATAATCTTTGACAATCGAACGGTGGCCCTCAACTTTAAATATCTTAAAGCGCTAGTACTCAACACACACACACACATCATGAAGCTGAGGAAAGGGCCGAGAGGTCGGCATGTGACCATGGCCTGCGCACGCACGCGCACACGCACGCACACGCATGCACACGCACACGCATGCACACGCACAAGAATGATCCATACGACATCTGATAAGGAGGAAACACAAAGGTGTGGTAATGGCAAGTGCTCGATGTATGTGTTGGTGTTAGTGCTGAAGGGTTAAGTTGTGTGACGTAGTCTGATAATGATTTAATTGTAAGCACAGCTGCTCCAAATGAAATTAATGTTGATTATTTAGTTAGAGTCGCCTTTTAAGTCGATTTCTTTGGTCAGAAGAAGAAAATCAAATGGAAACAAACAGTCTGCAGCACTACAGTTGACCTTTAGTGTAAACTAAGTACGTTCAGATCAAAGTGTCTGTGACAGGACGAGTAAACAGGGCTCAAAATCAACTTGATTTTGTTATAGTAACTTGTTTGACGATTCAATGCCACAAAAATCAACATATGTGGCGTTTTGATGCTGATCATACCAGCCTAACCAGCTAGTCCTGCTAGTATGGTCAGCATAAAATCCTCACATATGCTGATTTTTAAAACAATGTTTTAAAATCATTCATAAACAGCTCAATCTTTGTTTCTAATTGATTTGCACCCTCTTGTTTCGCCCTGGTCAAGAGTGCAGAGTCTGTTTACTGTTTTACTTCATCTCTCTGAATCTACAGAGTTCACACATCCAAAGTTTTGGACCACAACTCGCTCTTTTAGGCTGTTTTGTTTTTTGTTTCAACTCCAACCATTCCAAATAGAATGATAACAAGATGTTAACGCAAATTCCTTTTAAACGCCCAGAATTATTCTGACACACAATTAACGTGCACATGATTAACGTGTGGTATGTTCTGTGGTAAATCAAGATGCTGTGCAGTAGCAACAATGTGGAGGGCAAGCAGAACCAAATCTCCCTGAGCATAAACGGATAAAGGAAAGGGTCTTTTGAAAGGCAAGTTCAGCTTCAAAGCCCTGCCAGATAGTTCTCCTCACAAGGTCTGAGTTATTTGCATTTACTCTCAATGTGAATTGAATTTCCAGCGGAGTACGTCACGTCTCAAATACCACTGGAAACCAAGCAAACAGCTGATTCAGACTCGGAGAGCCCTTCTCCTCCTTGCCAAAGTTGTCCAGGTATCTCTGTTCCTAACCATCCATCCGGCCTTCATCTTCCCCCTTTTGAGGTTAGACACGAGTACACTGTGTGGGGTTTGTTTTAAGTGAGAAAGACCCAGGGAATGTTTGAGTGATAGAAAATGTAACAGACCGATGTAGGCTACTTGTACAGTGTCTGTTGTTATGATGCACAAGTCTATGGTTTTGTGTTTAACTGCTTTAAAAACCAGGGGATGTTTATTAAACCTTAATACGTGTAAAGTTGGACACCACATTGTCTTATTATTAGTAAGTAATATTACATTCAGGTTAATATGCCCACCTGTTGTTGCTTGTTGGACTTGAGTTTGCCACGTTATTAGGGATGTACGATATTGGATTTTTTGCCGTTATCCGATATGCTGATATTTTACAACTCATTTTGATTACCGATACCGATATTTTTTCGGCACATCTAATTACAGAGATCATCAATTCTCTTCTGTATTGGAATTAGCGTACAGTATTATGGTGATACTCTTATCACATTTGTTATGTAATATTGATTTCTTGTGCAAAATAAGAAAAATACTTAAAACTGCATATTTATTTATGACAATTGCTTCCAAACAAAATTCATTCAAAAAGAAACATCCGACTTAAAACTTGGATGATGCTCTCCCTGAGACAATCATAACAATGCCAACAACCAGGGCAAATTTGGCCAATTTCACATTTGCCATAGTAAGTAAACCTAACCTCTGTTCACAGGGAACATGTGAAAAGTGCAACTTTACAGCAATTCAACTCAAATTAAATAAAATGGTATACTCTTTGACAGTAAATGTGCCTAAATTAGTCAGCTACATGTACCTTACAGACTGCTGCTTAAATTATAATTTAACTTAAAACATGAGCCCAACATGTGTGCAGCAGCCCATCATTCTATCGGTAAATTACATCGGCTGATATCGGCATGTGGGCCGATATCCGATAGTTCATTTTAAAGCCAATATCGTCCGATACCGATAACGTGACGATAAATTTGTGCATCCCTAAAGTAATATTACACTCAGGTTAATATGCCCACCTGTTGTTGCTTGTTGGGCTTGAGTTTGCCATGTTATGCTTTCAGGACATACACCTTTGAGGATTACCTGGACTGTATTTGTCTTTTTTTGATTGTTGACAAATAGTTTTTGATTTGTCCACTCCTGTGTTGATAAGAGTTTTTACAACTTGAAAAATATCCCTTTAGGGAGCATTTAGAAGAGATTAAGAAAGTGTGACTGATTTGAGATAAATCATGAGTTCACTTTTGACTATCATGATTAATCAAAACAACAACAAAATATTTGACAGCCCTAACTAACCTTTATTAAGCGTGGCAGTAAGTATAAAACATTACATTAGCTTTCTTCTTCATACAGAGGGAGCAGCTATATATGTCTACCATAAAGATGACCATGTGGCTGAGGGTGTGGTCTGAAACGGAGCGTTTCAGTCCAGGGTTCAGTCACAGACAATGGGGCTTCTGTAGGGATACAGAATACAAGTCACGTCGCAGAGTCACAGCTGCTCCATAAGCTCTCTCAATCAGGTCTTCTGACTCGGTTTAAAGCATCCCTGAAATGTGCAATCTCAGGACAAGATGGAGGAAAAACTGCTCTATCCCAGCAATGTGTCGGTGGAAAAACAGAGACAGCAGTGAGGGGGAAGTGACTAGGCAGGAAGGACGGAAAAGGAGCAACTGCAAAGCAAATCAGGCGAGCATGGTGTGTTTGCTCAGGGCGTCAAAGACCTGTATGAGATAACAATTTTAAGTAAAAATTAACCAGTTAATAAAGTATCAAACTCCCTACAACCCACCCGTCAATAAAAAAATGAAAGTGTCATGATATAAATTAAAAGAAGGAAAAAATAAACATGATTTGATGTGAACACATTTCCACTCTCAGCACATTAAAGCTCACCACAGTGTTCCTCCATGGTTAGCTAAGAGATCTTCATGACTGTGTCTCATGTAACTGTTTAAACACACACATGATTTACACTGCTACAGATTATTAAGTGACAGACGAGCTCTGACCTCGTCTACTTTTTTGGTCTACAATTCAAGAGTAGGGTTCTTTTACACACAGTAATGGTTCACTGTGTAGGCCTCACACAGGTAGATCTCAGACACAAGTAAACACACAGACGACTCATTGAAATAGAAACTCAGAAAGTGCTCAATAGGCGGATTTAGTTGTCTGCTGATGACATTATAATGCATATATTATATAATTATCTTGCTATACGATGTTATATTACATTATTATTGTTTAATACAACTTACTGTAAAATTAAATACCCATATGTATTTATTATATTGCTTAATCTGTCATTACCAACCATAATCAAACCATGTCAACCTGTTACTTATCATTATTTTAATTATTAATTTATTCATTATTTTAATCATTGATTTAACATATATTTATCTTATTAATTATTTATTTGTCTATTTATTTCTTGTATTCATCTGATCTTGTTAACGCTACCTTATTTTAACTTTTCTTTCCACTATTACTTATTTTATCCATTTTACTGTATTGATTTTATTTTTAAGTATTTTATTTATAATCATGCCTTTTATAATTTTATCATTGCTGTTGTTTTCTGTCTCTCTGTTATTCTGTGAAGCACTTTGGGCTGCATGTTTTTATGTATGAAAGGTGCTATATAAATAAAGTTGAGTTGAGTTGAGTTACTACTGAAACATTTTAATACTGCCTGTAATTACTATTAATTTAATCCATTTGTAACATTTGTTTTTCTATAAATTCCATCTGTAAAATTGTACATATCTATCTTTATTTATCTATCTTTATTATTTCTTATTTTATTTTACTAATTGGAACTTCTTCTAGTTGTTCTTATGTCTGGGTTGCTGCAACAACTGAATTTCCCCTCCCCGGGGATCAATAAAGTAATATCTCATCTTATATCAGGTTAAAAGTGTAGACTCAACATTAATAGCAATGAAGAACTATATGTGAATGTTGTTTAAAAAAAACAACACGAAGAAAAATGTTTCGTTTTACATAAATGTACAAAGGTGCACAAAATTAGACGCATTTTCTCCATTATGTGGCATACACACGCTTTTTCAATATTTAACATCCATCCCATATGAAATAACAGCCTGGGTATCAGTTCATTATTCAGTATGAATGTTAGGTTCGTCTGGAACAGCAATAATGTTCCTGGGTCAATGTGACCCGGGGCATATTGAATTATGGTAAAGTGTCAGAACCCAAAAAAATCCCAATAAACATTTTTTTATCTCATTATTAACTCCATTACAAACCATTTAAATCAATTTGGTGCAATAGTGTTCTTTAACTATCACAGATCATGGTTCAATGAGGATACCTCACTCCTTTTTAATGAAAATTCTTGTTAAAACTTTTTTAAATGTACATTGGAAAGCCCTAAATATAAATACAGGAGTTTTACATGACAAAGACTTTGTTTTATTTTATTTTGAATTTTGAATTTTATATTTTTATGAAGTGATGTTGATAAATGAACACTACTCCTCTTCTGTCACATGCTGTCCAGGCTGTTTTTAGCTGGTTTGGAAAGCATATACTGCCTAAAATGTGAAATGAACCATTTTGATTTTATATGTTGATTCCACCTTATTAAGCCAAGCAAAGACGTTTCATATCGAACATATATTTTTAACCTTTTTTTTTTTAGATGTTTGAACTTTTAAAAGGGTCATTTTGATCCACAACATAACAGGAGGCTTAAAGGCGTGATGGGCGTGTTGTGGGAATGAATGAATGGCTGTGTATGAACGAATTAGATGCGCAACTAACAAGATGCGCAGTATGGAGCTCTCAGCGGCCCGTTAGCTTCTGCTAGCGGATCCCACACTACCAGGCAGGGTTACATAATGATGAAAACACCCTCAAATATTTACTGCACCGCAATGCACACCCGGAAAAGTTCACAAATGCTAAATCAGCAGTAAATACACCCTATTACCGTTATGTACCGTTATAACAAACGAACTGGTCTTTGCACCAAATTCAGGGAGGGGCCGTGAATGCAGCACACGCACATGTGTGCGCTAGCCTGCTATATAAGGCAAAGACCTGCTTAGAGGTTTGTTTCACAATTCACACATTTAGTACCACTGAGGAGGTCATAAACCTGCAAAGGGTCCATGCAATATCAAAATGGAAGAAAAGTGACCTAGTTTGGAGAATAGAGGCATACAGCGTCAAAACTAATGTAAGCAATGGGGCCGCTTCCAGACAAAGAAGCAGGGAATCACAGCTAGCGCCGGCCATAACAGGATGTTTCATTTTCTGCCTCTGCGAAAGGAACAACCAACAAGACCGCGAGACTGAGGGCCCGGGGCAGCGCTGCACCTGCCAGCGAGGCTCCGCTCTTCATCGACGGGAAGAGGAGGAATGTTGGGGAAATGTTGGAGGAATGTTGGAAAATGTTGAAACCTGATGCAGGGGAAACACTGAACAGCACCATGACAACGCTGAGCAGGCTAGAGCTGCTTTCAGCTTCTTTTATCGGTGAAACACGAAGAGAGGAGCGACATTGCAGCAGCTATTTGGGATCCTCGGTCGTTTATTTAAGCTGTTCTCAATATTTATGTCTCTGGCTCACTCATTTGGTTGATTCTGATGAATGTTCAAAGCGGCCTCTTGTTGTCGAGTCTCGGACAGACGAGCTGTGTAGCCTCGGCGCTAACAGGGGCTCCTGCGGCACTCAACCGGCTCGCTACGTTTGATACCAGACCGATAAACATGCATAAAATACACACAAAATGATGACAGGATTCTTCACATTACGTTTATATAAACTAGTTCAACCACCAAGAATACGTAGAGGATAATAAAAACAACGGTACACCTACCATTGCTGTAGTCTGAGTAGGTCAGCGTCTAGGCAGAAATTGAATGGACTGTGATGATGAATTGTCGTCTCGCTCACACACTGGAAACCACACATGAACGCGTACGGGAGTGCGCACGTGAACGCGCACAGGAGCGCGCTCCCTGCATGAGGAGTGCACAAAGTGCGAGCGCATGTCTACTAACCACGATGGTCCGGCTGCTGGAGTTCTTGCCTGATTGTTTACTATAAATCATGTCCACTTCCACTTGTTTAATGACGAAGAAAGCGACAAATCACATCTAATGATTAATAAGCCTGAATTATACTCAAAAATCATCAGGTAGTCCAAATGAACCAAAAACACTCCATAATTATTTCACCTGGTAACTAACATTTTATAAACTTAATTTAAATCCTGCATTTCACTTTGACAGTATCTTTAATTTTGTCCATCTGTAATTTTCCTCTATATTATCGCGTTATATTGGTATTATTTCATTTCTTTAACAGTCACGACCAGCATGCGTGAACAAAACAAACCTACTAATTGACGAGCAAAGCATGATGGGAATATGTTGTTTGTGTTGTTATCAAATAAACCTACATAATTCTGTTAATGATACACATTTTCAGGATTTAATATTGCTTTGTTAGAGCTCGCTACAGCCTGAAATTAAGTAACCACGACGATTAAAATGCTAAGAGACTGTGTCAAGCTTGTGCAGCTATTCCTTTGTTTGTATTGCAACCCCACAATGTACATATTCTTTGCAATGGTGGTTTTGTCGATCTCTGATTTTTGTATGTTGTCCTAATAGGTATCTCACGTATGGTGTGAGGTATGATTAAATGTTAAATGTTGCTCAGCTGCTGTTTTCACCTACATTCCGCAACCAGCCAGGCACAAAGCGGTTTTCAGGATGGAAGGAAATTCTCCGCCATCTCTCTCCCCTCTCTCTCCACATCTCCCTCTCCCCTCTCTCTCTCCCCCCTCCTCTCCCCTCCCCTTTGTGCGGTTTTTGTTGGACTCACTTCCAAATATGGAAGCGAACGGTGAGCGGCGGCGGTCAGTGCACGCGCCTCGCTCACAGCACGAGGAGGGTCGGTCCGCGACGCTGATCACCATATAAGGAAACAAGGGACCCGAAATTCGCTGTAGCAGATTTTTGTACACGGCATCTCGTGGTGGGGAGAGAGAAAGGCCCGCACAGAGAGGGGTCAGAGTGAGGAGGAGAGAGGCTGCGAGAGGAAGATGCGGGACAAGAATGGCACATTATGCAGGGAGCTGAATCCACACAGTTTCCCGGGTAATGAATTGATGCTGCTGTTATAATATCACAGCTGAGGTCAATCACACGGAGGCAGTGCGTGGTTTTATTGTTGTGCATGTGGGTTATAATGCGTAACGGCGCTTCGGTTGTAAACAAGGCCTGTAAACTGTGACCCACATTCATTATGTGGACAAACAACCAATAAAAACAACACTAACATCTATCAAAAACACATGAACTTAAATGTGTAATCACATCCGCCATTCAGTAACTACTAACTTCGTATCTAGGCTACATGCTCTAATAGTTGATATAATACTCTGGAAAAAATGCCCCTCCAAAACAAGAAAAAAAAACGTATGTCAGGTACTTTTACCTTGAAATAAGCAAAAAAATCTGCCAATAGATCAAGTGATTTGCTTGTTAAGATTTCTTAAAATAAGACATAATATTTGGAAAACTGTGATCTTAAAATTAGCAGGAAAAACTTATTTTAAGCAATATTTTACCAGTATTTTAAAGCTTAGTGTCTTAGAATAAGCCAGGAATAATAACAATTAGTATTTTTTCACTCAAAAAAAGATTTTTGCACTATACATTCATGTCAACTTCTTCATTTGAGATATATTCACCTTCATTTGAGTTGTATTTCTCAAATGTTTAAAAATGTATCTTAAATCAAGTGGGATAAGACATTTTGACTAAAATGAGACAATTTCACTTAGTAAGATTTTGAGGTTTTTGCAGTGTAGTGTTAGCATAGCTTATTTTAACACTGAAAATACAATCTTTTTTCTGAATTCATATATAAAACAGTAGTTTCTCTCAACCTGCTATGAATCTTATTGTTATTGCTCGTACAGTTATGGTTCATATTTGCCCAGGTTGACAGATAAACAGAAACGCAAACTCTACTGTACCTCATTTTCCATTAAAATACACTAGTTTCAATGGAGCCTATATATCATAGCCATATCTCTACCATATTTCCCATTATTAATTCATGATTATGAAACATATATGCGTTTCCTTCCTCCTACACAAACTAGCAGGAGGCTTAACTCTTTAGTTTATTTAGTTTAGTGTTGTTTACAAATAAAATGAAGTTTCAATCTATCTCCATCTAGAGTCAAATATTGAAATGGATTATGATGCTAAGTAGCATGTAATCAAATCTCCCAATGAAACTGAAGCCTTTTATACAGAAGTATCTTAAAATATGTGTTAAATCGGAAAGTAATAAGTGGTTTTGACCACCATCTTGCTACACAGCTAATGTGTGTCATGGTGAAGCTGATGGTAGATCTGTCGTAAGAGACCTCAAAAGAGTAAACATCCTCTTTTCAGTTTTGAATCAGCCTGCAGTGATTTTTGTCAGAATTCCTTAAAATCACAGCTTTTTAATTTCATTCTTCAAAAATATGCGTTTTGCTGCAGTCTGAAAAGATAATCAATCCCTTATTGCAAAAAATACTTTTGAATATGACAGTAGAAGAGACATATATGAAAGATGAATGAACAGTTTAAAGCTCTTTTTATTCTTTATAAAACAGCATTTCTCAAGTCAAGGCCACCATAGCCCTGCAAAACATGAGTTATTTACCATTATTACAATATTGCATGCATTTCATTTATCTCAGAACAAGCCGTGTGCAAAAAGCACCAAAGAGGAGGAAAAGTGCAAAAGTTAATGCTTTTACAACATCTTGTAGCTTTCTCCACTTGTGGAAAGAGAGACATGGAATGTGTTAAGATGGTCCAAAATCCTGGAACTCAAGAGGGTGTCATCCTCAGTATTTTCAGATTTCTAGTTTGGCCCTGTATACTTATGACTTACACTTACAGTATCATTTAATCATTGTGGTATTTAAGCATAGTTAAGCAGCTTTTTGTTTCTCAATCCTGTATTAAAGCACAGAAAACACGTTTAGCTTTTGACTTGCACACTAAAAAAAACATATCAGACCACAGGATGCTACTTACAGTCTCAGGTCAACCGATCTTTTTGCATCTAAATCCAAGGCTTGATTCTGCCCCACTATGTCAACCTTTAACCTAATACATCTTCTATATAGTGTGAACATTCATACGGGGGAAATCACCTGATTGGTAAAATGACTGAAAGTAAACAGGGATTTAGAAAACAAGTCAGCCCATATGTACCAGTTTCCCTTTCAGTACATTGTTTTATTAAGCGCTGTATAGTCATTACCTGAAACAAATCTCTGACCAAGTCATGCAGCTATTTCAAACTGGACTAAGAACTATCTGTTCCAATTTTTCCTCCATAACAGTTTGTAGTAATGTTAAGTATCAAAAGAAGTGTTTCCTTTCTGTTGTATTTTTACACTTTACTTTAGATCAGATGTAAACACGTATGGAGAATGAGTATGTATAAAGAGGTGGAAATACGATCGCACAATCTCCAAACTATCACCAAGAGCATTTCCTTTTCGATTGAGGACTGAAAGTGCTAAACGTGTTCAGAAACTGCGTACAAACTTCTAAAACTCTGAAATGTATCAATAAAAGACAAATTCAAAAAGTGCTATTTTCTTTTGGTTTCTACGACTTATTAAGTGTGATTTCTATCCAAGCTGCATTCTTAATGTGCATAGTACGTTTAAACCATGTTGCACCTACTGTAATCACTTATAAAACCACATACTGTCTTTTTAAGTGATAAGGGTACTAGGTCAAAGCTTAATATTCATACTTCTTTAAAGCTAACTCTTTGGTTGCTGGTTGCTAGTTTTAATTAAGCGGGTACTCAGCTTCCTAGTATTTAGGATACCTCTCTAAGTCTTCTAAATAAGCTTCATCTTTGGACAATAGAAGTTCTTATACACAATACCTGTAGAAGTCTAGGATATAGTATCAAAATATAAAAAGTGTAACACAATTCCGTCAAGAAAAAGCTGCAAAGCGTCCAAAACAAATGAGATCCTACTGAACTCTCATCAAACGCAGCTACCAAAACCTACTGAGCGATAAAGAAAGTGCAAATCCTCTCTTCCTTTAAAAGTAGTGACAGCTCACCCTTTCAGATATGCAAGTTTGTATCAAATATAAAGCAATTCCAACAGTATGGAATGTATTTAAGGCCACAAAGTAAAAAAAAAAAAAAAATAGCCTCACAGAAACATGTTGAAGTGTTTGAGCCTGAAAGCCAGCATTTTTAAAGGAAGTCTCTTGAAGATAAACCGCAGTAATTACTTTGAAAAGCACCTCGACTGCTCCAGACTGAACAATGTAAAGAAAAGTAAAGTTGCGTAAAGCTGCTGTAGAAAATTGAAGTGTTTTGTAATTTTGAAGGTAAACATTGACTCGTCTTTTAAGACCAATTATAAACAACGATGGCAGGAAGAGGGGTTTGGGTGTTTGACCCCCCCTGCTTCTGTACCTCTAGCCACCTTTATGGAAGCCTTGACTGTAACAGGCATAGTAACGTGCATAATAAAGATGCTGGTGAATCGGCATCATGTTTTTGTTTTTTTTACCTTATATCAATGAAGTTCAGCTGTATTTTTGTTCCAATGGGAGGCATGATAAGGCTTTAGTGCAGAATGTGTGCTTGTGTTGAGTGCTGGTTGCATTGCATCAAGATTATGAAGGTACAGAGGTCCTCTAACTGGATTTCTTCTGGTCAATAAGGTTAGCACCTCTCGACTTGTTCAACACCACCGTAGCCTGAAAGCAGAGAAGGAAGAAAAACAAGTCTTTTCATTCAATACATTGTTACAACATTCACTGACTTCCGTTCATCTGCTGAAGTTAATTCACTGAATCCCCTGAGCAGCATGTATCATACCTCGCCAGGCAGACAAACCACTTCTGCTTTTATCTTCGGAACTGTGGTTAAGTTGAGAATGAACTCTGAATGGCCTTTGTGGGTTTTAAGTGAGGCTTTCAGACTGTCTGATGTTAGTTTCATTTTCTATTTTTGCTCTGCTGATGATGGATGAAGTGGCTTCTTATTAAAATGCTACACATCAGTTCTTAATAATCAATGCAGAATTAAATGTTTAACACAATAATCTACATCATCTTCACAAAGAGTAATGGTTGAATTTTGTGTGAAAAGAACTGAAGCCAGAATTTTAGAATGTCTCAAGCTTTCCCATAAAGAACTGAAGGGACTGAAATCCAATATTTGTGATTAGAAAGCTTAAACTTGGTGCCGCTTACTGAAAAACAGCAAATCAGATCCAGAGGGAGACATGGCAAACACAGCTCCCTCAGCTAGGTCCTCGGAGGAGGGTTACATTAATGAAACAGGACTCAATCACACAGCTACCCACTAACGGTCAAGAGCTGATAAACAAGGTGAGTGAGGTTTCTTAGGTACCCTTAATCACATTTGATCAGCTGGATTTATGTTACTAACGTCATACTTTCAGAATGCAACAACAAGCTTAAAAATGTGTGTAATTTATCTGCAGTTTAATAACTATTTCTGTTACTTTCAAAATAATAGCTGCTTCATATCGGCTAAAAAGAGACGATAAAGTCAGCAGTGGGAACTTCCCTTTTTAGTTCTAATTTTTGTTTCCACAGAGCTACGTCCGTCACCTTTCCTGTGAACAACTGAGTGCAACCTCATGAATCTTTAACTAAATGTGGCATTATCCCTTTATTTAATTGACCTCTTAGCAGTTATATCGCCTATGGCAGCTCTTGAGGGGACTATAATATCATAGATGACTGACAGCCTTGTTCTGGGCTCTTCTTCCTATGGGGGCCAAATATCCAGTAATGAATCTTAAAAGCATTTTTAAATGCAAGTTAAGCAGAAGTGAGACTTAAAGGAGGTTGTTTGAGCCAAAGGCTTTATGATAGGGACAGAAATTGTTGACACAACAGCTGGCCAGCAGCCACATGACTAACCTGTGATTTAAAGCAGCTGCATAAGTGCTGGCATTCTTCTGATAAGAAAACATGCTGGAATAAGATCTGATATGACCTGACCTTAGCAATAGAAAACACCTCTATATCTTCACAGCTCTTATTTTTCTTCAAACACTTCATAAGTAAGCAAACCAAATTGTACCAATAAAAAAATGACATTTAAAGTATGTCACGGTAGTTTCTTTGATTAGTTTCCTTACACACTGGCAAAGAAGTCCCATAAAATCTTGCCTTTTCAAAGAGGCAAGATTTCAAGAGAGCATTTCAAATCAAAATTCTTACTGTGCTTGTATCCACTAACTGAAAGGTACACAGCACATGATGTTGTAAACAAGCACTTTGGCCAGACAGTAGATTACTGGTGCTGCCTCTCACTGAGGGAGTGCTGTGTGCTTTCAGTGTTCTCCCAGTGTGAACTGCTCCCTCTAGTGACTCTTAGGGATTATTGTGATTAAAAAAATCTGTTATAACAAAACATGTAGCTCTGTGTAATTGCCCTGTTCTACCAGGCTTAATCTCACCTGCTCCAGCACGACACCTGCCGCCTGGTCGATGGCTCCCCCCACACTCTGGTACCGACCAGAGTAGCGGATGAAGGCCCACGTCAGTATGGACATCATGACCACGCCGAGGGTGCAGTCGCACACAAGGGCGATGGTAGAGAGGCCGACGAAGAGCAGCACACCTGACAGCACGTAGAGAAGGCACACCAGGACGAACAGCACGGCGGGTGTGCGGAATGCGCTGAAGAGATTTTTGGACTTGAAAGGGAAGGAGACAACAGGTGATTAATATCACTTTACAGATCCTTATACTGCCAAGATAGCTTTGCATGTAATGCTAATACACTACCGGTCAAACGTTTTAGAACACCCCAATTTTTTCACTTTTTTATTGAAATCAAAGCAGTTTAAGTCCATTGAATAGCTTTAAATGGTACAAAGGTAGGTGGTGAACTGCCAGAGGTAAAAAAGAAAGGGTAAGATTACCCAAAACTGAAAAAAGAATGTACATATCAGAATTATATGAAAAAGGCCTTTTTCAGGGGACAAGAAATGGGTTGCTGTTCTGCAGCAATTGAGGTTAGTCAAGCCTTAAAAGTTGGTGCAACCAATTCTTACAGGTGTCCCAACTGTCCTTGATTACTTCCTACTCCCTCTGTCTGCATAAAAGTAGTGTTGGAACACACTGTGGAACATACCCTCGTGAGCAATATTTGAACAGTCTTGTACTCCAGATTGAATGTGTTGCTTATTAAATGGCAAGAAAAAGATGCCAAAGGTGGCTACTCCGATGAGTCAAAAGTTATGTCTACATTTTGGTTTATGAATTGATTCCATGATTTATTTTTGAAATTCAATTGTTTATTTGTTCGATATTTTCATTTCAGAGCACAATAAGACATTGAACTGCATCATTTTCAATAAAAATCTTGAAAAATTGGGGTGTTCCAAAACTTTTGGCCGGTAGTGTATATTATATCAGGAATAATTTCAAGTTACAAATCATTTGCTTTTTCACTTTAAGTGCTCTTGTGTCAGAAAAAGCAGCCTACAGCACAAGATAAACACAAGTTCTGGTGCAAAGTTGATCCAATTAGTTTACATCCAATTGGTAGATGTAAGGTTTGTAATCCACACTTACATCATGTATGTCAATGTCCTGAAACACTGATACACAATAGGGTAGAGGCTGGGAGCCACTGCTTAGCACCAAAAAACAAATAAAGTTACAGTTTTTCTCAATTGTTTACACACAAATATTGGTACTTGAGACACAATGGCCACAACATGTAACCCATGCACCAACCCCCTGAACCAATTCTGCTAAACTACAAGCACAATTCCTACTTTACACTCAAACTGCAGTTCTAAAACACACTTTTTTCAAAACACTACACACAATTCTCTGCATTTGGCACAATTTTCATGAAGAAAATATCTTGTTTTCACATGATGTCATTCACCCTACTATGCACACTGACTCATCACATGGGCAAACACCTGTCACACAGTTTTACAATTAGCAATCAGAGCTTTATTTCCCCCGCTGCTTGGCCAGGAAAAAACATTGCTTGTGATGTGGATGAGGTGGCCAGACTGAAACAGGAGAGAGGATGCAGCATAGTTGTTTTTTTTTACTGTAACTGTATACAGTAAATTATTCTGTTGTTTTGTGTGTAGACCACTGTATGTGCAACTTTGTGTTGGTTGGGATGTACACTGTGTACACAGTTTATTTGGGAGGGGGATAAAATATATTTGTTACTGTGTATTTGTGTGTTTTGAGTATAAAAACAATATTCTAGAATATTTTACAACACACTTATGTATGTACTGTCTGTAGTAAGTGTAACACTGAACAAAGAACAGTCCTAAGTCATTATGATGAATGGAGAAGAAGTGTTTTCCATTCATCACAGTGTTTTACATTGAGCACCTCAGTGTTCAACTGGTTCTTATAAATGTCTATTCATATGGTGGTTTGTGTGTGTCATTTACGAAGTGACGTAACAACGAGAAATAACGTTGTTTTGTATGTAAAGTTTCATTTTGCAGGAGAATTGAGGGGTTTTGCCCATTGTGTGTGTTTTTTGATTTGTGTAGAGTTCTGAGAGTATGTGGCAAGCTTTCAGAAAATGTGTGTAAACAATTGAGAAAAACTGTAAGTAGTACACAGGTACAGATTATAACAGGATGATAATACAATCTTAATCTACAGCTAGGGTAAAGTAACAGCCGTGACATCATGTAGTGAATCTGGTACACTGTTACAACAAAGTAGTACTTGATTATAAAGTCACCTAGCCTATTATATACGTCTGCCTACACTGCCAGGTTAGTGTCTAATACCATAGTGGTATCATAGTGTGATACTTGGATAAGATTGCTTTGAGTCATCTAAATGATGCGAAATATATTTCTAAATAACCTGCCCCTTATCGTCTGCTGCTATTTCACATAGGACTTTAAACCGATTAAGGGCTAATTATAATTCAGATGTAACTTAAGCCGACTTTGGAAATATTTTAGCTGTGAAAGCAATGTGGCAGAAACTCTGACCTTGAAATGGGGTTCAAACTAAGTTGGAAAGTATGCATGTCTGGTGCAACCAAATTGCACAAGAGTAAAAAAGGTCAGAAATCTCTTACCTCATTATGCAAGCATAATGACTGCCATATTTCCTCCATCTCCTTCTCCAACTGTGCTTGGTAACGATCACAAAACTCTTGTCCACCCATCTTCTTGGTGGAGGAGAAGGTATGGAGAGCCTCACGGGAGTTGAAGAGATGTTTCTCCTCCAGGGATTCAGGGGCGACATAAGGCAAGTCTCCCCCACACACCTTGGAGAGGAAATGAGAGACAGAAGAGATTTTTGTAGCCAGAAATGTTTGACTATTACCACATGTTTCTGATCAGAGTATAGGGTTATCCATCTGTTGGTTAGTGATCCCAAATACTTAGCTAACAATAGTTCACGACACATCTTACAAGTTCATACAAGTTAACGCACCTTCTCCATGTTCTTGTAATACTGATCTTTGGCTGCTGCCACGGCGGCCAGGTTGTTGGCCTCTGCTGTAGCCTGGTGAGACAAAGCGACACATTTTAAAGTAAAAACAAACAAATTAGACAAATCATATTACCCATGCTCCTAAGTTATTTCAACCTTCAAATACATGCAATTAAAATTTTAGAGTTAAAGTTTCTTGTTTTATGGTGCTTGGTTATATAATAGTATGTCTCTTGTATCGTTCATTAATCTTTGTGCTCTCTGATGTTCATTTTTATCCTTAAGCTCATGTGTTTTTGCCGTCTCCTGTGAATATGTTGAAGAATGTTATGTATTTCTCAGGTCAAGTTCTCATGTCATGACAGATATAAGTTTTAGATATAAACACTAATTGTGTGGTTTTCAGGACTCATGCCAAAAACTTGTTCAAAACAAAAGCAGATAAAAGAGATAATAATAAATACCATGAGCATGGTCTTTGGCTGTGGCAAGTCCTCTCCCTGGTAAATCTTTATGTAAGCCTGGTAAAACAAAATTTACATATTAGATATACAAATTAGAATTCAGGATCAGCAGAAAAACTCAGATGAAGAAAATGTTACCTTGAAGAATTCGAGCAGACCGCGACAGGTGACTTTGTTTCCGTTGATTTCTTTCTCAGCCAGACGATCGGGATGCAGCAGTTTGGGGATCAGGCTCAGCAGCTGCTCTCTGAACTCTGGGGCCACATCTGAAAAAGACATACATCAAAACTCCAGGAAAATGGTACTCAGTATACCAGGAAATAACAAAAGCTGCTTTTACTTTAAGCAAACTAAAAATAGAATGGAAATCAAGGGACCTTACCATTGAGCTGTCCCTCGAATGTGGGGCTGGTGGCAACGTTTAACCCGGGGTGAGGCAACAGGAAGCAGGAAATTTTAGTGAAGCATGAGTGGATGTGCTCTCTCACTGTTTGCAACTCCTCATGCTGGGCCTCCTTGACCTTTAAAAACCCATCCAAAAGTAAGGTGAAACTCAGTATATATATATTCTGTTAAGCATATTTATAATTTTCTGCTAAATCAACAAGCCAGATTTGGTACCTGTAATCTTTTATCCAGGAACTCGTTGCCTCCTCTAAACCCGTAGGCATATTCATATGGAAAGCTCCAGTCTCTGATCAGGAACATTAAAGACTGAGGGAGAAGAACAATAGTATTACATTACGGGTGGGGAAAAAACATCTTTTGTATTAAACTGCATATCAAACACAGCTGCTGAAGATGTTTCAGATTGTTTTTGTTTCTATTTCTTAAATCCTGTGGCTTTCTTGTACCTGAAAGGGCTTCAGAAAGATCTCATCCATGGCCAGACGCCCATACTCCGTGAACAGCTGTGAGGAAGAGGCCGCCATTTTTAAAAATATATACTCAGATGCAGAAATCAGTAAAGTAAAAATCAGGTTACTGTGTAATCCTTTGTCTGATGCAGGATAAGCTTATTCTAATACCACATTTTTAATGTCCTTTGTTGTGAAAGTAAATTAATGCGGTTTACAATAGTTTTTACCACTCTCCTCATTTTCAGACATGCTTCTTGGGCTGCTTTGAATCAATAACATACTGACTTTATCAAACTCATTTGTCAAACTAATTATATACAGACCTGTAGCTGCTGCAGGTCGTCCTCTTGGACGTTCTGAGACAGGTTGTAGATCTAAAAAAAGAACAACTGCATCAGCAAAGATGACAATGAGGTTAATAAGAAATGGTTAAATCATTAATAAGGGGAGATCAGACACCTGGATGGAGCTGGTCATGGTGCTGAGGGCAAAGATGGTGGCACAGTCCTTCACAGTTGACTGATTATCAAATGCTCCCTGAGTGTCCATCAACACTACTGCCACCTAGAGGTGACCAGAGAGAAACACAGTACAGCATGTAAACATTGGGTGTGGCCAGAAAGGAAATCCTTTGTTTCTCTATTAAAGTTAACTGTACACATGTTCTTTAAATCACAATATCATTAAATAAAATCCTTATACTATTCCCACATTATCTTATTAATTTATCTAAATTGATATGTGGATGTTTAGTTAATT
Organism: Notolabrus celidotus; assembly: GCF_009762535.1. NCBI lineage: Eukaryota > Metazoa > Chordata > Actinopteri > Labriformes > Labridae > Notolabrus > Notolabrus celidotus. Next base: position 22,228,663 of record NC_048279.1, read on the forward strand.
ATGGGATGAATTACTACCTGTGTAAAGGGCATTACTATGATCATTACTCCTGATAGCATGCATTGCACAACACCATCTTTTGGAGTAAGAGTGTCTTACATACTGGGCAAAAATATAGCTGCTGCTTATAATAAGTTAAAATTTTCAGAGTTAATTTCAAAACAGGGAACAAAAAGTGGCTAATGACTCAGGTAAGGTGAATTTACGGTCATTGTAACAATTAACTTGAAAGTCCAAAATATATATATTTTTAAAGTCTTCTGTTTCTTTTCATTATTATGCAGAAATCCCTAAAAAAAAAACAGGAAAACATTTGGTGTCTGAATAAATTACGAACTGCAGTACCTCTGTTCCATCACTCTTCGTGACGGGGAAAACTTCACTCCACAGCTGGATGCCAGTCGTTTCTGGTTCTGAACCTCCTCGCCAAGAAAATCCAGTCAGCTTCTCATCCTCCTGACCTAACCAGTTTGCATCACCCTGCAGAAACACATTTGATGTTTTTACAGATCAATCAGGGACAGGCTGGGGCGTCACTGTGAAGCCCTGTAGATTTACAGCCTATAGCTTTTTCAAAATTAGAAACAGGCCTTGTCATGTACTTTCAATTATCCTGAAAAATAGAGCACTAGAGCAGCAGACATTTTACAATGAATTATTGATAGGAACTACAGCTGGTATGCATAATTTACAACACAGAAAGAAATAAGTAGGCTGGAGACCTCAGTCAGGGCATGATCAACCTCTCATCGAGCTGCTTTCAGATTGCTTCAGTGGGAATGTTGCAGAAGAGATTAACTAATGCTTAGTCGTATTGTGACACTAAAGCAAACAAAAACAAAGTTACTAAAATCAATAACATCAAAAAGATCCCTCCATCTGTGCATCAAATGAAAAGGAAAGGAGGAGGTTATCTTAATGTGTACTTAAATATATGATACATTGATTTAACATTCACTGGTTGAAGTATCTAATGACTAAATAACCTGTTCAGGAAACTAGTTAGTTCACATGTTACAGAAGGGAGGGGCATTACTGAGCTATGATTTTTATAGAGTACTTCACCAGCCTCTGACTGCTGGTGACGTTCCTAGATTCCCACACCTTCAACACAAGGCAGCATCACCTGCTGTGACCTCCCTGCTTTAAAGCTGTCATTATGAAATATGACAATACTTCAGCGTGAAATAAGTTCCCCGCAGGTGAGGGATGTTGGATGTTTTAGTGTCACAGACTGATTCAGGGAACTTGTACTGCACTGGTTTAGCTTGCTCTGTGTCCCCATGTTGCACGGCACGATGGATACATTCATTATAGACCTCTTTCTGGATGCCTTTCATTGTTCCAAAATATTTTAAACTGGTCAGCAACACATGGCTGAAAAAAATGCTTTTCAAAGTAGGTCAATTATAGAAACAGGTTTGACAAACACAGATAGCTGTGGGGACAATCTCCTGACATGGTTGCCTGTTCCCTCCCAGGCTGAGGATTTTTAACTTGATCCATGGAGTAACAGATAGGTGTCTGGGGTGGCCAGGCACATGGCCCTTTTTTTTAAAACTACATTTTAAACTCTGAATTTGACACTACTTTCCTATCTTGTGGCCTCAAAATTTACTTTTTCACATTTTGTTTGAACACAGATTTTAAAGACGAATTATTGCTCCATAATCATTTTTGCAAAGATGAAAATAAAGAAATACGTTGTGCTGACACTGAAGTTACAGTTCAACTCACCTTCCTGTACATGTAGCGGAGCATGAAGTCGAGGATGAAGCTCTTGCCTTTCCTGAAAGCTCCGGCCACCGACAGCACCACCACATGTTTGTCTCGAACCTCAGGAGCCAACAGAACCTTAGCCAAAGCCTCTGTGTCCAAAGCAAAGGAGTGATCCTCTTTACACACTGTGACGATCTGAACTGGACCTGGTTGACCCTTCATTCTTATAAAGTTCTGGTCCCTGTGACAGAAACAAAACAAAGAATAAAAAATCAATTTATTACTAAAATTGGTTGACAATCAATTCTCTGCTTTGTTCATTAATTAACGACTTTTATTCTTGAAATACTATTTAAGGTCTACAACAAAGAATCAGTGCATTCAATTTCAAACAAAACTTTATTGTTACACTTGAACATATCTGAGGTGCTTCCTTCCCCTTCAGTACATTTATCAATATTGATATTGTTTAGTGTATTCCTAGAGGACACATTTTTGTAATGGCAGCTTAGAGATGCAGTGACATTTTCTTCGAGCATGACTAAGATTTGTTATTTGGATGGACAAAACAATCGTTGTTTTTTTAAACTAGAAAGTATGATGTTGCATCCAGTAAAAATGTGGGCATGCAATCATCCCCCATTAAACACAATATTTGTCTCTGTCTGAAGATGACTGGGATACATTGTGGGTGTCATGCTGCTTTGCCTCTAGTGAGTGGATTCAGCACGCCATCTACAAAAAACATTGTTCATTTTAGCTGCTTCAATGCTCTCCTTTGTTGTATTTCCATGAAGAGGAGATCCTCTATGGAGCCAAAACGATGACTTTAATGTTTGGTTTTGAAAATAAATTTTGGCATTGAAAACACATCCTGAAACTGAAAAAAGAAACACTCTTTTTTTTAATGCAGAAAAAACGCCATCAAAAAAAGAATCTATCATTGACAAAAAAGTGTCATCAAATAAGTATAATATCATTGTCATTCAAAAACATATTAGAATGCAAAAATGTCTAGAAATTAAATAATATAACATATGTTGTCTGTGTAACTTCAGTGAAACGTTTTCATGCCAATACCGGTTTTGATGTCTTTACATTTTTTGTGTTTCAATGCCAATGTTTCTTTTTCCAATTTCAGGGTGTTTTCAATGCCAAATTCCATCGTTTTGGCTCCACAATCCTCTCCCATGATGAGTAAGACAGGGAGGTGCTTTCGTAACAGTCTGTAGTAAGAAAACTAAAATCTCTCTGACCCTCCTTTCAAGGAAAACTCTTCACCTCAAAAGGTGTGGCACACAGTAGTATGCCTGGCATTTCTATGCTTAGAATGTGCTTAATCGAGTTGATGTAGTGAAGCCCAAAAACAAAGTAATCCTGCAGCTATGACCATAACATGCTGTGTTATATTGTGCTATCTGCTTTCACAGATTCACTAAATTGTAAACTACTACCTCTATAATCAACGATACTTGTTTTAGCAGCAGCCACTAAACGATGCCAGCTCGGCTAGCTAGGCTGGCACTGCCTGGACCAGTATAGCTATGCGATTCTAAAAGATGTCTAATTATAACAGAAATTATTCAAACAAATCAATGTCTGAGCAAAACCCACAACAAGAGATGGGTCCAAGTTGTAAATAGCCTTATCTTATTCTTCAATTTAAACAAAAACATTGCCCTGCTAACGCCTCAGCTGTTAAGGAAACCAGTGTTATGAAACCAACTAGTCTTTTAAGATGTAACCCTAATCCCGGAATTAGCTTAAATAGCCCTTCCCGTGGTTGTAGCTCCTGTTTTTACAGTGTAAAAAGGATGTTTTTACCTTGTGTGTCTTCAAAATGCCTCGATGCAATCTCATGAGTGTCGACAAAAGCCAGAAACGTGACTTTTTTCTACACTGGCATGAAAACAACTTGTGAGAACTTTTTTCCACCACGGAAACAACGCACTTCCGGCTTCAGCTAGCGCGTCATCTCGTGGGAAATGTAGTCTTTTGGGGGGATTTCCCGCTTCAACTTAATGTATCCACAAACTACATTACCCAGTGTGCTAAACATTCATCGTTTCTATGATAATTATATTTTTTAGTATAAAGTTACGAAGACGGAACTAAAGTTTTGTAAGAGAGAACTTTCAATAGGTTACGTACATTCACATCATATCTAAATAGTTGCCGAGGATGAAACTACGTCTTCTAACATTCCAATGTTTACGAGCATGCCATGTATTTTGAGAGGCACCCTACTGCAGGCAAGATGGCGCCGCCACAACATCCACACCGGAAGTCCATACCGGAAGTCCATACCGGAAGTGATTCTTTAACCCCCTCTCTACCCAATGCCGGATGCTTCGAACTGGAAGTTTCTTCTTCGTGTAGCGTATTGATTGCATTAGTCTGTCGCTGCTAAATCAATTAGCAGAAAGCTAGCGATAAAACAGCCTTCTCGAGACACGACACTCCAATAATTAAAGTGAACACACGTGCACACTGCTCCTTCCATTGTGTGTGCGTGTGCTTGCGTATTGAAATGTATATTTATTCCTTTCTTCCAGATGCATCCGTCGATTATTGAAGGAGACCAGGGGTTGGAGTACACAAGTGTAACACAACATAAAATAACATATGACCCAGACAAAACAAGAAAGGCAAATGCAGATGTCATCACGGCAGCATCATAATCAGCTTTAAGTATTTCAACACACACTCGGAACAAAAGGCTGTGCATGGCTGAGACGTTAACACTATAACTTAGTGATTCGTGCAGGCTTCTAAGTAACTTGAATTCTCAACAGCCTATACACTTTTGGAGTCAATCAACTAGTCAATAATACTGATACGATTAAAATGTAAGTGCAAAAAAGTTCATCGAATTACGCGTAAACCTACGTGTTTTTGAAGGCTTTTATTTTGCGTTCACGTTCCTGTTTTTCAAGGCTTTTATTTTTTTGAAGGCTTTTATTTTTGTAACTTCCGGTATTGACTTCCGGTGTGGGTGTTATTGCAACGTTTTTAGCTTTGTAACTTCCGGTATGGACTTCCGGTATGGACTTCCGGTGTGGATGTTGTGGCGGCGCCATCTTGCCTGCAGTAGGGTACTCTTGTGTATTTTAAGTATGTAGCAGACTTTACGTGCTCCAGCAGGCTTGGCTTGCACCCTCGCGTTATCAATCAATCAATCAATCAATCAATCAATCAATCAATCAATCAATCAATCAATCAATCAATCAATCAATCAATCAGACTTTATTTATAAAGCGCTTTTCATACAATGGCATTGTAACACAAAGTGCTGTACATAAAAAAACAACCTAAAATAGAACAAATTAAGAAAAAGATCCCAGCCCCAAACCCACCCCACAATCCTAAGGTTAGGAACACAATATGCAAAAATAGTAATAAAAACAATACAAATTAAATAAATAACAAATAAAAAAGAAGTTGCTGAACGAACTGAGGATACGCTCTCATATCTTAATGAGGAAACACTGCAGGTAAAATAAGATGTTAAAACTTAACACAGGAAATTAAAAACACCAAAATAAAATACATTTCTAATATAATAAAACACTAAAATATTAAACCATTGAAATAACATAATATGCTATACTTAAAACATATAAATAAGTACATAAATAAAGTAGAATAAAAGTAACTGAAATTTGAACTAGATAATAAATAAATAAATAAATAAATAAATAAATAAATAAATAAATAAATAAATAAATAAATAAATAAATAAAACCTTCTTGAGTTTGCTTTTAAAAATATTTATGCTCTGTGCAGCCCTCAGATCTTCAGGTAGGGTGTTCCACAGGCGTGGGCTGTGATAATAAAAAGCTGCCTCACCGTGGGTCTTAGTTTTTACTTTTGGTACAATTAAAAGTCCACTACCTGAAGACCTGAGGGCTCTCACTGGCTCATATGATAAAAGCAAATCTGATAAATAAGAAGGGCCAAGACCATTAAGAGATTTAAAAAACAATAAAATAATCTTAAAATCTATTCTAAAAGATTAGGTTTTGAGCCCTCTAGTGGTGTTTTAACTCCTAGAAACAGTACACATGAAGTTGAAAATGTTAAGTTTTCTGAACATAATATGAACACACCTTAAGTTACAGCATGAGAGATTTTATTTGTTAGATTACAAAAACAGATTTTGAAAGTACATACAATACACAGGTAGAGAAATCCATTGTACCCAGAAATGACATTATATTTAAATGGCAGTGAATATATTTAACATTTTATTTCATAATTCCAATAAACGTTTTTTTTTTAATTGAAAACTGTTAAGCTTATTTTACAAGTGTATACAAAGTGTCCAAGTTAACAGAAAAACTCATGGAATCTACAAGATATTTAAACTATATAAAGAAATACTATTAAGATATAAAATTGGAAGTACTGACATTGTAACTTAGTGCTTTCCCACATTTGATGACCATCTACAATTGCAGTTACATTATAAATTAAACATTTTGATATAGAATCACAAAAACTTACTTTCAGAAAGGAAGAGTTTTCATAGTATGCTACAATTACAGTGTTTAGGGGAAACATATATTAAACTTAGGTTTGTCTGGAATGCTATTGAATTATCCTCTATGAAAGTCCTAACAAGAACAGGTTATAAAGACATCTTCATACAAAAATAATAATCGTGTGAATGTGATTTGGTTTGCTGCTCAGTGTTTGCCTCCACAGAGCTGTTCTTTCTTCTTGTGGAAGTCTTAATGCCAACAGTATAAATGGTCAGTGGATTGGGAAAATTACTTCTACTTTAATTGGAAGCAGAACTTCAACCCCTGAGATTGATACTTGTGTTTAAAAAAAAATCACAGTGGAAATCCTTCAAACTTGATGAAGTTTGTATTGTGTTAATACTTCAATTCTCAAAGCACAATTTTATCCACACATATCAGTTTCACCTTACACTATCAAGACTTCTTCAGTCCTGACTATCTGTTAGTCATCATCTGCATTGAAAGTGCCTGAATACATGAGAATGAGTGTGATCCATAGTCTTGTTAGTCCATCCATTATCTATACATAATGCAAACTACAATAACAAAACAAGCTTTAGGGCAGTGTCAGTGTCTCAGAAAGAGGCAGCCACTTTTAAAAAAGATGATCTCATCCATAATTATTATTATTACGACTGCAGAAAATAAATCACAGCTTCTGTTGTTTTCTGGGAGTGTTTGCCTGAAATGGATCTAAGTGTTGCTTTAGTTGTGATGTTGATGAGATATGATACTAATATCCTCCTCCTGCCAGGTCCAGCAATGACCCAGCAGCTTCCTGAGCCTCGGCATCCAGCTGGAGGATCTCTACGGTCTCCAGGTCTAATTCGGTGTCACCTGGCAGTACCAGGTACTGCTGAGACTCGTAATAGTGTAACTCAATGTACCCACTGTCAGTCAGTGGGTCTTTCTCCATCTCTGTGTAGACTTCCTCCTGTTGGTAGTCCAATGACTCCATGGTGACGAGCTCCTCGTGATCCGGGGTCAAAGGGCACGTTGGGTCGTCAGAGAAAGGCGTGTTATCAATGGACAGTGTTTGAGGAGAGGAAAGAAGGAGGGTGTGAGAGAGAGGATCTGCATGAGAGAAAAACAATGAAGTAGGGACATAACATGAATATTAATATGTTTACACACAGCATGCTTCAACAGCCATGTGTCATATACTTCAGTGAGCCCATGTAGCACAGGCTCACAGAGGCTCTCAGATAAGACCAGTGCACACAGAGGCTGCTGTGCTAGGCTATTGCTATGTTGCCAAGGTAATAGAAGATTGTTGCCGTGACAACAGAACACAAACACATGAACATGCTGAGAAAGCCTCAGAGTGGGAGAAAAGCTGCATGTAATAAAAACGTCACAGAGAGCTGTTACTCTATAAATAAAGTGCTGTTGTCTGGAGCAAATTCATTAGGGATCACATATGTGTCGCTCATGTGTTTAATAGGTGAACCAAGCATGCTGGGAGTCCCATCATCACTAACCTGAGATTTCAAGAGAGTCACACACTGCAGGCGTCCCAAATTCAGCTCCTTCCAGTCTGCAGACAACATGGTAGGATATTAGACAGCTTCATCAACATGGTTTTCAACAAAACTCAGCAAGAGAGGGATGTTAAAATGCAAATTGCTCCAGGTAAATTGTGTATTTTAACACTTTAAAGGGAAGAATTTCCTGCATGACAAGGAAAACAATGCATCAACACACGAAAAAAATCTTCGGCAACTCATTATTATTGTTCTGTATTTACCATTTATCACTCATAAATTAATCTAGAAAAATCTGTATTGTAAATTATTCCCAATGCAGTTTGCAAGAGCCTTATGGAAAGAGGTTTTTGCAACAAGAGTCCTAAACTCAAAGTCATTCAATTAAATACATGTATATACTTCTGTTTATGAACTTTCTCTGTTTGACATTATTTTTCTAACTTTTAAGAAAAAAATTACTATAATAAATCTTATAAAAGTTCAAACTGTGTGGTTTTATACTAACAGTGCAGGCTTGTTTATCAGATTGCTGTTGGTGCTGTGATAACGGTGGGTCTTCCTCAGCACTTCAAGGAGCGCTGACCGGTACTCTGGGCACACACACCAAAGAGATCCTTTTCCCACTGACTGAAACACACACACAGACACACACTATTTAAAAATGAATTCTGCAAATATGAAAACCTTAAGCCACACAGACACATAAATTCCTACTAGGTGTAAATCTTAATCCTTGGGAAGAAATTCTGAGATGAATCAAATAATTTAAACGTTCATTTCGGTTAAGACAAGACCAGTTGTGATTCTGTGTCCGGCGGGACAGTAAGACGGACTTCAGAGCAGCGAAGGGGGCTGATTATTTATGATAATCCCTCCTAATTTAAATAAATAATAAGACCCAACACTATTTACTATGTAAGTTAGGTTACATAAGTACAGAGAGAGAGAGAGAGAGAGAGAGAGAGAGAGAGAGAGAGAGAGAGAGAGAGAGAGAGAGAGAGAGAGAGAGAGAGAGAGAGAGAGAGAGAGAGAGAGAGAGAGAGAGAGAGAGTGTAGATCAAACATAACTGGCCGCATATAAAAAAATAATAATAATAATGTTTTAAGTCTTTGCTTTGTGTTTTTGTTGTTTGTTACTGTTCTGGTTTTGTTTTTAACTCTGTAAAGCACTTTGAATTGCTCTATGTATGAATAGTGCTTTATAAATAAACTTGCCTTGCCTTGCCTTACTACTGATGAAACATGTGGAGTACATTATAATAATTTCCCTGCAGGGCAGTTTAATTGCTGACTTGCAAGCAGCATATCTTGTATCAGTGTGTTGCTGAAGGACATTGCAGAGGGATGGATGCACTCAGATGTGAACACTTGAGCTTTTGCTTGGTAATATAAACACACTCCCTTTAGTTATGACATGACCCTGATGCTCTTATTGTGGTAAATGTGAGTTATATCCTCACCTGGCTCTTGTCCCGATGAATGCGGCGGAAGCTCTTGCTCAGGGACAAGTTGTGTCTTACAGAGTTCCTCCAGCCTCCGGAGGCCGTCCTGTAGAACGGGAAATTGTTGACAATCCAATCATAGATGTCTTTCACCGGCAGCCTCTTGTCAGGCGAATCCTCTATTGCCATGAAAATCAGACTGCTAAAGGAATATGGGGGCTTGGACGAGACCGGGGTGGAAGGTTGGGTGGGTTGCGATGACTCCAGCTGAGGCAGTGTTATTTTGGTGAGGGGTTGTAGTGGCAGTAGGTTACCCCTCTGATGCAGCCAGTTGAGGCAGGTCAGGTCATCTTGGTCAGATATGTTCACTGGACTGAGGCACTGTATGTTTTTTCCTTCAAGACACTGAGAGGCTGAATAATGTGAGAGAGGGGAGGAGGAGTGACTAGACTCTGCTGTGGCTGGAGAAAGTGAGGAAGGGGATGGGGGGAATGAAATGGGTGAGAGTGGGAGTGAAAGACGACAATGTGTCTGCTGCGGCGAGGAGGAGAAAGGCAGGGACACTTCGAAAGTGTTAAGAAACTGTGCCGGGGGAGGCAGTGTGTGAGAGCTATTCTCCATCTCTCTCCCAGGATGGAACCTCCAGAGCCAGGATCACTCAGCTCTGCCACTGCTGAAAGAAATGACAGAAGTCAGGATTGAAAAAAACAAAGGGAAGTCACTTTTGTATATATATAGTCCAAAATCATGCTTTGTCAAGGAAATCTCAAACCTTTCTTATAGGACAGACAGAATTGCAAAGTACAACTTAAATATAAGTATTTTATTGTATATTTCTATTTTAGAACAAAGAGTAGTTTTTAGGCCAATCACTTGTTTTTATAAAACTAACTATGCTTTGATCATCTTTGTTCTTAATAAACTTCCAAAGAAGTAGATAAGTGTCTTAAAATCAAGTAAAATAATGGTAAGCAAATGTTTGTGTATATAAAGGTGAGTGCTGAGTAGTTTAAAAAAAAAAGTTAAAAGTCATACAACTTAAGGGTAATAGTTGTATTTTTTGAATAAACTGTAAACCAAATGTATAAACAAACAAAAAGAAAATGATAACACAGTTTACTCAGAGTCAAAGTTGCTCAGATGGAAAATGTTTGGAAGAAGAAAAAGGCTCAAACCTTGTTTTTTGTTAAATGTTAGCTCTTTGTTCCCCTCTGATTAACATCCACTAACTAGTTGGTTCAGAGTTCACTCTCTTTCAGGTTCAACGAACAAGGATTGGACAGTGGACAGGTGCAACTCTCTCCATTGGTACTCACATGTTCACATAGTAAAGGTGCACTTGCATCGATAAAATGCTATTAATAAACTATAAATACTATAGTTAGTGTAACGCTGGTGAAGATTTGAGCCTACCTGTGAAGCCACATGGCTCTACAATGCGGTCCAGTAGGCAAATGGCGGAACAATATAAAGTTTCATTTAGACAGGAAAGCCGCCTTTCCCCTCACAGGTAACACTCGGTGGTCTATCTAATGCTTTACATGCAAAATATTAACCAGTTACTCACCGAGTTACCAACAGGTTAATACTGGCAGGAGTTATGTCTCTTTAATGTCCATAATAAGTTGTTGATAAGTTGAAGATGTAATCCTGGGGTTTAAAACTTGTATCGGGGTCGGACACCTCGAGCGTCGTGTTCTGTTGCCGTCTGAGGTTTCCATGGAAACCAAAAGGACGCTTTGCGTGGTGCGCGTTCCTGGGCGCGCGCGTACGACGACTTCACGAGCGAAGCAATAGAGAAAGCCTGCTAACTTTCTCAATAAAACTCGTGTTTCAATGCACTTAGTCATTTTTCTGGAAAACATAATCCATCCAGAATTATTTATATGTACAGACTGGAGAAAGGGAACTGAAAGTCTTTATGGGTAATTCAGGTTCATCTACACAAATTCATCATTTACTGTGGATGACATGAAACATTAGATTAAAACAAGTAAATATTAAAAATGTATCCTAAAATGTAGTACAAAAACATCCCTTCTCACTAACCAGTGACTGTTATTAATTAATAGTACTTTAAAATTCTACTAGAGTGCATCTACTGAAGTTTATTTATTTCAGTTACTTTAACTTCTGATAACAACTGTACATCTTATATAATTTACAAAGTATAGTCACTTACAGTAGGCCAATTAATGAGATCATCCAAAAAATAAAAAGATTATAAATACAATCGAACCCTGCATGAAAAAAAGTCAGACTTTGAGAACTGAATGCACAAAGAGAAATATATTTATTTTTTCTACAAAAAAATCCTAACACGTTCATGCTTTGTCAAATGTAGATAAATAAAATCCAGAACTCGCTAGAGAAACGGGGGAAATGCAACATTACTGAGCCAGGAGAGTGGCACTTGAATCACTGGTGTAACGTACATTTCTTTCAGTGTGGTGTGTAAATACTGAAGCATGTCCATGGACATCATATAAAAATGAAACAAACTGAATCTTAGTTTTTTTATTTAAAAGATCTAACAATGACAGCCCTTGTTTCCAAAGTAATGGGGCCAAAAATAAGCATTTGTTTGTGTTACAATACACTCATGGTGGATGACAACAGTCTTCCGATGACATTTTTCTGTCACACTTTGTGGTTAAATCAGTGAAACCATTGAATCTGAACATGTCTGACTGACAAGCTCATCACACACAGCAGTGAAACACTGTCTAGTGTGTGTGTACTGAAAAAAGAGCATATAAAGGCAGGTGTACAAACACTCAGACACATTTTTTGGGTCCAATGCACTCGGACTTCAGGTTATTTAATCCCTCCCAGTCACCTGACTAAGTGTGAAGTTAACCAGTATATGACGATGGGCTGAAAGACTGCGGTAGCCACAGTGATATAAAGGCGAAACTGAGGTTTGCCACTTGATCCAGTTCCCATGGTGTCAGAGGAAAGAGAGGGAAGGATCTTCATTTTCAGTGATCTTACCTGAAAAAAAAGAGAGCCACATAAAGTTAAGAAGCTCACTCAGTCGAACAAGTTCACCGTGTTAAGACATTTGCTTTTTTCGCTTTCTAGCAGAGAGGAAGATACTACATTGGGGGACATTGGTTCTGGGCTCTTCCTGGTCAGGACCAGTAAACCTGTTTGTCCATGTTATAACCTAATAAAGTTATTGCTAGCTGTTTCTAAGGGTTTGTAGTCTGAGAGTTTAGACTGCTAAGCTAACCAGCTTCATAATTACCGTGAAAAATATTTTTCAGGTTTGTATTTTTAATCACCCAGGGAAATATAAATTAAAGCAGAACTAACAAACAAAAACATCTGAATATGTTAATATGTGGCCTACTTATCGAATATAATTAGTTTGAATTATATGAGTAATCAGCTTCTTGTGAACTAAAAATATGACAACCTTAGAAGCACAACACTGCTGTGGTTATGGAATCCATAGCCTTGTGCCTGGAACTATAAATGAATGGTTGTACTGAATAATAGAAAGGTGTGTTTTGACTTTTATGCCAGGTTGTATGTCTGAAGGACAACCTCTAGATCTGATGTCTGGTTAAAAGTTGTTCTACTACCTAACTTCCTGAATGAAATTAATTCACATTAATAACTGATTCATTTTAAGAATTTCACATACTTAAGAGTTCTAAATATGCTGGGTGGTGTCACTGAAGAGCTAAAATACTTACGATGAAGAACATAAGGGAACAAGAGGACCAGGCAAGGGCCACATAATAACCATCACTGCCAAACAGTAAGCCACACAACATTGTGAAGATCATCCTGAAAGAGAGGCATCAAAAATTAATGTTCATTAATAAAAAAAATACATTAATAAAATTATGTATTTACAATGCCTCCGGCCACCTCAGTATTAATTTATTATGTAGTTTAATGAGGTCAAGTTACATGAAAAATGCCCTCCACACAAAGGGAGCCTTTAACCGCTGAGCTAAATCAGAATCACTTCATCTTGATATTTGATATGGCAGTTTACGGTTCAATAATTGATACCAAAACAAAGGGTGAAAGTTTGGTCTAATATGACACCATCACACTAATCTTCTCTGTAAGAAAATCTGATCATAATCTGAAGTATGATATGATATTTACCCGACATATTTGTACCCACTGTAGGCAATAAGATCAAAGGTTGAGAGATCACTGTGTACCGTCATCAGATACAAACTCAACAACATCACCAACACCTCGATGATCATCCACACGAGGGCAGTGCTGGCACACAGACCAAGGACCTCCGGGCTGAACCTTCACAAAGACAATACATAACCCTTTTTATAACTGTTGTTTTTTTATACAAGTGTAGCTATTATGAGTCATAGTGTTAACAATATGAGGAAGTATTACTCACCTTTTTTGAATGCCAAGGGCCATTCCAGCAAGTAAAATGTAGGTAATGAAAGCCATCGCTAAAAGACAGAAAAGAACATTTAACACATTACACAAGTACTCCTCAATGCTCTGCTACTGAACACTGGATATCAACAGGAACCTTACTTGGTATGTAAAGATCAGGTGCATTCACATCCTGTCTGGGGGGCAATGGAGTGTCCCGATGGTAACGAACTTCCCAGTCCTACCAAAAACAGAGACAGTGTGAATCACCCTGCACACTCTCACAGTGCTACAGGCAAATGATGCATCACACTGCTTTTCACCCCAAGGCTCTACAAGACAGTGGAATAACACAGTTTGAACAGCTGACGTAAACGAGCACAGCATGACAAGAGTCTTTTTCGTCATGATGTTCTTTTGTTTTAGGTGTGCTGCTCTCATTAAAGGAAGACAAGACCAAAACCTATCATGTGTCTCACCTTTTAAGGACAATTGCATCCTGCCTGTGCTAACTAACATTCAAAGAAAAGGTCCCCAAATTCAGTTTTATTTTTCAATTGTTCAAAATGTTCCTGAAATGCTTACACTTAAGTTTGTAAGACATAACACAAACAGCTGACTCGTTTCAGCTATACATTTAATGATCTACAGAAGTAGCAGTGAATTTGTAATCGACTCAAAGTTACCTACAGTGTCCAAGTTTATAATAATGAAACATGTCAGCCTGCCAAAATGTGTCTCTGTGTTTTGAATGTAGATTATGACGACAGAAGAGGTCTTTCGCAATAAAGATGTTTTGTTTACATTTATGTGGTGTTGAGTAACAATAGGAAAAACTGGTTCCTGACTTGGAGAAACATAAACGATTGCCTGTTCAAATGAGTTGACTTCACATTACATTAAAACATGGGAAACAAAAGTTACTATTGTGATGAATGTAAGAAACTTTTGCTTTTTTGTTTAGGAAATTTGGTTTAAAGTTGTCAGGGTTACAAACCCTTCCATAGATAAATATTTAGGGCAATCTATTTCCTTGGCTAAAAGCCTTATTTTACAAATGTGGAAGTCAGAAGCAAGTCCTTCATTTCAGCGATGGCTCAAAGATTTAGGGAATGTTTTGCATCTGGAAAGATTGCAATATAAATTGGCTAACAGAGAAAACACTTTCATGAAAATATGGAAGCCTAACAGCGTCTCAGATGACACTTGTGTTTTTAGAGCTGCCACCAACTCACATTGTAACACACTGATGCTTACGCTTTGTTTTGTTTTTTCTTTGTGTTTTTTTTTTCTTTCTCGTATTGTATGAATGTATGTCTTATATGTGTTCTGTAAATTTCACCACCTCAACTACTGTCAGCATTATAGCATCTTTCTTTTATTCTTATGTGCTTATTTACTTCCATTATGTCCTTAATGTTTGTCTTGTTTTTTTTTTTTTATGGTTTTTTTTTATCTATGCCTAAAAATCAATAAAAAGAAGTTTTCATGGTTCTTTTTTTGTCCAAGCAGGATGAGCTAGATTAGTGTTAACACTTGTTAACATGAACGCTGACCAGCCAGGTAAGCAATAATTGAGTATTTTAAAGAATGTTCATGTTTTTTCACTATAGTTGGGAGAATCCCTTGTGAAATAGAAGCATCCAAGAAGAACATGAGTGATCCATTATATCTTTGGTGCACAGGCAAATCTAACTGGTCAAATCCACTCAATGTTGGTACTCTACACAAACTACACATTACCGATAATAAATACTATGTTAAAGTACATCGTATGTTGGACAAAACTACAATTTGTACTGTATTGTTCAAATATTATCAGCGCACAGAATGTAGAGTGTGAAATAATTTCTAATCTCAGTGAGTTAAAGTGTGTGGGAATAAACTGAGCTCAATGTGCTTTTATATCAGTAGCAGTCCCAGCATTACAATGTTCATACATTATCTTAAGTAGTGATAGATTGGCTTACTATCTTATTTGCATGGTTTCAACACAATAAGAACTTGGAAAGTAGTTCCCCTGAAAAGTTGTCAAGCAGTCTTAACTTTTGAATGTTTTGTGTTGTTCTGCATGTTGATGGAAAAGCAAAGTCTGACAGGATGATTTGCTTGGATTACCTGATGCGTATACGGGAACATGAGCAGCATTAGTTTCTTCATTACATATTTGGTGTCGACGGCGAAGAAATATTTCAGCTTGTTCACAGACACATATCTGCTGATCTGAAAGGCAAAGGAAGAAGAAACATTAACTTAGTAGACGAGGTGTGACAGTCTAGCAGAGTTAATAGGTAATGTTGAGTCATACACATTTTTTAAGGAGGCTGTGCCGTCAGGTTTGTGAATCATACTGGACATGAAGTTCGAAATCTGTGTCTCAAAGCTGCCAATCCAGTAGAGCAACATCAGTTTTATTCATGTGCCAAGTAGGTTCATGTGTGTGCGAATTATTCTTTTTATTTCTGACTAGTCATATTATGATGCTGACGAAACATCTTCGACAGAGTTAGCTACTGGAGAGAGACCCCCCCCCCCCATCACACAACATCTATTTTTGTTTATTCATGTACACATTTGTCTTTTCTCCATATGTCTGTATGTTTAAGCTGTTGTTTTGTATGACCACAACAACCATAGGATCTTAAGGAGGGTGGGAGTTGGGAGGGTTTGTGGGAATTCTACATCTTCTATACAGATGCCCTGGCTTGCCCTATATATGATACATCATCCCATACAATTTTATATTGTCTGAAAAAAAATTTGAAGAAAAAGACTGGGGAAAAAGTTTAAACTGCTAGAAGTCTACCTATAAACCTATTACAATTACAGTAATTTGAAAAGTCACTCAGACTAAAATCTGGCAAAGAGTAAAGATGAGTAGCTGAAGGTTAGAAAATAGAAGATTGCTCCAAGAATGTGAACTTGTCAGAGATAAAACAGACATATTTTGAGATCCACCAGGTTGAAAAAGAATTCAAATTCAAATGAAGGCAACATTTTATTACAATGGTTAAACAATTTAAAATTTTTGGCAGGATTCTGTACACCTGCTAAGACCCTTTGTCTGGTCCTGTGTTCAGAGTATGGCAGTGTCCAGATATGTCTGCTTGTTTAAAAGATCTATGAAATGGGCGCTGGTGGCCTAGCAGTCCAAGCGCCCCACATACAGAGGCTACAGTCCTCGTCGCAGGGGTCGCCGGTTCGAGTCCTTTTCGCCACCATTTACTGCATGTCTTCCTCCACTCTGTACTACCCACATTTCCTGTCTCTCTTCAGCTGTCCTATCAAGTAAAGGCAAAAATGCCCCAAAAAGATAACTTAAAAAAAAACCTTGTTAGCTCGTTCATTATCTTCAGGTTATGTTTGAATGTGAACCTGTGATAAGATGACTAAATTCACATTTTTGTGTCAAAGTTTGAAATGTTCCAATCTCAGCCTTGACCAAATTTATAGATGACTGGGTTAACACCTCGCCCTCCATTTCATTCATTCTGTCCCAGATGTGAAAGAACTCTATGATGATCTTTTCCCCTCACCTCTTTGTTGACCATATCCTTTCCTTGGTTGGCTAATGAGGAGCCGTACATCATTGCAGCATTTGCCATTGGGTCGGCAAACAGATTGTCCACACCGCCACCTCCCTGCATGTCATTTGAAGGCCCTCCCATATTGTACCCTGGAGTGTAGTATCCTTGACTGTTCATTGCTGGTGCTGCAGAGCTGGTGTCCTCAAACAGGACAGAATCTGCTGTGGGGGGAGCTGTACGAGCTCTTTGTTTAGCTGTGAAAAAGACGGACAAGATGGAAACCATGAAGGACATTCTAATTAATATCAACACTTTTTTTTATTACTTCTTTGGTAACTTATTATTCACAACCACAAATATAAATTGCAGTGTAATGAACAATTATTGATCAATATGTTATTACTTGTGACATATTTCCACATCAAATCTTTCCCTGAGCAAGACAGAAATAAATCCTTTTAAATCATGTGTATCATTATTTTGTATAGCTTTAAATGGATGGTATGATATTTCACCAGTTAGCTAGAAATGTGTTGTTTTTTGTAAAACATCATTATAGGATTTTCTTCCAAGGTTTATTTTACACAGAGAAGATCGCATAGCTGGCGCTACATAATTTGATTTTTAATAATACATCCCTCTAAACAGATTTTCCTTCCAATTTGACCCTTGTGGTGGTGTCAATGAAATGAATCCTTGAATTTACCTTAAAGGTGCCCTTTTCATTCTTCTGTTCATGCTGAATTACTGTATCATGATAGTATTGTTATCATGAGCATTGTAATTTAATAGAATAGAATAGAATAGAATAGAATGTACTTTATTAATCCCCGGAGGGAAATTCAGGTGCTGGCAGATACAATTATAAAAATCACATAAAACAAGTAATTCAGGTGTCTGTCAGCTCATCTCCCATTGGCTAGAGAGTTATGACGCCTAATGGCTGCAGGGATGAATGATTTTCTGTATCTCTCAGTCCTGCAGCGCAGAGAGATGAGCCATACACTGCTGCTGTTTCTCTGGTCCACAAAGAGGTTGTGAAGTGGATGATCTGTGTCATTTAGAATGACACCTAGCTTCTTCTGTGTGCATCTCTCCGCCACAGCCCCCCAGTGAGTCCAACCTGGTTCCAATCACAGTGCCAGCTCTTTTCATTAGTTTGTCCAGTCGCCTCGCATCCTTGTGTTTTATACTGCTTCATAGAATAATATACTTGCAACCACAGATTGATAAAACATCTGCAGCATCTTTCTGCAGATGTCCAAGGATCTGAGCCTCCTCAAGGAAGAGAGGCGGCTCTGCCCCTTCCTTAATAGGCATTGAATCGTGAGTTACACTGTCATTCCCACTCCAATTCACATAGGTTATATTTTTCTGTTTTTGTTTTAAAAAAAATGTGAGGAAAAGAAGTGATCCAACCTTGCATTTTGTAATCTGTAACTTGTAGTGCACATTGCATTATAGTGTCATGAGTCTGACTTCCTCATGTCTATCACTGGGTTGACATTTAATCCCCATATGGAGTCGTGTTGTGTGTCTTGCTTTAGCAAAGAAATAGGAAGTTGACTCTGCAGTTGGGTGAATTTGTTTGCTAATTTCATAAATGATGGTGACACAGTGACTCATATTTCCAACTCACTTGCTCGGTATCCATGATGGGGCAGATCCATCCTGACGTTCGCTGACGTTAGCTTAAAATGAAAACAATGTCAAATTAGCTCTAAATTAGCGCATTCAAGGCTCAACAACGCCAACGACTCATTTCGTTTTATGTAAATAAAATAACTGTAACACTTTCACAGCTGAAACTGAAAGCATTACAGTACTCGGCACTACATAAGAGGCTAACTTACAGTGTAAACTCGACTATTGCTACCAGTTGATGCTAGCTACCTAGCTAGGTGAGCTAAGTTAACAATTTAACTACACAAATATCCGCCTGAGCCGAACATACTACACAACAATAACAAACAACACGATTTAAAATGACCACAAAGCCCATGTAGAGCAAAGTGCTACACTAATGAAGTACACGGACATTTAGAGCACTCACCTACACAGCTAACGATATTAGCTAGCTACGTGGCTATCAGACAGATGATCCCACCCATTCACGGAGGTGGGTTGACTTCAGTCAGTCTGCCTGCGTGGCAGAAACCATGTGAGTACACACCAGACTGTATAAAGGTACACACCGTGGAGGTACACACAGTCAATCTAACACAGCACAGAGGAAAAGCTTCCACTTTCATTTATGACGCTAAATGTCATAGCAGAAGGGGATTAGGGCAACTTTAAAAATAAATAAATAAATAAATAAAAATGCCAATATAATAAAGTCAGAATTCTGGAATTAAAGTCAGAATTTTGACCTTTTTCTCAGAAAATTTGAAGGTTTTTTTCCTGACATTCTGACTTTAATCTCAGAATTCTGACTTTAATCTCAGAACTCTGACTTTAATCTCAGAATTCTGGCCTTTTTTTCTCAAAATTCTGACTTTTTTTTCTCAAAATTCCTACTTTAATTTCAGAATTCTGACTTTTTTCTCAAAAGTCTGACTTTTTTTTCTCAAATTCTGACTTTAATTTCAGAATTCTGACTTTTTTTCTCAAAAGTCTGACTTTTTTTCTAAAAATGCTGACTTTATTCTCAGAATTCTAACTTTTTTTTCCAAATAATAATAATTATAAAAAATATATATTGGCCCTTTTTTCTCTTCAGTATGTCATGGATATACCCTATCCCTATTTTGTTTCGGAAGATAGCACGGTAGTTTACATACAGGACAACATTTGTTAGACCATCTATAAAACAGCTATAGTGTGAACAAGTTAACAACTAAAGCACTCAACTAAAGTCTTGTTAAGGTGCTTAAATTATGCTGAGAGAATATTTCATTTTGGGTAACTTTACAACAATAATCACCCTCACAATGTGTCAGATTTAGATATTTCTCACAAAAATGATGACTCCAAAAATTAAATGTAATTTCCTTCCAGACACATTGCTATGGCTCTAATTGCAATTTTGATTAATTTCATTTGGTTGCTAAGAACTAGACAGTTACGTTTATGAATTACTTTTATTTGATTGAAGCTACCATATTGGCATATTTACAGTATATAGTTTCATCATCTGTGCTGTTATCATCTCTAAAACAAAAGTGTTTTATGTACTAACCAGTAATGACTCAATAAAATTGTTCTCCCCATTTTGTGTTAAGAATTGTATTAGGATAACAGCAAAAATCAGAACTATGTTTGGTTAAATTTAATTCAACATTGGTTGACTAATATTATCAATGTTTTTATCATTCGTTGATATTATAACTGGTAGACGTACAGTAGGTCACCATTACCTCACAAACCATTATCTAATCACAACTGTCTTTGTACAGGCACGTTCAAAGCTGCATTGTACCACCCTAGGAACTAGGTGTGTCCTTTGTATTTAGTAGATAATTACAACACCCACTTGACCAGATCAGTTTTACAGTATTTGGCATCAGGATGGCTTTCTCTCTGTGAAGCACATGTGTGTGGGTGGGTGTGTGGGTGGGTATACGTGGGTGAGTTTTCTTGAGTGGGGATTCTTCTGGGTGAGTAAACTGGAATGGAAACTAACTTCTTTCATCTCTCCCACCAAAAAAAGTGAAGTTTTGGAGGGAAAACCAAGGGTAAAATAGAAAACAACAGCTTACTCACATTCCTGTTTAATTAAAAGAAAAGAAAAAAAGATAGTAGAAAAATGAAGTTGTTATCAGGGGAAAAAAAGGTGTCAAACATGTTGTGGCATGTCCCTGTTAAGGACATAGAAAGTGTGTCATCATTACATTCCTGAAGCTGTAGTCATTTGACGCTCACCTTTACCCTACAAACCCTTCATATGATGCCACAACATTGTAAAAAAACATCCCACATGTGATTCCTTATTGTAGCAGGGTGCGATATTGTTGAAATCTGAGACAGTGAAATGAGTTGCTGACTCACAGGTAGAGGCTTTGTTAAAGCCTCTACCTGGCAGTTTTTGTTCACTGTCTCTATTCTCATTCATAAGTTATGAAGAAACTTACACCTACAGTTCAATGTCTGTTTGAAATGTAATTTCTATAGAGATTAGAATCATTTGTTAATCTGCACTTTTATATGCCTTTCCTCAAACTGTGGACTATAAGCTGTCTTTCCAATACACTTTTGTGAGTCTTTTACTAATATAAGATAAGTGACAATCCTTATTCCTATAGGAGAAGAATTAGTAGTAATGTGAGACACTGGTGTAACAGTCAGCAGCTCGGAGAAATCAGCCCTTACCGGGAACTCTGTCCTTCGGGACTGCAAGGTCAGCAGCTGTTCTGTCAGACTAAGCCCATTGAATCTACTGCATGCAGTTTTTGAATCTGTACTAGGTGCTATTATGTGCTTGCACATAAAAACACTCGTTGAAATGGATGGTGAAATAATTGAGCAGCTTTGTGGCAATCGACTGACTCATCTCCACAGGCATGCATGCGCATTGATGTGGTTTGTGAAGTGAGAGTGACTGCCAAAAACCTCAGCACAATTAGGCACATACACCCAACTTTACCCTTATTAGAATTCATCTCATTCGGAAGTAAGTGTGCATTCTTCATCCTTCATCCTTGTTCACATTCAGGATGTGAGCATTTAAGCAGTAATTTTGTCTTTTTCTTCAGAGACTTGACAGTTTATGTGGAATAGAGATTTACAGTATAATCAATATAAATAATATAAGTTATAAAGTCCATAACTCAGGTTAACCCAATCTATTTTAGTCAATAACTGCAGTATAAATATATATATTTCTTTAATATTTAATGATATTTCTAACTCCTGAAATGGGTCCATAAATTACAACTGGAAATTTGGTGTCAGCGTTACATGATAATGACAAATTATATTCATATAAAATACATGTATGATACATAAATGATGAAAGATTATATCATTGTATAACATTTCTCTATGTTTTTAATGTGCATGTTAGTCAGCTCACTGTCACAAAAGGTCTCACTGAGGCTTTCACTGAGCTGTAGCACAAATGACACTGTTAGTAAAAACAAACACCCTCATTTAGTGTCAGACATGAAAAAACAGGGCTGCCTACAGCAGCCTCACAAAGAAAATTATACTGCCTTTTAGTGGTCCTTTCATGAAGTTCAATATTTTACAATGTCAACAAATTCAGATGTTCAGATTTTAAAAACTTTGCCAAGCCAGGCGTTTACTACACAACTTCAACATTAGCATCAAATATAGTAGTTAATTTTCACTGTGAAGTTAGACTAAACATTTTTTTTGCTCTTATCCCCTTTATTTAATATTCTTATTATTACTATTATTATTAGATTTTTGACTTATTTATTTTCAAACTGTGAATTCCAATTCCATTATCATTTATATTACTTTGTGTGTCTTTATTTCCTTTATTTGCATAAAATGTAAAAAAAAAATCAAAAAAAAACTGAGCACAAATTATGTACTTTGACTGTAAGAAATAAAAATATCATTAAAAAAGATAGTTTGAGCGAGTATGAATATGTCCTTAGAATTGAACAAGTGTTTCAAAGAACAGAAACCTTAGAGCAGACCAGTCTTTGGGATGTCTGTGGGATCCCGACAGCTACTCTCTGGAGGAAACTCTCACCATATATGGTCAATGACGTCACAGCACGTGGTAAGATTCGTGAGAGATTCCAGACAGCACTATTTCCCGTAACTTCGGAGGGGCGTGGTGTACCTATGGAGCCGCTTTAATAGTTTACACCCTCACAATCACTCCCAGACTCTGGCTTGTGGATGTATGACTCAGGACGTGAGGAAGTACTGAAAGTTGTATTCGGAAGTTTTAAGGCAAACTGAAAAAAAGTGAGGACACATTTCCTTCCTCGTTCCCCCTTGAAGACAGACGTGTTTGGACTCTACCGATTTACCGCAATAAGGTGGGCTTGCCCCAAGTTTGAATTGACACACGCGAGACTCAACTCGAAAGTAAAGTCGTGATTCTTTACAACCACAGCTTGGTTCAGTTTTCTTCACATTCGAAACGGACGGGATGTATCGAAACTTTGGGGGTCAAGGGAGAGGTAACCCGGCGTACACTGGCAGCGTCTCCGGGTCAAACTCTACATCTCTGGGAAGCACCAGCACCTCCACCACACAAGAGCAGGTAGGTGTGCCGTCTTTAAAATTAGGCTACAAGTTATTCCAGACAGGTAAGGTCAACCAAATTTAAAACTATAAATCTAGAATTAAAAGAAAGAAAAAATCCAAAGTGACAAAAAGTAGTAAGCTGTAATGATGCTGGTCATATGGATTACTTATTTTTTTATTATATTTATTACCATACTGTTCTTAGTTGAATTTATTAGAATCATAATTATTATTAGTTATGTTTTACTTTGATATGTTTCATTTAGAACTTATATACTATATGTTACTGATCATGTTACTGTACACTACTTTTCCCACTACCTTTCATTCTTGATCATAAACTTTTTTTCTGTATAACTGTAAGACTGATCAATGCTTTTATTATTTTCCTACTGTTCTATATAAATGAGGAGGGTGAATCACAGATTAATTCATGATACCAATTGATATGATACATTACCCACAACAATGATATTATCAAGACACAGAAATTAGTCATAATATGAAAACTAAGTAGCATGAGTCAAGGCGACAATATATTGCCATATCAATATTCTGTCCCATGTATTATAATAACTAAACATATATCTTTCTTTCTACCTTTTTCCCAGAAGTTTACAATGGCTGGCAGCAGTCAGTTTGTACCGAGCCTCAATGCCATCACAACCAACCAGGACCTCCAGTGGCTGGTTCAGCCCTCCCTCATGCATCCACCAGGCCCTTCAAGATCTCCAGCACCGCCTTACCCAACCCTTTCAGGGGCTCGCCCGCTGGGTCCACCACCTTCACATTCACATTCACATTTCCTCAGACCAGGGGTCATCAGAGCTGCTGCCCACAATATTACTTCCACAAGGCGCAGGAACGACGATCATGTAAGATATAAGTCTCCTTAATAACTGAAACTGCATGAAGACTATTGTGACTGTGCTGAGTTTTGTGGGTTAGTTGCATTTCTATTATAAGAAAGATGTGAGTTGAGAGAAAATAAAAGAAGCTCTATCTGGATTCATATTTCTAAATCATGGTTGCAGATTATTAGGTGTGGACAGTAGGCTGATAGTTTTTGTGTAACTAGTGTGTAATATCCGGTAATACCCTCTGATTCAACTGTGCAATTTCCTATGGAATGACACAACCAGTGCATGTATGAAGACACGGTATGAATAAGATTACTTAAAGTTGTTATCTAACACAGTATGTTTCCATTCATAAGCAATTAAAAAAGGAAAATTGACCCTCTATTAACAAGCACACACTGTTTACGTTCTTAGATGGAGTTTACTTTGAGTCAGTGTTGACTCAGTGAAATGATCCCCTGTGACAGTGTTTGCAAAGATCTGCTTTTTGTTAACAGAGCAATGTCACGTATCAAACAAGATAGCAGGGATGTTCAACTGACCCAATTCAGGCCAATTCTAACCTTTAGAACCCTCATCATGATTGTCAGTGTGATTTCTCTGCTTTCATCAGACTCACGTTGGTTGGCACACATCCCCGTCACAGCTTCATTCCTGGAGTTGTAATTTCATGGTACAGGAAGTGAAGCGTCATGTGACTCACTAGGGGCAAGTCATTTGCTGTGACTCAAGACTGAGTCATCACTTGGGGTCTGAGTGTGACTCATCACCTCAAAGGGCGGGAAATATTGGATCAACTGCAATTATTTAGAAAGAAGCTGGATGAAGTCAGAGTCAAGAGTTACAAAAGCCTAGAGGTTTCAAAATCATTCAGCTGCCATGACTGCGATGACTCAGGGCATGCACATGGTGGTAGCATTTCTCCTGTGACAAGTTGCCTGTGCTGAACTCACTATACATCTCCTTGAACATACTATTAAAAAAAAAATGTTGCCCAAAGAAAAACAGTTTGAACACCAACTTTAGACTTGAGATTAAGTAAAATGTTTCAATCTGTCTTTTTCAGGTTAACCCATTTTATGTATTTTAATCTTATTTCCTTCTCTGTCTTACCAAAGTTGTCCCATGACGAGATGGAGAGACGTAGAGTGAGAAGGGAGAGAAATAAACTGGCAGCAGCAAAATGTCGCAATCGCCGGCGGGAGTTGACTGACACACTGCAAACTGTGAGTGAGCATTTCACAAATGTCATTACATTGATACTAAAATACAAGGCGTTGGTCTCAGTCAGGCATTAGATGTTTTTTTAAATGTGTTTGTGTTTCTCTGCTTTGCCCTGGTGTAGGAGACTGACGAGTTAGAGGATGAAAAGTCTCGTTTACAGAAGGAAATCGCTGAGCTACAAAAGGAGAAAGACAAGCTGGAGCTGGTGCTGGAGGCTCATCGTCCCATTTGTAAAATAGAGGACTCTGATTCTGATTCTGACCCACATTCATCTATTTCCTCTTTCGGAGGCATCAAGATGGAGCCTGAGGATTCCAGGAGACCTGGACCCTCAACCAAAATGTCAACAAAGATGGAGAAGCCCAAACCGAAGATTACCATCCCAAGCAAGCCTGTGGTACCAACTTTTGCTGCTGCTGTCACTGAATCAGAATCCCTCCACACCCCGGTCCTCACATCCACTCCCTCTCTCACGCCCTTCACAGCTGGCATTGTTTTTACTTATCCCTCTGCCCCACCAGACAACAGTGCCTCCACCTCTTCCCATGCTTCAGCACATCATACTGCCTCCCAGTCTCAAGCTCCACAACCCTGTGGGATCGCTCATCGCCGTAGTAGTAGCAGTGGGGACCAATCGGATCACTCTCTGCACTCTCCGACTATCCTCACCCTGTGATTCACAGCGATATTCACTCTGACAGAACACTAATGTTCACTTGGATGTGGTTAAAGTGTGTTTAAGAAGACGCATCTGTGGGAAACATGGTGAAAATGAAAGTTATGATTGTGATAACGATTTCAAAATGAGCTGGGTGCATCTGCTTCGTCTCATCTTGATGCCGTACGTAGATGAGATACAAACTAGTGGCATTATCACGATATGAATGTTACAGTCTTTAGTTTTGATAAAAAGTCTTTATATTTCTAATTTTGAAAGCTACCAAGTAAAATGATCATGTTTGAGGTTTATTATGAAAGCATTGCATGCAGAAAATATATAAAGAAGTATAAGAGCTTACTATGACAACACTTTATTAATGTATTGATAGCTCATTATGATGTTTTATTGTTACGTCATTTTTTAAATGTTGGCACTAAGGGAAACTTAGAAATGAATGGTCCCATTTTTTATATGAATCTATAAAGAATTCTAAAATTGTCTTTGAAAACTATTGACCACTAAGGCTGGACCATAGGAGTTAATACAGATAATACAATAATGTATTTATTTTTAAGAATTTAATATATTTTTGGTAATGTTTCACAGACTAGAGAACTGTTCTGGTGGGCAGTGCCTTACTACTACCTTTTGACAAAGTTGTACTTCTCCAGACAATAAAAATGTTCATATCTGTGTGAAAAGTGTGGTTGTGTCATTTTGATTATTAATAATAAAACCAACAGAGGATGTGATTAGACTGACAGAAATCTTCAAAACAACAGATTTAATTGAGAAAGAATCATTGAAGATGTCCATAAAAAGTTTAACACAGACATTGGTATGACTGGAACACAACTTGTATGTCTTAAAGAAGTATTCATTTCACTGATTCGTCAATTGATAGAAGATAACCAGCAACTATTTCATGCTTCATTCCGCATAAATGAGTCATAACTATTATAATTCTCTACTTTTACTTTTTCCAGTGTGAGGCTTTGTTAAAATGACCGTTTTTCACTGTTAGTGATACAAAAACTTAATTTGATTAAAGATATAATCTTTTACTCTGGATCTTTAAATATTCAAATAATTAATCTTGGAAACACTGAGAAAAAATAATAATGAAAAGGTTCAAAGGCTCAGCCTTTAACAAACTCATTTAAAGGATTTGATGTTTTCTTTACTTACAAACTCTAATGACAGCTCTATGCTCTCCAACTGTGGACTCTGATTTCTGCTCCTCTAAAATTTGAAGTGAATCTCTCGCGAACACACATGGCTCAGAGAGCATTGGAGAACTCTGCTAAAATGGGGCAATAAGGAGAGAAATATAGATGGAGCAAGAGTCAAACAGAGAGCATAAAGGAGTAAAAAAATCTGAGTGAATGCTACTGTCAAAGAAAGTACGTGCCTCGCTAAGTGGCTAAAAGCATTACTGCCCTTTTCAGCTCTCCAGATTGAGCAAATAGGGTCCAAAAATAAAACTGATGAACATCCATGAAGTCAGTCTGTATGACACGAAGGAAACATCAATCAAACAAAGTCGATTTAGACATGAAGGTCAAAACTGGTCAAAACTGCAGAAATCAATCCATCATTGTGTGTCAATGTAAACGCTTGTTTCTGCAATGTCAAACACACAAAAAAAGGTCCCAAACACCATAGAGTGTCATCATACTCACTGTATTTAAAGCTCTTCAATGCACTATGAGCATAGTCCACCAATTAACAGCTAGAGACAAAGTAAATCTTTACTAATGCATGTGCATCTTCTATGATGTAAACTGAAATCTTTTAGTAATGCTAGTTAATACAGATAAATCAAGATCAAGAAGGGTCAAAGTCAAGATAATCCCTAATGTTACGGGGTAAATACAAAGCATGAGTGACAGAGGATAAAGCTGGTAGTTCCAGCTTTAAACATACTGTGATATGCTGATTCAACAACAATGACATAAAGAAATGTAACACATGTGAATTTAAACAGCTTTGTTTGAATAGAAATCATTCAAACTTGTAGACCTTCCAGTTTGTTAAAAAGAGTTTCCAGTCTGATTTTTAGAAAAGTGACAGAACCTTGTCCAGTTCAGCTCTGAGTGAGGTCCAAGGACATCTTTTCATTCACATCTGATCCAAAACCTTCTCAAGTGTGCTGGCTCTGCCCTGGCTGTAGCACATGTGCATTATGCACCATCAGCCCCACCCACAATGAACCTGAAGGGGCCTCACATCAGACTGCTAAACAGGCCTGTACAAAGTGTGACAATCTTCATGCACATATGGCAACTCCAATCCTGTCCTGAGGAAGAGAGTGCAAAATATTACACCTTATTGGGCATCTAAGCAAAAAAAAACGTATCAAATAGTTTCATTTTTTCTTTTTCTTTTTAAATCTATTTCAGTGCTGTTGGATTTCAGTGGACTAAATATGGCTCAAAACTGGATCGAAATGAATCTTTAGATCTGCTTTTAAAAAGATTCATGATAACGTTGTCCAGTGCAATAGATAAAAAAGGCGTCTGCCAGTGTAGGCTAGTCCAGTGCATGAGATAAATTTATATATGTGACCCACTTTTTTGGTCCCATTTTTTTCAACAACAGACCAATGAAAAAGGAGAATTTCCCAAAAAACAGAAGAGTTGCTAGAAAAAACACTGTAAAATTTTGATACATTATAATCTTGCAAACATCTATGAAATGTCTTTGTAAAGTCCTGAAAATGTCCACGGTGGTAGGATCTTTGTCAAGTGAAAACCTGGTGGCACACACATCTTTGCAGCATTCAGAAGGCCCTTATGCTTTTGCACCATTTTAATTGTAGTCTGACAAAGCTCCTGTCTCTATCACATCACATCGGTTCCAGCGGTTTCTCATTCAAGTCAGAGAAGCACTGACTGCTGGCCTTAACCTTCCATCAGTCATCAGGTGAGCACACCAGGTGAAGCTGATCTGGGCTTCCCACGCTGCCGGTGCTGGAGCTCCCATCCCCCAGGTCCCGGGCCACCATACAGGGCAGGTTGAGCTCGGTGGATCCCCCGGGGCTGGAGTCACTTCTGCTCACACACTCCTCCTCAAGGACCAGGCACAGCTCCTTCAGGTCCAGGTTCTCCTTCACCAGCCCATCCTGCATGCGCTCCAAATCAGCGAGCTTCTTCAAGTATCCGCCCAGGTCCTCGCGCATCACTTTGGCAGCGTGGTGCCCGAATAGCTGCCACTCCCGGGCCAGCTTCTTCACTTTGAGCCGGTCGTCGTCCAGGAAGCAGCACAGGTCCCGCAGTTCCACGTTCTCCTCCTGCAGGCGCTGATTGATGACTTTCAGTTCCCTGATTTCGAGGAGGTGTCCCTGCAGCTGTTTATTTACCTCTTTTATCAGGCGACCTCGCTGGATCAGAGCTGATATTTTATCCGACTCCTCTTTACGCAGCCGGCTCACCAGCTCCTCTTTGGAGCACGCAAGCAAATCTTCATCTGAAATCTTTGACAGTTCTCGATTTATGACCTCACCGTCGCTACCCATCTTTTCATTAAACCTTTCACCTTAGGGTACCTGATAATATGTCGAAAGGGCCGAGATGTAGATTGATGTTTCAGTGCAGAATCTTCACCATATTCTCGTCTTCATCTGCATCCAGTGGGCTCCAGATGTCATGTGTGCAATCACGACAGCACCGGAGGCCAAATCATGGCAGAAACATGCAATATCTTAATTTAGCTGACTGCCTTCAAGATGGTGTGACTTCAGTCTTGTTTCGAGCTGAACCCACTGATTGTTCTCGTGGAAACGTCTTAACGAGGTTGAGGATGAAGATGCACCGCAAACCCCCGTTAATGTCAATCTGTCATCCCCTCAGCAGCAGGCTGTGTTGTCCAAAGGCCTCAAACAACACAACTGTCCTTATTTTACCTCCTCTCTTTGTATTTCGAAGATAACAACAGCTTCGTGGGCTTCCCTTTGCTGTTTGTACGAAGGCCCAATCGATCCACGGAGGTTTGATCCAGCAGCCTTGGATGCACACCCTGCAGATGTTGTGTTTTTTACGTCGCTGGCATCGCCTCATCAGGCTGTGCTTCGCTCTCTCCCCGGCTGAATGAACTCCGTTACGCGCTGGCTACAGTATGACGAGTCCGCGTACAATGCAGCAGCTTTTGTAATTTTTCTCACAAACAAAACATTCTTCAGATTCAAATAAAAAATATAAATCGATCTCGCCCCCTATCCGCTTACAATGTGAGCATCATCTCCGCTCATCCTCTTGGTCTGGACTGCTACCACAACAATGTCTGCCTCCCACACTTTCACGGCTGTCCGCTGAGCGCCGAGCTGCGCGTAAAGTTGACGAGCTAACAGAAATAGCCCACATGGCCTTCAAAATAAAAGCAGATACTAAAGACTTTTTTTTTGCCAGAAGTGGTCATAGTTTATAAATAAAGTTTGAATGTTTCACTTAAATTTCAAAATAACTATCTTGCTTATGTCTTACTGTTTATTTCATGTACTGATGTGGTGTTTCAACAGAGTTTTGCGTTTTAACCACATCAGCTTTATTTTGAGTGATATTTCCGGAAGTATCACTCTTTATAGTGGCAGATTACTTGACACGCGGTTAGATAGTAATCAGAAATGTTTGTGGTTTCCTCTGTTGTTTACAGTGGCTCTTCTTCACATACCAAAGGCCTATCGATGGCTTGGTCGTAGATGGCAAAAGGGGTGACGACCTGCTCAGTCGTTTAGTTGAACTAACATTGCTCAACTCAGCAACTATAAGGAAAACAACAAGGCATAAGGATATATCAAATGCAAATATCAGCTCCATGTGCTCTCATTGGGGAGCTTGTGCGCCCCCATTTGTATTTAAAAACATAGTTCAGCTCTTATGAAATGAAATAACACAATATAGTAAGGATTTACAAAAGGAAGTAGGGAGGAGAGGCCTGTGTTAAACCACTTCCTTTTGGGATTCTATGTTCATTCCAGTTAACCTATCAAAAACTAAAGACATGTGAGAAATAGCCTACATCAATATCCTACATGCCATTCATTTCAAAGAAGGTTGTACAGTAGCCTAGTGTAGTTGAAGCATGAGTGACTTCATGGTTGTACCCTTTTCTTTTCAAAGAACTCTGGCGGAACGTGTGACTGCAGGCTTTTTTCCACGGGTTTATGCTGAGGCATTCAGCCACATCCTTCCGCCCTCTGTCCACCTCTATTGT
This sequence comes from Notolabrus celidotus, assembly GCF_009762535.1. Classification (NCBI taxonomy): domain Eukaryota; kingdom Metazoa; phylum Chordata; class Actinopteri; order Labriformes; family Labridae; genus Notolabrus; species Notolabrus celidotus. The sequence continues at coordinate 22,259,862 of NC_048279.1, forward strand.
TTCACTGAGGCCAGAACAATGTAGGGTGTTAACCGAGCAAGGGGGAGCTGGGGACGGAATCAGGGTGTCATGCGAGGTTAGAAACGAGAGTGTTGATGTGCCGCGAGAGATCCCACAAAAAGACACGTTGACTGAGTGGTTTACTGTTATGTTGTGATTTTGAAGGACACATGCAGAAACACAGAAAGGGAGGGCGAGGAGAGGGATTTGAGGGGATTTATTCAGATTAATCGCCGCAGGAAAAGAGAGCAGATTGTGTACACGCAGCAAGCAAAGCACTACTTTGGGGAGGCCTATCTCTGATCTGACACGTTTTGAAACAACACAGCACAAATGAAAGAGCAGAGATCAACAGCAGCATACTGACTGGCTACAAAATGAGCTGCTCCCCACAGGAACGTGTATTGTTGTTTGATCTGTGTCCAGTAATTTATGTTATTTTTTACTGTTTAAAATAAATTACATGTTTCTGACGAGTGACATAGGATCTATATTTTGAAGAGATAGGTCCCTGTTGAGAATTTTGTCGGGATAATTATACGTCCAATGCATTGTGAAGTGACCGTGTCACTCTGGCATCAAACTAGCAAGGACATCGGCACAATGGATACTTGGTGGCTTTAGTCTTTAGTTTGTGTGTAAAAAAAAAGGAGGTGACACAGAGGAGAGAAACAGAACAATTACCCCGAGAACGATCCACAGTGTCAACATTTCTGCCATTTTAGCAAATATTATGTATGTATGTATGTATGTATGTATGTATGTATGTATGTATGCATGTATGTATGTATGTATGTATGTATGTATGTATGTATGTATGTATGTATGTATGTATGTATGTATGTGTATGTGTGTGTGTGTGTGTGTGTGTGTGTGTGTGTGTGTGTGTGTATGTATGTATGTATGTATGTATTTAATTTGCTTAGAAGGTCAAATAGAGGCATCTATATTAATTTCAATATCAGAACCAGATGAACATTCCTCACAAGGGCTTTAGAAAACACTGACTTCTAATTGAAACACATTAGTAAACCTCAAAATTAAAACTTGATATGAGTGGTATAGCCTATTCTTATTATTACAAATGGCTAAGTGGAAATAGAGGCAACCAATAAGTCATTAACAAATACAAATACTTCCACAAAAATAGTTAGGGATTTAAAATAAAGAATAATAAGTGTCAATTTAAAATTGCAAAGGTAACTATATATAGATGTTGAGTGTCTAATTAATAAAAGCAAGACAGAGCTCTAGGTGTGGATTATTTAGATGTTACATTTCTTAAAATGGTTTCCAATTTCATTTAATACTTGTCTGTCTAATAATTACTTTAAGTATTAAAACATCTTTTTATCCAAATGCATGGAAGAAAGCAAAAGTTACTTCATTTTCAAAGAACTCAGCTGCACCATTCTGTGGTGCAAACAGCAGCCCTATAAGCTTTTCACCAACATAAGGAAAGTGAATCGAGAGAATTATATTTGAACAAATGCAAACTTATTTTAATGTTAATAACTTAAACAAAAGCAACATGCCCATATATGTGGTCACACTTGCATATCTCTGACATAAATGGTAGAGGATTGGCAGTGTGAGAAAGATTAAAAATACTTTGTGGGTATGTTGTTACTTGACCTTAGTTTTGCTTTTAATCATTCTTAATAATTAGGAAAGTTGAGACATTATGGATTTACCACTGATTAATGTTCAAAGCTTGACGGTTGAGTAACGCAACTGGACTTGGTAGAACATTAATTGAAGTGTTAACATATGATGTCTAGTGATGTAATCATGCAGACAATGATTTGTGTTTATTGAAAATGTGTGTGTGCATGCATGCATATATGTATGTGTGTATGTGCATCATATTATCTCTAGGTATAGTGAAATATGATGTGGATCATACTGTAAACCATTAAAGACTTGTATTTTATTATTATATTCATCCACTAAAATTTGCAATCTGGTTTAGGCTAATTTAACTTATTCATGTCTCTTAAAAGTACTTCTATACCTTTCTTTGTACAGATAATATTTTTTATTTATTTAGAATTTTTAGATTCTCTTCTAGGTTTCTATATTTATTGTCCTTACTGTCTTGTTGTGTCGTTACTGTCTTGTTGTTAAGTACCGGTGTTCCAATCACCACGTCTTCGCAATAAAGTTTTCTTGAATCTTGATTCTTGACTTAAATCTAATCAACAATGTATTAATGCCTGGTGAAATTAATTTGCTAAAATTCTTTATCTTATAAATATATGTATGTTTTAAATAAGACATAGCACAGCCTGTTGTGGGGTTGTGGAGTACAAGACTGTTCAAATAATGCTTACGAGGGTATGGTACCACAGTGCGTTCCAACACTACTTTTATGCAGACAGAGGGAGTTGGAAGTAATCAATAGAATAGAATAGAATAGAATAGAATAGAATAGAATAGAATAGAATAGAATAGAATGTACTTTATTCATCTCCCAAGGGGGAAATTCAGGTGTCTGGCAGATAAAATTATAAAAAATCACAAACCATAAAAAGGACAGTTGGGACACCTGTAAGAATTGGTAGCACCAACTTTCAAGGCTTGACTAACCTCAATTGCTGCAGAACAATAACTAAGTGGAAAAATTAGGGTGTTCTAAAACTTTTGACCAGTAGTGTATGTATGTATGTATGTTTGAAATAAGTCATAGCACAGCCTGTTGTGTTTTTTGTTTTTTTCCACATAAGCACAAAAAATACCAGACTGAGTAGCCAATATTCTGGAAATAAAATAGCCTTAATGACCAAATAAGACAAAATTGTTACACATAAAAATTTAAAAAAGTGTGTTTTGGAAAACAAAAAAAACGCCTCAGTTATTTTTAAATAAGTAAAAATAATTAAATAAATACTTAATAAAATAATTCCTGATGAATTCTGGACAGTTTTTGTAATTTTCTAAAGATTAATCCCAGGCATGTAAAAAGCTTTTCCAATGACGTAAGAAAACCGGAAGCTCGTGTAGTCGGACTGCTGTTGTTGACACTGCGCACCATAGCAATACTGTGAAGCTATGATTTATTAGATTTCTGTGTCTAAATAACCTGAGCTTAATACCCGATGTTAAAGTTATGTCACACTTGTCTTAACTGAACCTTTCGTTGATTGTTTTACATTTCTCTGTCCGCTGAGGCAGCTAACTTTGACAGGTAGCTAGCATAAGAAGCTAACGTTGAATAGGACGCTATGGGAGGAAAACTAAAGCTCAGTCATTAGAAGTAAACAGTAAGCGTCCCTTTCATTTCGAAGCGTGGTGTTTGCAGCTGGTTTTGACCTCACTCAAAATAAGGTATAACGTGTAAAGTTGATTTCGCGAAACATCCGGCTTCAGATGACTTCTTAGGCTAAAGTAATGTGAAGCATCGCCTAACACACCTGTTTTACCATTTTCTCTTTGCCTCCTCGCAGATGGCAGTGGAGCTCGATGTGTTCGTGGGTAACACCACTATCATGGATGAGGAGGTGTACCAGCTCTGGTTGGATGGATACACAGGTACTAGTAACCGAACACCATTCATTAATGACTTTCTGGGTCACATGTGGTTAGGGTTGCCAACTTTCTCACTACTACATAAAGGACAGGTGAACATGGTGGTGTGAGCATGATATGTGAATTCAGTGTGTATTCTGATTCTGATTCAACTGGAAATGCAGAAAGTGTGTATATTCCCTTTAATCCTTACTGTATCACTATGTAACATCATATGAATAAACCTCAAAGAAACCATAATTTGGCTCTTTAAATCAGAAAACAGGCATAAAGAAAAATTAAATGCAAAAGAGGAGTATGACTCACAAAATGTACTTTTTCCATGGATACTTTTTGCTGCTCTGGACTGGCTCAAGCAGTCTTTTGTCCTTTTGGACAGCCAGAGAGAAGTCCTTACATGACAAGTCACAGTTTACAGATATTTGAAATTAATTTTTGATCAGCTCTGTGCTGCATCTGTTTCTTTAGTCTGACCATTTAATGGCCATCAGAGAGGAAATCCTCTGTGACTGTATGACAGGCGGTGTGACTGGCACATGATCTACTGTTTCATCTGATCTAGGATTTGTAGAGTGCAGTCTGCTGCATTTACAAGAGTTAATAGTCAATATATGGGACAATTGAGGTCCCGCATGAAACAATACCAATTTAGCCCAATATACGGGATGTCCTGGTTAATACAGGACAGTTGGCAACCCTATGTGTGGTCTATAAGTCTGTGGGCGTGCTAATAAGTGAGGGTCGTTTCGTAGAGTCCTGCATCTTTCCTTTTCTTTTTTTCTTTTTTGGAATAACTTAAAGTTATGCACACAACGTGGGTTTAACAGGTGTGATAAGAACATGATCCATTGCAGTGTTTTTTTTTTCTGTGGTGGTCAAAACCTTAGTGGTTACATGATAAAGTGTCTGGCAAAGGATAAAAGAATAACAAAAGATATTGCTTACACACTAACTATTGTATCTTACTTCTCTGCCATCTCTGCAACATGTAACTTTGATCCATTAAGGACTCTTGAGAGCTGCTCAAATGAAACACTTTCTACCAGATTCCTTGGTAGTAATCCAGAATCTAAATCAGCTTTACTGGCCAAATATGAGTACACATGCAAGGACCTTTGCTCGGGTTTACATTGCTCTCTATGGACAGACAAGGATACACATGAAAGCATCAGTGCAGTGACAGCATAGGCATGATGAAATAAGTGTAACGTAGTTCTGTAACCTGATTTGCACAGTGGTTGTGATTAGAACTGTCTTCTGAAAGGATTTAAATGTAAAAAAATTGAATCAATCAATGCTCCAGCACAACTTCAGTGGTATTTGGATAATCAGGTTTTGGGATCAAAGCATGTGTGTTCATCCAACAGTGAGTGATGCAGTGAAGGTACGAATGGAAGGAGGTGTGATGGAGGAGTGTGAGGCCAGTGCAGATGTTCTGCTGAGCGACACTATGGACCAGTACAGGACCTTCCAGATGTGTGAGCGTCTGCTGCACAGTCCAACAAAACTAGCAAATCAGCTGCTGTTCCAGATCACTCCTCATCGACAAGCCGTCCTCATAGAGAGGTGAAACAATAATGCCCTCTTATCCAATGTGCCTGGAAGTGTCTAATCAGGTCTTTCCTCTTTGAACCAATAACTCTTTCAATATCTTACCATGGCAACTCAATTCAAATCTTAATTGATGGCAAATTAGAAGATATGCTCAACAAGTTTCCTCTGTGTCTGTTCAGATATTACGCCTTTGATGATGCATTTGTCCGCGAGGTCCTGGGAAAGAAACTCTCCAAAGGAACCAAGAAAGACTTGGATGATATCAGCGCCAAGACGAGTGTGACACTGAAGAGCTGCAGACGGCAGGTATGTGCATTCTCAACACCACAAAGATGGTTCATGGAGGCCTTTAGTTTTATAATGATCAACACTCACAATCCTGTGAGAGGCGTCTACATCAGTTTTGAAATTATAGCTTTTTTTTAATGCTCAAACACATATTTGTCCACCTTATTTACACTTACATTTCAGTGTATTTCATATTTTGATGTCTTATTGATGTCACTGTTTTAATTTGAGACTTTTTAAAATACCTTAAATTCCTCTATGTATGATTGATGTGTTATAATCACACATGCCTTGCCTTCTACTTTGAGTTTTATATTGACTTTTAATGTTTTTTTATGCTGACTGAAGTCTCTTCATAAGCTTTATAATATTATCTGTATAGTGGTTTCTTTATATAAACGACTGAAACATCACTTTTAACAGTTTCAATGAATAACTTCTGTCTTCTAATACTTCTGCTGTAGTGGGTACAACAAATTCAAGTTTGACATCAGTCACAGCGTTTTGAATATATAAAACCTTTTTGTTGTTCCATTCGTTTGATTTCAGTTCGACAACTTCAAACGTGTTTTCAAAGTGGTGGAAGAGCTGAAGGGTCCCCTGGTGGAGAACATACGACAACATTTTCTTCTATCAGACAAACTTGCAAGGTAATTAGTTCAAGGAACGGAAAAACAACCTTTCCTGTCTCCATTTTATTTTCCAAGCATTTAATTCATCACTTTGAATCTTTTGATTTCTCTGAGATTATTATCCACTGTTTGCCTACTTTAACAGAACAGCACATGTATAAGTTTGAATATTAGGATATTTTAAAAGTTCTTTGTGAAACTCATGTTTATTTATATTTTAAGTTAACGCCTGTAATGTCTCCTTGTCTTGTTTCAGGGATTATGCTGCCATCGTTTTCTTTGCCAACAACCGCTTTGAGACGGGGAAAAGAAAGCTGCAATATCTCACTTTCCAGGACTTTGCTTTCTGTGCTGGGCAGCTTATCAACAACTGGACTGTGGGGGCGGTTGGTGAGCCTCATTTAGTGTTTGTTTTGGCCGCTTGCAATTGTTTTTCAAGGCTCTTGTACAACATCTTAAATTATTTATGCAACAGATATATCAATCAGCCGGAACCATCTTTATTTGTCTTCGTTTGAGGTTTGCAGGGAGATAAAAGCAATCCAAAAAAGAGAAGAAAGGAAAGTTTGCAACAAAATCTAAAAAGGGTTTTTTTAGAGATTGATTACACAAGAACAAGAGGCATGATGTCTATGATGGTTGTTATGTATAATAAAACACTTAGAGCAGTTCCCCCTTCAGTGAAGCTGCATGACCACCAGAGGTCCTTCAGGTTTTAGAGATCCTCATCAGAACATAGATGAAGTTGTGTGTTACTAAAAAATGTTTTTGGTGTTAACAGTCTGGTGGATGACATAGTATCAGAATGATTGTTAGAGAAAGAAAAGTAAAAGTAAAAGTAAAGAGTGAGAAAGTCATTTTAATGGGTTTGAATGTTTTTGACTTGTGTCCCTTTGAAGATAACATGGTGGAGGACATGGACGTGGACCTCGATAAAGAGTTTTTACAGGAGCTGAAAGAACTGAAGATTTTAATTGCTGACAAAGATCTGCTGGATCAACACAAAAGGTAACAGAAACACACGTATTGGAAAGCGTACTGTTTTTGCTGACGGCTGAGTAACACACTGGCTTTTAATGGAAACATTTTCTGCACTGTCTCATGTATAAGTCCTCAATTTCCATTCTCTCGTATCTGTTCAGTTTGGTCTGCACGGCTCTCAGAGGAAAGACTAAAGTTTTTAATGAGATGGAGGCTAATTTCAAGGTGAGAAAAATCACACCCTCACTATGTTCTAAATGTAATCCTAGTGACTTCTGCATTGTAAGGGGACAACATTTATTAGACTTCAATTTGTTTTCATCCTGGTAGAATCTTTCCAGAAGTCTTGTCAACATCGCTTCTAAGCTCACCAACACAAAAGATGTCCGCGATTTCTTCATTGATCTTGTGGAAAAGGTGTGTACTCTTTAATTTGATCATCAAAGATTTGAAAAAGTGATTAGAAAAGTGTTTTTTCTGAGTCCAGGACAAGATTATAAATCTGCCTTTCAGTCATTGGGTGATGTAACAGCCCCCCCCTTTTTCCTCCCTCAGTTTATTGAGCCGTGCCGTTCTGACCGATGGACAGCTGCAGACATGAGACTCTACCTCACTCACTACACCAACTCCGCTCACATACTCGACACATTCAAGTGAGTTAATGTGCTTTTATTATGTGCTGTGAAACTTACAAAGCAGTATGTGGCACCAACTCTGTCAGGGGTTTCAATCTAAGAGGGGGCAACCCGTGCTAAAAATAGTCTTGATTTTATAGAGAGCAATAATTGAATAATGATACACACTTTGGCAGTCATTAAACAGAGCTCAGGCATGAGGCTGTATGTCAAAATCCTCCTCTATATTGACGTCCCTGTTCTGCCAGCGGGTGTCACCCTATCTTATCCCTGATTTCTCAAACTGTAGTTACCTTGTTTCTCATGCAAACACTCTGGAATGTCGTTAAGGGTTTACACAGCCCTGCACCACCACATGCTTAACAAAGAGATATTCATGAAAAGAAACGTAGACCCCCCCCCCATTACTCTGAGTGGACAAAGATTGCCTCATTTACTCTTTTCAGCAAGATTTCACAATTACAGTTTGTCATGAGACTTACTTCACCTCTGCCCCGTTTACTTACATTTTCCTCTCTTTCTGTCTCTGTTTTTTTGCCCCTCAGACATCAGGCTGTGTGGGACAGATACATGGGTGTCATCAAAAGCTGCATCTTCAAAATGTATCACGACTGAATGGTTTTCCTTCATGGCCCACTCCTCTCTTCTTTCCACTCTTCCCATTTTTTCCAGTCTGTTCCCCCCACTGAAGTCTTTATCTGAGTCCTTCAGTTTGTGGTTTCCCTGATTTGTTTCTTTAGTGGTGATTAATTCTGCTTTTCAAGCTCTTTTATCGTTTTCAGCCTCCCCGTCTGCACCTCAAGTGTCCCCACATTGTCTGTCTGTATATTTGGCTTGTAAATAAAATGAACATATTTACATCAAAATGTAATTCTGTTTTATGTTCTGAGGTAAAATCTGCTCCAATTTTAAGTCACTGCTTAATCTTTTCTGCTATCTGGAAGATATTTTATCTCTCACTCATTCCAGGGACAGAATTTACTGATTTTTTTAGTGTCAGACTGGGATTGGAGACACAGACAGAGAAGCTATAAATCAAACTGCAAAAGTGAAGTGTTTCACAAAACTGCCTAAGCCTTCAGCACTTATGTTTTACTGTTTTATTTAAAAATCCGACCAGCAAATTCAATATGTCATGGATTGAGACTGTGTGTGGTCATGAGAATAAGACACTAACCAGGGGGCACAGTTGGTCCTCTGAGGGGGTTGTCAGTGTGATTTTAACAACATCCCCCGTAATGACAGCTGCCATCTCTGCTACCACCCAGAAAGACAGGAGGACATATAAACAATTTGGTGCAAAGACAAGGTTTTTAAGCACTAAACACTGGAGAAGAATACAGTCATTACTCCCGTAATGCTAAAAATAACATGATTACAAGCCTACTGCTTCTATTCCTAATTTAACACAGGTATTATGGAATGGAAAATAAATGTTGGAATATAGCCTGTATTTTTTTGTACCGCTTATTTTGAAAAGGCTTTTCTTTTGTTGGGATGTAGAAGGGTGACCTGAAAGTTTAATTTTTTGTTGAGTCAGACTTAAACTAATAAAGAATAGCGTGAGTTAAGCAACATCTCAACCAATTTACGACATAACAGACTCCAAGTTTTGCAATAGTAAATGCTGCGGGAAATGATTCCACGTGGAGTAATGGATTAGTCACTTACAAACAGAGGGCAACAAAGACGGCACGTAGGTCAAGAATTACGAAAGTGGTTTATTTTCTGTGTTTCATCCCAGAAAGTGCCACCGCTTTATTCTGCAAAATAAGCTGACACATTTTCCAAATGCGTCTCCACACCCTGTCTCTCTCTCTCACTCACTTGGTCTTTGACGCTCTAATTTTTGTCCACATTCCATTAACTTCTCTCCCTGGCTATAAATATCCTGCATGTCAGATTGGACCAGAGAGAGGGCTTTAGTCACTTTATGGAACTTCATGGGGGGAAAAAAAGGGAAAACATGGGGGAGTTAAGTATAGGTGGATGGACACTATAAATATCCTGAATGTCAGATTGGAGAAGAGCGGCTTTAGCTGTCTTATGGAAAAAAAAAAGATGGGGGAGGAAAGTATAGATTCATGGGGGGTAAATGGGAAAAGGGAGGGAGGAAAGGGTGGGAGAGCTTGGGGCTTTTGCGGGGGTTTAGTTTAAATGAAACCAGGTGTGTTGTGGGACTAGTAAGAGGGGGCATTTTGTAAGAAGATGGGGGGGCAAGTGTGTAAATCTGTGAGTTGTTGCGCCTACGATTTGGATAGATTTGGAATTTTGGTATTTGGCCCACAGACCAGGAATTTGCATCCTGGGGGGTCAGGGAAAGGGGGTTTGGAGAGTGGAGGATGGCAGTGCAGGGGGCTAGAGGGGAGAAGAGGGGGGGTGAAGAATGGGCTGTCCCTCTCTCCTCCCTCTCTCCGTCTCTTGCTCTCTCTCTCTCTCTCTCTCTCTCTCTCTCTCTCTCTCTCTCTCTCTCTCTCTCTCTCTCTCTCTCTCACTCTCTCTCTCTCTCTCTCTCTCTCTCTCTCTCCCTTCCTTTTTTGCATGTGTTCAGCTGCTCCAGCTGTCGGTCTCCCCACTCACTCTCTCAGGGTCACACAAGCAGGAGTTCAAGGGACCATCTCTGTACGGGACGACCACCGCCAACAGCAGGACACACCGGACAGAAGAGACAGACGCAGGCGACTCATCCGGACAGAGTCATCCGTGAGTGTTTCTCTAATGTCTGACATCCATGTTATGAGAGATTTGTGTGAAAGTGGAAACTTTTGAATCACTTATCCTGTTTGTGAAAGTTTTTGGAAGGAGTAACAGAGGTGAGATGTACCTCTTACCCACTTTTCTAGTACAGGCCACATACACGTCACAGCTGCACCACTGCTCTGCTCTCTCAGCTGCACTCCACTCCTCACAAGAGCCAAAATAATGTGGCCTACAGCCTGTGCAGTTTGCTTCTTGGCTCTGTGTTTCAGGCTGTAATAGGGGGGTAGACAGGAAGAAAAGCGGTGAGTCATAGGGCATGTATTATCGTACAGTATATTGCAAAATTCTTCCACCTCATCCTTCTTGTACAACATTGAAAGTCAGTGTCATGATCTCAGTTTGGTCACTATTGGGGTGGGATGGTGGGGTCGAAATACAGAAGGCAGTTTAAGTTTTAATTCAAACTAAGAAACAGGTGCCATAAAATGGCCAAATACACTCTCTAAAACTTTATCACCAGGGTTTGGTAGTTTCTCAATGGGTAACAGGTTGCAACATGTAGGTAAAGTTTGTAAGTAAGATAATTAGTGTTACACTCTCTGACCTGATCAACAACTTTTTAAGAGAGCAATTTTGAATGCTCAGTATTTCACAGTGTCTTCTTCATCCTTTCTGAGGAAGATTCAAACTCCTATCCTCATGACAGAGATTAAGATAAGCAAAGATAAGTTTAACATTTGGATTTATCCCTCAGGCCAAAATACCGTTGACATTTCCATGATGATTCAATAATCATCTGATGGCTGATGCTGGTGTAAGAGACAGACAAACACATGCTAGGTTACTCTAGGTGAACTTGCGTTCATGTATTCAGCCATGTTTTTGTGCCTATGCCTACCTGTGTAAAACAAGACCAACTCCTGTCAGGCTAAATGATGTCCAAGGAGAAAATCAACATCAGAGACAGTATAGGATGCTGCCTTACCGCTTTCTGACAGCATATTTTATCACTGTTTATACACTGTGCTCCTAATAGCTAACATATGACAGCTCCAACGTCACTGTAATGAGTCAGGTGGGATCATAAAGGCAACAGGAAGGATCTGTGTTCCCCTGAGAACAGCACATCATCTCGTGCCACATAGTGTGCATACACTAATACATTACAGCCCTTACAAAGATTTTACAAAGAGGCAGAGAAGAATCACCACAGGGAGAAGAGAGCGGCTCAGGAGAGACTTTATACAGTGTGTGAATCTCTGCTGCAGGCCACTATCCCTCTCTGACTGTGATGTATGGAGGTTCTCAGGACAGGATAGAGGCTGTGTGTGTGTGTGTGTGTGTGTGTGTGTGTGTGTGTGTGTGTGTGTGTGTGTGTGTGTGTGTGTGTGTGTGTGTGTGTGTGTGTGTGTGTGTGTGTGTGTGTGTGTGTGTGTGCGCTATATTGACCCACTGGATGTGGACTTGCAGGTTCACTGCCACAACGGTAACAAAGCGCAGCTGGAGCGCACAGGGCCACCATGTTCTCAGGCTGCTCCACGCGTAACTGAGCAGAACTACACAAAACGTACTCAGTATACACTATAACACATGACCATCCACGCACACACACACACACACACACACACACACACACACACACACACACACACACACACACACACTCACACACACGTCTGTGCGTGTGTGTGTGTGGTCCAACTGTGTGTTTCTCCTGGTCCCCATGTGGTCACTTTTATAGGCCGTCTGGGTCTGTGCTTGTTAAATTGTGCTGACTGTGTGAATTTAGAAATAGGTCAACCTGCTGTTACTGAAAACACAAGACTCAAATGGTGATTGAAATAATTTTCTTGTCAAAGTTTGTTAATAAAGAACAACACAAGTGTTACAGCAGTGATAGTTTGAGTCTTCAAATACAGATACAACTCACTATGGTCATCATTTTTTCATTCATTCATTGATTATTTATTTCTGTTAATAAATTTGTCTTATAGTTGTCAAAGCAGATGGAAAAGAAATGTCTGTAATATTATATTTGCTTTTAAAACAGGTACACCAAAATAGCTTAAGGTCTCAATATTTGTGAAGATGGTGCCAAATAACCTAGAATGTATAACTGGAGAACATGACAAATAAAGAAAACAGTTGTAGGTTGAATGGATGTTGTATTACAGTAAACCTGTCAGTGGTAGCCAAAACTGAGACGATTGATTCCTGCTCCTATGGCCACATTCTCAGACATCCTCCTACACAAAAAGGAGAGATGACGGGTTAGGGGGAGCTGTGGCTGGAGGTCTGGCACTGGCTACCCTCTTATGTGATCCATGGGGGGTTTCCCAGAACCTGATACTCTGGGAACCACTGGCGAGGCAGGGCAACCCAGCTGGGAACTGTCGCCCACATCCTCGCCACGTGCATTCCAGAGGTCCACCGCCTCTTGATCACCAGCAGTGCCAGGCCAACACCCATGCATCCCCGCGGCCCACATTCAGTAGCCAGTGAGTGACTGGACCCCGGACTGATGGTCAGTTTGTTTTTGGATGGTCTGGGTCACATTCTTGCTGGTTGCAAGTGTCCACTGGGCCAATTTAGAGGGGTCACGTACTGTGGCTGTCTTATTGCGCTGTGGTATGTGTTACTGTCTGAAGGGTAAGGGCATGTTTTGCTGCTTTTCACCACACAGAGGTCATGAGTGGCATGTGATGTCATCCGTTCACTATTTCAGGGTGTCCACGTCACCCTGCGGCCTTTTGTTTGTCTCAATAAGAAATAAAACAATAAGCAATGCCTGCCAATGTGGCCGCTGGCGTTTACATCCAAGCGTGTTTCTAGGCACGTAGACAGTCAGTGATTATAACTTTCCTCCCATGTACTTTCACTGGGGCTCACTCCTTCACAAACAAAACTTGCTTAGAGTTTTCTCCTATTTCTCCAAATTGCCTGTTTTTTTTCTAAATTTTTGGTCAGCATGAGCTGGAATTGGTGATTTTCTATATTTAGACTCAGCTTGAACACTTACAGCCACTCTTCAGGAACATTAACTGAAGGATGGTTGTGTCTCTACTGGGAAAAAGGCCCAGTTCATCTGAGAACTCTGCAAACATAATACACTATAAACCAAACTCAGAGCTACACAACACAGTACAGAGCATTGAAGAAAAGACCAGCATATATTATGTACTCTGATCCTTTACTTAAGTACAAGGTCAATAAAGAAAACATACCCCCCTCCAAATATCCAGAGTTAAAGTAGGTACTGAGTATAAGCATAGTTCTTTTAAGACTGTTCTAAAATAAGTTTCATTCATGGTGCTGTTAGTGGCTGAGGCAGTAAGCGAGTAGCTAGCTTAGTACTCTGTTGGAAACACAGGCTTGTTAGTTAAATAGGTTCATTAAGCAGATAAATGAGCATGCTAATTAGCCCAAATTATTGTATTTTTTTAGGGTCCTGTTTAATTTAGCACTATGTTAGCCTGCTAGATAGGCAAAGCCAATGTTGTAGAAGAGAGCATGGATATAAACACAGATGCGGCCTCAACCGCTGCTGCTCAAAGAACTAATACAGCAACAGCCATGTTGGAGAGGGCGAGCTGGGCCTGCGAATGTAAGTCTTTCACTGCCTATAATTGGTTTATCACTTATTAAATTATTGGCTTCTTGTTTATTGGTATGTCTGATTGTTTGTATATTTCTATAATTTAATAAAGTTACAATAATATCTACAATTAAATTATTTATAACTCGCTGAATTGTGAATGAATTTTCAATTGTCAGACGTGTTTATTATCCAGGATACTTACTAAGATGTATTATAATTTGATAATGAATAAGTTTAAGATGCAACTGTTAAATATACCAAAGTGCTAATTCTTTAGAGAATGAACGATTTCATTCCATAATAAAGGCAAATTTAAAATTTAAATTTTCAAATCACTTTTATAAGTTGAAAGTCACACATTATGTACAAATATGCATTACATATACAACATAAGTAATATGAAATGAAATAATATAATTTAAATAATAATTAATGTGTAATATTAAATATTACTTTAATGTATCTAATATATGAGTATGTTGATGTAGCATACATGACATTTCATGTACTCCTATGTCATTTTATGCCGTGTTTTAACATGGGCTTAGATGGCAGAAAATCCCTCTCCAATATGGCAGTGGCATAGCTGAACTAACAAACCCAAAAGTTGCATCTATGTGTATAAATCTATGGAAGAGAGTTTATACCTTTTAGCTGAAGATGATAAATTAGCCTGTCTTGCAGTTTTAGCGGTTGCTGATAGCAACAAGCTGGCTAGCTTGATGAGGTGTTGTAGGTGTGTTGTGTTAAAGTTGTGGATGCAAGTAAAGGGTTTAAATCATAGACTGTTTAAATATGGACGTAGTATTCGTGACGTCACCCATCTGTTTCTGAGGCACTGTTTTGAGGCCAATCGGCGGAGGCAGCCATATTGCTGTTGTCAAGCGATTGTGACGTAAAGAGGCGGGCTTTGAGCCTCCTAGCCAACAGCTACAGTGTTCCCACCTGTCAATCAAGTCAGCTGTGCCTCTCATTGGAAGACTTGTAATCTCAATATCTTCGAAATTGCTGTGTTAAAAAAAGAATCACCCCCCTACAGTGTGTGCCGATCAAGAAATTAGCTATCCAGACTACACTCGTTTTTTGTACCAGGCTGTGAACGTGTTTATTTCTGCTGTAAAGATCGGCTTTTATGAATTGGTGTGTATGTGGTATCCGGTACTTCCAGAGCCAGCCTAAAGCGGATCCTCGATGAACTGCAGAACTGCAGTTTTTAGCACTTCCGCATTGGACTCATATTTTTAGACCGGAGGTTGCCGCTTGGTTTAAACTCACACATACTAACAGATATCTTTTTTGCTCCCATGTTTCTTATTTGGTAAGACTGGTTAAAGGAAATACCTGATGAAAAGATCCTCATGGTATTGATACAGACACAGAGTTGAGAAATGTTCATGTAAAAGGTTAAGCTTCAGAGTATCTGCTCTTTTCTTGAGTACGTGTCATATTCTCAGATCCTCTTTAGGATAGGGTTAAAATATTTCTCAAATTATCAAGTAGCTTTTTGTTGCAGTACATAATAAGATATTAGATACCAAGTGCAATGATAGATGAATTATCTTGAATAGTAGGCCCCCGAGAAATGCTCTTCAATCTTTGTACTTTGCACCTTATATAGATATTCCTCTAAAATATAGTAATACTCCAAAAAGGGAAGTACATAAGTAAAATATACAAAGTTCAGTCCTGCTTTAGATGTAAAAAGTATTTCTCTGAAGCTTTCTTACAATGCAGAGAGACTCACAGGCTTTGTAGAGAAAAGCTACAAAGCTAAAGCAACAGATCATGAGATGCTGTTCCAAAAAATAAAATTTTCAAGTAACAGCCTGGATTTATGTGCTCCCACTGCTGCTACTCTGACACACAGTAAACTGAACTCTGGAGGCAGTACTCAGCGAGACGATCATTCCTGTGAGTTGTAGTCTGCCAGTCTGCAGACACAGAGGGCTTTCTGTGAGAAGCTAATACGAAAGTATTCCTGTGATGTTGACTTTGTTATTTTCAGCAGAAGGATAGAGCACGTCACAGTGTTTATGTTTTTACCTGGCAGAGGGTCTCATTCCATTTATTCCCACTGCGATGAAGGGGGGACTGTTTGGTTGACAAACAGGGAATGAGGTCCAACAAGCTCACTGTTTGTGCTCTGACTGACTAGTTAAAAAATTGGCTCTAGTACTTCAAGTTGATATATCCATTTGAGCTGTGGGGACATCTTACAGCTCAAGTGTGTTTTAAGATTGAATCAAACTATCTTTTGGAGTTACTAATGTCGCCTTGTTTTGTCTTTTTCTCTCTCTCTGAAATACAGATCCCAATCCACGGCTGCTCCAAACATCACAAAGTCAGCTGTCTCGCTCATCTTTAAAACAGCTGCTACCTGTTTGGTAGCTGTGTGCGTGTGTGTGGTGCGCATGTTGTGTTCCTGTCCCCTCTCCCACAAGTTAGTCTATTAGTATGCAGGGTGTTTGTGTGTCAATCTTGTGCGTGTGCATATGTGTGTCTGTGCTCCTCCACAGTGCTATTTCACAGCCGCCCACACAAACTGACACCTACACGGTAAGGATGGACAGATCTCTCCTTTCTTTTCCTTTGCATCTCTTCTTCCATATTTTTAATGACATCTTTTTGTTTTGGTTCCAAATGTTGGTCACAAATGTGCTCTCTTCTTGTTCAATATTCCACAGTGGTTTTCCTTTTCCAACATTTTAACGTAGTTAGTTGGAGGTAATTTTAGTTTTAATTCAGTGTTCTCTTGGCCTTACTTTTCTTTCCATGCAGCTCACAGAGCACTATATTTTTCCCAGAATGATAATGACCGTTTTTCCAAACACTGGCCTAACACTCTTTGTTTTTGAAATGACATTTGGCTTAGGGACGGCGGTTTAAAATGTCACAAATCCTTTAACAGCCACAGACTTCTTGTCTTTTTGGCCCAGCGCTTCTACATGAACAGAGGGGAAACGAGTTTTTTCATGTCCCGCTACTGAGGATTTATTATGTATTATGAATATATTATGCAACTACTTGGCTCAGAGGGGCTGTTCACATCTTTCTTTCCATCACTTTCTCACACTCTCTTTCTCTCTCTTCTGCTCTTTGCAGGAATGCACAGATGGGTATCATTGGGACCCTCAAACAGAGCACTGCAAAGGTAATACACTCTTTAAAATGCATGTATTCCATTTCAACACCTACTTATTATGTACAAGAACAGCTTGGATACCCCGTTGCTTTTGATTTCTTCCTTAAAAGTACAGTTAGAGCCTAAAGGTGTCTCTCTATCTCCCATCAGATGTAAACGAGTGTGAAACCATCCCAGACGCCTGCAAAGGGGAAATGAAGTGCTTCAACCACTATGGAGGATACCTGTGCCTTCCCCGTTCTGCATCAGTCATCCCAGCCCCTGAACCCCCCATCACGCCCACAGTGACCAACCCCTGCCCCCTAGGATACGAGCCTCAGGGAGACAGCTGTGTGGGTGGGTGTCTAGTTTGTGGGTCTAACAGTTGGAGGTGGACAGGTGGCCACAGGGTGACTGATCATTAAGCAAGTTTGTGTACGTGTGTGTGGTTGTGTGCATTTATTGTTGGCGGCTACAGACTGTGAGGGACAGGTGGCTGAAGCAGGTGTTGGGACTGGAGGCAGCATGTTGGTGCAATCTGTGTGGGTGTGAGTGAGGATGAGTCTGCAGGGGGGCAGGGAGACAGTGTAGGAATTTGGAAGATCTCACACGAGTACAGCTGCTGTGTTTTAAGAGTCCACTCTTGCAGCGGGAAACGTCTTCATGCTGGTGGACAGTGAGGTGTTCATCTGCATGAGACAGCTACCATGATTCAACATGATGAAATGTTTTCAGCTGTTGAGGGCAGACGAGGGGAACTGAGTACCATCGT
This sequence comes from Notolabrus celidotus, assembly GCF_009762535.1. Lineage (NCBI taxonomy): Eukaryota > Metazoa > Chordata > Actinopteri > Labriformes > Labridae > Notolabrus > Notolabrus celidotus. The sequence goes on from NC_048279.1 coordinate 22,277,671, forward strand.
CTTCCTTGCAACAGTCACCATGTCTCCCTGTCATGCTGAATGAGGATTTTTACACGTGTCCTTGTTTCACCCACAAACACAGACATCGATGAGTGTGAGCGAGACGAACATGACTGCCAGCCCAGTCAGCAGTGCATCAACTCAATGGGTGCCTTCACCTGCCAGTGTCCGGACGGTTACCGCAAAGTTGGCACAGAGTGCATTGGTGAGATTATCTTACTTAACCCTTTACTCGTAAAACTAGGCAGGATCACATAAGGTAACTCAGAAAGATATTCTGCTTCATTGCCTGAGGTCAAAACCGGCCTTAATAACTTGTAGGAATGTGAATGTCCCTCCTCTGACTGGATTTCTTTCTCCCAGACATCGATGAGTGCAGGTACAGGTACTGCCAACATCGCTGTGTCAATGTACCCGGCTCTTTCTCCTGTCAGTGTGAGCCTGGTTTCCAGCTGGCAGGAAATAACCGATCTTGCATCGGTGAGTGACGCCCCCTCCGACGACTTTACTGTTACAGCCACTGACACTGAGATCAGGCACAAAGTCTGCACACTGAGCTGATTGCTCCCTGAATATGTTTTGTTCTAATATAGATCTTTCTCAGCTCTGTCAAGTTGATAAATGACAGCCTTTGATAATGTGGTTTAAAATCTTTAAAGAATATTCCACCATTTATGCATCAAAGTCTTTCAACAAGGCTGTAAAGAAACACTCCAGATGTGATAAAAAAGTTGTATAAAGACTTTTGTGCCCCCAGAAGGAGCTGCATACAGCCTGCTTGATTTTGATAAGAAAGGAAGGCTCCAAGTTTATAAATGAAAAGAAAAACAGAGGAAGGGAACTCACCAGATCTCTGTAGCTCGCTTCTCTTAAATGCTTCAGGCTTCAGGTTTATGGGAAGATGAGCAACTGCTCAAATTTCTTACTGTCATAGAGCTGCTCTTAATTTAACCTGGAAGATTTATTTATTTTATTTTAGCAACAAATGATTATTTGTTAGATGTCATCTTTATGTAATAATCTGATTAGGAGCTCATTCTAATTTCTGCATTAATTTTTTTCTTCCAGCAACTGTGAAAGTTTTTAAATGTTGTGCTCTTAAACTCAGAAATTCACCTTCTTCTTTCCAGATGTGAATGAATGTGATATGGGTGCTCCCTGCTCTCAGAGGTGCTACAACACATATGGCACCTTCCTCTGTCGTTGTGAACAGGGTTATGAGCTTGGACCTGATGGCTTTGCATGTAATGGTAGGAGACCCACTCCCTAAAATAATTTTATACGTACTAACTTGTCAGAGTCTGTGAAGCTAATCTCTGTTCTCTGTTTTTCGGTTACAGATATCGATGAGTGCAGCTACTCCAGCTATCTGTGCCAGTACCAGTGTGTCAATGAACCCGGGAAGTTCTCGTGCGTGTGCCCTGAAGGATACCAGCTGCTCGGCACCAGACTCTGCCAGGGTTAGCACATCCGCCTCCATTCCCACCCGAATCTAACACCTACCTCTGTGTGCTCTCAGAGTCACAAATGCTGCTCTGAGTCAACACTTAGTTGCTCTATTCTGGTCCTGTTGTGGTCTGATCAAATATGATGAGCTGTTTTTCTCCTGCAGATATAAATGAATGTGAAACTGGCGAGCATCAGTGCACTGACACACAGACCTGTGTGAATATCCATGGCCGTTACCAGTGTGTGGACTCAAACCGTTGCCAGGATCCGTATGTACATGTGTCCGAGAAGTGAGTGACACCTTGTGAAACGTACACTCTCACACACCTTTTCCCAATTACCCACGAATATGGCATCAGCTCAGAATATAATCAGCCCCTGTGTTTATTATGGCTCAAACTCCAAGAGTGCCTCGATTACTTTTTCCACACACGAGTCCAACTTTTCTTGTGAGCACGCTCCAGTGCAATAAGAAAACTATCACAGTTGTGAACAAGTGTTGGATTGGTAACAGGTGTGGGCGATTATTAACAAATCCCACTTGATTTAGTGATATAAAATGTGTTTTAGAAAACATGAGGGGGAAAAAATGCTACTGTTCAGTACTTTTTGGGTTTAGAAGAACTTTCCTCTCTGTCTTATTACTCCCTCTGCTGGGTGATTCATGAACAACTCTCTATGTTTGTTTTTTTACAAAATATTAATCTTTTTCCTTTCAAAGTGGATTCTCACTCTGCTTTTTCTCCTCCTGTATCCAGCCGCTGTGTGTGTCCTGTCAGCAAGCCTGCCTGTCGAGAACTGCCTTTCTCCATCGTCCACCGTTACATGAGCATCACCTCGGAGCGCTCTGTCCCCTCTGACATCTTCCAGATTCAGGCCACCAGTGTCTCTCCAGGGGCTTACAACACCTTCCGTATCCGTTCTGGTGACGAAAACGTAGACTTCTACATCAGAGTAAGCAACGTTACAGAATGTCACTGATGATTTTATTCTTTAAAACCTGTGAACACATTGAGCATGGCTTTAGACTTTCAAAGCATGTGATAAGGCGTTTTTCGACCGAAGGAACTTTACCCCGGAACTAGGGACTTTACCCCTGAACTATGTGTGTTTCAACTGGAGGAACCAGGGCCTAAATTTAGTTATGGGGTAGATAATCTCCCCTCTGAAAAGCCCCTGCTTGTGGGGTAGTACTTTTCAAAGGTCTTTCGGTTGAACGTAACAGTGTTTGTGGAGTTTACACAGTTGTTGAAACACAGAGGGAGTTCCTGGGAATGCATACTAGTTTAGTTTTTTATTAGGATTTCAAAATATTATTTAATATCATTTTTTTTCTCCATACGTCACTGGCCTGATTTGCACAATCTACCCAGGACTTCAGCCTGCGGTCGAAACGAAGACAACAATGGGGGCACAAGAACCTTTTAGTTCCGGGGAAAGTAGTTCTGGGGGCTAAAAGACCCTGGAACTCTTGGTCGAAATGCACCTTTAGTGCTTCCTTCAAGGCTAAGTCTGCATATAATGTCACTCACCACATTTAACTCTTTCACATAAGGGGATCTGTAGAGATACATTCTGATATTATGGCAAAAACACAGAGAATTTATCTCCTGTTGATTAAATGTGTCAGGTCAGAACATAGAGGAGAGCTGTTTAGTGTCAAAAGTGAGCTTAAGTTTCATAATAAACTGTAGATGCTGTTGACTTTGCTTTTTGCAAAAAGCAACCAATTTCACAGACTATTCAGAGCAGTGTTATTTATACTAAACCAGTTCAAAATGTAGGCTCTGACAAAACTTGACTGCCTGAAAATTTAGAAACTATTTTGCTTCATCTCTTCTTATCAATAGTCACTAAGCAACAATTTGATGTATTATACTTTTTCCTAAACATGAAGCTCAAATGATATGGTCAGCCATTTGATATGCTTTGATAGTGAAAGGAAAGGTTGATAAACTACACTTTATATTGTTTTTAGAAATTTACTTCATTACTCTCTCACTAAGAAAACTTTAACCCTCAAGACTGGGCCTGATTCTTCAGTCAGAAGTACTTTTTCTAATGTTTAAATGCAGCCGGGTGGCTCACATAGATGAGTCCCTTCTCAGTCCAAGACTCTGTGTCAGCATTTGCCTTGTAAACGTCAGAGCTGATTTAAAACAGTAGATGGCGTGCTGAGCTACTCTAAACCTTTCAAATGCCTTCTATTAGATATCTGGTGAGAGATAAAATTATCACCTGCACTGATGTGTTTAATTCCAGCCCTGTCATATTGGTTAGTTTACAGCTCTGAAAACACTTCAAAAAATAAAGTACCTCTTTGACTTATACCCCAAAGTATCCACATTAGATCAATATTTCTCTTTTGAAAACAAGATACGTCCAGGTTTATAAGTTAACGCTCTCTTAACTAAGCCGTGAGACGTTTTCAGCGTTGTGCAGCCGTGATCTGACTGTGTTTTATTGACATTACACTTTCTGTCCTTTTAGTTTCAAAGCAAGGTTTGGTTAATTCATAACTTCATTGCTTTTACTAAGCAGACTCTTGTTAGAGGAATAGTTCAAGATTTTAGGAAAAATACTTACTTGTGTGGGCTCAGAATCAACATGTTTGCTTTGGGAGTATTTCATAGATTCTTGAAGGAGTGGTTTTAAAAAGGGATGGACAGTGTTGGAGACTGATACTTAATCATAAATGCAAAAAACACCACAACTCTATGTTTGTGCCTGAGATTTTATGTTCCTTTTTCATGATAAGCTAAGTATTGATCCTCTCATAAAAACAGTGAAAGAGCATGATTTAAACAAAATGTTACCTTAAGTGTACCGGGCCTTTAGAAACATCCTATAGCTGCTGCAGAATCATGCTCAGTGGTTTCTGTTTTCTCTTTTCCAGCAAATCAATAACATCAGTGCCATGCTGGTGCTGGCCCGTGCCGTGTCCGGGCCCAGAGAGTACACGTTGGACCTGGAGATGGTGTCTGTCAACCCTCTGCTCAGCTACCAGGGCAACTACCAAAGCAGCTCCGCCCTCAGACTCTCCATCTATGTCGGGCCGTACAGCTTTTAAAGAGAACGAAGAAGAAGAGTGGAGGGGCACAGGGAAAGATGGAGACAGCTGGGAGAGAAAACAACGGTTGGAAAAAAAGAAGGTGTAAAACTAAATGCAAGTTCAACCAGTCACTGTGATGTTACACTTTTAGCTTGTGTTGCCAAAGAAAGCACCCCACCTTATTATGTCACAGAATATGCACACAGTCAATGCACAGATGTTGTAGCACAGATAAATAACAGCCTTAAAACAGTGAAGTTCAATGTGTTCCTTTGTGTTTATGTTTTCTAATCTCACAGCTTCTTTCTGTTGTCAGTGTGTTTGTTTTTCTTCCCCTCCATTCAAGATGACATCAGATCTTTGTTGCATATTTTCATGTCTGCCTTCAGTTGGAGAGACTCAGGCTCAGTGTCACTACATTAATCTGTTCTCATCTGTTTACATCCTTGTCTCCAGTCCGATCTGTATGTCACTTTCTTCCTTGTTACCTGTTGACAGATGAGATTTAGTAACCACTCAGATCAAACCTCACGCTCCTCCTCCACCCTCAACTGCTCACCCCTTTGTTTAAGCTCTCCATCATCACCTTTTGTAGGTTTGTCACATTGCTGATTGTGTTGTTTTTTAAGATTTAAATCCAAATAAAACAATATACCTTTTAGGCTTTGTTTACAGTTTTATTTTTTGGGTTGATGCTGTATCCACCTTTAGAAACTTCACTCTTTTAAAGCTACAACAATAAGTTTTTATATTATCAGAAAATTGATGCCCCATCCTGATATTTGTAAGAACAAGCATAGATGCAAAACACTTGCCAGTTCCACCAATGTGAGTTTTTGCTGCTTATCTGGGTGTTTGATGATTTTAGATATCTTAATGTTTTAGTGTGCTCAGACTGGGCTTTGCCAAATTGAAATATCCTGTTTTCTGTTCTATTTTTCAAATACTATAGACAAAATTTGACATAAACATGAAAAAATACAAACTTTATAGTCAGTAGTCCTGTATATATGGAGTACTCAGTTGTCTAACCACCAACGCTTTTATTCTGTGTCGTTTCCCTCCTTTATTATGTAAGGGAAGAGGGGTTTTAAAAGAAGTCGTGTCAGTGAGAGTCTACAGGGTAATTGGTGATTCGCTGGGTACCAGCATCCCAGAACCGCCTCCCTCTTTCTGCACCCACACAGCCAGCACACCCAGACTTATCAAAATATATCTGTATCCTCTTCAGCTCCCAGCTAACAGCTCCAACACTGTCATTTCTGTCCTGCAGCACTCTTCATCACAGCCAAACAGTAACATACAAACAGGCAGAACAATCATCGCTCTCTGTTTTCACTCTTCTTCTCTAATTATTATTAAATAATGTTTCATTCCTTCACCATGAAAGATATGAAGTCTTATTTATGATATTTGTAAATGAAGGGTATGGCAGCCATGACTGTAGCTGTCTGTCCTATCTTTACTGTGACACCTCTTCACTTTTTTTGTGCTCAGTGATTCTCCTGACCCACAAAAAAAGCAAAGGAGAAAAGAGAGAGAGGGAGAAAAAGAGAGAGGGGAAAGCCCTTATTTCACAGTCCACTGCTGTTGTCTCCGCCCAGTCCTACACACAAACACACAAACACAGCACACAAACCTCCCATCTGTCCTCACTGGGGGGTGATGACTCACACACACAGAGACTGTTTTATGTAATCAGAGCAGACTGCGAGCAGCCAGCAGGGGGCAGCACATCACACAGATCCCCCCTAACAGAGGCAGGCCAGGAATAGAAACAACCTGAGGAGAGAGTGTTGGTTTTATAACCTAATTGACTGGTGAGCCTACATTTTCTCCTGTTTTCCATGAAATCACGCACCTGTGGGAGGAAAAAGTGAGGGCAACTTTGTCTACTTTTTTTTTTTTTTTAAATAATGAACAATAGAGCGACTGAAGCACACGGATACTTTCCAAGCTCTGAAATGTGCCATGGCACAGATTTTCTCTTGCATAACTGGGTATTTTGTGATGATGAAGAACAAAATTGACAGAGCCTGGCAACGGTGCTAAAAAAGTGCAGTAGGGTAGGAGGCTAATATGTGTGTGTGTGTGTGTGTGTGTGTGTGTGTGTGTGTGTGTGTGTGTGTGAGTGCGTGCGCGTGCGTGCGTGCGTGTGTGTGTGTGTGTGTGTAGACTAGTAGTCCCTCAGAATTTCCTGTTGGCATACAGACAGACAGACTAACCTGACAGAAAAAAAAAAAAACGTAGGCTTACTTAACAGGCTGACTAGGCACAAGAGAAGGGGCCCAGGAGGGTTATGAAAATATGACTCAAAGAAACACAAATGTGCCTTAAAGGGACACAAAAGACTTAAAAGAAACCCAAAATAAAACTTTGGAGTCGCAATTTGACCAAAAACCATGCAGAACTCACACAAAACCATGCAATCCGACAACTTTGGAAGTTGTGTCTCTAAAAAACCAAAGAGATGCAAAATGACCACAATGAGAGGGGAGAAAAGACCAGAAAATCTGAGCAAAAAAATAGACCCAAAGAGGTGATATGACCCCCAAAAATTCACCGTAAAAGGACCTGACAAAGAGAGGGATAAAGACCACAAAAACAACACTGCGTAACCCCAAAGAGAAACAAAACCACAGGCAACAAATGACCGCAGAGACACGCATGACCCCAAAAGTATAGTGAATGACCGCAGATAGGGATGCAAAAACAACAAGAGAAAATGCAATCCAAAAAGCACAGCATGACCAATAAGAGACCCGACATGGCCAATAAGATACACCAAAAGGCCACAAAAAGGTGCAACACGACCACAGAGATGTGTAACGTGATTTCAAAGATAGCAGAAAAAAATGCAACATGTAAAGAAAGAAAGGAATCCAAGCCAAAAACACAGCATGACCACAAAGAGTGAAACACGACCACGAAGATGCACAACATTACCACAAGGAGACACAGCTTGACCGCAAAGAGATGAAATACAATCACAAAGAGATGCATCATAACCTAAGGAAGCAACAAATGACAGAGTCATGCAACGTGACTTCAAAGAGACACAGCATGACAGCATAGAGAGGCAACATGACCATAGTAATCAAAATATGGTCACTAGGAGACACAACATAACAATAACAAGACATTTTGGGACTGTAATGAAATGCAAATGTGTCAATAAAAACTCCTTAGCAATATATAGCTGTCACAAATAGATGTGTAATGCAAATTAACCAGAATGATTCACACATTGGCCAAAAACATAAACAATAAAATAAAGTGACCTAAAGAAACAATGAGATTCAAAACAACCACAGTGACTCACAAATTACCACAACGAGGTGCACATTGACTAAAAATAGAAACAAAACTGCTAAAATAGATGTAAAACAACCAGAATGAGATTAAAAATGACTAAATATAGATACAAAACGTCATAAATGAATACAAAAACGATAAATATAGATGGAAGTAAACCGGAAAGAGTCACAAAACTTCTTGTAGTCAGGTTGAGTGTCTTTTCAGTGCGGGTGCCCTGCTGGTGTATCAGAAGTGTTGGTGCCGCATTAATACTGTGCCAAGGTGCCCATCGTGTCATGATCTGTATGTGGACACTTCAATAGCCCAGCATGCACAAATAAAAGTGTGTGTGTGTGTTTCGTAATGTACTTGTAATGTACTAATACAACACAGTTTAAATGTGCGCTGCTGTAGGTTTGTGTTTGTTTTCAGTATTTTTTTATCTCTATGTGTGTGTGTGTTTGTGTGTTTGTGTGTTTGTGTGCAGGGTGTGGGTGTTTACACAAGAGAGCATGTGTTTGAAAGTGGCGGTGCCCACACAGACGAGTGGGTGGAGTGTTTGGGGTAGCAGAGGGGAGTGTTGGAGCGCCAGGGCCTCTTTTGTTATTTGGCACCTTCGCTCGGGTATGATCTCATTTCTGGGCAGGCCGTGCCCTGAAGGCCGCAGTGGGGAACAGCGTGGCACCGGAAGCAGAGAAACTAAGATTCAATGCAGGACCGAGTGCACCAACCACCTCTTCTGGGCAAAGAAACAAACATGGAGGACAGAGAGGACGCCTTTCATGTTATATATGCTTTTCAATCCCTCAGTTCCCCACATGCTGCCAGGATGGAAGAGCAATCTGTTCTTAAGATGTAACGCTTTGATCTGCTCCTACTGCATTACAAAAAGCTCTCCATGCCTTTCCCCCTCCACTACACCACAATGCAGGTATTATATTTATGAATGAAAGAACGGACTGGAGTGTCATTTCCATCCACCCACAACCTCCAAGCACTGAGATTAGTTCATTAATGAACGAGCGGGCAGTGGCATCTGTAGGACATCAAAAACAGGCTGCTCAATACAAAACAGGACAGGTGATTAGTGAGTGTAGAGTAGTGAGGGCAGAGGAAGAGGAGTATATGAGAGTGGTGAGGGACAATAACACAACACTACATGAACAATCACATCAATGACTAATTCCGTTTGTATTCAATGCGTACTGGCTTTATCAAACATGGTATTACATATCTTTTCTATATTGGATGTAGATCAAAATATTTCTGGCCTTCTTTGGATATTTGCCTCTGACATCCTCTCAGAGAGGGATTCCCAATGAGACGTACTTTACCACAAAGGTTCCTTCTGTAGTTACCATGGGATAACTGAAAGGAAAGAACAGTATTTCAGCTAATTAGCTTATACGGTGTCAAAGATCACCTGACAGGGCTACATCAGAAAAAAAGGTAGGAACCTTTGATCTTTTTGTTGACGTTGTTGAAGTTTATTTCTGGACCTATTTCAATAATCGTTCCCCTTCACAACACACGGAAGCCACATACAAATCCCAAACAAAAACACACTGAAGGAATCAAGCAATCACGACCCACCAAAAAAGGAGTAGGCTCAAGCCAAAGCTTATTCCACCCACCCTTTAGATAACATATGCAGCACTGACAACCCTGTACTAAGTTAAGTTACATTATAACAAAACAATCTTATAAAACAGGGCAACGGTTTGGTCTAGTGGCTGGGTGGTACTCCCCATGTACAGAGGCTGTGGCCCTTAAGCAGGCGGGTCGGGTTTGATTTCTAAAAGCCTCTCCTGGTTTCCTGCTATATTCACTGTCCTATCCTCTCAGAATAAAGGCATAGAAGCCTGAAAATATAATAACAAGGAACATTTTAAGTACATATTTGCTACTACTAGAAGCCAGAAGCATAAAGCTAATCAGCTGGATAACATTTAATCAGGTTTCTTTAAACAGGTTTTGTAATGCTTTATTTGTATGCAAGGTAAGCTACCTTGTGCTGATTCGAACTCATGAAACTCCTTCCCAGAATCTCAAAGCTCTGAAAGATAAGGTGTTATTTTGCCTGTAGACATAACGCCACAGTAGTTTGACAGATTTTTTACCATTTAATTTACATTCAAATTAAAAAATATATATATTTAAATTCATATATTCTGGCAGTTTAAGTCTTACAAACTTGAATGACTTGGGTTATCATAATACACTGGGAAAGTGGTAATGTACGCTCGCAATGCTAACACTCGTCCTTAATGTGTCAAGTTTATCATGTTGAACTTAGTTTATTGTGTCAGCATGCTAACAACTAAATTGAAAGAATTAGATATGCCTCAAATACAGCCAAAAATATATCAGGTGCACTAATGTCAATGCACTATCCATAATTAGTTAGCCCCCGTCTTCTTCATAAAACAGTGGCATACACAGCAATAACTTACAATAGCTTCAAATTGTTGTTTAGTGTAACAAAGGAGAACAGCTAGCTGCTAGCAGAGAATTTATCAAAGCTCACAAACTGTCTAAAATTATCCAATGAAACATCTTATGTAATGTCTGTTCGTATTTATTGGTTTATTTATAATTTAATTGAAGTAATAAAAAACAGTTCTAACTCATAATACAGTGGCATCATGTAAAGATTAGCATTACAGTTGACAGTCCTGAAGGAGAGACCATGAGCCAAGCTACAGCTAAACTAAGCTAGGCTAGTGTCCAGGGGCTCAGCTTGCTTCAAGGTGACATTCGGTTCACTGAGCAAGCCAGGCCATACAACAGGGACACAACGCATTGTCCTCTAAATCAGGGGTTCCCAAACTTTTCAGCCCGCAACCCCTAAAATATTGGTGCCAAAGACTTTTTACCCCCACTATCCCTCAAAGTGATTTAATGTGGCTTCATTTAGCTGGTCTGCAGAAAATTAGCCTATACCTGTATGAGCATGTGGCTGTTTCCTGTGCTGATATGAATTAACCTACTGCTACTGATGCTTTTAATAATTCACTGTTCACTAACCCTAAACTTAGCAGTCATCTGGCAAAAAGGAAGGCAAAAAACTCATTACATTTTCTATTTTCAAGGTTTTAATTCAAGTTTAGCTTCTATTTGTTGATATTTTTTTACTATAAATGGGTAAAATATACAATTATTTAGATAACTTTTGTTAGATTATATTTTTTCAGTATTTCTTTGTTCATCACAAGTTAACAAATTATATATATAAGTAATACAAATTCAACAAAGAGAAGTAAAAATAAATAAATACAAAAATAATAATACTAAAAAATAAATAATAATAATAATAATTAACAGTACAAACAAAAAGGAAGATAAATATAAGCAAACAAGATAAATAAACAAAAATAAATAATATTAATAATAATAATAATAATAATAATAATAATAATAATAATAATAATAATAATAAATATTTTTAGATAACTGAAAAAAAACATTCTGGAAGACATCTCACGCCCCCCCCATTTGAGTCTCACAATAATAAAAAATAAATAATAATAATAATTAACAGTACAAACAAAAAGGAAGATAAATATAAGCAAACAAGATAAATAAACAAAAATAAATAATAATAATAATAATAATAATAATAATAATAATAATAATAATAATAAAAAAATAATTCTGGAAGACATCTCACGCCCCCCCATTTGAGTCTCACAACCCCCCCCCCCCCCCCCCTCCCACACCGGGGGTCCCAACACACACTTTGGGAACCCCTCTTAATGTACATAGACTTAGATGTTTGACAGTCTGAGACACTGTTCCAATGATAATTATTTATTATTATTATTATTATTATTATTATTATTATTATTATTGTTATTATTATTAAGACATGCATCCAGCATGATTTCCTTTCTTTTATTGCAAATCGGACCAGCTGTGGGACCACACTGACCAGCACACACAGGAGGAGCGCACGTGTGATATGATCCATAAATCACTTGTCTCATAGAGAGCAGGAATCATTTCTTATTAACTCTGGAAATAATTAGCTTATCAGTCAGGCACAATTACAGGTTCAATTGTTGGGCATGTGCATTACCTCAGGTCAGTGTAATCTCCCACAAACACCGAGGGAATTTAGTGGGGAGCATCGCAGTGGGCAGGATAACAGTGTAATTAAAAATACGACACAGCACAACATGTAGGATACTCAGCTCCTTATGCTGAGATTCAAAAAACACTTGAACAACAACTTTCCCCATCTTTCTCTTTAAGGCAAACAAAACTTGACATACAGGATTACATGAGAGCCTTGGACAGATTTATATAAAGCTCTGAGCTAGACCTCAACGTGCCTGCTCTACCTTCTTTTTCTTTACTCGTTGCGTAAATGTGGTTACCAAGGAACGACAACGTGTTGCTATGGCTGTGTGGGTGTATGGCGGCAAAAGGGACCAATACTGAAAAGATTTTCAGCTGTGAGAAAAATAACAGTGATAAAAATCTGAAAGGTATGTGAGCATCAGGGAGCAGAAGCTTGGAACAATTCTGTGAAAAACAAAAAAAAAACAAATTGAAAATGATGGGTTTTGTATTTAGTATGAAAGTTATTTTGTATTGTATTTATGTGAAAACAGGTTTAAACAGAGCAGTCTGTAGATCTCCATCTTGGTACACATTTCCTCAAGGTTATTTACTCAAAGGTATTAATTCTGGGAAAAAGGAAATCTTTAATTTTAACAGCTTTTTTTTAAAAAAAAAAATCTTTTTTACTTAACCCTGATCTTTTGTTTGGATTCATGGATTCATGTTCATGTCAGCATCTTTGCACTACTCACCACTGCACTATTGTCATATATTATTTTTAGCCTGTACATATTAGTCATGCCTATTTGTTATTCTTTTCTGTTTATAGTTGATGTTATTGTTGTTATTATTATATTTATATTTTTATTTATTTTTTATTAAAAAATATATATTTTAGTAGAAAAATAAATGATTTTTTAAGTCACAAGTGCCCAATTTTTTCAATTGTGTAAATGTGATTTGGGATCTAAGTTTCTAGAATATTTTTTATGATATAAAATTAACCTCAGTGTTTTTAAAATATATATTTTGGTCTCTTTTTTGCAGCATGATTGCCTTTGAATGTAGTGGTAAAAAGTAGAAAAATTGATTTTCCCAAAAGAGCTTTTAATAAAGGGATAAATTGTGTTTTTGTGTGTTAATTCATGCTAATGGTTTGATTTTGTTTTACCCCACTGAGTGTTCATTTTAGACAGGCTGCTGGAAAATTGCAAAAATATACTTAACTGTCACTAAATGAACAAGGGTTTATCTAAACATCTTACTTTAATGTAATCTCAGTTAAAGTATGCTTCAAAAGAATAGAAGAAGATATACACTTTTAATTATCAAGGAAAAATTCTATGTTTTAAATCTGGTGTTAAATCATTACACACACACACACACACACACACACACACACACACACACACACACACACACACACACACACACACACACACGCACATACAGGATCCTATGGAGAGTAATGGGGACATGTCTGAGTGAGGCTGCCTGCACAAAGATGAGCGTACTAAGCAGTTGGGGGTTCGTCCCTTGCTGAAGGGCATCTTGGCAGTTCCCAGGAAATTAACTGGCACCTCTCCAGGACTTGAGCCGACAACCCTCAGATTCCTTGGCCAAGTCACTGCAGACTTGGCTGCCCTGAAGATTGTTGTTTTTGTTGATATCATTAAGATATGCATGCTCTATTGTACACATTATTAGTAGTTACGTATTCAAGTATTTAGTTTGATCAAATTTAGTTTCCTCTGCTTTTTTCAGCTACCTGATCTTTAAAGCAGCAAAAGTCTCCTGTGACAGCCAAGCACACGATTTTGTTTTTGTTTTTTGTTTCTTCAGCTTTCATTTTGCTCTAATACACTTGATAACAGCTTTGTGAAGCACTCTGGAATGAACACAAAAGTAAGTGGTAATATTTCCAATCATGCTTATTAAAGGCATCTCTGATTATGTACTTTTTAATAAACCAATATGGTGATAATGATTTTCAACAAAAGGCTGCTTTCCTGAAAAAGAGGCCTCTCTGTCACCTGTTACCTGTTTCCTCTCTTTTTGTCACCACACATGTCCTGTTTGTGTTTAAATGTATTTTTGGAGTGCTAAAGATAGAAAACAGGTCTGAATGGGGGGAAAAAAAGGGTCAAAACTGACAAATAATTGACCTGGTCTCTTCATGAATCAGGCCAGAGTGAATGAATCAGTAAGCTGCTGAGAAAAAGAGACGACACATAAGTGGGGACAAAATGATGTGAACTATAATGATGGTTACATGACAAAGAAGGGACACATGATTGTTGTCAAAATGTCCGGTCAACAGAGGTTTATTTTGAGCAAGGACAGGGACGGAAAAGAGGACAATTTAAGGGATTCTAAGAAAAGAACGAGGTACGAATGTGGTTTATTGGCTGATATGAAGCCCATTCAGCACATCTGTTCCACCCTCACTCTCATCAGCCCACTCTCTGCTGCTGTTACACAACACCTCACTTTACCTGCTTATTTAATAACATATGTCTGATTCATATACCTTTAAATGGGCCCCTAAGCCATCCCCAAGAGTCAAATGTTTACATAAACCAACACTACGGTCTAAAATCTTTTCATTTGTTAACAACCTTTTTGCTTACAAAACGAGCCTGAGAGTAGAGCGACACACACACACACACACACACACACACACACACACACACACACACACACACACACACACACACACACACACACACACACACACACACACACACACACACACACACAGATGAACCAGGAGAGGAGAGAGCCTCAATGAAAGATCTGCTGCTAGGAGGTCTCTCATGATGTAACACATCTACATCACGTTGCCATAGCAACCCTGCATCAGCACCAACTTAACTGTGGGGAGAAAGAGCCAGAGTGTGTGCTGGTATGTAACAGTACAGTACTCTGGGAGAAAAATGTAAAATAGAAAATAAAAAAAACAAGAAAAAACATATTTGTGTCAAAAAAAGAGGAGTTTGAAGTTCGTATGCAAAAAAAAAAGAAAAAGAAATGTAAAATAAATTGCAGCTTTCTGTTGCATCACATTTGTGAGAGGTGTGTATTTCATCATATTCCTACACATACACATGTTAAACCTCATTCCATATTAAAAAGGCTTTGCAGTTGACCCTGGCCTTAAATGGAGTATAGCGTCCATTTATTTATCTATTGTCAGTGTTCTCCTGTGAGTCCAAGTATAATCCAGGGACCTTGGGATTAAAGTAAAGAGCCCTGGTGAAAAACTTGTGCCTTCTGTTCTGTTCTGTTCCCTGCCGGCTAAAAATAAACAGGATATTGAAAAGTGAAGAGAAAAGGTACAAGGCTATAGACTAACAAAGCCCAGCAGAGAGAAGGAGGTGGGGAGTGATGAGGAGCAGGAGCGTGGGTGGAGCTGTGTGTGGGTGTTTGTGTGGCTTATATTCACAGGTTGAGTCCGTCTGTTGATGGATCTGTCGGGCGTTAAATCAGACGGAGTGAGATGTGGTCAGAGGGAGAAGGGGGGTAGTCACATGCATTTTAAAATATGGTAAAATAACGAAGATGCTATCAACTCACATCAGGTGCTGTACTCTAACTTTGTGGGTAAAAAGAAATGGCTCTTTTGTAGTTTTCATCCAAGGCCTCATTTTAAAGGTCCTGAAATCAACATGTGACTTTCTTATACAACTAACCCTAACCCTAATGATTTACTTAGTCATAACTCAAAGACCAAACTAATCATTTTCACATCACATTTTTTATGACACTTGCTCTTTCTTTGTAGAGAGATAAATATGAGAGGGCAGAAAATCATTCAAAAAAACAAAACAATGAAAGACATAAAATAAGAAAGAAGTAAAGTACTCCATCAGAGCAAAGTTATGCTTCTTTGAGTCTTTGTTTATTCATTCAAAATGACTTGTGTTTCTTCAGGTAAAAACTGTTCTTTTTTTTAAACATGTTTCGAAGACAAGTCAAAAACACTGATAAGCACCCACATACAGCTACAAAGCACAGATGTCATCAAAGCGTGTGAGGAACACACAGATTTCTACCTGTTGAATACAATATTGAATAAATTAATATATTGCATCTACTAGAACTACCTAACTAAAGCTGGTATGTTATGGCATTTACAGGAGATTCTTGGCCCCATGAAAAGTGAACACATCGGGCCCCAAGGCTTCACTGCTGAAAATATTCTGATACTTGTCAGGGCCCCTGTCACTGATGGGCTGTTACTTTGCTCCCCCATATGATGTATCATGTAAACATAATAATAATAATAATTCATAGAATTTTTATAGCGCTTTTCTAATACTTAAAGTCGCTTTACATAAGGTAAAAATAAAAAATAAAACAAAACAGGGGCAGAGATGGGGCAGGGGGAGAGGTCATGTGTTGTATGCTTTTTGGAACAGGTCTTGAGGTGGTTTTTGAATGATTGAAGTGAGTCAGAGTTGCGGATGTATGGAGGGAGAAAGTTCCAGAGAGTGGGGCAGCGATGGCAAAGGCTCTTTCCCCCAAGGTGCGGTGCTTGGACTTGGTGATAGAGGACAGGAGGTTGGCATCTGATGATCTGAGGCGGCGAGATGGGGAGTGGCATTTGAGGAGGTCGGTCAGGTAAGAGGGGACGAGGTTGTTGAGGGCTTTGTAGGTGATGAGCAGGATCTTGAAGTGAATTTGGTGCTGAATGGGGAGCCAGTGGAGGTGCTGAAGGATGGGTGTGATGTGGGCTCTGGAGCGGGAGTGGATGAGTAGACATCTTCTCTTAATTTCCCCATCAGTTCCTATCCCTTTCTTTACAGTGCTCAATGACATATAACCCAAACAGGGAGACAGTAATCAAACTAAAATGTGATTGTTTTTGCCTCATAGTGAAACATCCTTTATATATCAATCTCCTCTCCTCATCCTGATACTCCTGATCCTGTTGTATAAACTTTTTTCCCCTCATCTTTCTCAGACACTTGTATCCTCTTGACAGTCTGATGCAAAATGTAAAAACTGCCCACAGCACAAAGTCTCTAACACATCAAGTTCAGCCAGCATGGGTGTCCTGATGACGTAGTGGTAATAAATCCAAAGTCAAGCAGTTTTAAACTTTGTGCCATACCCGCACCCTCCACCACACAAAGAGTTCCCTCCATGTGTCTGTATAATCTTTCTCACTACCCATTAAAGCCAGATTGTCAGACCAAAAAGTTATGCTAAGATTTACAGCCTGCACCTTTCTATAAAAAGCACCTTATTTTCACATTCACTATCAATGAAGCAGACAATAAAATGAAATATCAATGTTATATTTTTTTACCTATATTTTTACAATGTGTGTATTGTCTATTGAAAATTTAGATATTATTCTTAAAAAGAGAGAAACAGGGCAATGCATGCATGAAGAGTGTGGAGTTGAAAGTAACTCTTAGCTGATGTTCCCTGTTTGTTATGTTAAATTGTGCTGAAACACACTGATTCAGGATGTTTAATAAAAGAACAGACTGTATCTACTTGTGTATGAGTGTGACATTATTGTAACTGCCAACCTTCATAGATATAAACTGTTTTAATGTGATCATCTCATCACCATACATGTAAGTAACACTGATAGCCATCTCATTGCCCCCCATTCCCCCCTCTGCCTCTCTGTGTCCCTACATTTCTCCCCTAAATCTCTCTTTTCTAAACTCTCCTCTTTACTCCTCTTCCTCTCTCTCACTCCATGCAGGAGTGGGAGGTGTTGCTAGGCGACAGATTAGCTCCTTCCTTTCAAGAAGCAGAGCGCAGACCTTGACTGGGGTGTAAAAATAAACAGAAAAAAAGAAAAGAAAAGACAGTCTTGGAGGGAAAAAGGACAAGTATGTTTCACCTCTGTGATGAGAAACACACTTTTCCTATTTAATCCCCTTCTCATGCACCGCACACCTCACCCTGAAGTGCTCTGAAAAATCATGCTTTTATTTATAGCCCCATCTACATGTGAGATCAACACACAATCTACACTCATCATGGGTACGAGTGTTGACATTTTCTCTGTGATGAGCCTGAATAAGTCACGGTGATGGAGGTTTAGCACACACTGGTGATGTGTGTGTTCTGTTCTCTCTGTGTGTGTGTGTGTGTGTGTGATGCGGTGACTCAGGTTGTGGAGGAACATGCTGCTCGTCCTGCATCCGCACCTTCAGGAGCTGTGAAAGTCGCACCTGTTGGAGACTGTACTGAAAAATGAGTGTGTGTGTGTGTGAGTGTGTGAGTACAGAAAGAACCAGAATAGCAGTGTGCGCTTTGTACATCCTCTTCATGTGTGTGGAGCAGTCACAGAGAGTAAGTGTTGGTGAATGAAAGTGTAATTGTGTGAATAGCTGATTTAGATAGTGTGAGTGTGTGTGTGATTGAAGTGTGTGTTAATGAGTGAATTCAGGGGTAGATAAGGTAAACTGTGGGTGAGTGAATCTGGCTGAATGAAAAAGTGAATTTGGGGAGAATAAACATAATAGGTTGATTGTGTGAGTGAATGGGAGAAAGTATGAATGAATGACTGAATCAGTGAGCAGCTTTGTGAGTGAATGAGTGAGATAACTATGCTTGAGTAAGGAATTAACCTTCCTGTTATGTTGCGGGTCAAATTGACCCTTTTTACAGTCCATTTTAGGCAATATATGCCTTCTAAACCAGCTAAATGCATCCTAAAAATCTGGGCAGCATGTGACAGAAGAGGCGTCATGTTAATTTATCAACATCAATTCATAAAAAAAAAAAAATTCAAAGTATAAAATAAAATAAATAAAAATCTATGTCATGTCAAATTATTGTATTTATATTTAGGGCTTTCCAATGTACATTAAAAAAAGTTTTAACATGAATTTTAATGAAAAACAAGTGAGTTATCCTCATTGAACCATGATCTGTGAGGATTAAAGAACACCAATGGACAAAATCTTGATTTAAATGGTTAGTAATGGAGTTAAAAATTTGATTTAAAAAAATTTTTTTATTTGGGGTTCTGACACTTTAGGATAATTGAATATGCCGCGGGTCAAATTGACCCAGGAACATTATTGCTGTTCCAGAGAAACAAACATAACAGGAGGTTAAATGACTGAATGTGAAAAGCAGAGCTGGTTCAAAGTTGAATGAATGAGAGTATTTGAGTGAATGTGAGAGTTTCAGAGGAATTGAATGAATGTGTTATTAATTTAATGAATGGGTGATGGAAGTCATTAAAACAAATATTATAAAGAAAGATATTATAACATGCGAATGAAAAAAAAGAATGGATAACACAGACCCTGAGTGAGGGAGTGAGAGTAGGAGCTGTTACTGCTCTTCCGCCCTGTCCACTGTTGGTCATACAGCTCTTCTCACTTGGAACTAGTACTAATACTTTTTCTGTTTAATTGAGAAATGTTTCCTCATAGCAGGAACCTGCCTGAAATATTTAACTGAATTGTCTTATTGATTGACTTAAGCTAGGTATACATTTGGCTACATATTTAAGACTGTATGCTGTGAACTTGAATTACAGAGCTTCGCAGCTTCAGATTGCTCAACCACTTGGTGCATAGATGCGTGCAGTGACACTTTAGCAGATGACAAAGGAAAAAAATGAACAGTACAGAGATGGTCCTGCAATGAGTGACTGAGTAAAAGGTGACAGAGGGAACAAGCTAATGAACACGAGAGAATAATCTGCTGCTAATTCAGAGAGTGGTGGAGTAGAGAAAATCAATGACAGGGAAAATGAGAGTGTCTACCTAAAAACAACTGTAGAGACAGTAGTGTGGTGTTCATTTTTGAAGTGATGCACAATCAGATTTTTTTACCCTCCAATAATATGAGTCCAATGCGGAAGTGCTAAAAATAGCAGTTTATTGAGGAGCCGCTTGAGGCTGGCTCCGGAAGTACCAGAAACCACATACACACCAATTCAATAAAGCCTATCTTTACAGCAGAAATAAACATGTTTACAGCCTGGTACAAAAGACGAGTGTAGTCTGGATAGCTCATTTCTCGAGTGGCACACACTGTACGGGGGGTGAATTTTTTTCTAATGCTGCAATTTCGAAGTTCTTGAGATTACGAGTCTTCCAATGAGACGCACAGCTGACTTGATTGACAGGTACGAACACTGCAGCTGTTGGCTAGGAGGCTCAAAGCCCGCCTCTTTACATCACAATCGCTCGACAGCAGCAATATGGCTGCCGCCGAAGATTGGCCTCAAAACAGCGCTTCAGAAACAGATGGGTGATGTCACGGATACTACGTCCATATTTTACACAGTCTATGGTGCCAACATACTGTTCAAGAGCAACCAAGGCATGCACAGAAGCGACATGGCTGGCACCAACGCAGGATTGACGTCACACGTGACGCTAACCAAAACACACATTAAATCTATTGATGAATAAATGAAGGTCCCTCAGGTGGGCACAGTCCACAGAAGAACAGACTCTTGTGTTGATCTGAAGCTGACACTTATGGCTATGGAAAGATTAGTGACTCTTGTGGTAGTATTTGTTACGTTTTATCTTGCTAATCCAGCACGGAACACAAAAGGAGTCTATATTTGTGAAGAGATGTCAATCATAACGTTACATCCTCTTTTTATAAGATTAAATAACTGATTAAAACTGCAGCCAGCCACCAAGGGGAGCTCTAAATTGTTTAGCTTCCCAGCCAGCAGATACATATAACACCTAACATTTGACAATCACATCGAACATCTGTCCAAATCCTGCTTCTTCCACTTAAGGAACATTGCCAGACTCCACCCCTCCTTGACCGTATGTGATGCTGAAAAGCTCGTCCATGCCTTCATCTCCTCCAGGCTCTACTACTGCAATGCCCTCTTCATTGGGACCCCCATCAAAAGTCTCCACAAGCTCCAACTAATTCAGAACACCAGGATCTTACTTAGAGTCAGAAAACATGAACACATCACCCCAGTACTCTGCACACCTCACTGGCTTCCCGTCACTGCAAGAATTAACTACAAAGTCACACTCATCACCCATCAATGCATCTATGGAAACACCCCACCATATCTCAAATAACTCCTCACCCAGCAAACCTCAACCCGGAACTCATGCTCTGCACATCAGAACCTCCTCCACCCTCCCAGAACCAAGCTCCATGGGAGATAGAATAGAAGATAGACATAATAGATTTGAATAAAAGACAATAATTTACACCTGGTTGTGTATTCCCTAAATACAATCCTCTGCTTGCTGCTTCTTTAGCCAATGAACTACTCAGTGCGAGGCCTTGAGCCATATAACACTCTTCAGGCCTACCACTTTAATTTACTGGTCCCGTTCAGTATGGATCAGACCCTGTTCCAGCAGTGAAAGGTATTTAGAATAACATTATAGACACATCTAGTCTTCTTGCTAATGTTCTTGTTTCTTATGTGGCCTCTCCTCAGCCATGTTATAGAGGCATGAGGGATAAAACTGAGACTGTTTTTTGGACCTGTTAATAACATCTCTTAGTGGCTTTAATGAGCATGGCTGAGTGAGGAGTAAAGAGGGTTATGAGACTAAAGAGCCTCTACCTGAATATTCAGACAAACAGGAGGTTCTGGCACAAAGACGGACCTCTAATTGGATTCATTTGAGTCCATTTGCTGTCAGGGAGACGAAGTACTCGTCCCTGCGACCCCTCGCTCTTCAGCCATGTTATTCCTCCCACCCACCTTTGATACCCACACTAACCCGCCTCATAATAGCAGGGATTATCATGACAACCGTAACAATGGCAGCGCTCTAGACGAGAGAGTGTGTGGAACCACAGGACAGCTTAAGTACCTACGAGACCGCTGGGTGGAAAAAACAAACAACGTTGAGTGTTTTTGTTCTGGGAGCTCCTGCATAAAAAGGTTTGTTATTTTTGTCCACAGAAAATCTGCCAGAGCAGAGTTTTTCAGTCTACAAATCTACATTTCCAACAAAGTGATATGTGCTTAGTGACAACGCACAGAAACCCATGTTGACATCTGCAGTGCCAGGTTCAACAAGGAATCAGTTATTCTAGCATCATCCTGCAAATGTTTGATCTACTTAGAAATGCACACATTTTTTGTAGTTCAAAGCACAAAGGAGAGCTGTTCTTTCATTAAACATCGCCCTGCATGCACTGTGTTTCACAGGCTATGGCACAAAGGAGCATGTTTTTGTGAAACAATTGAAACTTTCATAGCTAGCCATCTTACAATTTTCTTTTGTAGATAAGAGCCAGAGGTTATTACCTTGTCATCTGTCAATATTTTTTGCAGCCACTTTGAGTTTTCTGGCTTCTAACTCAAAGTCGGAGTCCCCACTTTCCAGCATGGTACAAATACATCTATACCACCTTCAAGAAGCAGGTGTCCAACATCACAAAACAGAGCAAGCACCCACTACAGCACACACTGCAAATGGTAAAATATCAACTAGAGTTATTTGCAATCAAATCCATCATCAAAGAAAATCTGCTCAGCTTCCTCATTTTTGATGCTGATGTAGATGGTTACAGTAAACTATCTCTGAATAATTTCTCCTCTGTATGAAACTTATTCAGGGGGTGTTAAATTGTCAAAACTATGAAGAAGCATCTGCAAACATGTAATGCTAACTGACACTTGCTGACTGTATGTGAAAAAAAGAACTGCATATGTATGTCACTCTCTCTCTAATTAAGTAGCGATCTGTTGTTTAACACCAACAGCTCGGTCAGCCATGTTTCCTCTTTTCATTTGGTGTCACAAGTCAAACATTGTTATGTTCAGAGCTCTCGGTACAGCTTTGCGACACGAAGAATTCTAACAAGATGCTCACGATGACAGTGCCAACATGTTGATGACGAGGACACAAAAGCCTTAAGAAGTTTTTTTGACTGGGTTGAAACAAACGGAAATTAACAGCGATTCCTCTTTATGACCTACAAACGCAAACAAGACCATTCACAGTTTCTTTTTAATGCCTCTAACTGCTTTGAGGGGATGAATGTCAGACAAGACTGGCAAAAGCAAGATGAGATTTTTTTTGTTAGAAAACATCTCTCATGTGTATAGGAAAAAATAAGAAGAGATGTAAGACTTATTGCATCATCCACAGGGGGTGCCAAGATCGACACAAAAACACTGATTTTTAAGTTTTGAATGCTAAAATAATTGACTACATATAAATATGGATGACCTGCCTGCATCTTCTCTCATCGTTAAAAAGTGAAGCTAAAATTCAGCACAACAAGCAATGACATACTGCACAGGAGAAGGAGGCAAGGATGACGTGCTGGTACTGATGTGCAAGCTAAAAAAGACGACATCGACCTGTCCTTCGACCCACCGTTATGGGGAATGTAAGGTGGACGAGCTAACCCAGCGCGAGAGGGAATACTGGCAGAGTAGCATCATGCTAACAGAGCTAACACGGGACACAAACGCCACATTGAAAGGATTTCACCTGCTGTGGGCGGACAGGATACCGGAGAGCAAGACCGAACTAACTGGTGAAGAAGGCCAGCTCAGTCCTGGACCCTGTGGAGGTGGTGGCTGACAGGAGAGTTATGGCCAAGCCGTCGTCTTTGATGAACATTTCTTTTATATGTATATTCTTGTTAAATTCTTATCTTTAAATGGAGAGAAGTCAGACAAAATTTCATTGTACTTGTACAACGACAATAAAGCCGATTCTGATTCTGATTCTGATTCTAATTCTAAATCTGATTCTGAGATGTAATTTGGAGCAAAGGCACAACTGTCGTGGACACAGAATTGACGTCACGCTTCTTCTGCAAACCTAATCACACATTAAACTCACGTATAAAACAGCAAAGATCCCTCAGGTTGGTACAATCCACAGCAGACCGATTTCTTGTGTTGAATTGAAACAGACTATCATGGCTATAGAAACTTCAGTGACTCTAATGCTGGCATTTGCCAACAGAGCTGTCAATCACAAGGCCACACCCCCTCTTTTTCAGTTTCAAATAACTATTTAAATGTAAACCTGCTATGATGGAAAGTAAGTTGGGGAAAATGTCTTTACATGATTCATTTTCTAGTTTGACCCATATTCCATCTGCTATAATGGAGGAGGCAGACTTTATACTTTCTACTGCAGCCAGTCACCAGGGGGAGCTCTCAAAGTTGTTTTGGGAAGCTGTTGTGCTGTCAATCTTAAAAACATTCAGTGGTAGAAAAGCTTACAGAATTAGAACTCAATGTTCAAGTCTTTCAATGGAGGCCAAATTATTTTCAATATTTACAAAAAAAATGTTTTTAAAGCTTTATTTTTGGCCTTTTTACCCTTCTTTGATAGGACAGTTGAAGAGAGACAGGGAATTAGGGGAGTAGAAAGAGGGGAAGACATGCAGGAAATGGTCGACAGGCTGGGAATCAGACCAGCTGGGAATCAAACCGGCGACCCCTGCGACGAGGACTGTAGCCTCCGTATGTGGGGCGCTTAGACCGCTAGGCCACCAGTGCCCCTATTTTTAATATTTTTCTATGGTATTTTTTTGTCAATTAACCAAAGTGCTGGACTGACTAATAAAAGTTTGACTTGATGATGGCAACAGATGAAAATAAATTTGAAGACCTGTGGTGTCTTGGTGATGTGAGTGTTGTCTATACACACACATAAGACACTATAAATTGCTTTACATTGGTATAATGATCATTTCTGCATACATTTTAGAGCTGTAAGACAAAGACGTAATGAGCAAGGATATAAAAATAAACATTAGTTCAAAGCCTAGTCTTTACACTTTCTCTCTTCACTATCACACCAATAAAAAGGATATGGACAGATTTCCTCCCTGGCACCATGCATGCCCATGTCCAAGATTCAAATTAATAATATTAAGAAAAGTATTAATCCACTGGGCTTCAGTACTTGTGTGTGGAGATTTCTATTATTAAGCCAACACTTCTTGGCAGCCTTAATGCCCATTAGTAAATATGTCTTTCCCATGATGATGATTTAAGAGCTGAAGTGTTATCTGGGAGCAGCACAACAAGAAGTCTAACTCAACCCAGAATATTTTCTTCAGTGTCTGAAACTTAAACAAAGATCCTAAAAAATAAAGAATGCCTTGTAAAAGTGAATATATGGTTCAGTTAATCAATAAATCATGTACAAACAATGAAACAGTCCTTGAAGTGTAAATAGAGTTGGATTTAAGTGGTAACATAATGTTGAATTAATATGTGGTGGATGTTGAAATCACACAAACATGGATAAAAGGGATTGTGCAGTCAGTCATGTTTGGAAAATAAGACTTTCTTTGTAGTTTAATGTTGTTGTTGGTCATTAGTAACAATGATGATGACCAGTAAGAGACAAGGCCACAGATTTGCTTATCAGCTAGTAAATGATGCAGGGACTTAAATGTGTTTTTTGTCTGTTGAATTTATTGTTTCCCTTTTTTTTTTTTTAGATGTGAACCAATAATACTGGAGTGGCTGTGCTGATGAATTGTATCATTTCGAGAACATTAATGATGCCAAGAAGCAGAGCAGAGGAACATTGAGAAGTTTTATGTCTTTTGCATTTTTCATTGTTTTTTATTTCCAAGGGGTGTTCAGAAAAAGACTTTGGATTGAGATCATTTAGTCACTGAGGAAGTGATTAAGTGGGGTAATGTAGAGTAATATATGTTCTTACTTTTTTTTGCAAATGGTGGAGTTGGCCCATCAGAAAGAATGCAGGTTTTAGGCACTTCTTCTGTCCAGTCAATAAATGCAGCATGCTAAATACAGGACAAACACACAGACCCGATGAAGAATATTTACAAAAGTTAATCAGAGAACACAATGAGAAAACATCGTCACTGCCAATTGGTAACAAAAAGTTTCCGATATGTCCACATGGCGCTTCTTACTAAGAATAGACCGTCAAGCTGGAGTGTATGGACATGAAGGCTGCAACTAGCTACTCTGATAATCTATGATTTTAATAGCATTTCCACTGATAGTTTATTTGTTGTACTATGATTACTGCAAAAAATAAAAAATCGTGCACCAGTTCTCAAAATGACTGTCTTAGAAGACTGGTCCTGAAGCTAATATTGTCCTCTATTATAAGTTAAATCTGAAAATTTGGATCATTGGTTTATTCACCAAATAAAATAATGAAGAACATAAAAAGGCATCAAGTAAGAAATGTGTTCATCAAAAGCTATGGCTCTCATTGATATTAAAGGTGATACAAAGAGAAATATTCTCCCTGTGCATCTGCTCTGTAAATATGTGTTTTGTATTGACTTGTATAAGCCAAGTAGATCTGGTGAGCATCTTTTAGAATCCTAAAGGTGTTACTCATCCAAGAACAACATGTTTTGATCTGTCACTTCAAACTGAATTTAATAGATGTGTGATATTTCCTTTTTCTCCTGTAGGAAGATGAAGCAAAATCACTCTCAACATCTCAAAATTACACTGTCGTACCCTTTGGTGCACTCACCTGAGGCATATTAACACTGCAATTCAGTCCTCCAATTATATTATTAACTTCCAGAAGGATGGAAAATATCTGGATGATCTTTGCGACCAATCTTATGAAACATGACCTCATTACACCACGTAAAATGACATCAGAAGCACCTAAAACAAAGAGCATGAATCAAATTTAGTCCTCTCAAGGTCTGATTAGACTAAAAAAAAGATTTGCTCAACCTCTGAACAATTATGTCCTCTCTGAGCAAGCTGCACTAATGAATGAGCGTGACGCTGCATCCAGAATAGCCCAAAGGAAACTGATGTCGCTGTCCTGACACATGACGCTCCCCTCTTTAGAAGCAGATTGGTGTGTGTGTGATGTATTTCTCTCTGCTGGTCCATGTCAGCTACAGCACAAAAGACACATTTAAATTTCAAATTTCAACTGCTTCAGGTCTTTAAGTGAAGCATATGTCACAGATCTTCAGAGGGAACATATGAATGATAAGTGCATGTATGCCAATATTCTCTGATTATCTGGTAACAAGCTGGTGTCTTTGGGTCATCAGCAAACTGGAACCAGTGATGGAAGTTAAACTACAAAAAAAGAGGAAGCAGAGCAGAGGCTGAGTCATCCGATAAGAAAGCCAAAGAAATATGAGACAAAAACAGACCTCAGAGGAGGAGACCCACAAGCACCCGGGCGAGAAATACAGAACAAAAAGCAGACACACACACACACACACACACACACACACACACACACACACACACACACACACGGAGACAAGTACAGCTGAAGGTCCCCAATAAAAAGCAGGATGATTCATCACTGACATGTGCTCTGCATATTTTATAAAACAGAAATAAACAGTGCAGCAAAGTAATCGATAGATTAGAACAAATGGGCTTCGTACAGTTTGCTCCAGATTTATTTGTATTCATACAGCAGTTGTGGATAATATATCAGGTTGCCTACTGTATGTCTTTAGGAAGGAGTAAAATAAAACCCGATACACACACGCACACACTCGTAATCTCTCCGGATGTAACAGCAGTCTGTGTGTGTGTGTGGCCTGCGACACAGATCCAGGTGCTCCACATGTGAAGTACACACTACAGATCTATTTTGGGGTTCCAAAAGTGAATCTCCCCCTCTATAAATAGGATGAACTGGATCTGTATTCGGGGGGCGCGCGCCACGCAGTCCTTTTGCGGGTCACCTGTGAAAGCTAATTTTAGATCCAGCGCAGCCCCTCACGTGCGATTGGCGACAGGTTGATAGGTTGCGCAACACAGGCTGCTGTGAACGCGCGAGGAATCATTCATGAATGTCATTCATTGAAACGAGTTTAGTGTTCATTGAGCTTTTTGAAGATCGTCCTTGTAAGTTTGAAAGAGGGGGAGGAAGCAGCGATCCTGACTCACACGCCAATTGTTAAGCAGTTAGAGCATTTCGGGGATTTGATTATAGCTGGTGTTTGATGAGTATACCACTGGTCTCATTGGCCAGCTGTTCATGCTGTGTCTGACGGTATGGGTGGCTGTCATGCTCTGACTGTTTTCTATGATAATTAATGATTTTACACTGCAATGATATTCAAATTAATAAAATCAATCTACAGAGAATGAGTCGTATTTTCCTCAATGTGATCAGAATAATGGTATTGTCCATCGAAAAGAATATAGTACATCCTATATTATATGTAGGAATATGTGTCATGGATATGGATTACATTTATTTTGCATAATCATACTTATAGCTTATTCCCTTTAGCCTGTGTTTGAGGGGTTGTTGTCACAAAATGCCAGAGCTCTCGTCTGATCAATACATAACAGTATGATATTGCAGTGGAGGCATAAGGGATATGTGCGGCATTAATATGGACGAAGAAATCGAAGGGTAGCCGATATGTAGATTTTGTACAGGTTCATACATTCATGACTGTTTTCAGCTGCTCGGTTTGGTGTTCATTCATAAAAGGCGACGCAAAGACGATGTTTAACGGCCTCAGCGTCCATGTCCACCTCTTGTATATCATATGTGTACATTCTGCAGTGCAGCCGAGCATCATCAACCTCACTTGTTTTGAATATTGACAGAATAATGCAGTTGCTCAGAAAAAGCACCTGCGATGATCACTGACAGCTCCGGACAAACAGGCTCTGACGAGTAGCCTAAATCTGCTGCCAGACACATAAACACAGAGACCTATTTCGTATGCAGCACAGTCTTCCAATTCCTCCCCCCTCATCCTCTTCCTGCACCCCCTCCTCCTCCTCCTCCAATACACCGGAGTCCGGTGACTCCGTTTACGTTTTACGGTTGCTCCGCCCCTTACTCGGTTTTGTCCAAATCGGGCTTTTTGCGTCGCCGGAGCTCCCGATTTTTGCCCTACGTCATCACCGAGTAGAGGGAAGAGCTGACGTCGAGGAAGAGTCACCGAAAGGAGAGGGCACACGGGAGGGAGGGGGGGGGAGAGTTTCACCATTGGAAACACTGATATGAAACACATCGGCCCCCTTCTTCTCCACCCCCCTCCCTCCCTTTTACGTCGGTGTTGGTGCGTTGGGAGCCCCCCTACTCCGGCGGAGTCCCAGCCTATATAAGTGACCCGCGAGCAGAGTCCCTCAACCAGTTTCACGGGTTCCGGACTTCAGTGCGAGAGACGGCGAACACAGCCGCCGATTCACCTGCACTCTGAGAGGGGGGACAGACATCCAGCAGCCGGCCAGCACTCGAGCTGGACGCTGTGGCGGAGCTAAAACTGACAGAGACAGGACAAGAGGAGGTTTTTTAACCTTACTCTGGAAAAACACCAAGAGTTGAGATGACAGTCCAATAACACACATCAGAGCTTCTTTTTTTCCACTTTTACAACCTGTCTCTGAACACACCTCGGAGACAAGGCACCCCGACTTCAGCCAAGGCACGAGGCTCCTGACCAACACAACTGTCCAACTCACACCTGGAGGAATTTCGATACTTTACATCCGCAACAACCGGCCACAATGTACCGCTCAACCAAAGGAGCATCCAAGGCTCGACGGGACCAGATCAACGCTGAGATCCGGCACCTGAAGGACTTGTTGCCCATTTCCGAGGCAGATAAAGCGCGACTGTCATACCTGCACATCATGTCTCTTGCCTGCATGTACACCAGGAAATCCGTCTTCTTCAATCAAGGTAAGAAATGGATAAAAACGACCTGTTGATATGAACTGCAGCGGGGACAGACTGTTCACAGTAGTGGAATCAACAAGTGTTTTAGTGACACTGCAAGCAATTTCCTTGCTAAAAATCTCTCTTTCGGATCATTATGAGGGCTGTGGGTCTTTATTTGATCAAATCAAAGCTTATAAAACCATTGAAATTGCAGTTTGTCGCTGGCCGTGGTGCTGAAATGCTTTAGCGCCATGTAGACGGCATTACCGCTGTCCATGGTGCTGAAACACACTGCGGACACTGTTTTTATCAAGGCACGGATCATCAATCGTTCTTGTAAATATCGTGTTAAATAACCAACTTGGCTTTATTTATCTAGAGGCGGGAAGTGCTGCTGGTGTTGAGGAGGGCGCAAGGTTCCTGTCTTTCCAAGAGCTGTCCGAGTTGATGCAGGCTCTACCTGGTTTTCTGATGCTGGTGACGGGGGAAGGGAAGCTCCTGTACCTGTCAGACAGCGTCTCTGAGCACCTCGGACACTCCATGGTGAGTTCAATCTATCCGATTTTTTTCTGTGTAAGTACAAGAATACTTGTGTTCTACTTTGGGCTTTATAAGTAACGTTCCTGTATCAATTTTCTAGGTGGATCTTGTGGCACAGGGGGACAGTGTGTATGATATTATCGACGCCTCAGACCACTTTATCATGAGGAGCAACCTGTCAGCCTCCACATCAGTCGAAATGGGTAAGACAAAATGTAAAAAATACAATTACAAGTTCGATTTTTTTCCCTCCAAGGTGCAGATTTACAAAAAACCCTCCCCTCCTCTTCTCCACAGATCGTCTCTTTCGCTGCCGTTTCAACACCTCCAAGTCTGTGCGGAGGCAGAGTGCTGGGAACAAGCTGGTCCTGATCCGAGCTCGCTGCCTCTCTCCTCCCTCCAGTTCTCCTGCCACTGGCTCCTACTGGACCTCCAACCCAGTCTGGGTGTGTTTCTGCTCCCCTTTGGAGCCTCACCCAACCCGCTCGGGCTCTGGGGCAGAAAGGGAGTCAACCTCCAACCCTCCTTTGGCTGACAGCAACCTGTTCCTGGCATGTTTCTACTCCCAGCACAGCCGGGACATGAGGGTTCAGGCTGCACAGGACAGGTTGGTTCAAAATCAACTCTACCTGTTGCTTTGATACAGACTATTGTTCTAATGTCTGTATGATATAACTTAACGGGTGAAGCATTATCCTACTAACACATCTCCACCCACTCTCCCCTGCAGTGTGAGCGCATATCTCGGCTTTGATGTGACAGCTTTACGCTCGCGCTCCTGGTACAGCCTCCTCCACCCACAGGATCTGTCACATGCCTCCGCTCAGCACCGCAGCCTATGTAAGTGTACTCTTCACACATACAGTTACTACCATACTACCATTGCCCACACACTTACACAAACACACACACATTGTGCCCACTAACACAACCACACAGTGATAAAACACTGTGATGATTAATAAGTAGAAGATGATGCCAACTTGTGCTGTGACTGTTTCTCCACAGTGAGAGAGGGAGGAGAGGGTAGAGCAGAGATGGTGGTGCGTGTGCAGGCTGTGGACCAGTCCTGGGTTTGGATCTACATGGTGCTTCAGCTGCAGCCAGGAGAAATCCCCATCAGCAGCAACAACTACATCATCAGGTATTTAACGTTTTTTTTAAACTACACATCAGTCATCAGATTTAAAGTGAAAGTCTGATTTAGACTTTGCAAACAAAACATCCTAACTATTTTCTCCTTCTTTTTCCTTCTCTATCAGCGAGTCAGAGGCCTGGTCAGTGCGTCAGCAGCTCAGCTCAGAGCAGAACCAGCTGACCCTGGTTCTGAGTACTGGTACATCTCAACCGGAGGGTCTGAGCCTCCAGTCTCCAGACACCCTGTCCAGCCCAGACCAGGTCTTCACCCCTGGCAGCAGTGGCCTCTCTGCCCAATCCTTCGACTTCAGCACTGCCGGCTGCAGCGTGGGCTCCTCCGATGAACCCCGGAGCTCTTCTGTCGAAGCCATGCAGATAGAGGGAGATCCCCGCTCCAGCATCTCCTCTCTGGAGGAGGAGAGCTTCTTTCAGCAGCACCCAACAGAAAACCCCTCTGCTGCCTCCTCCCCGACCCCGGTCACAGTTGAGACAGTAGCTGACTTAGACTTTTTAACCCAGAACATCCTCCTGCCGCCCTCCTTCCAGCTCGACCCTCCCTTGCCAAGTCTACCCTTGCCCCTGCCTCCAGTCCCAGCCCCACAAGGTCAACAGAACAAAGAGTTTGTGTGCACACCCCCCTACACCCCCCTTGTTGGAGGGCCTGCCTTCCCATTTGGTGAACCCCTCTTCAGCTTCGACCCCACTGGTACCACCACTCCTCCTCCTTCTGCTACAACAGCCAGTGCCACCACCTCAATGGCCCCATCAGCTTCTCCCTCAGCTCCTCCAACCACTGCCTCCAGCCCTGCTCCCCCTAACACCCTGTCTGCTAAACTCCCCCTTGCTCTCCCGATTTCTTCCACTGACTTCTTGTTCCCCATCGAGTCCTGCAGTGGCTCTTTGTATGAGAAACTGCCCCCAACCCCTGACAGCCCTGGAGATGGCGACTGCACAGTGATGACCCTGCCTGAGGTCCGGGGTCCCCTCTATGTAGATGTACCACTTGGGCCCCTCCAGTGTCCCCCTGAGGGTCTTCTTACCCCTGAGGCTTCCCCTGGTAAACAGCCATGCCTCTCCTTCTTCTCCCTGGAGAGAGAGCGGGAGAAGGAGCGGGCGGAGATCTCTCTCCTCGCTCAACACATCAGTTCTTTGGCAGAGGGATTCTACCTGGATCCCCTCCTGTCCAAACTCTCTCCTCCCTCCATGTCCCCCTCCTCCTCCCCTCCCTCCCCCTTCCTGTCTCCCCCCACAGACACCATAGATGTAGATTCAGTCCATATGCTCAGGGAGTTTTATCCCATCAAAGCATGGAGAGGTCTGGACATTCCAATCTTCCTCGATGATGATGCCTCTCTGTTTGAAGAGAGCGTCTTAGAAACCATCCTCCAAGACGACTTTGCTCCTCCTCAGCCCATCAGCCTCCCCTCCCCCTGCCCCTCCATCTCCCCCTCCAACTCCCCACCACCCAATCCCTCAAGCCCGACCTCTCCTCAGACCCCTGTGTGCTGGCACCAACCCTCCCCGTTTGAGGGAGTGGGCCACTTCTGTAGCGTCCAATCGGCGCGTTGTAACTCCATGGCCGGGTGCGGGGCGACCGTGGCTGCTGAGGCCGGGGCCATGGTGGAAGGGGAGGGGCTAGCGGAGGAAGCCATGGAGATTGAGGTGGTGTCATCTCCTGTGTCCTCCTGCTCCTCCATCCCGGCTTCCCCTCCCCTCATCCTAACCGCCTCCCCCGGCCCCGCCACCTCCTCGCCCATCGTCTCGCCCTCGCCCGCTGTGTCTTGCACTCAGTCCCTCCTGGAGGAACTGGCCGTACTGGAACCCATGTTTGGGGCAGGTGCCTCGATCGCCCCTGGCTTAGGGCAACAACCTGAGTTGTATCAACTCCAATGTCATCCATCGCCACAGTGCTTCCATAAAGGTGAGAATCTGTCTCTCTGGTCTCTTTTTAAAATTATTCCTCCAAAATAAGATGAACACATTTCTGAAAATAAACCACTAACTTCTGCTTTCTCTCTTTTCTTTCATTTGTCTTTCAGATGGGAGTGGAAGTGTTCCTCCGTTCTAAAATAAGTCTGTGACTTACTTCATTAAGTATGGCATATTGTCATATTTTGTGGAGCCCCTTTTACTGCAAAGTAAAAAATAATTAAGTGTATAAATATACATAATGTATATACAACTTAAGGACTTTAACTCCTACATGTCTCCTCAGAACAAAGATTGGCTTTATATTTTTGTTCAGTCATTAATCTGTAAACTTCTACAAACCTGGTGCAACATTACCATAATGGTGCAACCACATGGACCCATAACTGACTGGGTTTTGAGTCCATGTGGTGTATTTCAGCTTCTCTGTAACATGAGCTTCAGATATGATCAGACAGAGAAACCTCTCTGTACTTGTTACGCGCTGTTTTACTTCCAAACGCGCATTTGTATTCACTCGTAGTGAAAAATCTGTTGTGAACAAAAAATCTTGCTATTTCAATAAGGATATGACTTATAGCACTTTTGCCTGTAATGCAGCAACGCAAACCCAAACCTCAAATGTATTGGAAGTCAAATGTTTACAATTTTTATACATCCTTAGGATGAGCACTATCCATTTTCCAAATTGAAAGAGATTTCCTGCCACAGAGCCAGCACAGCTCTGGATTAAAAGCACCTTTTTTCTCACAGCCTTCAAGGCAACTTCAAAACTCAGAAATAGAAACCAACTTCAAACCTGAAATACTTTGAGCTTTGAGTTTGCTGCTTCAAACCTTTAACTTTTCATATTTATCTCTCCATCTAAAATCTTGTGTATCAATGTGATGTGCAAACAAAAAAGACAACATGTGCAAGAGATGCCGGCTGGTGAAGATCTCAAGAATGTTAAAGGTGTTTGTTCCTTTTACGAGATGT
This sequence comes from Notolabrus celidotus, assembly GCF_009762535.1. Classification (NCBI taxonomy): domain Eukaryota; kingdom Metazoa; phylum Chordata; class Actinopteri; order Labriformes; family Labridae; genus Notolabrus; species Notolabrus celidotus. The sequence continues at coordinate 22,311,700 of NC_048279.1, forward strand.
TACACCGAACAAGAGATCGTCTGGAAGTTCGCCGGAGCTCTGATCATGCCAACACACACTGCTTTCGTCGTACTGTACATTAGACTCTGAATGTGGGCTCTTCAGGTCCCTCCTGGTCCTGGGGACAGTCAGCTGGATACTGTTGCAGCATCAATATTTGCAATGCTGGCAGCTTATAGCGGCTCCTGTGCCTGAAACGGCCCTGACCTGCTGAACTCTGAACTCTTTCTCCTGTCCATCACACGTGGACTTTTACATCGTTGCTCCACTGGAGCGCGGTGAAGCGAGGCACAATTGACTATGTGAATGAGCGATTCTTCTTTTTTGAGAGGGGTTAGACTACACAAAGTTTTGTTTTAAAAAATGAAAATAGGGATGGGGTGCTATTTCTATTCAGTTACCAAGCGACACGGGTTGAGAATGGTACTATTCCCATGGTGTCGACATGCTCACGTAGAGTTGTCTACGGTCAAGTAAAGGATTGATTCCTACGTTCTAGCTATTCAAGGCTAAGTTAATATACATGTGTAAAATTACTATATTGTATGTGTGATATTTGAAAAAGATGTAATTGCATATGCATTATGTCTGTGGATATAGGCATATGATCTTTTCAGAAAGGTTGTACACATTTGTACATTTGTATGAAATTGTTATTGGTCTGTATATATGAGAAAGAGATTTTTATTGTATAAGATGGAATATATTCTAAACATCTTACTTACTGCAGAATGGACATTGTGGACCAGTGTTCTATTGTGTTGCTTATAAGTGTATTTGGTTGTCATACAAATGCATTTATATTAAAGTGCACTTAATGCTGCTGATGCGTCTGTGTCGTCACAGTCAAGCCCCTTGTTCCTCCTCGTCAGCCTCCTCATCATCATCAGCATCATCATCCCACCATTCCTGCCTCCTCCTCTCCTCCCTCCCCGCTCTCTCCTCAGTTTCTTCCCCTGGAGCGAGATTCGCTCAGCAACAGCACTGACGCACACACATGACGAGACAGAATGAGACACTATCTGACTCAGACTGACGCACACACTTGGCATCGAGGTTTTTTTGCGTGAGAGCGTGTGCACGCAGCCCACTTATGATGATGCACGCACACACATAATAGTAGGCATATGACCCCCCCTCCTCCCTCTCTCTCCCCACCACCACCACCACCACCACCCCTCTTTACAAATCACGGTAGCCCACATTCACTGGGTGTACCTGCGAGTGTGTCAGCGCTTGGTGTGGTGTAAGACTCCATATATAGGCATTCCTGCTCCAGAGCTGTGACTGAAGCAGCCTCCGTCTATTCTCAGCCTCCATTCAGAAGGAGCGGAGAGGGGAGGGCTGGAGAGAGGGGGGAGACAAAGAAAGAGTGAGGGGAGGCTAAAATTAGAGGTACAGTAAAGAGGGATGTGGGACAAACTGACGCTCTGACGCCACAGGAAGGAGAGGTGAATACAATCAAAAGAGAAATTTACAGGACATCATTTTTTTTATGAATTCTGAAAGATAGGAAATGAGTTATACACATCCAGACCTAATAAAACCAATGTACCTTCTGTTAGGCCTCATCACCTGTGCCATATCTTAGATAATGCAGACTCTTCTATGTCTAATGAGAAAAAAACCCAGAATCATTCTGCTCATTTTCTGCAGGCGAACATTTTGTTCTGTCACTAGCTGCTGCAGTCTCAGTGATGGAGTGAAGATGAGCTGAGGAGGAAGAGCTGCACAGCTGACTGCTGCTACCTTGTGGGAAAGAGCAGCACTGCACCACGGAGGAGCAGATAGCATGGATGTGTGTTGTGAAAGGAGCATATTAGAAAATGGCAGGTGGGAGGACAAAACATACTGTAAAGAGCTCACAGCAAAGTAGAGACTATGTAGGGTGAATTGAGTGAGATTATACTTGGACTTTAAAAGGATAGCTTTACATTTTCCAAAGTCTGACTTCAAGCAGTAATCACATGTTTCTGTCCATGTAGGCCCGAAAGACACCTGATCTGTCATTGTGTACCTGAGACAGTGTCTCTTGGCGAAGCTGTGGTGGAGGGATGGCAGCACATAGATGGACATTTGTGCAGCTGTATTTTTATCCAGAGCACTTTTCCTACTTATTTGTATTGCACAAGTTAACACAAACTTAAGAGTTTCTCAGGACTTCCCTTCATCAGGAAAGAAGGATCTTGAGCTTTGGAGTCAGATCCAAAAACATTGTGGTTAATTAGCCTCTTTCACTGCCCCTCTTCCTTCCTGCCCCAGGACTATAGAGTTGGATGGTTCAGCCAAGCAGAATGAGATTTTACACTGACATCACTTTAGGAGTCAATACCAACAGTGACCAATGACATGTAGAAGGTGCAAGCTGCAGACTAATTACACAAAAGGTAAACTTTCTGTTTTTAGAATTGGTTCTCACACTGATGTTCATCATGATGAGGTAAATGCAAGAAAACTAACCTGATCCAGTTTCCCAGACAGGAGGTGTGTTCAAGCCAGGCAAAAAACAACTATTGTCATTACTGATTGTTTAAACATTACTTTTCTCATTAATCAAAGAAACATTAAAATAATGTGAGAAAAGCAAATGCCAGACCTTCCTTAAACATAATTTGTCTGACTGACAGTCCTGAACTTGAATCTGCCATGTGAATCTGAAAAACATAAAATCCTCACAGTGGAGAAGTTGCAATCAATCATATATCTGGTATTTTTTGCTTGTCTGTGATAAATAAAATAAAATGTATAAAACGGTTTTGAAAATACTTTCTGGAACGCTGGTTTGGCTTGATTGGGGGAGCGGGCGCTTTATGTACGGCACAGTAGTTTTAAGCCCTTGTCACACTGGTCTTCAGGTGGATTCCAGCTCCTGGCATGATTTGTTGCATGTCCTTCCCCTTGTCAATTCAATTCAATTCTATTTGCTTTATTGGCATGAACAAAGACATGTTGTTGCCAAAGCAGATAAAATTCATACACATACATTACATACATATTCATAACATATTATATTCATTACTTATATATATATATCTGTCTCTCCCCATTTCCTGTCTCTCTTCAGCTTTCCTATCAAAATAAAGGCATACATTTCCCCAAAATGGTTTAAATTTTAATTGTATTATCAATACATATATTTTTATGAATTTTGTTAGACGTAACCTTTAAAAAATGCCCAAAAATATCTAAATGCAACAATTTTATTTTTGCTCCCATTTTTATGTAGTTTAAGATATAAAGTTTAATAAAACTTTGCACAAAAAACCTAATTTGGCTAATAAATTATAAACAATTCTGCTTAAATCCCTGTATTTAAGCACATTCTTTGCCAAGAAAATCATCTACCTGATCTGAACACTGGTGTGCACTAGACTGAGTTCAAAATAATAAGACCACTTGTACAGCTTTACCACACATAAGAAAGTCCTCTGTACTTATTTTCCCTGTTCAGTATTTTTAGGACAAAACTCCAGTCAATAGGTAAAACTTGTCATCAATTGTGCTCATTATGGTCTGAGAAGTTTGTGAAACACCATGCCATGATCATGTATGTTCTTAAACATAAATGTAATTACTGTCATAGCTCTATGTTAAGCAAATAAATGCTACTATTTGGTAATATTTTATCATGTGATGATCCCTTTAGATCACTGACTGAGACGAAGTGTGTCAAATGTGCATGAAAGCCAACTGCACACCCTGACAAAGAGCCAAAAGGCTTCCCGAAGTGTTAATAATAGATAATAACATCAAAGAGCCGAATGCACAAATCCTTCCAAGACAATTACAGTTTGATTAGCTCAGCTCAGAGGAAATTAAACGCTGCAGGCTGATAATATTTTCATATCAAATTTTTGTTGCTGAGATTTTATTTCATCTCTTAAATGACAAAGTTTAAAAGTATTACATCTTAAATTAATCAAGGACAGAAACAAATCACATTAATAACTGCGTTTATTCTGATCAGAGACACAACATCAGGTTTCTACATGAATGTGTTTCATGTACAGAGTCGATAAAAAAAATACAGGAATGGAGGGATAAATAAAAGATGCTCCAGGTCTTCATTTCTTTTTTCCCGACATAGTTTCAACTGCAGCTGCGGCTGCTGCTGCATCAGCTTTCAGCTTCTCCTCCCTCTGCTCCAAGAAGACTTTGTACTCTTCAGCTGAGAGACTGAGGAGGAGGAGGAAGAGGAGAGAAAGAAAGAAAGAGGTGGAAAAATATATTCAGTAGCCCAAAACTTTGACTTAGTGTTACATAAAACACTAACCTTCCTTGAAACATTGACAGAATTTTGATACACTTTATCATTTTGAAGTTTGGGGATTTATAATTCATCAAGGTGGAAAACAGCGGATGATAAACATCACATTAATATATTCGTAGTGTGGTGGTGATATTTAAGAGCAGAAAAGTTCATCCCTTTGACTAAAAGCCTTTCATCTCTCTTTAACAGTAACTTTAAACACAGTGTTTTAGGTGACAATACCCCCATATCAAAGAGCAGTGTCCTCGCTCTGGACTCTCCACAGTGCAGCAGTGTTCAACAAGCATCCTGGGAGAAATCCATTTTAAATGAGGCACAGATATCCATTTCTCCACTGACACGGCTCTCAATTAATCATAACACTATGCAGCTGCAGGACATGTTCACTTTCAAGTCAGAGGGAGAGAGAGATACCGGGGAGGAGCACAATATCATTAACTGGAAGAGAATTGAATTCAGTGGGATGAGATGGCGCGATTGTGCAAGAGTACTACACACATTTTGACTATTGAATTTTTCTAAATATCATGACTTTAAAAAAGGAAAGCTTTAAAGTGAAATTGTAGATTTTAAAAATATCCAAAAAATGACTCAAATAAAACTGATAAATAATGGTCTTCATCACCTTTTTTTTTTCAATTTTTTTTTTTTTACAACTTCCTAGGCTGTGGTTAATGCTGGATTCTGATTGGTCAAAACCTTATGACACTGCAATCAAGTCTAAACTGCAGGAGCAACCAGATCACACACGTAATTTAAACCAAGCCACAGAAAGGAATCCATATATATTTAAAAAGTCAATGATTTCATCTCTTACTGTTGACAACTTATTTTAATTACACATATTTTATTTTTGGTGTGCATTAGTGTATATTTAATTTTAATTTTAATAATAATTTTAATTATTATTATTATTATTATTATTATTATTATTATTATTATTATTATTATCCATCCATCCATCCATCCATCCATTATCTTGACCGCTTATCCCGTTAGGGGTCACGGGGGGCTGGAGCCTATCCCGGCTGGCTTCGGGCAGAAGGCAGGGTACACCCTGGACAGGTCGCCAACCTATCACAGGGCTAACACAGAGTGACAACCATTCACGCACACACTCACACCTACGGGCAATTTAGAGTGATCAATCAACCTGGTGAGCATGTTTTTGGACTGTGGGAGGAAGCTGGAGTACCCAGAGAGAACCCACGCATGCAAGGGGAGAACATGCAAACTCCACACAGAAAGGCAGCTGCCACTGTGCTATTATTATTACTATTATTATTATTATTTTTTTTTTTTTCATTATTTATTATTTTTCTTTTTTCCCCTTACTTGCCATTGTTTTATTTCTGCTTCTTTCTTGTTTTTTAATCGCTGTAAAGCACTTTGGGTTGCATTGGATTTGTATGAAAGGTGCTATATAAATAAAGCTTGATTGATTGATTGAATGTGACAAATCCGTGAGTTATCCCAATAGTATCGATAAACAACATGGAGGATATCTTTACTACAACTCTTAATTTATCTGGAGACCACAAAACGTAAGATTCATGGTTAATGGCTGACCAGTCAACAGCAAAGAGAAGACAAGAGACAGTGAGAAACAGTGAGGGATGTTATAACACAAAAGGAGGTGAGTGATAGAGATGTAGGCCAAATCGAAGAATCAGACACGAAGCAACCAGAAAACCACAACACTGTGTGGGCTTTGGCAGTGTTACAAGACTGGTTGAGTTGAGTGAGAAGAAATGTAAACAGAAAAGTTACAAGGAAGAGGACCTGATACAGGTGCTGCTGTTATTTCCTGAATCTGTCGAGAATGCCAACAGACAACTTCACTGTGAATGAAAATGTGAAGTTGAATGTGTTTTAGGACAGTATAGCAGGCCAATGTTAAGACTTCAGTCTGAATATATATGTTAGGTTCAATGTTAATCTGACCCCCAAGTATACTGACAAGAATACCGTTGCCGTGGAAGTACTACTCCAGATCTCATGAACTATAGATGACAAAATCCACAAATTCTTTGGATTTTAACTCTGAGGAACATTATTCTCTAACTGCCAAACTGTTCCCTCACCCTGTCTCTAACTTTCTCAGAGTGGTGAACCTCTTCCTATCTATACTTCTGAGAGTCCCAGCCTCTCTGGAATGCCCTTTTTATACCCATCATGTAACTTACCTGCTGCAAGACAGCCTCACTAGTTCAGAGATGTTCCTCCAGGTGTTTAACATCACACCTTTTTCAGTGTTTTGTAGTCCACTGTTTTAAAACGTGTTGCTGGCATCAAATTTAAAATGAGCAAATATTTTTCATGAAACAATACAAATTTTCAGATTCAACATTTGATATGTCGTCTTTGCGCTATTTCCAATCTAATAAAGACTTTGAATGATTTGCAAGCCATCAAATTCGTTTTTTTATTAACATTTTACACAACATTCCAACTCTTCTAGAATTGGGGTTGTAAATTTGAAATCAATACTCCAAGTGAACTTGTTTGTGTCTTTTGTTGGAAGCTGGGTAATAAGCAGGAAATGTATCGTGAGTGGCTTGTTATGCAAAATAGAAGAACCACCTGAAATTCTATTTTACATAACCACCTGTTCACGATACGTTATCCATTACTTGTTTAGACTATGAACTGTCATGGCAGTTCAACCTCAAAAAATAATCTCTGTAAAATATAACTTTTTGTATTCATTCTTTTTTTTCTTCTTTTTTTAAGAGTATTTCCAGATTGTTTCACCTCCACTAACAATCATTTTTACCAGCTGTGGTCTTCTCTTCTGTTGTCTTTGTGCATTACATTGTGGGACAATGGCGTCCATCAATACACTGTAAAAAGTTAAACCTGCGCAGATGTAATGTATATAATGTCAGAGCTTTGTTTGATCTTTTATTGTCTTATGATTTTGTGATTAAATGCACCATTCCCTGATAACATCCACTATCATGATGTTCAGTATTATGGCCAGTTAATAGGTAAAACTTGTCATCAATTGTGCTCATTATTGTCTGAGAAGTTTGTGAAACACCATGCCATGATCATGCATGTTCTTAAACATAAATGTAATTACTTTCATAGCTCTATGTTAAGCAAATAAGTGCTAATATTGGGTAATATTTTATCATGTGATGAGCCCTTTAGATCACTGACTGAGAAGAAGTGTGTCAAATGTGCATGAAAATGTGGCTCTTTAACCTCAAATCCTTTAAGTTGCAAGGAGAAGAGTTATGAATGTTACTGCACTGCACTGCACTGTTTGAGGTTTCCTGGGGCTGCTTGTTACGAAGAGGAATTCACGTTATCATTCAAGTTGTTTTTCACATGTTGGGCTGTAAAACAATAAGTGCTCTCTAAAACAAAGTATGATGCAGAGTATTGCAATGGCACCTAAAACGAACAGAGAAGATATCAGTCCAAGTGGCGACCTGCATCTTACAGCACATTTATACTGACATTTCTCTTTCTTTATTTAGCCTAATTATGTCCCATGGAGCTTTATTACTGAAGAAATGAACTCAAATGTTGGTAAATATTATACAGAACTCAGAATAGAAAGATGATTAATGTTACAGGACTAGAAGTTCCTCGCGGCTCCATTCAGATCCTTGTTAGAAACTGTTTTGTCAGGAGTCTGTGTCATACTCAAGTAGATCAAGCGCTCCATTAAGACTCCTTTAATGGACCCAGAGTCAGGTCAGAACTGTTAACTGAAAATGAGATGTGGTCATCTTTTGAGCGAGCTCTTTGACTTTACAACAGTTTACGCTGTAACACTGGTGTATTGATCTGCATTCAATTATCTGCTGAAGCTCCTATAGGTGTTCTTATAGTGAGCACTTGCCTGTTGTCTAATCTGACCTCTAGTGGCCCTTAGAAGGCATGGCAACATTTAAAAAACAGGATGATTTACATTTTTAGAAACTTCACAGAAACATGTGGGAAGCTTCATGTGTTATTAAAAATCTCTTTCCAAAATAATGATCTATAAAAAAACTGCTTAAATCAACCAACCAGTGAGCGCTGCCGGTGTGCACACAGGAACACTGTTCAGGCTTCTCAGGTAAACCAATGAATAAAAAGCACAAGGGCATAGAACAAAGACTTACTCTTCCACAACCTCGATGCCCAGAGAACGTGCCGATCCGACGATGCTTTTGACAACGTTCTCCAGGGAGGTGTTCCTCATTTTGAAGCACTCGTCCTGAGCTTTCACCTGAGCGATCTCATACACCGCCCTCACTGACACCTTCCCCGCTGTCTCATGGCCTATACAACACACACACACACACACACACACACACAAATGCGTATTAAAGAGATTTCAGAGAATGAATAAAAATTCAATGAATGAAAAAGAGAAGTTAGGCACAAAGACAGACCAAGTGTGTGTGTGTGTGTGTGTTAGTGGGCATATGTGATGTGCATGTTGGAGACGGTGCAGGGGTGGATTTTAGGAGCTGAAACGAGTCAGAAGATGGCTTGGGGCACACAGCATAAAAGGTAGAAATCCATAATTCTCCTTTTTTTAAATACACCACCTTTGCCACTTCCTTCCCCCTGCTGCAGTTTCCCCCACATGTCATGAATATAACATCAATCAAAGCCCAACTCAAAACGAGCCCAGGGAGGAGCGTGTGTCCGTAACAGGAAGGGCTCAGTGGGAGAAAAGTGGAACTGAACCATCAGAGCAGTCGCACGTCTCACCCGTCTTGCCTGCCCCTTTTGCGATGCCGGCCGCTTGCTTGAGGAAGTACGCCACCGTGGGCTGGCCGATCTTCAGGTCATATGTTCTGTCCGGCTGAGGAGAGAGGAGAAATAAAATCACAAGCTGTGATCAAAGGAGGACATATGAACATGAGATTTTCATGGAATAATAAAACGAGCTGTGGCCTAGATTTTTAAATTACTGAGGCCATATTTCCTTCAGCCCAAAACCAGTACCTAAAGAAATGTATGCTGTAAGTTTATTTTTTATTTTTTTTTAAAGTCACATGTAGGTAAATTTCTCTTACACCTATTTGTAACATTAATAAATTAGTATGTTGCTGTCACACTTTGTCTATTATAGCACTTCTGAACCAAACAATTGCTCGGGTGGCATATATATATTTTTGGGCATTTTTGCCTTTATTGGATAGGACAGCTGGAGAAAGACGGGAAATGTGGGGAGTAGAGAGTGGGGGAAGACATGCAGTAAATGGTCGACTGGCCAGGAGTCGAACCAGCAACCTCTGCGACGAGGACTGTAGCCTCTATACGTAGGGCGCTTGGACCGCTAAGCCACCAGTGCCCCACTGGTGGCATATTTACCTCTAAAATATACCTTGATTTTAAACAGAGGGAGGAAAAAAAACGCTCAAAATTTCAGGAGATGCAGTAAGACAATAAATCTAAAGCTTGCTGTCAGATGAAAGAAGTCTCCTCCTTCTTTTCTGTTCTTGAACAAGTGTTGTGAATGTTTCTTAAATACGTACTGAATGGCTACATGACATCATGCTCAGAGATTGAAACTAAAGCTGCATGTTTCAGGCAACAAATCATTTTCCAAGTAGAAGACAGGTAACACTGAATAAATGAACAGCGCTGTTGTTTAGTTGCAGTGTAGAGCTATTTAGTTCAATTGTTAAATTATAGAAGATCAAACTTTTACTCCCATCTAACATAACCCTGATTGACTCCCTGGCTTGCATACTTGCTTATAAAAACGCAGCAAGGACGAGGTGATGTGTTTGGAAAATGTAGTGGATTGGATGTAGATTCTGATATTCTGACTGTCATTTCAAGTGATTGTTTTTTTTAAGTCACTGTTGATCGCTGAATGTCAATAGTTAATTGCAATTAACCACATGTTTCATTTTCCATTATTTTGCATTTCAAAACAGTTAATGTCTACTCTATGTGGAATGGAAATCTTCTTTATGATCTTGACTTTAAGATTTCTTATTCAAATAAATGCTGCACCTACCCTACAGGTAGGAGACGGCTTTAAAATATTTATTCTGTGAAATACTATGTTTATTATTATTGTTATTATTATTTTATCTTCTGTTCCAGCACACTTCCACAGTGTTTGCTGGATTGAAGTTAGTTGTTGCCAATTTAGCCTTTGCTTCTTCTATTTCATTTCATCCATAGGTCTGTGGAGATTCACACACACTCCAAAGTAGGGCTCTGCCAGCGATGGTGATGCAGTTGCGAGGTTCATGTAACTTTTGACTTGTCAACCGAGCGGTCTGGGAGTGTTTTAATGTGGAATGCGCCATTCAAAAATGCAGTGGAGGTGTTGTTTTCATCATGATGACAGCAGGAAGCAGGGACATTCAAGTACAAGTACAGTGTGGCATAAGGGACAAAACAGCATGTGACTAAAAAAAAAAATGGTGTGTTAATTTCTGACCTGAATCGTTCAGGGATTAACACGTTAATGCTGACAGCACTAAACTTAGTGCATTTACCTTCGAATGTGAGGCTTAAAAGCATTAATTGGTACCCCATTACGGGGGACAAGTCTGATAAAATAAATCTATATGGTTTTATTTAAATGACTATTGAATTTGACCCTATGGAAAATGTTAAAATGATCAGAACTTGCCTTTAAAAAACAATCGCAGGTTATTGGACATCATCTTCAGAAACAAATATCCAATACTGAGTCAAGTGGCAGAGCTGGGACTTGCTAGCAATGACGATTCTATCATTCAGTTTTTTTTTTGACTTCTGAGTGTTTAGGCAGCCATATCACTTAAAGTAAGGCAGAGTATATGGGGTTGGTGATTGGGGGTGTTTCATGTCTTTTTGCTTTTCTTGTCCTGTGCATGTACAGTGCAGTGCAAAAAAAATCTCCCCCTGCTACCTTTTAATAATCAAAAGTGTCACTCATGAATCTGATTTGTGGAAAGGTAATAAAAATATTTCAAGTCAAACACAACTAGTGGGGAAGGAACTCGGTGTATCTTTATTTGAAAATGTTATTTTATTTATACACTTAAGAGGTGAGAAATTTCAGGTTTAAAAAAACCCCAAAACAAAAGTGTAATTTTCCATTCTGATTATTATCTCATGATCTTTTTATTCATTGTATTTTACTCATTTTCTTATTACTTGTGATTGATGAATCTGATGGCAGTTGATTTGAACCTGGATGTTGTCAATTATTATTTTTTTGGGGGGGGATATTATTAAGATTCTTAATTTTATTTATGTATGTATTTATCTTATATTATTGTATTTATTTTTATTTTTATTTATTTATTAGTATAATTATTTTTATTATTTTCCCTATTATTACTACCACTCCACTTGCTTATCTGTTTCACCAGATTCTGATGATGTATAATTGTCAAAACAAGCACAAAGCAAAATGTTTGTAATTGCCATTAAATGGTTGCAAAAAACAACAAAATTACAATAAAAACAAAAAAACAAAACAATTCCAGTCTAAGTACTTGAACTCACCACCTCTGACACAAACACTATTACGTTTCTGACAGGCATCAAAAATAGCTATATGGAAACAATCACTCTTCTCGCTCATGGTCTGGTTTGCTTTTTATGTCATAAAGATGCATCAGCATTAATTTTAGTCTCAATCATAACCAGTTAAATATTCATCACAGGAGCATTTTAAAGCATAACTTCAAGGTATTCTGAGGAAACAATAACCCCATGCAATGGTACTTAGACTGAAAAAAGTCAGGTTAGTGCATCTCTCATCTCATGCAAACTTTAAAGGTAGCTGTGCCTCTGACAAAAACACTGTAGCTTAGATTTAAGACTTTGGCTAAGCTGGGGTTTTTTTCTGTCTCCTCGTACCTGAGTTATCAAGCTCACTTGTTTTGCTTCTGTGTGCTACCTGTGTTCAAACATTTCCAGCTGACTGAAAAAAATGGAATTCAGACCCAATCAATATGGAGATAGGGAATGTTTCCCCCCTCTAAAATAATGAAGCACTTTGCTTTATTAAACAGCAAAAAGAAAAAGGCTTTTTAATTGGGGCGGCATGATTAAAGCTAAAGAAAATGAGTATCGACCATTCACCGGCTTTCCTCAGGGTCTTCTCTGGAACAGTGTGCAGTTTTTAGGGGAAATCATTCCCTCTCGTCTGCAGTATTTATGTTTCCAGTTAATCAGGAGAACTTTTCCTTTCATCCCCCTCAGATTGATCTAGCTCTTTCTTCATTTATTTTGTAACTTGAGGCTAATGGCTTACAGTGTTCGCTGCGCAGAAAAACCTCCTTCAGTTGTTGAAGGAATATTTAATACGCCACTTACTGTCCCATCTCTAAACAGAAGAGTAATTAATCATTCAGAGTTAATTCATTGCAGTCTAATTAATATTGGACGCTAATTTTCAGAGCAACACTACTGAACAAGTTTACCCTAAAATAACAGCTTCTGAAGGTTCCTTGACTTACAGGGTGCCTTTGTCACTCCATTGTGTAATTCACCATGAGTGCTTGTTCCTAGGGAAATGTAATCTGGGTCGAGATGGTGAGACCATAAATGTCTAAAAAAGAACTGGAAGCATCTTTGAGGTGAAAACCCTTTAACTCTTTTCTCTTTCATTTTCATAGCTTTTTATAGCCTTTGCATCATGCAGCTTATGGAGCAAATGCCCTTGGAGCTTCTTTTAATACTGCCTCTCATTCATTTCTGACTCATTGTGCCTCAGGAAATAACCCTGAATTAAACTCAAGATGAATATTATACCTTTAGGCGTAATAGTTTAAATAAGGGCTATTTATTTCTATTTTGTACCTTACAAAAACTATCTGCTGTTTTACAGATGCGTCCCTCACCATCTTGGCAGAGTACAAGAAGTCTTTTTGGGACAGTGTGCATCATGTGACCTGAATAGCCTCTATTGTCCATTGGCTTTAGAGCTCCTTTGGGTGGCTTGATGTGATATCCTGTGAGGACTGTGACCTTTTAATGCAGAAAGAACTGAACAAAAACTTGTGCTCTCACAGTCATTATGACAGAGGTGAAGGGATCAATGAGGACATTGATGGAGGAGAAATAAAGACATTAAATTAGCTGGAGTAAATCTTGTACTTGTGTTGCACATTACTTTTTTGTAATTATTTTTGTCTGTTTTTCAAATTAACTTCCAGATTGGATAAATTTAACTTGCTTGCAGTCCCTCTTGACAGTGTGATACTCCCAAACTGCTGACAAATTATTTCACAGTTCACCATGGAAACAAACTACAGTTTGTCCCACAGGCAACTTCTTTTGCCTGATTAAAAACCCTCTTCTTTGAATCAGCAGTTGAGTGAACTAGCTTGGCAGCATCACATTAATGTAATGAAGATGTAATAAGATAAACATCAGTCTATGGCACTTTACTTGCTGATGTGAAGTTATCTGTCAATAGGGCCGAAATTGGCCAATACCAACGTTTGACCATCACATCACTGCATCCCTATCAAAAATACTGACTCTTATACTCAAGACCTACCTTTTTAGTCTCCATTTTAAATGAGTTTTATTTTTATTCTTAACAGTTAAATTTATTTATTTATTTTAAGTATAGCATCTTATTTTCTTTTAATGGTTTGATATTTGAGTGTTTTATTATCTTAGCAATTTATTTTATTTTGTTGATTTTAATTTCCTTTGTTGAGTTTTAACATCTTATTTTACCTCCAGTGTTTCCTCCTTAGAGGACAATAGACGATCTTTTTCTTAATTTATTCTATTTTAGGTTGTTTTTATGTACTGCACTTTGTGTTACAATCAAGCGGCAACCTCCTGTCTCAAATGATGAAGCCCATGTGGGAGTGTTATAAACTGCAATGCATTGAGAATCCGCTTGAGGCTGGCTGCAGAAACCCCGGAAACCACATAGACATGAATGGGAAAAAGACGATCTTTACAGCATTAATAAACATGTTTACAGCCTGGTTAAAAAAATGGCTTGGCCCTACGTAGCTAATCTCTCTAATGGCACACACTGTACGGGGGTTGAATTTTTTTCTAACGTGACGGTTCAGAAGATATTAAGATTCCGAGTTTTTGCCCAAATAAGGACATGACTGACGTGACTCCCGGTCAGGAACGCATAGCTGTTGGCTAGGAGGCTCAAACTTTACCTCTTTACGTCACACTCTGCCTGGTTGAGTTCCGCATAGGCTCTAAAAAGGCTTAAAAAGTCATGTGAACGTTCATTCGATGACTTTCCCATCGATTTTCACAAGGTTTCTATGTTATTTTGTCCACCCTCTCTACATGTTAAACCATGCTGCTGCTGCTGCACCATCTGCTCTTCAGCCTCATTGGCTCGCCCTTTCCATCGCCCCCTCAGGAACAGAGTAAAAATAATCTCCTCAGCTTCACCGAGTTATTCTGACCCCTTTCTTCTAACGCAGACTTGTTCACCCACCCAAAAATATTTTTATGAAAATCATACAAAAAGATTTGATCAATAAATCATCAGAGGACATTTAATCTGGATCATCTGTTAGCTGTCACATAAAAAAATAAACAACAATAAAACAAACAGGCCAATAAAGTGAAGGCTGGGCTGAGAAGATATCACAGAGCAGGTGATTTGTCATCAGAGTCGTGTTATCTAACACGAGTGACCTTTCCACAGAGGAAACAACATTTTTCTCTATCTAAAGTAAAAGCTGTCGGATGAAAAGGTCCACTGAGTCCGCCTCTGTTTTTTAAGAAAGACAACCAATATTTACCATGACAGGCTTTTTCTGACAAGCAGGGTGAATCAGTGGAAAATAAAAAGACAGAGAGAGGACGGTGACAGTGTAAAGGCTGGTATTTTATAGTTCAGCATCACAGTTAAAGTTAGTTGCTGAGCTATCTGCTTAGCTTGCCTTAACATCGGATATAGAACAGCTAGCATGGCTAAGGTGAGGTGTGATCGCAAATATCTATGAGTTGGTTCTAAATCTTGGTTGTGTCTTCTTTGGCATTTTACTTGTGATGTATGAAATGTTAGAACTTATTGTTTTGATTAGATTTTTTTGTACATAAAGTTTGAAACTTTGTTGGTTCTGTTTTGTCACGATGTAACTTTAACCTATAGTTAAAGCTGGGGTTGGTAGTTATACTGGTTAAAATGATCTGTATGTTCCGAAGGCAATCAATACATAATGTGTTTTTTAAAAAGAGTGCAAAAAGCCGATATCTACAGCTGTAGTAAACCTGGGAAAACACCAACCAATCCCTGCCATCAGGAGCCAAATGATGAAACCAATCAAATCCTTTCCTGCCGTTCTGCCCGCCTCCTGCGCGTACATTTCATGTTTGTTTGTGTTTTTAACTTTCACTATGATAATGTTTTGGTGTTTTCTTACCGCTGAGTGAGACATGAGTTGACGTAGTGCAGAACACAAACGATGTGCTGAAGACCGGTTTTGAATCAGTCACCATCATATGGTCCCAAATCAGCTGCACTCGTGCATGTGAGCTGGGGGGTCATTTTGGAGAAGCTCTGAGGGGAGGGGTTCGACGGAGTCCTGAGGAAATGCTACTTTCAATTTCATGTTAGTTTTCCGTGACTACCAACCCTAGCTTTAAGGACAGTAGTTGACCAATATCGTTTTTTCAAAGGCTGATGCCAATAATTATAGATCAGGTCGATGGATTGCTGATAAATAAGGTCGATATCACATTGTTGTTTTTTGAGGATTTGATAAAATCAACAATCAAATAACATTAACATCCATTTTTTCATGCACATTTCACTTGAATATACATGGTTATCTTAGCCAGCAACATGTTTGAGATGGATTTTTAATTAATACATGAAATAGAAAAATACATTGGGTTATATTCTAGATTTCAGAACATTCATGTCAGCAGCAATATTAAACTGCATTATTCTGTAATCATAACAGGATTTTTATTAAACACTAGCCTGTAACTGTTTTTGATTTGATGAGCTGTCATTTGGGATGGAAAAAAAGGTGTTATCTTTTAGGGCGCTACACTGAAGACGCTGCCCGCAGTTTGTGTGGATGCAATTTGTTTATTTTCGTTTATTTATTTATTGAGTTATTTTTTGGGCATTTTTGCTTTTATTTGCTAGGACAGCTGAAGAGAGACAGGACATTAGGGGAGTAGCCAGGAGTAGAACCAGCGACTGCTGCGATTCTACTACAGCTTCTGTACATGTGGTGCGCATTTAAACAGTGAGGCCAACGGCCCCAGTTTGTTTATTTTCATCAGTTTTATGAGCGCAGGCATCGGCCGATGTGATTATTTCAAAATGCTGCTAGCTGGCCCCACAGTTTGATCAGTCTCAGCCTAGTTGAGTCTCCTGTGAAGAGTTTTTATTGGTTATGAAACAGTCTGATGCCAGCACTGATGCCTCTTTTTGATCTAACAAAGCAGACTAGACTATCAGTGACACAACTGATCATGTCTGCATAGTAATGTTTAATGAACCCTTGCTGCAGTGTAGGTGTCAGATGGAGGTAAATATATATTAAGGTGCATTTCAACCAAGAGTTTTGGGGTCTTTTAGCCCCCAGAACTACTTTACCCGGAACTAAAAGGTTCCTGTGCCCCCATTGTTGTATGCGTTTCGACCGTGGGCTAAAGTCCCGGGTAGATTGTGCAAATCAGGCCAGTGATGTATGGAGAAAAAAATTATATTAAATAATATTTTGAAATCTTGATAAAAAAACGAAACTAGTCTGCATTCCTAGGAACTCCCTCTGTGTTTCAACAACTGTGTAAACTCAACAAACACCGTTACGTTCAACCGAAAGTCCCAGGACCTTTGAAAAGTACTACCCCCCTAGCAGGGGCTTTCCAGGGGGATGATTATCTACCCCTGAACTAAATTTAGACCCAGGTTCCTCCGGTTCGAAACGCAAGTAGTTCAGGGGTAAAGTCTCTACTTCTGGGGTAAAGTACCTGCAGTGGAAAAACACCTTTAGATTAAAAAGAAGGTATAACATGCCTAAGCATAAACATGCATCTTTTTGCTAAAGTAAACTATCTCTCTGTTTATTGTTTTCTGTTTCTTTATTTTCCTTTTGTTTAAATCCCTCAGAGTATTAACCAAAAGTTCAACAAAGTACACCTTCCCAAACCTTATTAATAAACAGTCTATGTCTTGTTTGCTTACTCTGTATACAAATACACTGTGGCCTGGTAACCTGTGTGATGACGTGATGACAGTAAACCCATCAACACTGTGGTGTAATTTATGACAATCTTAGTTTGTGTGCAGGTTTGTAGCTCCACATGCAGCCATTTGATTCAGGACTGATATTTGATAACAGTAACTGAAAGTTGCAACCAATAACATGAGGTGTGTTCTGAAGGCTTATTCTGCTACTTTTTATATTCAGCTTCAGAGGTTTGAGGGTGAAAACAAAGTAATAGATTAATTCAATTCATCAATGGAATATGTCAACACCAAGCAGCAACCTCTGGTGTTGACAATTGAAGCCTATGTGGAGGTACAAAAAGCTGCTGTTCATCAAGAGTCCACTTGAGGCTGATTCCAAAAGCCAGAGTGTCTCCATTAGGACCATAGACTGTATAAAATAATGGACGTGGTATCCGTGACATCACACATCTGTTTCTGAAGCACTGTTTTGAGGCCAATCGTCGGTGGCAGCCATATTGCTGCTGTAGAGTGATTGTGATGTAAAGAGGCGGAGTTTGCAGCTGCAGTGCTCCCTCAGGCAGCTGGGCCTCTCATTGGAAGACTCGTAATCTCAATATCTTCGAAATTGCCGCGTTAGAAAAAAATGTACCTCCCGTACAGTGTGTGCCGATCGAGAAATGAGCTATCCAGACTACACTCGTTTTCTGTACCAGGCTGTAAACATGTTTATTTCTGCTGTAAAGATTGTCTTTTTTTAATTGGTGTGTATGTGGTTTCGGGTACTTTCGGAGCCAGCCTCAAGCAGATCCTCAATGAACTGCAGTTTTTAGCACTTCTGCATTGGACACATATTTTTAGACCGGAGGTTGCCGCTTGATCAGGAACCCATGTTTTTACAGTGGGATTCAACTTGCTTACAGCCGGGCTCAAAATGGGTATTCCATCTATTTTCTTTAGTTAGTGTCAGGAGGCGGAGAAAAATCAATCTGAGACCCTCATCCTAGCATCATTTCAGCTCCTCTCCAGAGGCGGCCCATGCCAGATGACATATGTTTTGGGGTATAAATGCAACAGCCCCCTGAAAACCTCCAAAAGGAGGCACCCAGGAGGCATCCTAAACAGATGCCTACGACACTTCAACTGACTTCTTTCTGTGCAATGGAGCAGAGGCCATACTCCAGGCTACCTCTTGAAGACTGAGCTCTTTATGCTTTCTCTGAGGCCAAGGCAGAGGTTCATTGACATATAAAAGCTTATCGTTTCATCTGGGGTCAGAGTGAGTCGCTGCATCAAGAGAAGAAAGTAAAGTGTCTCTGTGTGTTGTCCACATTAGCTCAGCTCAAGGATCCTCTACCAAACTGCCTTGATGAGGAGGAAAAAAGCACTGGATATAAGACTCAATCTATTAAAAAAAAATCCTCCCCTTTGGTCTTGAGCTTTTTGGTAAAAGATCAAAAACCTGCAGAATAAATAGCATCCCCACCGCTCGGCTTAAAGTTTAGTGCTTCTGAAACATCATTGTAAGCATGACAGCCCATACAGACTCACACAACTGCAAGCATGGCTGTAGACTCATAACATGTTTGTTTGTGAAAGGATTAATTAAAGGCAATACATTAAGTTCATTACTGAGGTGATTTTAGGCCGAGTTGTTTTTTTACTTTGAGCAAAGTCGGGCAAGCTGTTTCCCTGTTTCAAGTCCTTATATTCAGCTAATTGCCTCCTGGCTCATGCTGTTTCCTTAACACACAGATATGAGATCTATCTCCTCGTCTAATTCACTGCAAGGAGGTGAACAAGTGGATTTCCCGAAATGTCAAAGCCTTCTTGAGTAGTGAGATGAAAGACTCTGAGAGATGTTCTCAAAGCTCCAGACAAGCTTGAGGTTAAAGGTGAAAGCTGAGAGGAAAAATGTTCGTTTGAGAAGGAGAAACATGTTGTCGTTATAATAGCGCAGAGTCAGTGTAGTGTGAACTGAACTGGCACTTCAAACCGCCAGCAGATGGCAATGATGGGCAGAGCTGAGGCCCCCAGATGTGCTGGCAGAGCTTCTGCTGGTGTTTCTGCATGTCAAAATTAATTCACGCCTTTTAAAGGATTGGGCTTCCCCCGCCTTACATCACAAACCTCATTACACTTTTATTCAGCGGAAAGGACTCAACTCCTGATTCAGAACAACACAAAGAGGTGGGAGAGGGGGGGATTGAGTAATATGCGCATGTATAAAATAAATACTACACGCTTTCACTGCTTTTTTAAGTAATTCACATTTTGTGCATGCACTTAATGCTTCTTGACTCCCGGTTCCTCTGGGTATTGCTTCATTAATGCATGCAAATGGAAAAGCTTACTTCAGTGGTAGAGTATGAATAATGGAAGTGCCCAGGTTATGTTATGCAGCTGAAGGAATTAACCACAATCCAAGGAGGGATGGGGCAGCTAAGTGTACAAGGTGTCAGAGATTGGTGGGAGAGACCCACAACGACGCACCTTTACGTGGATCTTGATAGGGAGCGGGATGCCCTCTTTCAGCTCTTTGGTTTTCTCGTTGAAGTCCTTGCAGAACTGTCCGATGGGGATTCCTCTCTGTTGAAAAAAAAAAGAAAGAAATAAACATATAAAAATGATTGAGGGTCGATTTAAAATGTATGAGAAGTCTCAAACATTCAGCTGAGCCTCACTCATGTCTCACTGTGCTGCCAGAATACAGATACCTGGGCTTCTGTCAGCCAATCAATCAATCAGAGACCTCAGACAGGTTGACTATATTTACACACATGAATGGATCAGGGAGCAGATGTGTTGGTGTATGTATGTGATGTGTATGCGTGTTTATGGGCATTAAACCTTTCGCAACAGTTTTACACATCGAACTGGTTATTCTTGAGATTTCCACACCGAGATGCATCTTTGTGCGAGTGTGTGTGTGCTCTCTGTTGCTTCACACTGATTGCTTGTGTGTGTGTGTGTGTGTGTGTGTGTGTCTGTCACTCCAGCTATGACTGAATGCATGTCGGTGCCTGGAGCCAGAGAAAGCCAGTGATGAATGAGCCTCCCATTTTCCAGCTCCTGCAAGGCCGACCAGAGCGAAATCAAAATGGATGGGTGACATTAAGTCAACACCCGGACAGCGCTGCTCCTTTTTGCACCATTCCTCTCCGAAGCTGAATTCAGTGGCGAAGACTAATAAAGAATCTAATTATTACTGCTGAAATTTATACTGACCTTCACCCGCCATCCTTCCCAAAGGCAACACACTGATTGAAATGTTCATTTTCAGAAATGAGGGGAAGGAAAAAAAAGATTTTTTATACACTTTAATGGACTTGCGAGCTTCTATTGCTCCATGACAGCGCGGAGCACGGCCCTCAGATTCTAATAATGGATCTGATGAAGAGTCAGTCATCCTGAGACATCCTGCAATGACAGCACAGGGAAGACATTTATTTGAACTTAACGGTGCGGAAAGTTCTGTGAACATCATCTCCTCTAAAGGCTTCAAAAGCACCTGATGAATACCAATCAGGCGCAGGATCTACACTACTCCATCACTTCATTAGTGTTTATAACGCAAACCATCACTCACTGGTGTGTCTATGCATAACACCCCTTACACAACAAACTGATTGAAATTTCAACACATCACAGAACTCAAGGCAGGTTATTGTTGCCGAGCTGATGAGTGCTGTTTGAATTACAATATCCTATTAATGAAATGAAAGGCGGCAACGTCCCCAGAGCCCTCGCTCAGCTCTACCTTCACTCCTCTCCTGTGCTTATTAATAGTAATCCCATGTCAACCTCGCTTCCTTCTCCCGGTGCCCTCCCCTCCCTCCGCCTCCCATAAAACAACATAGGAAGGGTAAATAAGAGTGGAGGGAGCACTGAAGGAAAGTCTAATTAAATATGGATTAGTATAAAAGGCTGTGATGTTGGGTGTGAGTCAAAGCAAACCCTCGGGCTCTGCCTCACACATTCTGCTCCCATTTCTTTCTCTCTGTTAGGCCCATGTCGGGTAATGATCGCCCCCACCGACTCAGATGGCCCTTTTTATGCCACACAAAGCCATGAAAGGGCCTCCCTGACCAGCCAGAGATAATTCCTGATGCTTCGAAAATGTGCTTAAGCACAGACAGAGAGACATTATGCAGACAGAGGAGCGACTGTTTCTAAAGATAGACGGAGGAAAAAGCCTTCACATGGTCTCCCTGACCGGTGGCTGCTTCAAAGTGCCTGTACAAACCATAGACTGTATAAATAATGGAAGTAGCTCCTGTGATGTCACCCTGTGATTCTTCAAACAACTTTCTGAAGCCTCGAGTTCAACATCTGGTGGACATTTTGTGAGTTCTCTGGAGTCAGAAGTGAAAATACTTGGACTGGAGGGTGGGGATGGAGGGAGGGGTAATCAAAGCTAATCAGCTTACACTTGTGGCTGATTTATTAACTGGTGAATGGCTTCATAACAAGAATGAGCTTCATCAGCTGACCAGATTTGTTTATCAGAGTAAAGAAGCTACAAGAGTGTGTGGAACTAGGCGGACTCACCGCTCAGCCGCCTGAACCTCATTAAGAGCAACAGGTGACTGACAGGTACAAGGTAAAAAAATACCAATGTTCCCATCACCATATATGGCCCCCACTGTTACATCTGCTGGGAAAAGTCAACAACAACCCCAGCTCCCATGCATGAGCTGCCACAATAAATCAATCAATTATAAAGTGTCAACAAGCTAACAAGCCAGGTATGGTGAGTGTGTATAACATTGACTTAATAGACGGATGGTGCATCTCCAACTCCTCCAACTGACCAGAAGTGATGCCAAACATCTCTGACAGGTGCTGACATTCTGCAAATATGGAACCAGAGCTTCTACATAAAGGCTTGGCACTCCGAGTCTGTTTGATGCTCACAGTTACAGAAATCATAATGACTCGACTTCACGCTGGCTACATTTCCTCGCAATCCAGATTCAGATTCAGATTCAGATTCAGAATACTTTATTAGTTCCCGAAGGGCAATTCAGTTTTATAGTCAACCTGTCCATAGTACAAAATATACAGTAAGGAAAAAGGAAATAAATAACACGTTGTGACACCAGCAACTACCACAGCCCTTCACTCTGCTTTCCCACTGTATACAGCACTGCAGGAGCAGCATCTGTCAACAGAGCAGTCAATCAAGGAATTATACCATATACTATAATTATTTTTTGCCCCAAATAATTGAAAACTTGAACGGGTAAATGTATATTTGGAACTAAATCAGCATGGTGATAAATCTATGTTTGAGATACACTGTTCAGCCAGTCAGTAGGAAGAGCTCTAAAAGTTGTGTCTTCACTTTTGAGGGGCTTTCACACTGTCCATTTCTTTATGCAGTCTATGCTGATTGGTGCTAAAATGTAAAAGACATAATACTACAATTTTTTCAATCAACAAAACCTGCATGAAAAAATCTCCAGACAGTACCGGCACACACAGCTGAGAGGTAATGTTTAGTGATTGAGCTCGTGACTCCATAATTGATACAATATCACCACATGTACAGTTGATGTGAGTACAGAAATGGACTATTTATAGAGACCAAAACCATTACACGTAAGCTTGTAAACATGTTCATTACAACATTGACTTTTTAATATGGGCGTACTGGGGATTGGCTTGTTTTTGGAGTCAGCCTCAAGCGGCCACTCAAAGAACTGCAGTATTTGTCTTTGTTTCTCAGCTCTGGATGTCGCTGATTGGTACAAACATAGAAAAAAGGATCAAGAGTTTGAAACTAGAGAGAGGCTATCCTGTGGACTAGAGACATGACCCACTTGGGAACAGAAGACAGTCAGCCATTAGCTCCACACACAATTAAGTATGCACCAGAGAGAGGTGATCACATTTTAATTGAGCTGTTTCACAAGAGTCCAGGCGGCTCAGCTTCTGAAGTTGTCAGTGTATGGAAGTTTTATTTTGGCCTCAGGCTATTTAATATTTTAACTGCTGTAATTACGATTGAAACATGTTGGTAATTGCAATCACAGACTTTTAATGTGGAAGAGGGCTGGCATGCCATGAAAGAAACTTTCAAGGTTGGCTCCTCTGACTTCACATGGCATTTATCAGGGAAAGGAGGGAAATGAGAGAACTGGAACAGTAACATTGATGCCCTGGCCAAATTCACTAACCCTTCTCCCTGAATCTGAGCATCTAATCATCCTCGAGTCCGAGCTGCTGGATAAATCCTCTCTCTTCCACCATGACTGATTAGAGCTCTCCAGTACAAAATGGCTGCAGCCCGTCACCCAACGCGAGGCCTTCCATGGCAGCTGTGGACGAGGACATTCAGCCGCACATCTTCAAAGACTTCTGAGATCCTGGGCACCGGGATTAAACGCTAATCTACGGAGATATTTCTCAAGCGGCGACAGCGGTGAGTAATTGCTGCACAATCCATTCAAGATCAGCCCGGCTGAGTCTTATTACTCATAATTATGAGAGCAATTAGGCATTTGCAATTAAAATCCGAGAAGTGTCCGTTTGATTTGACCCTTCCACCATATTCTCTGCGGTCTTTTTTGACACTCCCTCCGTGTTAATGTGATTGGCCTTTCAGCTTCACTAACTCTTTTTAACAAGATGTAGCAGTGCTGTGGCAGGATGGTGTGTGAGCGTGGATGGAGGAAAGAAAAGGAGATATGGGAATGGGAAAGAGAGAGACAGCTGAGGTGTATTAAAGTTGTCAGAACGTGGCGGTCAATATTTGAACAATGTGAGGGGGGTTTGTTGGAGCGAGATGAACGACAGGAAAGAAGAGAGCTAAAGTAAAAGCAGTGGGAGGTCCTGATGAATATGGGCGAGAGTGTGTGTGTATGTTTATGTATGAATACTTGTGCCTCATTTCAATCTGACAAGAGTATCTGTTGAGGCGTGGATATGTGTGTCTGCATATTTAGCTGCCAGGGACTGCTGACGGTGAGGATGTGCTCTCAGTGTGTGGTCGCAGGTGTCTGAGGGAAGAGGAAAAAAAGAAGTGAGGAGGAGAGGGAGAGGAGGAGGAGGGGGGAGAAGAGTAGGTCAGGGGAAGAAGTGTGCTCAAAGAAGCGTGGCAACATGGAGATAAAGGACAGTGACATAGGATAAGGCCTTGGGGCAGGAGGTGGGATTAATTGCCCCTGGCACACAAGGCCACTCTATAAATTGCCCCGATGGTCCACACAGGAGGAGGAGGGCAGCGATTCAGTGACGAAGGTGTTACAGTGCAGAGAGGCTGCTGAGAGGCGAGGTTAATTAAACTCTTCAGTGTGAAACACTCTCATTCATTACCTTCATTACCTTGTTCATTTAATCTGCTCCGCTGTTGGCATTTTATCACATTCAGCCCCTTTGTCGCGTCATACAGCTGATTAGGTTTCATGTTGAACCCTCAGCTGCAGAGAGAGAAACTGAGACGCTGAACAGCAGGTCAGTTTGGCGCGAACACATACCGCCGTGAAATAAACAGCTCCAAGTAAATTGAGTTCTCGCTGGACATGCATTTTACTTGATTTTCCACCGTGGAATCAGAAGATTAGTCTTAAAAGTGGAAAATGAAAACGATTTTCACCCCGTGGACTCCAGTGAACTGTGCTGAAGCCGACACACAGCTCGCATTAAAGAGCAGAGAAGCGCTGCTCAAACGGCCATGAGTGCAGAACTGACAGAGCGAACCGAATTCACAGACTCGTTTTTATAACAAACAAAACAAACCCAAACTTCTCAGCAGAGTCTTTTTTCTTTTTCTGTCTGGATCTATGCATAAAAATAGACACAGCAGGCTTCACTTTTTGTACCTGGCACCAGAAGAAGAATTTACTGTTTGAGGGTATGGTGAAAAGCAAGCAAGCAGGCATGCAAGCAAGCCAGAGAAGGTGGAACAAAATGGATTGCATCGCGACAAAACATCCCATTTTCAACTCCATTAGGTCTCCCTCACCGTCCTGACAGTGTTGTGCTTTTTGCCACTTCACATGATTAATCACGTGTGGAGGCTGCAGCAGAAACACAGGAGCCTGAACTGCAGGCAGCTGAGGCTCCACGCTGGAGACGACCGAAAAATCACAAGAAAGACACGCTCACATGCCGAGGAGAGATGCACAAAGAAAAAGAGAGAGAAGAGAGGTCGGGCTGGAATAAAGTCAGACTGCAACAACAGCTGATAGCAATGTTTGAACAAAGCGTCTGTTGTTTTCACAGAGAATTCAGAGAGATAACAGTGATTTGGCACACTTAAGGTGCTATTTTAAGGGGAAACTCCAGCAATTTCACACATCAAAGTCTGTTTACAGGTGCTTTGGAGGACGACTGCGTTTGAGAAAACAAGAACTAGAAGAAACAATTATTTGGCCGGACTGTGTACGCTTAAATTGTTACAACTGCAACCAGTAGTGATGTCTTTAAGACAAATTCTTGGATATTAAAGAGACATTTCCTGTGACAGTCTCAGTAAAGGGGATCTAGTTAGGGATTGATTTAGTGTAATCATTTTGAAGGAGCAACAACCAATGGACTGAACTCCAACACTTTACCAACCAGAATCTAGAATCTGTATGGCAAGTGTACTGTAGTATGTTTGCAGTTTCTGTATTACTGACTAATCAAGTGTCAGCAGGCTTTGCAGTATGCAGGAAAACCATCCATATGGAGAGCAAAAGCAGGTCGAAAGAGCAAAAGTAGTAAGAAAGCAATTCACAGTAATGACAGCTGGACTCCTGTCAGCAGTAATCTCACAACTACATAGTTATTTATCTCTTCTACAATCTGTTCTACATCAATAATTTAACCGTGTCAGCATTTAGAATCACCAACTTCCTAAAATGCTTCATATCGATACAACCTCCATTAAAAAAGCAAACATTTTAAAAGTGGTTTTCTTTTCCTCTTGATGTGATGAACAGAGGATTCATTCCATTAAAACTGTCCTTTTTCGTTTTCAAAATCTGCTTCATATTGCTGTGATTTTATCAATTAAGACGTGTTAATTAAAAAAAAAATAACAACAAGAAAATTGGTTTACTTTCCAGGTCAATGCCCCTGAAGTATGCTAGATTAAAGCCTCTGTGTTACTTACTATTTACAGTGAAACTGAGTCTCACCAGACACTGATTAATGGAAACAAATCAGATCGAATAATGAACCAAAAAGACTTCTTCAGGTGCAGAAGTCAGCAAACTAAATGTCCTTTAACAACTTTAACAACCGCATGCGTTTCAGCACAGTAGTAGTAGTTAACACAATTTCACAATAAACTCCCATGTGAAAGATCACCTTCACAAAGAAATCAAATAGACCATAATCAGGACATCGTATATCAATCCCAAAAAAACACATTATCATTTTTTTGTTTGTTTTTAATTTGGCTATCAAAGATAACCAAGATCCAATATAACTAATATGCTGTCAGTCACTTAGGTAATCTATTCTTTGAAAACTGAGTTTCCTAAAGGCCTGAGTAATTAATGTTGGAGTGTGTCTTGAAAATCATGGTCTATATTATGTATGTTTTTTGATGTTTTTTGAGCTGTGATACCTGAAGCCTTTCAAGGCATTTTCTGGCTGTGTAAATAAAGAATATTCTATGTTGTTTTTATTATTTGTGGATGCATTGCATATAGGTCTGACACTAATCTTTTGAAAAGGTGGTGTAATCTTAAGATTATAGAATTTGAGTAACACTATCACCAAAGGCCTCTTTTTCAGAGCTACTTTATATGCTCTATAGGGGCTTGGATTGGCACTTAATGTCACTGAATATGTCAGGTTTGGGTCTCATTCATTCAAATGCTCTGAGAGTGAGGTATAGGGAGCTCCGGAATGCTTCCTCTAAACGTTTTTAAATCATCATTGCATTATCATCCATTGACTGATATACTTGTTTGTCCTTGCCGATAATGGACCACTGATTCACTCTTCTTTACTGGACTTTGTATTTTGGTACAAGTGACCGATAGCGTATGCATTAGGTGTATTGAGTCTTGGTTATCTTTGATAGCCAGATTTTGTACAAAATTTCCTACTGTGTTTTTCTGTATTGATACATGATGTCCTGATTATGGTCTACTTTGATGTATTATTTACTGCCCCCGTTCTTTGTGGAGGTGATCTTTCTTGTAGAAAGTTGATTGTGAAAATGTGCAAACTACTTCCTATAGATAAGATAAGAGGTGTTTCCATTCATTGCCTGCAACACTGAGGGAGGCTCCTTGCTGAAAAGCACCAGTTGCTGGTCTGTGCACTTCTTTGAGGAGATTAAAAGCTGTTAAAGGACATTTAGTGTGCTTATTTATTTACCAAATAATTCTATATTACAAATGGGATATATGTGGAGGTGTGAAATTTGCTTTGATGTTGATTTTAAAGGGATAGTTTGGGTTTTGTGAAGTGGCGTTGTATGGGGTACTTGTCAATAGTAAGTGTATTAGCTACAGCGGACCCCAATGAACTCGGCCTGTTTGAAGAAAACCAACAGTGCACTGCAGGCAGAGGTGCAGAGGTGCATGTACGTGTCACGTTTTCGAATAGTGCATGAACAAATGGGTTTCCTAACAACGAATTAAAACACTAAACTATTTCTAAATACAGTTTACACTTACATTACAGATTGGGTTAGACTTTCTTAAATTGAGCTAAATTGCGTAGTAGAGTTGACCCCATCTGCAGCAATTGATAGCCAAGCTTTTGTTCTGATTCTGTGGTCAGTTTCTCAACAAAGGAGTGGATCTTATCAGCAGCCCTTGTAATTGATACACTTAAAACTGACAAGTGCCTTGCACAACTCCACTAACCAAAAAAACCGAACTTTCCGCCCAACTAAAGATAGCTTCTCAAGATGCTATTCGGACTGTAAACAATGAAGCCCATAGTAAAAGTAGCCTTGGCTGGAGGTCCTTTGTCTCAAACCACTGGCTACACTGGAATACCTGAAAAGTTTATCGCCATATTGTTGCATATATCGTTGAGACATCATAGCCATAGGTTGTGCGATTGCTTCCCTTTGGTGCTACAACCTGAAGTGATGTCACTTGAGTCAGCAGTGGTTGAAGCTGAAGGATAAAAGTTAGAAAAAGAAAAGGAGCCAGAAAGAAGTAATCTATGTAGCTTATTTATCTCTTCTTCGGGATCACGGCTCAGACTATTGACTTGCAACAATGCCAGATAACTCATTTTCACAAGAAAATGCATGACTAATGAATTGTTTTAGGTTGTTTTTTGAGGAAACATGTAAAACTGAGGGTTTTCTAGCTTCATTTAATGTAATAATCAGCTCCTTTTTTTAAATCATTTTTATGATAAAATTGTAAACATTTGGGTTTTGGAATCTTGGCTTGATAAAATAAGCAATTTGGAGATGTCTTGGAAAATGAGTGATTGAGCATCTTCCCAATATTTGATGTTTCTTGAGTTGATAAATTAATGTATACATTATGACAACTTTCAGGAGAACAGTGAATAATAAAGAAATCATTGTTGCTACCTAAAGTCTACAACGTCTACTACCATTATACTCACCAATCTCGGGCCAAACTAATGTACTGTCAAGTTGCATTGTGGGCAATGTTGGCACCAAATTATGATAGGGAAGACAAATGCTGAAATAAAATAAGTATCTTTTCTCCACTGAAATTGATCTTTCTTTAAAACCATCCATCATGAGTCCCAGGAAGTTATGAGTTCAATGCTAAACCAGTTGAAAACTTTTTTTAATTCATGCCTTTCACTCTGATGAGATGTGAACCAAGAGGAGGCAGGTGAGGGCATCCTCCAGGTTTTTGGAGGTCAGTCGTAAGTCAGACGAGGAGAATTACTCATTGCTTCACTCTTTAACATTCTTGGTCAGTCTCTTTAATCCTGCGTGTCCTTTCAAACCTCTCCCAATCATGTCTGAAGTAAAAAGTGATGACTGCACAGTAGTGCGGACAGCCTGCCCGCCTGGCTGCCCCTCGCCCTCCTCACTGTTTTCCCTGTCCATTTCTTCAGCCTCGCTTGCTCTCTCTCTCTCTCTCTCTCTCTCTCTCTCTTTTCTCTGAAAGTGAGCCAGTGTGCAGAATGACCTTCAACCACACCCACAGGGAACAAAAAAAAGAGACAAAAAACAGGAGAATGGTAGCAGGCTGGAGGAGAAGAAGATGGGGTAAACAAGAGGAGAGGGATGACACAGAGGTGGTGCGAAAGAGAAGAAGAGGAGGTGTAGAAGAACAAAAGAGAGAGAGAGAAAAAACTCATGCTGAATTGAGGAAAAATCTCTTCTCTTGGAAGCCAGCAGAGCGCAGAGCTGAATCTGACAAGAAAGATGACTCTCCATCCCTTTTCTCACCAGTCTGATTAAAGCTCTCGCTCTAAAACCAAGCCGGCACACTGAGAGCCACAGAAACGAGGGAGTGGAGGACTTGAGCCTTTCGCTAAAGGTGCATACGGGAATGTGTTAAGATACACTTGAAAGAGCAGGACCTTGAGGACAAGGTGAAAAAAAAATCACTTCTACTAACAGAGAAAACTAAATTAAATTCTCCAAAGCAGCCAGTTTACTCTTGAACAGTTTAATTTTCTTTTAGATATGCTCAGAAATTCCCAATCCCTGTGTTTGAGTGCATTAAGCCACCTTCAATGAGTTAATCTACTACAGAGGGATGATTTCCTTGTGTGACTAATACAGTAAGAAGACAGAAGGAGGACTAATTAAACTTGTAACATCTGCCTTCAGAGCCCTAAATGTGTCTACGGGCTCCACAAGCATCTTTCGCTCCACTTCCCCTGCTATGCCAAGGAGGGTAAATAAGGTGTCTGCCTGCTTTGCAAACAATGCAAATAATCTTCTGCAAGTGGCATCATCATGGTAACCAATGAGTACACTGTAACTGGGTGCTTTCAAGTATTCATAGCATCTCCCAGCGAAAAAACTTCCACAAGCTGATAGAGGAGAGGAGGAGAAAGTGAGGCGGGTGGGAGGTCTGGTGTGGAGCACGTAGCATGCTTACAAATGAACACAGCCACGACCCAACTCGGACAGCGTGAGCGAGTTTCTCCTCTTCCCCTCTCTCTCTCTCTCTCTCTCTCTCTCTCTCTCTCTCTCTCTGGTGATGAGCCATCTTCTCGGTTGGATGTGTCTGCGGTTGTCGTCGCTGATGCTGCTGCTCCACTTCTGAACGACTTCCCACGGCTGCTCCGCACAGCCGGAGCCCGAGAGAGCGAGCATCGGAGCGGGGAGCGGGCAGCGAGCAGCAGCCCCCCTGCACGGATCTGTGCTCCCGCTGCTCTGAGAGAAGACAAACCGACACTGCAGGAGGTGACAGACCCAGTTTCAGATCCAGCCACTGCAACAAGCACGGACCGACACATCGGCCACGCCAGATCTGCACGGAGGAAGGAGATCTTGATAAGTACGAGCTGCTTTTGTATGTTCCCACAAACTCGGGTTTGATTGGTGTGGCACTGCCGATCACTTTCCGCCGTCTGCTGGAGCCTGCCTGTGTATAAACACCCGGACTGTGAGAGGAAGACTTTATCACCGAGCCTGGCTCATCAACGACAATAAAAGAGACTTTATTGGCCTCCGACAGCGCTTCTTTACTTGGAGGAGGAGGGAGAAAAAAGCACATTAGTTGCTGTAAATCAAGCCAGGAGGATCGAGCCCGAGTGCAAGACGAATGGTTTGGGTAACTAAAGCTTCACTTTACCAGCAGCCATGCACGAATAATCCCTCAGTACCTGCTGTTAATAGGGCAGTTATGAAACAGGTGTTGCAGAGAGAGCCGTTTAATAGAGATTGTTAAATTGCCAGAGGATGCCTGTGCAGCTAATGATAAGCATATTTTCAAGAAATAACACAACTCTATAAAAAATGCAAAAAAAAAAAGCACTTCAGGCAGCACACGGGCTGCTTACCTGACAAATCAACAGATGTTTTGGTCATGTGGTTTCAAGTCTGGAGAGGGGGGATATATTCAGCAGAGTATTACCAGGGATTGCACACTGTCTGGTTCTCTGTTAATTAATTAGTGTGCACATAATGGCAGAGATGTTGTCCTGATGCCCTTGGAGCTCCAAAGGCACCTGCAATAACTTGTGGAGGATTTTGTGGTGCTCCATGAGGGGTGTTTATGGAGATAGATGCAGATTAAATTAATCCTGCTTTGCATGGATTTAGGTCCATCTGAAAATCAGTCAGTGCAAAGAGACAACAAAGGTGAAAGTGGCAAACTGAAGCCCTTTGTTTGATCAGAGGTTTCTGGGTGATCACTTAAACATGGGTGCAGATGGAAGGAGATTCACACGCACTCCTGTCACACATGATGAGCTTCAAGATAGGAAATGAGAAAAAGGGGTTTTCAGCGTAATAGAAAAATAGACAAATCTTTCACCTGGACACTATTACATGCCATAACTCGTGCCTACAGCGGAATGGGTTGCCTCACCTTGTCAACAGCAGTGTCACTCCCCACACTAAGATGTGATGTATTTGGTCATTATTGATGAGCAGAGTGGACACATGGACTGTCATCCCGGCCCCTCGCTCAGGACAGAATAAATTACACAGCGTTGACAGGGAGTCAAAACACAAACACGGGCTGACAGGGAGATTTCCATGGTGAGAATTTAAGGCGCAGGTGGAATAACTTAAGAGGCCCGACCTCAGGGGAGAGCCAGCTGTAACAGTGGCTCTAAACTTCTCCATCTCCCACCCCTCCCTCTCAGCAGATTGGGTTTGTTCCCAGAGAAAAGAGAAAGCAAAGCCAAATTTAAATTCCAATACCCTACCAATCTGCAGCCTGGTGAAACTCATTCAATTTCAGAGGGAGGGGGGGTGACAATCAAATTGTAGTGTGTGGTGACACAAAGGGCTTCATAAGACAATCAAATATTGCAAACGCTGACATGATCCACGGCTGTCCTCCCACCATGGCTCAGAGCGGATTAATCAGTCAGGAGCGTTCCTTCCTCATCTCTTTGATTCATCAGTTTCAGGACAAACTCGAACGTCTGAGATATTTCAATACCCCCGCTGATGAATACATTCAGATTCATCCAGGCCGAGCTGGCTCATAAGATGCCCGTCTTCACATAAGTGGGTGGAAGTCACTTTGTATCTGCATTTGAGTCTTTTCCTCTTCATCACTTTCACCCCTTTTCCCCCTGAGCTTATTTATGAACTATTACCATCATGCAGTAACACTTTATTAGGCATGTAGACAGCTAAGAGGCCTATTAATCTTTCACTTGCAGTCTTATGCTCATTCTGCTCCTCCACACACACACATTGGCGGGTCTCAATTGCCTTTTTTACCCCGTGGAGTTCCTCAGCCCTCTTCAATGATTCACACAGTGATGGCACAGCTCCTGTTAGTCTTACAGTCAGGGAAGTGATGCGTCTTCCATCGGCAGGATATCAATACACACTTTCCACTGGCCGACTTTTCTCAGAGGCCGCAATCATACCGACAATCTCCCGCTCGATCACGCTCAACTGTTGCCATTACGACACATCTGAGCCGGTAATGATTTTATATTATAATGTCATCGATTCAGCTAAGGGGGCG
This sequence comes from Notolabrus celidotus, assembly GCF_009762535.1. NCBI lineage: Eukaryota > Metazoa > Chordata > Actinopteri > Labriformes > Labridae > Notolabrus > Notolabrus celidotus. The sequence goes on from NC_048279.1 coordinate 22,344,635, forward strand.
ACACCTCCCCCGAGTGGTGCTGAGCAGATAACAGACAGTTTGCTGGTCTGCGCTGCACTTCACAGCTAAATATGATAGACAGACTCTGGTTTCGATTACTCTGTAAGGCCAATGATCATTTCTCAAGCTGTGTCAATACTGAGCTTTATTCTGTCAACGCCTGAGATATGAGCTGCAACAAGGAGGGAAAAAAAAAAGATACACCCACATGTTCAGCCAAATTAGCATTGCCTACAAGCCCTCACCCAGACGTACACAGTGTGTACACAAAGACACGAGTCAAACACATCTCTTAAATAGCACGTTATCAATATTCATCTGAAAAGAGCGGGGAATGAGTGATGATTAAAGACGGCAGCACAGTGTGAGAATAAACACAGCAGACTATAGAGCCAGAGAAAACACTTTGACAGGGCACCTAGCTGCGCCTCAATACGATTAATTAATAATGAATAGGATGAGCACAAGAAAGGGCAGAAACAACAACAAACAGAGAAAAGTAACAGCAGAGAACTTAGGGAGAGTCTCAGTATCAAAACGAAGCGATGTTAAGGCTTAAATGGAAAATGAAGATTATTTGATTCAAAGGGAAGCAGAGAGAAAAAAAAGAAAACAATTTAACAGGCTTCTCAGCTTGAGCAGTCAGGGTAGATGTTTCTCTGGCTGAAGATGAAGGGCGCTCAGTGCTCACTGGGCAGCCAATGTCTTTAACCATAGCAACAAGCGGCAAACTATTTTACATTTACTTTGTATTAACGTTGGAAAAACAAGTCTGTTCTTCTCTCACTGACAGATGGCAACGTGAAAACATGATCTGAATCGTGTTGGTGGAACATATTTATTTCATACTGCGTCCGTGTGCGTTTCTTTTTCAGGCATGGTGCCCACGCCCCAGGTGTGCGTATCAACCCTGGTCACGGTGAGCACGATGGCAGTGGTGGACCTCTACCTGCTGGAGCAGAGCATGCTGGGAGCTCGTGGGCTTCCAGGACCTGGTGTGTGGCAGTGTGCGGCTGTGTTGCTAGGAGACGTGGGCTTCCTGCTCGCGTTGCGCTTTGTGTCGGCTGGAGTGGTGTCTGAGGCGCGGTCTCCTCGTCGGGGTTTTGCCAACGCCCTGTGGTTCCTGTTCCTGTCGCTGCTGCAGCTCAAACTCTTCTTCGTCTGTCACAACTACAGGCAGGAGCGCCGCCCGCCTGACCCGCTTGCCAGGAAGACGCTGACTCTGCTGCTATCCATCTGCCTGCCCTCCCTGTTCCTCATCCTCACGGGGGCGGATCACATGACTCCGCAGCGTAGGAAGCAGGAGGTGCGGAGTCGACTCTTGTGGGTGGTGGTTGACCTGCTGGATGTGCTGGACCTGCAGGCGGGGTTGTGGGAGGCACAAGGAGGGGGCGCAGTAGGAGCTGGAGGGGTCGTTGAGCAGAGGCTGCCTATCTGGGCGGAGGGTCTGGTCTTCTTCTACTGCTATGCCCTCCTGCTGCTGCTACCGTGTGTGGCCCTCACAGAGCTGGGGGCCACCGGCTTGCCAGGACAGAGAGGGCCCCGGAAGGAGGCTTTGTATCCTTGGCTTAGCCTGGTCACCATCAACATCTTCACCTTGGCCCTAAGGGGCACAGGCATGCTGTGGTATAGGGACCCACGGGTGTCCACGGTGTTCCTGGGGAAAAACCTGTTGGCTCTGGCTGTGAAGCTGAGCTCAGCCTGGGAAAGACATCGACAGGACCGCGGTGCCGCTGGGGCTGGTGCCGTGACTGGATCAGAACCAGGAGACACGACTCTGCCAAGCCAGAGCTCGGGGCAGGGAGAGGACCAAGCCCAGGGGAAAGCTCCCCCTGCTCATTATCACACACTGTCTCGTACACAGAGCCACACTCTCTCCCACGTCAGCTTGGAGCCCACAGAGACGCCCCTAGGACCCTCTTTCATCTCCCATGAACTCTAGAGAGTCACTCTGAATGAGTATGCATGCACAAAAAGATGGGCGCCTACACCCTGAAAACTCAGAGCAGCAGGCTGGTATCACAAGCGAACAGATAACTGTGCTGAATTTCAGTACAGCAGTGATGGTACAACGCAGAGCTGTGGAAATGCATTTGGCAAGCTTTCTGCACATTTTGTTGTGCTAAGAAGAACTCAAAATACATTACTGTGAATTGTGGGAGTGTATTTTTTCGGATTGAACACTGTGAACACATCTATCAGACTGTAAAGAACACTACAGACATGTATTTTGAAATCTAGTGGCGTTTCTTCTCTTCTTTGATTGGTGCACATTTGTTTGTTTTGTTGCATTCAGACGCCTCAAGGTTGATGTTTTCTTCATATGTGCAGCACCTGTTTGCAGGCCAGGTGCTGTCATCTGTGGTTAACTTATTTTCTGATTCTGAATTCAGTTCATGTGGTTGGTGGGAGAAATGAGACCAACACTCTGTTACCATCAGATGCCAAAGCACAGATTCTGACCTTTGGCGTTCATGTTCTCAGTGTAAGTTCCCGACTTTGACAGAGAGAAGTTTTAATGCAGAGGAGAGTTGATTTATTTTTCCCTTTAGAACCACAGAGTCGGGATTCAGAAGCCATCTACAGTACCAGTAAAACTCTCCCTCTACACAGGGCTCCCGTGTTTTAATGTGGGGTCTTACCCAGTGGATCTGGAGTTTTTTGGCTTGTGGCCCTTTGAATCAAAGTCTCCTCACGACCCCAAGTGACGTTCAGTTCTTAGATCTTTCTTATTTGAAAGAGGCAGAGAGAAAAGGTTTGAGAGGCCTGCAGACGTAGAGCTAACCACTTTTACACACTGGAAAGGTAAAGCTTAGAGAGGAGTTGGAATAAATAATAATAATAATAAATAAACACAATATGTGTGGTGTATATTTAGAATATGTTTTCTCTTCACATCCTTTCTGCTTCGTTTTGCCAAACTAGATTTATCAAGGATGATGCCTACGCCACAGGTGGTGCCAGCTTTTCATCGGGACTAAAATGAAAACTGGCTGATATCACTTATTACTTGTCTGGCAGGAAATATTAATCAGTGGGATCACTCAAAACTGTGAAACCTGCAGACTCACAGGCCTCATGATCAGTCACTCCGGCTGCAGCGTTTCCGGTAGTGAATCCTTCTACGGCATTTAAATGTAGAACTTGAGATTAGTGAGATAATTTTATAAATAAATATTGTACTTTCATAAATAATTCACTTTTGCTGGATTAAAAACATTCAGAAGTGATTTTAGCATGACAAAATGTGAATAGCGTACAGAGCCGAATTCACATGAAAGACAGCGTTTTCAGACATTAAATCTCTCAGTGGTTGGGCTTTGAGATGGGCAGCAAACATTTTGCATCATCTTAATCCTATTCTACAAACTACAGTACAGGTTTACTGCAGTACACTGTTTACAAAGACAGACTACCAATGTAAGTAATCCCTTTACACTTTCAGAGCACATTCAAAATTCATGTTTTTCTGTCGTCTTGTCTCAAAGTGTCCGTTTTCAAAAAGAAGAAGAAGAAAAAAACACGTTGTGCTGCCTGTCCAACCCGTAAATCCCCTTTTTCATTTTAGATGAAAGTGTTAACTTTCGCATTTTGTTGAATTATTGATGCAGCCTTTCATTCAATGATGAGTTCAAATGTGAGTGTTGTAGTATTTGGGCATCGTGGGGTTTTTGTGTGTGAGAAGAAGGTGTAGAGGACATACATTACAGTACAAGTGCCTTGTTTCCTCATGGAGCGACCAGCCTCTGAGCATAATGTGACCATGTGGAACTTGGACATACGCCATGTGTATACTGTGAAGTTATTCTCCAGCTGTTGTCAGCTACACCTCCAGGACAGAGAGCAGACTAATAAAGTGTTTCATACTCGCTTCGTGTTGACAGTTCATTGGCCATTATGTGGGACTGTTATTGGCAGCCTGTCACACGTATAGATGAGGAAAACAGGGGGAGTCGGTCCAAATTATTCAAAGCTAAAAGGCCTGTGGGACAAAAACACAGCCTCACAATTTCACTGTATTAAAGTTAATCACTTCCCATTCTGCAGAAAATTGCATGTTTTCATGTTTTTCTCTTCCTGGAACTGTTGACGTGAAAGAAAGCGCGTACAACATATCCCATATAGAGAAGCGTGCTCTTTGCTTCACAGCACGGCACCCCGACAAAAGGCCGTCATTTATCACAATTATGCCCGCGGCCCCATCAGCCCCGAATCCTCTTGCAGTAATCCTTGAGTATGCTGTCGTGTTGTCTGCCTTTAACGCTGAAAGAGAGACAAGTCTTGATGTGATGGGCTGTGCATGTCATGAGTTCGTAGTAAAAGTCTGTGTGTGTGTGTGTGATGTGTTTTTCGAGTGAACTGGCTATCTGCTCACAGCGTCTGTGTGTGAACCTGCTGGCCTCTCCTCTGAGTTTTAATGGTCCTATTAATTGAAATTGAGGCTATTTGTCAAAATGTGAGTGCTTGTTCTTACTGCTTTGTGCTCGATTTAGAGGCTATATTTACAGGATGTATTAAGACTAATGTACACATAAGCCACAAAAAAGACACTCAGTTAAAGTTTCAGTGGGGAATTTCTCTGTGGTTCAGAGAGCCTTTTAAGGAAAACCCACAGAGGGATAACCAGTGTAGTAGACAGCATCCAACTCTCTCCCCTCTTTCTTTCATCTCCTTCTCCCTGCTCGCTCTACATTTCAAACACACGCAGTCTGGATGCACTCCCTGTTGGGTAACTTCTCATATTTCTATTATACTAAAAGCAGTGACTGCACAGGCAGCAGCCCCTGCAAATGACTGCCTCAAAGAATTTGTTACACCTGTTAAGCTCTAGAAACAATGCTCAGCATTTTCCCTCAGCTCCACCAACTCTCATAACCTGCTCCCACAGAACAGTGCATGAGCCGCTCTCCTGTTTTCTTTCTTCTTCTTCTGATGCTCCCTATTCTTCTCCTACATTCGGCTGTGCTAATTTCACTCCAGCCTGTAATTATTCTCCTGAACCAAAGCTGCCACTTTCTCTTTTTTTTGTCTCCCGCTCCTTCTTTTATTTCTCTCGTTTGTTTAAATTTGCCCCGCAGCAGACAGGCGGCCTACCTCTCTGCACTTCCCCTGTCAAGGGTGGTTAGTCAGAGACAAGGGAAAAAAACGAGAAGGAGAGGCTGGCTAAGATTAAAAGGGCCAGGGCCACTGCCTACAGCGAAGCGGCTGCCGACTGCCATTTATTTACCGTTTGCTCCACACGGTGGGAGCCTGATGGAGCACGGGAGCCCAGGGAGAGAGCCGCACATGAACACGCCACTCTGACAACAATGACATCCCGAACAGTCCAAAAGAGGCACCTTTAGACAAACATATGGCTCTGCTTTGCTTGGTTGAGCATTTGGTTGCAACCCATCTCACCTCATTACCCCTGATGCGGCTGCAGCTACAGTACGCCTCGGAGCTCACACCCACCTCGTCTGGCAGAAAGAGCCACACTTAACCGACAGATGTCTAAATCATTCATCATAGACCACCGCTTCTGGAGAGAACTTCAAAGTATAATCTATGAGTAAGAAATGATGCAAAAGACTGTCTCCAGTATTTCGTTTTATATCATAAGAGTCTCAAACACATACTGATACAAGTCTCAGATGTTGGGGTGACATCAGGCCAAAACAGAGACAAGCACTGGTCTACTCAAACAAAATAAAGTTCACATGAAGGGCTGGCTTTTTGAGCATTATTCATAGGTGTTCAGTTAATCTACAGGCCAGTTTTAACCTTAGATTTTTTTAAAAAGAGCCGACTTTACAGATGAACATTATCACTGACTGATTTTAAAGCTTTTAGCTGCAGAGCGCCTTCGTGGTACCCCAGAGCTTGGTGTGAGTCTTTAAAAGCATATTTAAAGAAAAACAATGCCACAGAGACAACCATGACCTGAGAACTCTGCTGTGTTATTTATCTGATGAGTTATTAATCTCACAAACAATGCTTTTGTAGGAGAGTTTTCTACCAGTCTTGGAAGCAATGACTGCTTTTGTTTACAGTCTGGTGAGCAGATTGAGAAGACAGAACAGAGCTGGTGTTGAGGGACGGCGTCTTAGAGTGGATTGTAAGGTACGCCTGCATGCAGACATCAGACATCTGTTCAAAGAGACTCACAAAAGCTAAATTGTTGTTCGATGACAACCAGTGTTTTCTAGGATTACATTACTATGGATTGCGTCGCTGCTTCTGCTCTTCAAACAGACTATTTTTCCTGGATGCAGCCAATGCCCGCTGAAAAGCTTGTAGACAAAAGAAGACTTTCTTTGCCAAAATCTGGTCCCATGCTTTAAGATTCAGCAAAATCTGTACAATTCAGATTAGTTTCCAACCCAAAGTAAATGTTAAGAGTTTGAATCAGCATCAAAGTGAGGGCACTCAGGGTGTTGGTGTCGCTTGGCGGTTAAGTCAAGCGCCCCGTGGAAAGAGGAAATAATCCTCGAAGTGGGCGGCCTGGGTCCGAGTCCAGCCGGTGACCCCACTCTGTCTCTCTCTATCCACTGTCCTAGCTTTGGATAAGGACATAAAAAGCCAAAAATAAACTTCAAAAAAGAACAAGTGCACTATTTAACTGAATGCAGATTCAGCTCTGTACTTTGCAGACTGACAAACAGCCATGTGTTCACTTACTTTTGCATATTTGAATGCTGATGGAAATGCTTGGCTGGAGATATAAAGGATCATCGTCAATGACTCAAACTGTTTAACAAATTGGTTTTCTTTTTGGAGCGTTACAAATCAGAAAAGTGATTTTCAACTTGAGCTTAAATTGAACATACGTGGAAGAGATTTTGACTCATCTAAAAGTAACATTATCAGATTTTTTAATATTGGTGTAGTGTGGAAAAAGCTCCTTAAACGCCCCTGAAATTTAGTTGAGTAGAATTTTAAAGTAGCATTTAATGTAACTACCCCAGTAAAGTTCTAGTAACTCAAACTTTAAGTAAACACTTGAATGAATAAATGTACTTGGTGGCTCTCGCCACTGGAATAAAACTTTCTGTCAGACTGTGGGTGTATAGAGTCGTCTCGTGCTGTGGGAAACTGTCAGTGGCAGTACATCACAATTCCCTTACATCAATATTTAATCATGATAACATATAGCACTGATGTCTATGTTAAGTTTATGAAAATTAGAAATAACACTAGAAAAAAAATCAGATGGTTAAAAAAGAGAGGACTAACCGAATATGGTTTGAAGCAACAGAAACCTAAAAATAAGCATGGTGCCCACAAAAGGTGCAGCAGTCTGAGAAGCTAATCGCATGTAAAACAAATTCAATGGGGTCATGCATCCATTATTTAAGTTGCTTCAGGCTAAAACTGAGTATTTGGACAGGACACAGGGAGGAATACATTTTTTCAAAGGTGAACTGTGTGAATATAAACAAAGACAGGCAAAAAAGAGACCACACTGCATTCTGGGTGAAGTCTGTAAGGAAACCACTATTATTAGTTTGTGTGTTATCTCGAGCTGTCACGCAGTTCAGACTCTTCCAAATGATAAACAATAGCATCTTTGTCAAAGGAAACACTGTTTTTAGGGGGAAGAACACCTAAAAATACCACGCACACCAACTGATGTGACATATCAGCACTCGTGTCAGCGTGGTAGATCTTATGTGATGTGACAGAGACAGTGCATTGTTCAAAAATGGATGATAGTTGCTGCTCAGCGATTTATGTATGCCTATTAGAACCTGCCATTAAAAATATTCCCTCTGTCTGTCACGTAATACAAGTCTGCAGCAAAAAAACAACTTCTTGCTGAAGACATTTCAAGTTGAAAGAGTTTTTCTGTAACTCAGAATTATGGAAAAAGGAAAAATATAACTTTTTCAGAATATTTCAGACAGAACAGAAGTTTCCGAGGCAGGACGTGCTATCAAAGCGCCAAACAGAAAACTCAATGACCTTTGGAGTCGAGATTTGAGTGACAGAGGGAGTTAGTTAATTCACTCAGAGGGGACTCAGAAGTCTCCCACGAAGCTGTGGGGTAGGGAGATTTAGCAGAGCCTTAAATGTGATCTGTAAGAATCTTAAAATCAATTATACATCTAACTGGTAAACACTTTAGAGACGGTAAAATTGGGTTATTACGGTCCCTCCACTTGGCAGCATTTGAAATCCTGGCTGCTGTATTTTTGAGCAGGAATAAAAGATGGTGAAATGGGATGAGATTAAAGCACAGATCATCCTCTTTGTTGCCGGATAAAAATATCTGGACGTTTCCCAACTGTGGAAACAGAACTGAATTACTGACTGTATTATTCCTTCCAAAACTAAGTCACGTTAGACATAAGTCACTTAGCTTTGGCCACTGTCCAAGTGTCCTCAAGAACAAGACGTCCTAAACCTGTGGCAATACTGTGTTAATAGAAAAAAAATGGCCCTGCATGACTTTACTCCTCATGAGCAGCAAGAACAGGCAATCAAAGCAGTGTATTTATAGTGCTGTGTTAAATGCTTGATTCTGATTGGTCAATTCTCTGAAGGAACATTGTGTTATTTCTCAACAGCACACCTTTGCAATGGATATGCCTGTGATCACTTGGCACTCACACAGAACTTAGTTACGGTCATTTCAAGGTGGGATATTTGCACCCGTTATGCCTCGTGTGCAATGTGTAACGCATGCAGGAATAATAGTGGGGCAAAATCGTTCCACCTCTTATCCTTCCACGGAGGAGTAACAGAGGCAGAATCGGGTGAAGATGGTGGCGATGTACAGTGTAGGGCTGTTTTCGAAACGGCCTGCTACATACTACTTACTAATGTAGTAGGCAGTAGGTACTGCCTAATACATACTGCATTTGAATTTAGTATGTAGTATGACTGTTCTGTTCGATCTGTGTTGCAGTATGCTGGGTCAGACGTCACTGGATTTCCGGTTTTGAAAAGTAGAAGTAAACAACGGCCAAGCTGATGGTGAAACTGCTTCTTTAGCATCCACTTATGATTTAAAAAGTTATGAAGTGGTTTATGTGGAATTCAATAACCTTCCCAGCACCCCAAAACGGATTTCCTCCCGTCAAAAAAAGAAGGAAAAAAAAAAAGCGGAACGAGCGATGTGCATTATGGGAAACAGTACGCGAGGGAGACTGGTCCGATGCATACTGAGAAATTTTCCCGAATCGGTAGACATCCAGGAGTTTTGGCATACTGCAGATTTTGCTCTTGTTCACACACTACAGACTGAATTTTGGCCAAATCAGTACGTACTGCTAGTATAGTAGGCAGTTTCGAAAAAAGCCTAGGAGCTGGCAGCGTGGTGTGTTTGAGCGTGTGTGTATGTTGCGCTCCCGCTGTATGTTAACAAGCCAACTCTCACGCTTCCACAGTACTGGGACACCAATATTACACCGTTACATGGTGCAATGTGTGGATACAAAGGCATAGTGATGGTACACTTTCGTTTCGGCTTGTGTAAGAGGCTATGAACTAACTGCAGTCTTATCACTCCACCACCAGAAGTCCAGTTCATTTGACCTCGGGCTGAGGTGAGAAAAAAGAAAACAGACGGAAACAATGGAGAAAGGTTGAGAGAGGTTAAAGACACAAAAAACTGGAGGCTATGACAGAGAAATGTACAAAATTGAAGATGGGGCATGAAGTGAATTCTCGGACAGTGACGAGGCAGATAAACATTTAATCGGGCGCTGAACTTATATGCGGTCCTCTTCATCTTGTGTTATTTCACCATCAGTGGAAATGTGAGTAATGGTAGCTCGATTTGCTCATTAAGAAAACAGTTTAATAAGAGTAATTAAGAGTAATAATGGCTGCGTTCGCTCATTTTAAGACTGCTCAGTTAACTGTTAAATGAGGAAGCAGCTCAAACTGTAACTGAGGTAATATAATCATTTTTAAATAACTGAAATAATTTCCAATTGATAAAAGGTGTGATATTATTAATTTGCTGAGTCAGTAGTTGTTTAATAAGAGGGATATATGTAGGCCTACTGAGAAACTCTGACTCTATAATCAACCTCACCAAAACGGACTCAAGTGCAATATTTCCCCCATCTATTTATCAACGCACAATAATTACTTCATCCCTCTCTTCTTACATGTGCAATACGTCTTTTCTACTCATCTTCTCATTGTACATTGTTTTATACTTAAGCTACAAGTCTGTGCACATTTTTCACCACGTTACTGGTTTTGTAAGTATTTGTAAATGTACTTATTTAGTTGTGTATATACATCGTACGATATGCTTATTTTTACTTCTTTATTTTGAATTGCTAATAACTTTTTAATAATTGCTATTTTATAAGCTCTTGTTTGCTTTATACTGTTTTGCACTATATACTCTGCTGCTGTAACACTTAAATTTCCCCATTGTGGGACAAATAAAGGATTATCTCTTATCTCTCTCTTAAAGTTGCAGAAGAGGAACCCCTTCTGAGTAAGCAAGACCCCATACATTCAGGTCCTGCATCCTGTAGGGGTTTCAATCCGCTATAACAAGCCTCTTACGCCTCTCAGCATACATAATCCCTTACATAATCCCTCATTGAAGTTGTCCAACTTGTCAACAGACATTGCCTCTCTACACTTCCAGAAGTCCCCTCACACAACTTCATTTTTTCTTTCATTTGGATTTATGCTTGTGCTCAACTTGTGAATTGTGGTTTAAGTTGTTTGAGCTCTGGTTTTGGTCTCCAAAAAGTCTTCAGAAAAAGATCTGGGGCTCTTTTGCTGCAATGGACACCCTGCTGTGTTCAAAAACAATGTCAAAGAGCAGCGAGAGTGAAATAAATAACCAGTCAAGCTGCAGCCCTGAACAAAAAAGGAAATGGCTTAAAGACTCAGAATTGCTCTGTAGACCTGTGAAGAGCTGCAGAGCCTGGTGTGTTTGTTTTACTGTGACTGATGTATATTTACTTCAGAGAAAACTTCATGAGACATGCTTTTGGAACAGGTTTGCAAAAAATGTGACTTCTTCAGTTGTAACGTGGAAAAAGTCTGATATTTCAAACTCTTTACAAGTGAGAGTGTGAGATAACGAAAGTGACGTTACTTAGATTTAGGGAACAGAAAGGAGAGTGACATCTGCATAGACACGACACAGCCATTACATTTATAAATGATGCAGAGGAGAGAAGGAGAGAAGATCAGAGCTTAAAACGGAGTGTGGGAAAGGTTGGATCTTCATGATTTAAATGAGATGATATGAATCTACTGAGCCGAGCTACTTGTGAAAGACCTGGAAGACTTAATTAAATCATTTTGGAAAACTAAACAGCAAAAATGTCTTTTTTGGTGATTGATGGCTTGTTGTTTTTCAAGCACTTGCTCCTTTTCTGTTTAGTGTCTTTATATTTACTGCGTACTTTTGGCAAATGTTCTCAAAAAAAATATTTTTTTTGAGAGAGAGAGAGACCAATAGATGAATTAGATGAATAACAAAAATAATCATTAAACAAACCACGGGAGCAAATATTTGGATTGAAACTCTGTTATTTGAGCTGAAAGTGATCTTCAGTGGATGTTTAGAGAAACATTTTTGAAGCAGAAACAAGACTCAGTGGAGGGATGTGTTTAAAAAGACCTCACGCTCGGTGTTTGGGAGCACTAAATCTAAGTCCCAGTCTGGCAGGGATTGCAGGTTTCCAGTGATGAACTGATTTTGTGTCATAGTTTATGTTGTGCAGCTGTTGACAGCAGACTACATCATTTTGAGAAGAACATTAAGTATGGCACTGTTACACACCATGTCAGATAAGAGAAATGTTATTTTCACATCATTTAACTCCTCTCTGACGTCCTACCATTTACTTTTCCTTGAAAGCATTAATCATGTGTTGCTCTTTTCTGCCAGTTCCGTCCACTTTTTCATCCCCCTGTTTCGGTGTCGTCATTAAGTCACAGAGATGGATTAACTGGGAGAATTGATCTTGTTTGCAGGCGTGCAACAACATTCAAGGTTGATGAGCACCGTCCATTAAGGAGGCTAACTGGATCTCATTTGTATGTACAAAACGAGCCGTATGGTTGCTTTCAGTTAATCTCACAGAAGACAATCAAACTTAAATAGCTGAATGACCATTAAAGCGGGAACAGATTGGGCCTTTATGGTGTCAAATAAAATATAAATTTAACAAGAAAGACTTGAAACAATGCACCTGTGTGTTCTGAAACAAGGTCGAGGTAAATGAGCACAGCATTAGCTTTGAACCGTTTAGTTACAGAGGGATGATTTTATTTACAGCGCAGAATAATTCAGCTGCAGTTATTTTTAACCACTCTAAACCCCCTTTTGTTCATCTCTCAATGCTTGAGGACTGCTGACTTCTTTTATCATTGTAGCAGCGAGTACGAGTACTTTTCTGCTCGGTATTGGCATCTGCTGTGGAAGTAGTAGCGGTGAATCACTGAACAATAAAAACTGAAAAACAACCTCAGCTGTCTCTCTGGAGCGATTGAAGCAAAAGAGAAGTAAACAAGAATTTAGGACAAAACCATCACAGGTTCAATTCCCTTTCATCAAGTGCTTTGTACAGAGTGAGGCTAATGTATGTGGACAGCTGCGGTAGATGGAGGTGTCCGTGCTTTTGGCCCCGGAAACTGTGAGAAAATAGTTGCAGACGGAGGCAGAGTGTGGCATCCACCTGCACAATGGGGCTGTGTGCGAGTAGAATAAGAATGGGAACATGAATAGAGCTATGAGGGGAGACGGAGGTGGAGGTAGGGGGGCATGCAGAGGTGAATGAGGAGAGAGGGAGTCAACGTTGGGATTGGCAAAGAGAAAATAGGAAAGTATCAGGTTGTCTGCTCGTTAATGAGAGCTGTGTGCAGAAGGTCAGCTGATAAAAAAAGACGCCCTGCTCCTGCAATTAAGTGAATACCTCTGATTAGTGCGAGCAAACAGATGGAACAAGAGAGCGAATCAGGAGTAATTTTACCTGTCCCAGGATGGGGCCTAGAGGGGGGCCAGGGGCTGCTTGTCCAGACCTCACTATAGCCCGGATTACATTCCCAGCATCCAATTTCTTCACCGCCTTGGCTGCCTTAGAGATCTTTGACATCCTGCTCTGTGTGGAAATCCTCAAATCTGCCTCCAAGTTAACTGAGAATCCATCCACTGAAAACAGAGACGAAAAACAAATTAGTGTTTCAAGAAAAAGCACAACTGCAACAAATCACTTACATGCCAGGCTCATTAAAACATCATACCCTCAAATCAATACCGATACCCTCAGGTGAAGTCTCGCGCAGTTCCATTCTGCAACGGGCGAGTAATTAAAAAAATCTTTGCCTTCGATCGGCCCAGCAAGAGCCACTTATCCTGGGAGGTGTTTGCAGTGTGGATCAGGAGCAGCTGAGTCAGATACTCATCATGTTGAGGATCCTGGGAACTGGCAGCTTTTTAAAGTTCCCTGTGAAAAAATCATGAAGTGCATGCCAAAACACCTCCGCCGTCTCCCCTCTGTTCTAGATGTGTCACAGCTGAACTCCCCAAGCTGCAGCAGAGCTTCCTCTGCATCAGTAGAGGTTAAGTGTCAAGGACAGAGGAGGTATAATAACAAAGCTAATACATGGAGGAGGGGTGAAAGTGTCCTCTCCATATCGGAACGCAAAGAGGGCTCAGCTTTTTCACTCCACCTTTAAAAGCTTTTGCAAAATTAAGGAGTCAATTAGTGGAGTGTGGAGAATGGCCTGAACTTGTGGCCTCGCTCTGGGGAAGAGGAACACATAAAAGTTGGCCTGTAATCCTCGACCAGAATAAAAGTGATACTGACACAGCTGTGAGGGAAAAAAAGAGGCAAAAAAAGATCAATGACTGGAGCCGAGGGACACATACAAGGTTTAAGGTTGGGCCTTGATTCAGGGGAACCCTGCATTCAATAAAAATAAGTACTGCGGGGAGAGAGAGGAGGTCCAGCAATGATTCACGGTGGGCAACAGAGGGTATCCAATTAGATCAACAGAAGAGACAATACCAAAAAGATATATGGGACCTCCTACTGCTTTGGAGCAACAAACCGAGAGAAACTGCCCCCAAGAAAAGTTGTGATTCTATCTGCGCTGCTGATTATCCAGCAGCCGTTAAAGTGCAACCACCATAAGGCAATGTTTGCAAGGGCATTAAGGTGATATGCACAATGCAGAGAGAGTCCCAAATACAATCCATTTAGTTTGAATTCCCTCAATAGGCATCTTTGCAATGTAACTCACACACACTGCTACTTTTCAGAGGTCAATTTCACGCTACCCACTTAATGTGTTCAGCTACTTCATTGGAGAAGAATTGTGTTGCACTCCAGATCAATTTTAGAGCCAGTGAGAAAATGCAGAAACCAGTGCGTATTAAATGTGCAGCGAGAAGAGCTCACTTCTGTTATCAAACAACGACAGAGACTCATGAATTCCAAACTGACGTGCTGCAGGAAAATAACTAAAACAGCAGTTTTAGGGGGAGAAGTGCTACGAAAAAATCAACTGACATAATGACATACTGTACGTCCTGAGAGACAAGGCTTAACTTGATTTTTGTGACTGCGAGAAAAAAACAATTAGAGCCAGCATCAAATATGGGGTTTAATTCCAATTTAGGCCAAAGGGAATAACAGCTCTGAGACTGGGGAAATGACAACGTTATGCTTTAATGCACCGCAACTTCAATCTCTTCTGGAGTATGAATAATAAAACCGCAGTTCCCTGGCAAAATGAAATCAGTCATCACAAGGCCGAGCAGTTAACGTTGAAGAAGAATTGACCTACATAAGGCATGACTATGGCACTGACTGTACGTTCCACACCGCTGAATTTACATTAGTTTCAAGGAATAAAGCCGCCTGCACTGTGCAGCGTCAGGAAACGGGGTTCAAAGCTGCAACAATAAGCCTCAACCAGGGCTGGCTTAATGTTCAGCTGTGCATAATCAAATC